>NC_092749.1:111394448-111994448 GCF_047496795.1 Chiloscyllium punctatum
ACAATCCAAAGATGTGCAGGTTAGGTGAACTGGCCCTGCTAAATTGTCTATACTGTAGGTTATTAGTCAGGGAGAAAGCGAGGACTGCAGATGCTGGAGATCAGAGCTGAAAATGTGTTGCTGGAAAAGCGCAGCAGGTCAGGCAGCATCCAAGGAGCAGGAGAATTGACGTTTCGGGCATGAGCCCTTCTTCAGGGGTTATTAGTCAGGGGTAAATATAGGAGAATAGGTCTTGGTGGGTTACTCTTTGGAGGGTCGGTGTGGACTTGTTGGGCCAAAGGGCCTGTTTCCACACTGTAGGGAGTCTAATTCTTAAAAAAAAAGTTGGCATTTGTATGGTAAAAATCTCCAGTCCATTCAAATACAGCAAAGAAGATTTGACATAGCATGCAGCCAGAGGATACACACATGTTCATCTCAATCTCTCCTAATGGAACTGTTGTCTCAATCCTCAATGATGTTGTTACTTTAAATGGTGACTAAGCAACACATTCCAGACCCTCAAGACATAGGTGAGTTATCTTCCTGTTCCTTCAGCTCCTCATTGCTTATAAAGCCTTTTACATATCGTGTGCTGGGTCCATTGGGATTGTATGAACATGCATTCCCATGTGATGTATATAATTTCAACAGACTGAAGGGAATGTCTAGCGGTGACCTGTGACTGCCCTAACCACAAGACCATTGACTAACCACCCTGCCATGAAGATTGCGCAATGCTGGGATGAGGGAGCATCTGAACGAGGGCAGTGTTTAAACCTTCAGAAAAAGGGTTTGGAAAGTATGTGAGAGGTGAAGGCTGGCAGAGGAGAGATGGGGATTAGGTTGTGACTAGTAAATGGGTGGGTACACAGGGCAGATATCAGAAGCGGGTAAATGAGGGCTATTATAGCAACCCGGTCTCTGGGCTGGGATGTGGGTGTTCGGGTCAGAGTGTGATGGGAGGGTGAGGTGTTGGGTTCATAGGCAGTAGGGATGTAGTCATGTAGTGGCTGCAGGAACTAGGTGGAGATGGGGAATGATTGGGAAGGGGGATGGAGCTGGGGGTGAGGTTGGGTAGGATTCAGCAGAGATGGGAGGAGGCAGGTGGGATTGTGTCTTATCTGTGGGGGACGAGGAAGGGGATTGATGGTTGAATCTGGAGGGATCAAGTGGTTGGGGGAGGGGGAGTGTCAGTGTTAACATTAGGGGAATCAGTTTATTGGCTATCCAAGAGCTGCAATGGGCTTTAATATTCTAGGCAGGCCACTGAGTCAGAAACCTCCAAAGTCTCTGAGTCTCCAACTGTCTGGGAGGATTCCTGATGGTGTCAATTGCCCATCGCAGGTTTCAACTTACAGGGCAACTGCCGAGGAGTTAGCCAGGACCTCCACATGTTCGCAGTCTGCAGTGTTGTCAGGTTCATCTTACTATTGGAACAACTGCCCCATTCCAGTTCAGTGCTGCCGATGGAGGGATAGATATTGTCAAGAACACAAGGATAACTTCCCTGTTTCTCTTTGAAATAGAGGCCTTTCTTTCTAACATTCACCTGAGAGAGCAGACAGCTATGCTGGTTAATGGTATCGACCACAACATGGCACTGGTGCTAGAGCAGCACTTGCTCAGTCCTGCTTTGGGTTTGCCAAACTTGGATTCTGGGCTCAAGCCCTGGTGAATTGGCTAGCATGAGAAGCCCTTTCCAGTCACCATAAAGTCTTACGTTCTCTTGGAGGTAAGTCTTAAGTGTCCTTGAATTATGTAAGTTACCACTTACTGTGGTTCCTGCACTGATCCTCCGACACAGTGGAACCTCTCAGGAACTGTCTTCCAGTCTCTGGCCATTTTAACCATCCCTCCAGCATCGAGCACTCCGTAACCAAAGAGGTGATTAAACTCCAAACCCACGCCATTCCTTCTCCACTTGTGCACCTCGTCGTGCAGTTGATTGCGTTTGGAAGTCAAGACAGTCAGGTGCTGCATGTCTCGCCAAGTCAGAGTGGGACTGTGGAGCAAAAATTGCAAAGTGAGCGGGGAAATAGTGTGAGGTTTGCCCATCTGTTGTCAATCGCAAATCATGCAGTTAGGTTTGCAATAAGATGAAACATCCTGAAGAAATGTAAAATGGTTTAATCCATGCGCAATAGACATTTTAGTTCAATATGAACTATTGTTTTGGAGTATTGTTGAGAGTGTGGTGCTGGAATAGCACTGCAGATCAGGCAGCGTCCGAGGAGCAGGAGAATCGACGTTTTGGGCTTCATCGATGATACATCGATGCCCAAAACGTTGATTCTCCTGCTCCTCGGATGCTGCCTGACCTGCTGTGCTTTTCCAGCACCGCACTCTCGACTCTGATCTCCAGCATCTGCAGTCCTCACTGTGTCCCGTTCAGGTTTCCCTGTTTTGGAAGGATATTGTTAAGCTGGAGAGGGATCAGAACAGATTGACCAGGGTGTCAGCGCAAATAACTGCAGATGCTGGAATCTGTACTGAAAACAACAAATGCTGGAGATCACACCAGGTCAGGTAGCAAAGATGGAGAGAGAGCAGGCTAATGTTTCAAGTCTAGGTTACTCTTCATCAGATGAAGATGAGGAGTCATCCAGACTCGAAATGTTAGCTTTTTCTCTCTCCATGGTTGCTGCCTGACCCACTGTGATCTCCAGCATTTGTTGTTTTTACCAGGATGTTGCCAGGAAAGGAGGGTGTCTGAGGTTTGAAGAAAAGGCTGGGGCTTTTTGATGGGATCATAGGAGCCCCAGTGTGAGGTGACCTAATAGAGGTTTATAGAATCATGAGGGTTGTAGATATGGTGAATGGCAGATGTGTTCTCCCTAAGGTGGGGAATTCAAAACTAGGGGGTTTAATTTTAAGGTGAGAGGAGAAAGATTTAAAAAGGACATGAGGGGCAACTTATTTACACAGAGAGTGGTTTTGTGTATGGAATGAACTTTCAGAGGATACAGGTACAGTTAAAACATTTTAAGACTTTTCGATAATGAATAGAAATATTCATTCACTACATGAATAAGAAATGTTTGGAGGGATATGGGTCAAGTGCAGGCAGGTGGGACTCATTGAGTTTGGGAACGTGGTCAGTGTGGATTAGATGGACTGAAGGGTCTGTTTCCGTGCTGTATGACTCTGAGTGTATTCACCTTATCTCTCTTTTTGGAGTGAACCTTGTCCACAGGAAGTCAAACGTCAGTTCAGGCTCAGTGGTAACACTTGCCTCTTGGAGTCAGGAGGTTTCCCGATTCAAATCCCACTCCAGAGACTTGAACTGAGAAAACAGTGCTAACACCCTGGTGTAACACAGGAGGAGTCCTGCTCAGTTGCAGATGCTACCATCTGGGTGAGCTGTTAAACTGGGACCCTTTGAAGAAGGTTGGAGGGACGTGCCACCCAAAATTCTGACTAACATTTATCCCATAATTATCATCATAAAAACATGAGCACATTTCTGAGTATAGGAACTTGCTATGTGCAAATTGGTTGCTGCATTTCATACAATCCAATGTATAAGGAGCAGGAGTAGGCCATCTAGCCCCTCAAGCCTGCCCTACCATTCAATAAGATCATTCGTGACCTCAGCTCCAATTACCCGCCCGCTCACCATAACCCTTCATTCCTTTACTTTTCAAAAATCTGTCTATCTTTGGTTTAAAAAGGTTCAACGAGGTCACCTCAGCTGCTTCACTGGGCAGGGAATTCCACAGATTAACACTGTTTAATGTTTCAGGAAATCCTCCATCCATAACCATAGAAAGGCATCTTGCTTTTCGTCTTTCATGATCTCAAATGAGCAATATCCTTTGCTCATCTTTGCTTTGTGAAGTTTTATTCCCAGTGATGTGAAGCATGTCAGAGTACAGGATTAGTGTGGGCTCCAAGGATCAATTTCAAATCAAGGCAGGAATATAGTCTACTGTCTCATCCAAGTACTGGCACGCCTGACAGGATGAGGTCGGAAGATCAAGAGATCAGATATTTGAGGGGTTTAAGATGATTCATGAATTTAATAGGGTAGGTAGAGAAACCATTTCCTCTTGTGGGGCATGAGCCCAGAACAAAGCAGGCATAACCTTGGAGTTCAAACCATGCTGTTAGGACTCATACAAAGAGAAATCCAGGCATCCCACTCTCTCCCCAAAACCTGTTCAGAGTATAGGTCAATTATCAGTTTCCAAAACAAGTTGTTATTTTATTGGTGAAAGGGTATTACTAGATATGGAGTCAAGATGGGTGCAGGAGTGGTGGTACAGGTAACCAATGCTCCATTGGAATGGAACAGGTGTGAGGAGATGAATGGGTTCCCCCAGTTTGTATATATCAAAACTGTATACTAATCAGGCTCTGGGCAAAGCCACTCAACCCAAAACATTAACTTTGATTCCTATCCACAGATGCTGCCAAACCTACTGAGCTTTTCCAGCAACTTCTGCTTTTGTTGCTGTAGTTGACATTGATAGTAAGTTATTTTATCTAACTCTTTAACTAACTATGACACTATATATATCACACAGCATTTATGAACCAGTATAATTTACATTCTATTTATCCATGGGGTGTGGGCATTGCTGGCTGGGCCTAGTATTTATTGCCCGTTCCCCAGCTCCACCTTGAGAAGGTGGGGGTGAGCTGCTTTCTTGAACTGCTGCAGTCCATGTGCTGTAGGTAGACCCACAATGCCTTTAGGGAGGGAATTCCAGGATTTAGACCCAGCAACAGTGTAGGAATGACGATATATTATTGAGTCAGGATGCTGAGTGGTTCAGAGGGGAACATATAGGTTCGATTCCCTGCAGTGTGGAAACAGACCCTTCAGCCCAACAAGTCCACACCAACCCTCCGAAGAGTAACCCATCCAGACCCATTCCCCTACATTTACCCCTGACTAATGCACCTAACACTACAGGCAATTTAGCATGGCCAATTCACTTGACCTGCACATCTTTGGACTGTGGGAGCAAACCGGAGCACCCGGAGGAAACCCACGCAGACATGGGGAGAATGCGCAAACTCCACACAGACAGTTGCCCGAGGCAGGAATTGACCCCGGGTCCCTGGCGCTGTGAGGCAGCAGTGCTAACCACTGAGCCACCATGTCACCTATATGGGGGGGGGTGGGGGGGGAGGTTGTTCCCATGTATCTACTTCCCTTGTCTTTCTGGATGGAAGGGGTGGTGGGTTTGGAAGGTGCTTTAGGAGGAACCTGAGTACGTTGATGAACAGCATCTTGTGGATGGTACACACATGATATGAAGCAACGTTCAACATGGTTTACATATTGTCACAAGCACAATGGAAAGTGGCACAGGGAACATGCCAAATGAAGTACATCATACATACTTTGCTTCCAAGGCCAGGGCAAAAACCCCAGCGGCTTCTGGTGCTGCAGCAGATGTCCCAGAATGACGGAGAGTGCAATTACCGTACAAATCAGTTGTTGCCTTTAATAAAACAATTGTGGGGAAAAGGAAAGAGATAATTAGGTCATTTATTTAATTAGGCAGCTTCTCTGTTGCACACTCAACGATAGAACAGCAATATCAATTACACATATCACTGAATGGCAGCCACAGCATTCTGAAAGCATTAGACCCCCCCCCGACAAAGGAGCAGCTGCTGCTCCGTGTCAAACAGCGTGACTGAGACAATAATATCAGTGCTCACCACACCAGCCTCTGGGTTTCTCTTCCTCCCGTTGCTGAAGGTAGAGGCAAGAGTTGAGGAGCAGCTTTCGTCATAGAGCGCCGTTCGGCCGTCGTTAATGGCCGAGTTGATAGAGATAGTCCACATGCTCGATGCATAACCATCACAGTTACAGTCGTCATAGCTGCCCCCGTCCCCAGAGGCCCACACGTAAATACTTCCCTTTCCATTCCGACCCTGGAGCAGATAATTACAGTGTCAGGTCCAACAATCTGCTGCTACAAGAAGGTGTTCGCTGGGTCAAACACTCGCTCTGGGGAGCAACATTAGTGTCAACCACAGATGTAATCTTAAATGGAGACTCTCTGCGCCCTCTCAAGTGGGAATAAAATATTCCACAGTGCTATCATGGACTGGGGGTTGGGGAGGGGGGGAGCAGAATCCCTGGTGTCCTGGTCAAAACTTAACCCTTAATCTTCTTCAGTTCTCAGTCTGACCCACAGCACCATGACCTCCACTGTGGGATGACCAAGGATTCACCAGGAATCCTCAGCATTCTCACTGCCTGCAGTTGATATGCATTGGAAGGATTAGCAAGTTGATAGTCAACGTACTTGGTTGTAACACCATAACATAATAAGAGATAGGAACAGAAGTAGGCCATTTGAGCCTGCTCTGCCATTCAATAGGATTACAGCTAATCGGTATTCCTTATGTCCACTTTCTTGCCTTTTCCCCGTAACCATGGATTCCCTTGAAGTATCTATCTCAGCCTTCAAATACACAAGGACTCTGCCCCACAGCTCTCCATGGCATGGAGTTCATAATCCTCTGAGAGAAGAAATTCCTCCCCATCTCAGTCTGAAATTGCCCCTTTTATTCTGAGACTGTGCCCTCTGGTCCTGGACTCTCCCATGAGGGGGAACATCCTCTCAGCATTGACCTTGTTAAGTCCCCTAAGAATTCTACATGCTTCGTTGTAAATTAGTCCACTTGATCATCAAGTCCCGTAGTGGGATGCAAACTCGGGGCTTCTGGCTCAGAGTCAGGGACATGACTCTGCACCACAAGACTTCCATCCTTCATACATGATTCAGACTGCACCACATTGCTGTTTGCAAGAGCTGACTCTGGGCAGATTGGTTGTCAGGTTTCTGAAATTCTACTCAGTAGAATAAGTGCTCATTGGCTGCAAAGTGCTTCCAGGGTTCATGAAAGGCATTATACAAATGCAAGTCTTTCTTTCATTACTATGTAATCTCACTATGTTGGGAGTGACAAAACTAAAATTACAGAAACAGTGGTGACAAGATCATTTGTAAAATGTTACCTCATAAAACGTGGAACAAAATAGAACTTAGGGCAGGGACTGAAGACAATGACTTTATCAAATAGCAGAACAGGCTCAAGGGGCCAAATGGCCTACTCAGAGTCATAGAGCTGTACAGCACAGAAACAGATATTTCAGTCCAACCCATCCATGTCGACAAGATAACCTAAATTAATCTAGTCCCATTTACCAGCACTTGGCCCATATCCCTCTAAACCTTTCCTAGTCAGGTTGCTCACTGAGCTGGCAGGTTTGATTTCAGATGTTTCGTCACCATGCTAGGTAACATCATCAGTGAGCCTCTGGTGAAGCATTGGTGTTCTGTCCCACTTTCTATGAATGTGTCTTGGTCTGTTAAGGTGGGTGATATCATTTCTGGTTCTTTTTCTCAGAGGCTGGTAAATGGGATCCAATTCGATGTGTTTATTGATGGAGTTCTGGTCTGAATGCCAGGCCTTTAGGAGTTCCCATGTGTGTCTCTGTTTAGCCTGTCCCAGGATGGATGTGTTGTCCCAGTCAAAGTGGTGTCCTTCTTCATCTGTATGTAAGTATATACATCTGTATACTAGTGATCGTGGGTTATATCTTTTGGTGATTAGTTGGTGTTTGTGTATCCTGGTGGCTAGTTTCCTGTCTGTGTGTCCGATGTAGTGTGTGTTACAATCTTTGCAGGGTATTTTGTAAATGACATTTGTTTTGCTGGTTGTTGGTACATGGTCCTTCAGGTTCATCAGGATCTGTTTCAGTGTGTTGGTAGGCTTGTGGGCTACCATGGTGCCAAGGGGTCGGAGTAGTCTGGTAGTCATCTCCGATATGTCTTTGATGTATGGTAGTGGTAGAAGGCTCATGCCATTCCATCCACTCCACCTCAGAATTCCTGAACATCACTAAAAACACCAAGATAGACGAAGACGAAATAATGGTCTCCTTTGCTATAACAGCCCTATTCATACCCATCAACATCAACCTGGCCAAGGAAACACTGACTGCACTGCGAGACAAACCAAGGACACAAACACCAGACAGCACCAACTCCATCAGCAAGGACAACATCTTTAAGCTAGTGGACCTGTGCCTCACTACTCACTTCACCTTCAATGGCAAGACCTACAAACAAGTCAACAGAAGATCCATGGGATCACCAATATCAGGCTTCTTAGCAGAAGCAGTAATGCAGACACCCAAACAAACAGCTCTCCCCATGGTCCAACCCAAACTTTGAGTCCGCTACATGGATGACACCTTTGTCATCACAAAACAGAACAATTTAGAGGGAATCTACAACATCATCGACAACGCGGTTGCTCAGTGACTAACACTGCTGCCTCACAGCGCCCAGGAACCAGGGTTCAATTCCTGCCTTGGCTGACTGTGTGAAGTTTGCACATTCTCCCCATGTCTGCGTGGATTTCCTCCCACAGTCCAAAAAAGATGTGCAGGTCAGGTGAATTGGCCATGCCAAATTGCCCATAGTGTTAGGTGCATTAGTCAGGGGTAAATGTAAGGAAATGAGTTGGGGTGGGTTACTCTTCAGAGGTTTGGTATGGACTTGTTGGGCCGAAGGGCCTGTTTCCTTACTGGAGGGAATCTAACCGACATCCTTACTGGCATAAATTTCATAAAGGGGAAGGGGAACAACAACAGACTCCCTTTCCTAGATGTCACAGTGGAACGAACAGCTAATGGAGAACTGCAGATCAGTATCTATAGGAAAGCAACACACACAGACCAGATCCTTAACTAGAGAAGCAAACATCCTAACACCAACAAATGGAGCTGCATTAGGGAATTATTTACATGGGCCACAAAACACTGTAGCACCCAGGAACTATGAACAGAAGAAGAACATTTTCTGTACAACGTAATCAAGAAAAACAGGTACCCAATAAACACAGTCCACTGATTCTTAAACAACAACCCCAAACAGATAGAAACAACACGCCCCGAAACTCTAGCCACATTACCATAAATCAAAGACACCTCGAAGATGTCTACTAGACCACTCTGACTCCTTGGCATCATGGCAACACACAAACCTACCAACACAGTGAAACAGCTCCTGATTAAACTAAAGGATCTTATAACAATAACCAGCAATACGAATGTCATTTACAAAATACCGAGCAAACACTGTAACAAACACTACATCAGACACACAGAAAGGAAACTAGCCACCAGGATGCATGAGCATCAATTTGCCACCAAAAGACATGACGCTCTCTCACTAGTATCCTTACATACAGATGAAGAAGGACACCACTTTGACTGGGACAACACATCCATCCTGGGACAGGCTAAACAGTGACACACATGGGAATTCCTAAAGGCCTGGCATTCAGACCAGAACTCCATCAATAAACACATCGAATTGGATCCCATTTACCAGCCTCTGAGAAAAAGAACCAGAAATGATATCATCCACCTTAAGAGACCAAGACACATTCATAGAAAGCAGGACAGAACACCAGCCCTTCACCGGAGACTCACTAGCATGGTGACGAAACATCTGAAATCAAACCTGCCAGCTCAGTGAGCAAACTTACACCCTGAACCTCAACCTGAGCTACGAATCTTTCAAAAATCGTCTTCCTGTTCATATACCCATCCAGATGCCTTTTAAATGTTGTAATTGTACCAGCCTCCACCACTTCCTCTGGCAGCTCATTCCATACACATACCACCCTCTGCGTGAAAAAGTTGCCCCTTAGGTCCTTTTTAAATCTTTCCCCTCTCACCTTAAACCTACTCCCCCACCCTGGGGAAAAGATCATGTCTATTCACCCTCATGATTTTATAAACTTCTATAAGGTCACTCGCTCAGCCTCCGATGCTCCAGAGACAATACCCCTCCGATCCGATTTGGTATGTAATGTGGAACATAACTTGCTGGGAGTGCAATTAGCCTTTGGCAGTGAATTGGACTGACAAAAGGGAGGTTTAAAAAAAGAGAGGTAAACATAACGAGACAGGCAAATTAAAAATGTGAAATTAGGGAAATGGGAAGATATCAGAATATGAGCAAAAAGCAATAAGGGCAATAAGAGGGTGCTAATTAGGCACATTCACAGGAAGGACACAACAGGTCAGGCAGCATCCGAGAAGCAGGAGAATCGACGTTTCGGGCATAAACCCTTCTTCAGGAATGAGGCTGGTGTGCCAGGCGGGCTGAGCTAAAAGGTACAGGGGGGAGGGGATTTGAGGGAGGGGTGCTGGGAATACGATAGGTGGAAGGAGGTGAGGGTGAGGGTGATAGGCCGGAGAGAGGCTGGGGGCGGAGAGGTCGGGAACAAGATTGCAGGTCAAGAGGGCGGTGCTGAATCCGGGGGTTTGGACTGAGAAAAGGTGGGGGGAGGGGAAATGAGGAAGCTGGAGAAATCTACATTCATCCCGTGTGGTTGGATGATTCTTAGGCAGAAGATGAGGCGCTCTTCCTCCAGGCATCATGTGGTCAGAGTCTGGCGATGGAGGAGGCCAAGGACCTGCATGTCCTTGGCAGAGTGGGAGGGGGAGTGAAAGTGTTCAGCCACGGGGCGGTTGGGTTGGCTGGTGCGGGTGTCCAAGTGGTGTTCCCTGAAACGTTCTGCAAATAGGCGGCCTGTCTCCCCAATGTAGAGGAGACCACATCGGGTGCAACGGATGCAGTAACTAATGTGTGTGGAGGTGCAGGCAAATTCACCTGTACTCCTATACTCCTGCCCACTCTTAGAATCCCATGATTCCCTGTGAGGGTGAAACTCTGTCTGTCCTGAGCTGAATGTATTCAGTGACAGGGACTCCACAACTGTTTGCGGTAGAGAAACCTTAAGGTTCACGATCATCCAAATAAAGGCATTTCTCCTTATTGAACCCCTACAGTGTGGAAACAGGCCATTTGGCCCTACAAGTCCACACTAACCCTCCAAACAGTTATCCACCCAGACCCATTCCCCTACGTTTACCCCTGGCTAATACACCTAATGTACACATCCCTGGACACTATAAGCAATTTCAGCATGGCCAATCCACCTTAACCAGCACATCTTTGGATTGAGGGAGGAAACCCACGCAGACACAGGGAGAATGTGCAAACTCCACACAGACAGTCACCTGAGGCTGGAACCGAACCTGGGCCCGGGCACTGTGAGGCAGCAGTGCTAACCACTGAACCAACATGCTTGGTCCTAAATGTCTGCCCGTTATGCTGAGATTCTGCAGTATGTTTTAATTCTCTGAGCAATGGAAACGATCTTTCAGCACCTACACTCTCAGGCACCTTCAGAACAACAGTTTAATAACCATGAAGGACTAGGGTTCTATAATAGAGCTGGAAATTGCTGAATGTATGGAGACCATGCAGAAAACTGAGTTAATTAGGGCCAGTCAATGTGGACTTTTAAAGGAATGCTAGGGATAGTAGGTCAGGGAGCACGTGTGGAGAGAGAAACAGAGTTAATGTTTTGACTCTGCTGTGATGCTCCTTCAGAACCCTTGTTTCTGCCCCAAGGAGAGTTAGGAATCTGGCCTCCATCTCCAATCCCTGCCTCTTTGACTTTCCTCCCCAAACATTGTGGGGTTTACTATGAGGGGAGGGCACTGTGCAGAAACAGGGTAACCTCAGGCATAACCTTTGGGGAATCTAGATTTCCATGATTTCAGTTGTTTGTCTCCAGTGGCACTAATGCCTGTATCGAAATTGCACCAGCTAATCTGATGCACAGCAAGATCCCACTAACAATAACGAGCTGCGTGTCCTGTTGGTTGAGGCCAAGGCATGTGAGGGTGGGGAGAGGGCTAAGTCCCGTTGTCAATGTTCTTCTAAGAGCGACTATTGATGGACTCCATCTTCTGTCTGTCTGAGAAAGGTTAGCACCTTATCTGATGCAGGTTGGCATGGTGGCTCAGTGCTGCTGCCTCACAGTTCCAGGGATGCGGGTTCGATTCCAGCCTTAGGTGACTGTCTGTGTGGAGGTTGTATGTCCTCCCTGTGTCTGTGTGGGTTATCTCCAGGTGCTCCGGTTTCTTCCCACAGTCCAAAGATGTGCAGGTTAGGATGTACAAAGTTAAAAATCACACGACACCAGGTTATGGTCCATCAGGTTTAATTGGAAGCACACTAGCTTTTGGAGCGTCGCTCCTTCATCAGGTGGAGATGAAGGAGCATCGCTCCGAAAGCTAGTGCTTCCAATTAAACCTGTTGGACTATAACCTGGTGTTGTGTGATTTTTAACTTTGTACACCCCAGTCCAACACCGGCATCTCCAAATCAGGTTAAGATGGATTGGCCATGCTAAATTACCCCATAGTGTGCAGGGATGTTAAGTTTAAGCCCGGTAAATGCAGGGTTACTCCAGGGAGCTGGGTCTACAGGGTATGCTCTTTGGGACTGATTGGGCTGAATGTTGTCGTTCCGGGCAGTGGGGTAGTTAGGTCACCGGTGTGCAGCTCAAGAAGAGAGGCAAGAAAGCTGCAGAACCACTCGATGCAGGGATATGTGACCTCAGTCTCAGGCAGTCACCAGCAAAGAGCAGGGCTGTGAGCATCTGATCACATCTTGCTACATGTTCCTTTGTTGCATAAAGAGCAAAGCAGCTCTGCCGGGACTGTGAAATACGAGTGAACTGACAGGAGACAGCTACAAGCAGCGCAAATAGATTTCTGTTGCATAATAATTTTATTTATGGCTGACATTATTTGTGTGGGTGGAAGGCAATTAGTTGAACAAAACACATCTCAGTGTTGCCAAGGGAGATTCCCCAGTGACTCGGCAGACAGTTCGATCATCGTGTTGGAGACCCCGGGATTTTAACTCCCCGGGTTGTGTGCTTTTACAGTTTTGGGGAAGGGCAAACAAATTGAGAAGAACATCAGAAATAGGAGCAGGAGAAGGCATTCCGCCCCTGCTCTGCTACGCACTGTGATCATGGCTGATCATAGATTCATGGAATCGAACAGTATAGAAGATCTGAGCTGCCAACTGACATTTTACCTCAACTTCACTTTGCAGTCCTAACCCCAAATCCATTAATTCGCAGAAAACTATTGCTTCCTGTCTTGCTCATTGACTGAGCTGCTGAGGTAGAGCATTTATAGGATTCACCATTCAATGTCTCCTTGTCTCAGTCCTAAATAGCTTATACCGATTCTGAGACATTCATCCCATTGCTGGATTAAGGTGGGAAACATGTCGGCCATCTTGTGCATAGCAAGCTCCCACAAACAGCAATTCCGTAATCTGCTTAGGGATAGTATCATAGAATCCCTACAGTGTGAGAGCAAGACCATTTGACCTACTGAGTCTGCACTGACCCTCCAAGGAGCACGTAACTCAGACCCCAATCCCCATAACTCTGCATTACCCGTGGCTAAGCCACCTAACCTGGATGCAATAAGCATTTTAGTATGGCGAATCCACTGAAACTGCAGGAGGAAACCAGAACAGCCGGAGGAAACTTATGCAGAGACAGGGAGAACATGCAAAGTCCACATAGACTGTCTCTCTTAGGTGGAACCAAACCCAGGTGCCTGGCGCTGTGAGGCAGTAGTGCACCCCACTGAGCCACCATGTCAGATGGTTTTGTTTTTGTTTTAATATGAGTTTGATCCATGCAGGACTGGAGTGCAGAGTGATAACTGCTGCCTTTTCCCATTCCAAGATTAAACATTGTTGCCTTGGTCAATGGTATCCACTTCAGCCAGAGTAAATGGCTCCCTGAACTAAAGCTTAGCTCTCTCATTGGGAGAAAACTAAAATTTGCTTTTGAACTCAATCCATGATTCTTCAGAACTGAGACCTGCACCTTCTGTTCCAAAGCCAAAACCAAACTAATGGCCTTGATGTGCAACAAGATCTGGACAATATCCAGACTTGGGCTGAATAATGGAAGTAACATTCATGCCACACAAACACCAGATGCAACAAAGGAACATGCAGCAAGATGTGATCAGATACTCACAGCCCTGCTCTTTGCTGGTGACTGCCTGAGACTGAGGTCACATATCCCTGCATCGAGTGGTTCTGCAGCTTTCTTGCCTCTCTACTTGAGCTGCACACCGGTGACCTAACTACCCCACTGCGCAG
This sequence comes from Chiloscyllium punctatum, assembly GCF_047496795.1. NCBI lineage: Eukaryota > Metazoa > Chordata > Chondrichthyes > Orectolobiformes > Hemiscylliidae > Chiloscyllium > Chiloscyllium punctatum. Next base: position 111,408,473 of record NC_092749.1, read on the forward strand.
AACGACAACATTCAGCCCAATCAGTCCCAAAGAGCATACCCTCTAGACCCAGCTCCCTGGAGTAACCCTGCATTTACCGGGCTTAAACTTAACATCCCTGCACACTATGGGGTAATTTAGCATGGCCAATCCATCTTAACCTGATTTGGAGATGCCGGTGTTGGACTGGGGTGTACAAAGTTAAAAATCACATGACACCAGGTTATAGTCCAACAGGTTCAACACCATCTTCAAAAAGAGATAATCTAACCATCATCCCTTAACATTCAATGGTTTAACCATCATTGAATTCCTACTTACAACATCCTAAGGGTTATCATTGATCAGAAACTTAACTGGACTCACCTAATAAACACAGTAGCAACAAAAGCAAGTCAAAGGCTAGGAATACTGTGTAACTCACCTCTTGACTCCCCAAAACCTGTCCACCATCAACAAGGCATAAGTCAGGAATGTGATGGATTACTCCCCACTTGCCCTGGATGGGGGCAGCTCCAACAACACTCAAGAAGCTCGACACCATCCAGGACAAAGCAGCCCACTTGATTGGCACCACATCCACAAACATCCACTCCCTCCACCACCAACGCTCAGTAGCAGCAGTGTGTACCATCTACAAGAGGCACTGAAAAAGCTCCTAAAGCCCCTAAGACAGCACCTTCCAAACCCATGACCACTTCCAAGGGCAAGGACAGCAGATACATCGGAACACTGCACAGTAAAAGTGCCCCTCCAAGCTACTCACCATCCTGGCTGGGAAACATATCACCGTTCCTTCACTGTTGCTCGGTCAAAATTCTGGAACTCCCTCCCAAAGGGCATTGTGTGTCAACTCAGTGCATCTGGACTGCTGCGGTTCAAGAAGGCAGCTCAACCCCCCCCCCCTTCTCAAGGGGCAACTAGGGACGGGCAATAAATGTGGTCCAGCCAGCGACACCCACTCCCCACGAGTAAGTAAGAGTGTTTCTGTTCTAAATGAGTTTCTGAACCATTTGTTAAAAAACATTACAATCATAAAACTGACCTAATCCAATTTATAGCTGGCAGACCTTTCACCATGAGATCTCTGCTGAGTGCAGAATGCAAATGTGGCATGCACTTAAACTCTGACAAACTCACCCTAATAATTCTGACTTGACACCACTATGACCAGCAAAGTGAGGAAAACCTTGAAGCCATTAAGTCTTGTTTAGATTTTCCTCCCAATTACACAGGTGAAGGGCCAGTGTTTAGATTGAGCAGTGAATTAATAAATCCCCGGTTGTTGTCAACATTGTAACCTGAACGGTATAAGCTAATCCAGCCTCACACAGTGCAGCCGCTTGTAAGCAGATGCTGTTTTCACTGCTGAGTGCTTCCCATTGGTTTGCCAGAGGTGCTAAACCAGAGCTCAGAAACAAACAAAAAGGTGCTTCATACCCATATTAGACAAACCACCTTTCACCAGACTTTACACTTTGCTGCAAAGCAAATCAATATTTACATTTGAAATTTTTAAAAAATTCTAAAATACTGCCTTCAGTTACGTAGTGGTGATATCACTGGACTAGCAATCCCAAACTCCTCCAGACTAATGTTTGACAGTCATGGGGTCAGATACCCATCAGGCAAATGGTGGAATGCAAATTCAATGTTTTTGTTTTGAAAAAGCCATCCCACTAATGACCATGTAACCACTGTCAATCTTTGTAAAGCCCAACAGGCTCACCGCTGTCCTTCAGGGAAGGAAAGCAAATGTAATGTTGTCATTTAGCTCAAGAGGGTTGGAATAAAAGCAGCGATGTGCTTCTGAGACTTCATAAAGCTCTAGTTAGGCTCCATTTAGAATACCGTGTCCAATTTTGGGTCCCACACCTCAGGAAGGGCATACTGGCACTGGTGTGTGTCCAACAGAGATTCACACGGATGATCCCTGGAATGGTGGGACTAACATAGGATGAATGGCTGAGGATCCTGGGATTGAATTCATTAGAGTTTAGAAGGTTGAGGGGAGATCTAATAGAAACTTACAAGATAATGCATGGCTAAGAAAGGGTGGACATTGGAAATTTGTTTCCATTAGGTGGGGAGACTAGGACCCGTGGGCATAGCCTTAGCATTAGAGGGGGTCAATTTAGAACGGAAATGAGGAGACATTTCTTCAGCCAGAGAGTGATGGGCCTGTGGAATTCATTGCCACGGAGTGCAGTGGAGGACAGGACGGTAAATGTCTTCAAGGCAGAGATTGATAAATTCTTGATCTCACAAGGAATTAGGGCTACGGGGAGAGTGCAGGTAAGTTGAGTTGAAATGCCTATCAGCCATGATTAAATGGGGGAGTGGACTCGATGGGCTCAATGGCCTTACTTCCACTCCTATATCTAATGATCTTATGTTCTTTTGGAAATCTGCCATCCTTACCTGGTCTGGCCTACATGTGACTCCATACCCAAGGTAATGGGGTTGACTCCTATCTGCCCTCTGGGTATTAAAGCTGCCCACATTCCCTGGCAAATGTTTATAAAGAGTGTTATCCTCAGAGGAGAGAAGGTTGAGAGGAGATTTAATGGAGTCATTCAAAATTATGAAGGGTCTGGATGATGCAGGCTGTGACATGAGATCCTTAATGGCACTTGACTAAGGGATGGATTCTGAAACGATGTTTCTCCTTGTGAGAAAGACTAGGACTAGGGGACACTCACACAAACAAGTGTATCTTCCATTTAAGAAATGGGTGAGGCAGAAATATTTTCATTCAGGGGGCCATTAGTCTCTGAAACTCTCCTCCCCAGAAAGCGGTAGAGGTGGGGGGTCATTGAACATTTTTAAGGTGGAGCAAGATAGATTCTTGGCCAATGAGGAGGTTATTGGGTTTGGTGGGAATGTGGAGTTGAGGCCATAATCAGATCAGCCATGACTTTAATGAATTACAGGTCAGGCTAGAGGGGCTGAATAGCCTTCGCTTTGTATGCTGAGAGGCAAACATTGAGAAACTCTTCCCATTGGCAGAAATGTCAAAAACCAAAAGGCTCTATCAATATGATAAATGGCAAAAGAAACCCAACGGCCACAGGAGAAATAACCTTTTCCCTTAATGAATGGTTTAGGATCTGGACTTCCTGAGTATGTGATAGAAACAGAGTCAATCCTGGATTTTGAAATGGACTACAATGGTTAGCTTTTAACTTTACTTCTTTATTTTTCTACCTTGTACCTAGGATTTGGTAACTAGGTACCTGGCACCTAAGATGGAGTCAGGAATGACAATTTTGTACACTTTTCACTCTACTCCTCTACTTGAGCACACCTGAAATAAAATCTAATTCTAATTCTAAGGACTTGTCAGCCTGTAGGTGGGGCTGTGGGACAAGCAGAGATGCTCTCGCAGAAGGCCTACATGGGCTCATTGGGCTGAAGGGTCTCCATTCATGTTGTAGCCATTGTATTATGACTTGGTCACACCCCTCTGGCTAAATCCACAAATCTGTACAAGCTACAGTCATTAAAGGACAGGAGACCCCAAGGTATACATTAGTTGAGTTAGGATGCAGAAGCATTGATATGATTTGATTTGTTAGTGTTACATGTACCACGGTACAGTGAAAAGTGCCGTCTTAAATGCTTTGCAGACAGATTGTACTACACAAGTGCATCAGGGTAACAGAACAAAGTGCAGGATAGTGCCAAGAAGGTGCAGAGAGAGAGCAACATTAACATTAAAGAGGTCCATTCAAAAGTCTGATAACAGCAGGGAAGAAGCTGTTCTTGAATCTGTTTGTACGTGTACACAAACATTTAAATCTTCTGCCAGACAGAAGAGGGTGGAAGAGAGTATAACTGAAGCTTTTGATTACTGGACACGTATTTGAGGAGGACTAATTTGATACACTGTAGGGAAGTAGCTGGCATCTCTGATTAAATTGGGCAGTGCTCTCAAAGAGGAGACAGTGAGGGCTGCAGATGCTGGAGATCAGAGTCGAGAGTGTGTTGCTGGAAAAGCACGGCAGGTCAGGCAGCATCAGAGGAGCAGGAAAATCGGCGTTTTCTGATGAAGGGCTCCAACTCAAAACGTCGATTTTCCTGCACCTCAGGTGCTGCCTGACCTGCTGTGCTTTTCCAGCAACATACTCTCAACACTAGTGCTCTCAAAGAGCCAGGATAGACCTAATGTTTTGGGCCTTTACCCGCATTGTGAGATTATACGATTCATCAGCCCAATCAAGGAGGCACCGACTTGCTGGGAAAGGTGAACCCGAATGTTAGCAGAGTTCTGTGGAATGAAAGTTTTTCCCAATCCCACTTTGTTACATGAATCTCTCTACTTCACCTCCATTCCCTCCCTCTCTCCAACTGTTGCTACCTGCTCCTAGGGTAACCTTCTGCTTGATTCTTCCATGGGATGTAGGTTTCATGGGCAAGGCCAGCAGTTATTGCCCATCCTTAATTGCCTCTGACCTGAGTGCCTTGCTCAGCTCTTCCAGCATCAATGACATTGTTGTGGGTCTGGAGTCACATGTTGGTCACATCAGGAATGATTTCCTCCCTTTCGGGAACATTCTGACCCCAACGGCCCTTTGTGACTAGATTATGATAGGTTCATGGTCACCATTACTTAGGCTAGCTTTATCTTCCACAACTTGTAAAGACTGGAATTGAAATTTCACTCACTGCCGTGGTGGATTCAAGTCTCCACACAACTACCCTGGGCCTCGAGGTTACTGACTCACTGACATTACCACTAACTACACCATCATTTCTGCAAAAACACAATCAGTGATACTCAATGACAGCAGAACCAAGCTTTAGATTAGATTAGATTCCCTACAGTGTGGAAACAGGCCCTTTGGCCCAACCAGTCCACACCAACCCTCTAAAGAGTAACCCACCCAGGCTCATTTCCCTCTGACTAATGCACCTAACACTACAGGCAATTTAGCATGGCCAATTCACCTGACCTGCACAACTTTGGACTGTGGGAGGAAACCGAAGCACCTGGAGGAAACCCACACAGACACAGGGAGAATGTGCAAACTCCACACAGACAGTCACCTGAGGCTGGGATCAAACCTGGGACCCTGGTGCTGTGAGACAGCAGTGCTAATCACTTAGCCACTATGCTGCCCATAAATAGTGTAAAAGTGTTGCAAGATTGGGCCTCACATGATCACACTTTTCCATGCTCCATCAGATATTAACCTTCCATTTTCTTCAACCTCACCCCCTATCCTCGATCTCCCTCTCCTCCACCTCTCCCTTTTCTCCATCCCCAAACCCCCATCTAACCTGTCCTTCATCTCCCTCTCCATCATCTCCCTCTCGTCGATGTCCCTCTCCTCTATCTCCCCTTCTCTTCCATCTCCTTCTCCTCCACCTCCCATTACTCCAACTCTCCCTCTCCTCCATCTCTCCCATATCCTCCATCTCTTTCTCTCTCCTCCATCTCCCATCTCCACCATCTATCCTCTCCTCCACCTCTCCCCATCTCATCCTCTCCTCCATCTCCTTCTCCTTCTCCTCCATCTCTCCCTCTCCTCCATTTCTCCCTCTCCCATCTCCGCCATCTCTCTCTCCTTCATCTTCCCTCTCCTCCATCTTCCCATCTCTTCCTCTCCTCCATTTCATTCTCCTTCTTCTCCATCTCCTTCTTCTCCATCTCCTTCTCCTCCATCTCTCCCTCTCCCATCACCTACATCTCCTGCTTCTTCATCTCACCTCTCCTCCACCTCCCCCCCTCCATTTCCCCCTCCTACACCTCTCCCTTCTTCATCTCTCCTTCTCTTCCACCTCTCCTCCACTTCCCTATCCTCCATCTGTCCCTCTCCTCTATCTCTCCCTCTTCTCCATCTCTCTCTCCTCCATCACCCCTCTCCTCCATCTCCCCTCTCCTCCATCTCCTTCTCCTCATTCTCCTTCTCCTCCATCTCCTCTCTCCTCTACCTTCCCTTTCCTCCATCTCTCCTCTCCTCTATCTCTCGTTGGTTGTCTAGGAGGATACAGCTGAGTCTGAGGTTCAGCCAGGGTCTTACCGGAAGGAGGTACAGCTTCAGAGAGCTGAATGCCCTAATCCAACATCTTGCTTTTACGTTTCCAAACTAACATCAGGCTTTTTACTTGGATTTTCAGCTCCTGGTGGTTGTAGGTGGGATGGTCTATCTTGAAATCCACTCTGAGAAGCTGGTGTGTGAGTCAATCGCTGGGGTAACTCCAGCACAAGTTTGTTTTGAAGAATAAGTGAATGGTGCTGAAAGCCAGGTTGGTGGAGAGACAGAAATGGCTTTTCAGTGTGTTATATATGAACATACAAATTAATAACAGGAGTAGGCCACTCAGCCTCTCAAGTCTACTCCCCCATTCAGTAAGGTCTGGGCAGATCTGATTACTCTGCATTCCTATCTTCCTTCCTTTCTTTTAGTTCATTCATGGGATGAGGGTGTGGCTGGCTGGGCAGCATTTATGACCCATCTCTAATTGCCCAGAGGGCAGTTAAGAGTCAACCACTTTTCTGCGGCTCTGGAGTCACATGTAGGTCAGACCAGGATGAGGATGGCAGTTTCCTTCCCTGAAGGACATCAGTGAACCAAATGGGGTTTTTCCTGAGAATTGATTCACGGTCACCATTAGAGTCTTAATTCCAGAGTTTCATTGAATTCAAATTCCACTATTTACCTTGGCAAGGTTCGAACCTGGGTCCCCAGAACATTACCAGGGTCTCTGAATTAACAGCCCAGTGATAACACCACGAGGTCATTGCCTTTTACTCATCACAAAGCTACCTAATTCAGCCTTAAAAATATTCAATGGCTTCCATTGCCATTTGAGGGCAAGTCCCAAAGATTCACAACCATCTGTGAGGAATAAAGATCATCTTCCTCTCTGTTTCAAATGGGCGTATACTGATTTGTAAACAGCATCCCCTCGTTCTAGATTCTCCCACAAGAGGAAACTTCCTTTCCACATCCACCTGGTCAAAACCCTTCAGGACCTCCAATCCTATACAATGAAAGGATGCTTCCCATCAGTAAGTTTTATTTAGAATATCAGTTGCGTGGTCACAAGTACCTGCAACCAACCTCATGCTATTCAAGACACACATCATGTTACACCAGCCCAATGTATCATTTGCACCTTACTTCTATTCAATAAATATATTTTTGGGACTGCTGCAGCACACTGTAAATACCCCTCCTCAGCTGCTCTGAATTAACCATGATGTGGAGGTGCCAGGGTTAGACTGTGGTGGGCAAAGTCAGAAGTCACATGGCACCCGGGTTATAGTCCAACGGGTTTGAAATGACAAGCTTTTGGAGCGCTGCTCCTTCGTCAACTCACCTTATGAAGGAGCAGCACACCAGAAGCTTATGATTTGGACTATTACCTGGTGTCATGTGACTTCTGGCTCCGAATTAACATCCACTCTGTCATGACACAGCCTACTCTGTTAGTGAATTTTCACCACACTCTAGTAATGATATTACAAATCAAAACACACAATCACACAGAAGCAATCTCTTTCCAATTCTTGATAATTGTTGATTTTCAATATAAATTCAACAAAAGCCAGTAATGTTCTCATCCCGTGAATGAATAGAAATACTAAAAAAAAAGAGCAAATTTAAATAAAAATTTGGCCCACAGATTTTAAGGTCACACGATGAAAATGGTGTCGATTGGTTTTCAAAACCTAGGAAAATGTAAAAATTCTGATCTTATTTCAGCAGAGAAGGGGTAATAGTTGTAGAAGTGACAGCATGTGAGATTTGTTTGTGAGTTATTTCTGAATCCCATTTGAGATGACATGTCACTGAGACCTTGTCTGTTCTCTCAAGTGGCAGACGGAGGATCCCCTGTGATATTATTTTGAAGACGGACAGGGGAGATCTCTTTGTATCCAATATTCATTCCTAAACCAACATCAATAAAGAACCAATGACTTGGTCTTAGTGGGAATCTGCTGTGTGAAAATTATCAGCTACATTTTCTATATTGCAAAACTAAATACAGTTCAAAATTACATCATTGGCTGTCAAACACTTTGAGACAACTGAGGTTATAAAAGTGTAGCTGTTGAGATGCAAGGGGTGTGATTTATATAAATTTTGATATAATTTAATTTAGAGATTGCATTTTGCAGTAGTGACATGTGGGTTTGCTCAGTTTTTAATGATTAACTTGCAACTATTTCTGTGGCCATGGTGACTCATTTTAAAACATATAAGAGGAGGGAGACTTTCTTGAGAGTAATGGGATTTTGTTCTTATTCAGTGAGTTTTGCAACTGGACAGAGTAAACTTCTCTGCTTTAGGCCTCAGTTAGAAGGTTTTGGAATGGCATGGTAAAGCAATAATTGTTTAAAGAAACTTTTTTTAGTTCTAGGTTTCATGAGTCTTGGATGAAGCTGGATATGTAAGGCAGTTACTGATGGAGAAGGAGATAGTTTTAAACTCCTGCGAAACAGGTTACCTCAGTGTAAATGAAAGTTCCAGACCATAAGTGGTTGGTTAAGCCCAGGAGGAATTATTGGAAATTGAGAAAGCTCAGTTGTATCAAGAATCCAGTAAGAGGCAATCAGATTCTAAAGACTGGAAATTAAGCCACAGTTGAATTAAATCCTATGTACAAGATAGAGAAAGGAATTCTCTCTGGTGTGAGTACTGTAAAGGAGTGATGTTGGAAATTTTGAGATTGGATTTTACTGTCTGTTTCAAAGTCTTTAATCTTGTTTTATATGCAAAATAGCTTGTTTTATTCTATGGTTTTCTTAATTTCTTCTTCCGTCATAAACTTCTACTTTATTGTTTAAACCAAATCTGCTAAAGATCACCACAATAAAACCAAATAATAAGTAAAAAAATTAATTCCATTGAGCCAGATTTCAGCCTGGGATCTAGCAAATCAAATAATAATATTCAACAACGATGTAAGTTTCTTTCTTTCACATGCATCTTCAATCTACAGGGTGCTTTATATGAGAATTATCAACTACAATTTGACACAAAGTCACAGGAAGAGACAACAGGAGAAGTAATTGAAAGCTTGCCGAAAGAAGGAGGTTTAAACTTTATTAATGGGGAGAGAGTGGATTAGAAAGTTTAGAGAGTTTTTTTGGGGTGGGGGTTAAGAAAACTTAGGGCCACAGCAACTGGAGGAATGGCTTCCAAACATGGAGTGAATATAGATAAGTCCCCTGGGTCTGATGGCATTTATCCTAGGATTCTCTGGGAAGCAAGGGAGGAGATTGCAGAGCCATTGGCCTTGATTTTTGTGTCCTCTTTGTCTACAGGAGTAGTGCCAGAGGACTGGAGGCTAGCAAACGTGGTTCCCTTGTTCAAGAAGGGGAGTAGGGATAATCCTAGTAACTATAGGCCAGTGAGTCTCACTTCTGTTGTGGGCAAAGTCTTAGAGAGAATTGTAAGGGATAGGATCTATGCACATCTGGATAAGAATAATGTGATCAAGGATAGTCAGCATGGTTTTGTGAAGGGCAGGTACTATAGGAAGGATGTGGAGGCACTGGAACGGGTGCAGAGGAAGTTTACCAGGATGTTGCCTGGTATGGTAGGAAGATCCTATGAGGAAAGGCTAAGGCACTTGGGGTTGTTTTCATTGGAGAAAAGAAGGTTTAGGGGTGACTTGATAGAGGTGTACAAGATGATTAGGGGGTTAGATAGGGTTGACAGTGAGAACCTTTTTCCACGTATGGAGTCAGCTATTACAAGGGGGCATAGCTTTAAATTAAGGGGGGGTAGATATAGGACTGATGTTAGGGGTAGGTTCTTCACTCAGCGAGTCGTAAGTTCATGGAATGCCCTGCCAGTAGCAGTGGTGGACTCTCCCTCTTTATGGGTATTTAAGCGGGCATTGGATAGGTATATGGAGGATAGTGGGTTAGTGTAGGTTAGGTGGGCTTGGATCGGTGCAACATCGAGGGCCGAAGGGCCTGTACTGCGCTGTATTCTTCTATGTTCTATGTTCTATGTTCTAATACATTTGGGATGTGCAGGAGGTCAGAAATGGCGCAAATATCTCCAAGTTTGGAGAAGGTTACAGATTTGGGTGTTCAAGGTCTTTCTTATACTGCATTTGTTACAGGAGTGAACAATTCAAAATCTGGATAATTGTAACAGTTAGAAGTCAATAAATCAGACTTGCAGTTGTTCTCTGGGCACTGAAGTATCTGTTTTCCTTTTGACAATAATTTCAGACTTTAGGGATGAGTGGGAATACTGCCAAATCTAAAATGGAGACAAATTCCATTAGCTAGTTGTTGATGCAGCCTTACTAACTGAAAGACTATTACATTTGTTACTTAGATCGGTAATTGGCTGATTGTAGACAGAATAATTACTGCTCTGTCACAGTCATGATTTCTTGGCATTTCCAACATTGGAACTTTGGTGCTGAAAAGTGAAGGGGTTTTGGAGTAGAGGCATAGTTGAAAGAGAATCTGACAGATTTCAAATTTGTTCTGAAATGCCATAGAAAAGCCTTGTATAGGATAATTTTTTTACACACAATTTAATGTCCACCAAAACATTAACAATTTATGTGATATATGTCTCAGCTCCACAGATTTTGGAAAGTAAATGCCATTTGCTTCTATGTCTGACATAAAGTTCAGGGTCATGTGGTTAAGTTTGGAAGAAAGGTAAGCAAATGTCGCAGTAATCTTTTGACATCGGGTCAAGCATTCCTTTTTTTATTTAAACATAATAAACAACTATACATACTAGATATTATCAATATACTAGAGATGGGTCTAGGCTTTACCTCTCTCATGAGGCAGCTAGAGTGAATGGTCTCCTTATAGTCGTATTTACAAGAAGAGATGGCACTGCTACCTCGCAGCACAGAGACCCAGGTTTGATTCCAGCCTCAGGTGACTCTCTGTGTGAAGTTTGCACATTCTCCCCGTGTCTGCGTGGGTTTCCTCCGGGTGCTCCGGTTTCCTCCCACAATCCAAAGATGTGCAGGTCAAGCGAATTGGCCATGCTAAATTGCCCATAGTGTTAGGTGGGTTACTTTTCGGAGGGTCGGTGTGGACTAGTTGGGCCAAATAGTCTGTTTCTACATTGAAGGGAATCTATTCACTACATTAACTCTATCAAAATGTGATTTTTCTTATATTTCACCCCTCTGCAGTTACTTGATTCACAATGTCAACTATTAGGTTCGGTTCTGGTTAACATTTCTTTATCATTCACGGGATGTGGGCATCCCTGGCTGGCCCAAGACCTGTTACCCATCCTCAGGTGTCCCTTGAGGAGATGCATGTTTGCTAACCACTTGAACAGCTGCGCTCCATCTGATGTAGATATTCCAACAAGACACCTGTTAACTATAGAATCCCAGAACGAAAATATTTAGTCTTGGAAAAAAAATTACACATGTTATAAAGAACAAACCAGAATATTCTGAAGAGATTAGAGAATGCATCAGTTACTGATTGGATCATTTACTGATGCACTGGTTTTAGTGGCACAACGGTAGTGTCCCTATCTTTAGACCAGGAGGTCTGAGTTCATGCTCCATCTGATCCAGAGGTGATATTATCATTTCTGAACAGATTGATTAGGAAAATATCATAGGTTGGTCACTAAAGGGTATTGATTAGCAAGAGAGAGGGTAGACTGGAGTTTCCATTGAACTGTGAAGGGTAAGTAACAGTTGTGGATGTCACACTGACTCCGGCTTCCTGTCTTGGTAAATGAATGGGTGGTAGTTTTATGGCTTACAATTTCCAGTGTGGGATCACTGAATCCAAAGCAAAAACCCAATCAACCCATCTCATCTGAGCTGGTTATCACCTTCCTCACTTTGGTGCTGGCTTACACATGTATATGAGTGAGAATGTGTAACTCCTCCATCAATTATCACCTCCGCCTCTGCTCTTACCTTGTTAACACCATCCGCCATGGCCTGTAAAGTCAACTCACGAGGTCCATCCACGGTTTTACCGTCATCAGTTGGCCCCCAGCTAGCGCTGTAGATGTCTATAATCTGAGGCATGTGACTGATGGAAGAGGCTTCAATGATGTCAGTCATGAATGGCTGGTCCAGCATGCGAATGCCTGTAGAATGTTGAGAGATCATGTGAATGTTTCTGAAAATATCAATACGATTCATCCATGCATCAGAAATGGAGCAATTGTATTTGATTGTTTCTGGACCTTCTTTTTAATCAATGGAGTGCTGACGCCCATGATGCAATGTTAAATGATGACTGCACATGTTCCCTTCTGACTTTGACAGACTGTGTCCCTGTAGATATAAATATAACATTGATTTTTTTTTAAACTAACAAAATCAACCTTGTTTAATGGTTGCACAGGTTAGCTCAGTTGGCTGGATAGCTGGCTTGTGATACTAACAGTGTGGGTTCAATTCCTGTACCAGCTGAGGCTACCGTGAAGAGTTTGTTTTCTCAACCCCTTGTCTGAGGCATGGTGACCCCCTGGTTAAACCACTACCAGTCCTCTCTCTAAAGAGAGAAGCCCTATGGTCTGTAAGACCTCAGCAGCTTCACATTTTTTCTCTTAACTGATATGCTTTTTCATTTTTTTTTTAGATGTTTGTTAGGTCTTTATCACTCTTGATTTCAATCATTTGAGATATTTCACTGCTACTGACCATACACCTGGGCGTCAGCAAAAGCAGCCTTTTTTAAAAACATGATTTGAAAAATATCAAATTATGATTATGGACTGTACAGAGGCACTTGGTGTTCAAAGGGATTGGTGTGTCTGGCTTCATAAATCCAAGGAGCACAACAGAATTAAATGTTGGAGGTTATGTGCCAAGGGGAGCATTAGACCCTCAGAATAAGGAATTCTTGGTGCTATTATATAGGACTTTTGGAAATGAAACAACTCTTCAGACGTTGGCATGCCATCACCCATCATCGTTTATTTACAAATGCATAGCCTTTGACAATAGCACAACCTCTCATTGAGTCAGGCAGTCAGGGCTCAGTATCCCTGACATTCACCCTTTTATGGTAGACAGGCAGGAGGCTGGAATAACACAGCAAGCCAGGTAGCATCAGGAGGCGGAGAAGTCAATATTTCACGTGTAATCCTTCCTGTAACCTTGACTTCTCCACTTCCTGATGCTGCCAGGCTTGCTGTGTTCTTCCAGCCTCCTGCTTGTCTACCTTGGAATCCAGAATCTGAAGTTTCTTTTGTCTCATTTACCCTTTGATGTCAGCCAGGGCTCCCTGATTGGACCAGCTTAACAGCCCAATCAGGGGTCTCATATTCTATGAGGTCTAGCTGGCTGACCTCATTACAAACACAACAGGTAAGACTACACTTGAAGCATTGTTGAAGAGGTCATCCATTCTTCAAGAAGGATCCTCTTGCCTTGGAGTTGGTATAACAAAAGTCCACTGATTGGTGTCTTGAAGGAGAGAGCTGACATACAAGAAGAGATGGAATAGAATAAGACTATATTCTTTGAGTTTCTAAGAATTAAAGGCTAATTTCATTGAGATATGTGGAATTCCTCCAAACCTGGACAGGGTCGGTGCTGAGAAACTGTTTCCCCCTCATCTCAGGTTAAGGAGATGAAGGTTAAGGATGAAATTGAGAAGAAATGGCTTCACTCAGAGGGTTGTGAATCATTGGAATTTTCCACCACAGAGACATTGGATACTCAGTCATTGAGAGGATTGAAGATTGAGGTTAGTAGGTTTTTGGACACTGAAAAGAATCAAGGAATATAGGATTTGGTACAGAAATAAAACTGAGGGAAGAGATCAGCCATTGTATTCTGGAGGGGCTGAATGGCCAGCTGTCACTACAATGTTTTATATTTTATATATTTTATGTTTTATCCAGTTTAATCGGAGAAAAAAGCAATAATTTGTAAGTTTTGAAATAGGACACAGATTTGTGATGTTCTATCACATAAGTGAAGGAGTGAGTATTCTCTTATTTGATATATCTGCTTTCTAGAACCAGTGTGGGTGTTGTATTATTGTGAGGTTAATCGCTACAATATTATTTTGCTTTGATGCATGTTGTTGAGATCTGATTGAATCTCACAACTTCCATTGACACAAGTTGGCCTCAAGCTTGTCTCTCGACATGTCTCATTCAGAATCGCTCCGAAGTTGGATTTATATATCAATTTCACAGGATTTCCTGACTCTTAAAAACTGTTGCAGCCGGAAAGAGTTGGGATGGAAGTTGCAATTTGTAATTGTATACATTGGTGTTGGGAGGAAAGGGTGGGTAGACTGGGCTTTGAACCAAAGTGTCAGGTGAGAATTATTGGCCCTGCACCCCTGTAATCAGCTATTCTGATTGATCTCTTAAAACATTTACCATTTACCAGATATCACGGGCAAGTCCTGCATTTATTACTCATCCTTAATTCCTTCAGGAAGGTGGCATTTTCTTGAATCACTATAGTTCCTGTGTTGTAGGTAGGCTCACAATACTGCTACAGAGGGAATTTACAGTATATTTCCAATGGCATGTTTCTGGGTCAGGTTGGTGTATGGGTTGGGGGGGTGGGGGGGGATGTTCTCATGTACCTCCTGCTCTTGCCTTTTGAGGTGGCATGGATTGAGGGTTTGTAGGGTGCTGTTAAAAGAGCCTGGGTGAGTTGCTGCAGTGCATCTTGTAGATGGCACATGCCACACGACATGCCATATTTTCATTACTGGGAAGGTAATTAGCATCAGTCCAAGAAGGACCTCGTGCATCTGTAATTGTCAGAGGGAGAACTTGAGGGGCACCACTTATATGGGGCAAGGCAAGGACGTTGGCAAGTCTGAACAACCACTGTCAGTGTGGGGATCGAACCTGTGCTGTTAGCATCACTCTGGACCATCCTTTAGCCACCTAGCCAATTACAGTAATCTACCCTTACCCTTTCAGCATAATGTTTGCTGATTATTATTGAAAATTCATTCGCGTTTTAGTTCAATGAGCCAAAATGCCACAGGTAAATATGTTCAAAAAAGACAAAAATTGGAAAATCAAATTCAATGAATATGGGATTGGCAACAACAAGATGCTGTCCTTTGGCATTTTCAGTTTGGAAATACATCCCAAGGATTTCCCCCCCAAAAAATTACCCTATTACCTCCCGAAAAAAGTGTTATTTTTCTCTTGGTTACTTAATTTTGCTTTGCATTTGTAAAATCTGATGGGGATTTCTGCCTCTCACTTGCTTTGCTTCTAACATAGCTCCTTCATTAACATAGCTTGACACATTATACCATACCTGCCACCCGTGATGAGTAAGCCACTCCCACACCACATATGTTGTTATTGGCAGCAGCAGACACTTCACCAGCACACCGTGTCCCGTGGCTGCAGAAGAGGGTTCCATAATTATTCAACAATAAAATAAACATCGCACATCAATTGCTTGTTTTTGGTTTTGTTGATTCAGGGCACGTAGACAATGCTGGTAAAGGGCAACATTTATTGTCCATCCTCAATTGCCCTTGCAAAGGTGGTGAGGTGCCTCATTGGCAGCTGGGTGGCACACGAGGCCAATTCAGGGTCAACTGTGGGTCTGGAGTCACATGTAGGCCAGACCAGATAAGGTTGGCTGATTTCCTTCCCTAAGCAACATTAACAAATCCGATGCGTTTTTCCGACACTCTACCAATTTTCTGCTCACAGTTAGTGACACTAGTTTCTGATTCCAGATTTATTCAACTTCAGTTCAATTCCACATCTGCTGATTAGAATTCAGGTTTCTGAAACATGATGTTATGCACGCTGGCAGGCAGGATAGAGGAGCTGTAAGCTGGTTAAACAGAGAAAGATGGCGGAGAGTAACAGGACAGAGGGGTTTTCATCCATAAATGACAAAAAGCTAGCATCCAAATAAGGAAGGGAAATAGAATGTTGGCCTTTATCTTGAAGGCATCGGGAAGGAGGTTTTGCTAAAACTATACAAGGTACAAGTCAGAGAGCAGCTGTAATACAGTGAACAGTTTTGTGTCCCTAATAAAAGATAGATACACTGACATTGGAGGAGCCCAGAGAAAGTTCACGACACCAATCCCGAGTATGGAGGGACTGTCTTATGAGGAAAGATTAGTAGGTTGGGCCTGTTCTCAGAATTTAGAAAAAAAGAGAGGCGGTCTTATTGAAACATCCAAGAATCTCTCGGGTCTTGACAGGGTAGGTGCAGAAAGGTTGTTTCCCCCGAGGGAGAGTGTGGGACCAGACAGCATCATCTCAAAATAAGGGGTCAGCCATTTAAGATAGAGATGAAGAGGAATTTTGTCTCTTAGAGGGTAATAAACCTGTGAAATTCTTTACCACAGAGGCCTGAGAAGGTTGGGTCAATGAGACAGATAGATTTTTAATCAGGAAAGGAATCAAATGTTATGGGAAAAGGGCAGGAAAGTGGAGTTGAGGACTATTAGGTCACTTATAACTTCAACGAATGGTGGAGCAGACTCAATGTAATAGAGCTTTTGCCCGAAACGTCGATTTTCCTGCTCCTCAGATGCTGCCTGACCTGCTGTGCTTTTTCAGCACCATTCTAATCTAGACTCAATGTAATAAGTAGGTAAAAACAATGACTGCAGATGCTGGAAACCAGATTCTGGATTAGTGGTGCTGGAAGAGCACAGCAGTTCAGGCAGCATCCAAGGAGCTTCGAAATCGAGGTTTCGGGCAAAAGCCCTTCATCAGGAATAAAGGCAGTGAGCCTGAAGCGTGGAGAGATAAGCTAGAGGAGGGTGGGTATGGGGAGAAAGTAGCATAGAGTACAATGGGTGAGTGGGGGAGGGGATGAAGGTGATAGGTCAGGGAGGAGAGGGTGGAGTGGATAGGTGGAAAAGGAGATAGGCAGGTAGGACAAGTCTGAACAAGTCATGGGGACAGTGCTGAGCTGGAAGTTTAGAACTAGGGTGAGGTGGGGGAAGGGGAAATGAGGAAACTGTTGAAGTCCACATTGATGCCCTGGGGTTGAAGTGTTCCGAGGTGGAAGATGAGGTGTTCTTCCTCCAGGCGTCTGGTGATGAGGGAGCAGCGGTGAAGGAGGCCCAGGATCTCCATCTCCTCGGCAGAGTGGGACGGGGAGTTGAAATGTTGGGCCACGGGGCGGTGTGGTTGATTGGTGCGGGTGTCCCGGAGATGTTCCCAAAAGCGCTCTGCTAGGAGGCGCCCAGTCTCCCTAATGTAGAGGAGACTGCATTGGGAACAATGGATACAATAAATGATATTCGTGGATGTGCAGGTAAAACTTTGATGGATGTGAAGGCTCCTTTAGGGCCTTGGATAGAGGTGAGGGAGGAGATGTGGGTGCAGGTTTTACAGTTCCTGCGGTGGCAGGGGAAAGTGGCAGGATGGGAGTGTGGGTTGTAGGGGGGCGTGGACCTGACCAGGTAGTCACGGAGGGAACGGTCTTTGCGGAAGGCGGAAAGGGGTGGGGAGGGAAATATATCCTTGGTGGTGGGGGTCTGTTTGGAGGTGGCGGAAATGTCGGCGGATGATTTGGTTTATGCGAAGGTTGGTAGGGTGGAAGGTGAGCACCAGGGGCGTTCTGTCCTTGTTACGGTTGGAGGGGTGGGGTCTGAGGGCGGAGGTGCAGGATGTAGATGAGATGCATTGGAGGGCATTTTTAACCACGTGGGAAGGAAAATTGCAGTCTCTAAAGAAGGAGGCCATCTGGTGTGTTCTGTGGTGGAACTGGTCCTCCTGGGAACAGATCCGGCGGAGGCAGAGGAATTGGGAATATGGGATGGCATTTTTGCAAGAGGTAGGGTGGGAAGAGGTGTAATCCAGGTAGCTGTGGGAGTCGGTGGGTTTGTAAAAAATGTCAGTGTCAAGTCGGTCGTCATTAATGGAGATGGAGAGGTCCAGGAAGGGGAGGGAGGTGTCAGAGATGGTCCAGGTAAATTTAAGGTCAGGGTGGAATGTGTTGGTGAAGTTGATGAATTGCTCAACCTCCTCGCGGGAGCACGAGGTGGCGCCAATGCAGTCATCAATGTAGCAGAGGAAGAGGTGGGGAGTGGTGCCGGTGTAATTACGGCAGATCAACTGCTCTACGTAGCCAACAAAGAGACAGGCATAGCTGGGGCCCATACGTGTGCCCATGGCTATCCCTTTGGTCTGGAGGAAGTGGGAGGATTAGTGGAGAAATTGTTGAGGGTGAGGACCAGTTCGACCAAACGAATGAGAGTGTCGGTGGAAGGGTACTGTTGGGGACGTCTGGAGAGGAAAAAACGGAGGGCTTGGAGGCCCTGGTCATGGCGGATGGAGGTGTAGAGGGATTGGATATCCATGGTGAAGATGAGTCATTGGGGGCTGGGGAAATGGACGTCTTGGAGGAGGTAGAGGGTGTGGGTGGTGTCTTGAACGTATGTGGGGAGTTCCTGGACTAGGGGGGACAGGACAGTGTCGAGGTAAGTAGAGATGAGTTCAGTGGGGCAGGAGCATGCTGAGACAATGCGTCGGCCAGGGTGGTGAGGCTTGTGGATCTTGGGAAGGAGGTAGAACCGGGCAGTGCAGGGTTCCTGGACTATGAGGTTCGAAGCTGTGGGTGGGAGATCTCCTGAGGTGATGAGGTTCTGTATGGTCTGGGAGATGATGGTTTGGTGATGGGGGGTGGGGTCATGGTCGAGGGGTCAGTAGGAAGAGGTGTCCTCGAGTTGACGTTTGGCTTCAGCGGTGTAGAGGTCAGTGCATCAGACTACCACTGCGCCCCCTTTATCCGCTGGCTTGATGGTGAGGTTGGGATTGGAGCAAAGGGATTGGAGGGCTGCCAGTTGTGAGGGTGAGAGGTTGCAGTGGGGGAGGGAGGTAGACAGGTTGAGGCGGTTAATGTCCCGGCGGCAGTTGGAAATGAAGAGGTCGCGGGCCAGTAATAGGCCAGCGCGGGGTGTCCAGATGGATGCAGTGTGTTGGAGGTGGGTGAAGGGGTCCTCGGAAGGTGGGCGGGAGTCCTGATTGTGAAAATAAGCTCGGAGGCAGAGGCGACGGAAGAATTGTTCGACGTCACAGCGTGACACCCGCACCAATCAACCACACCGCCCTGTGGCTCAATATTTCAACTCCCCCTCCCACTCTGCCGAGGACATGGAGGTCCTGGGCCTCCTTCACCGCCGCTCCCTCACCACCAGACGCCTGGAGGAAGAACGCCTCATCTTCCGCCTCGGAACACTTCAACCCCAGGGCATCAATGTGAACTTCAACAGTTTCCTCATTTCCCCTTCCCCCGCCTCACCCTAGTTCTAAACTTCCAGCTCAGCACTGTCCCCATGACTTGTCCGGACTTGTCCTACCTGCCTATCTCCTTTTCCATCTATCCACTCCACCCTCTCCTCCCTGACCTATCACCTTCATCCCCTCCCCCATTCACCCATTGTACTCTATGCTACTTTCTCCCCACCCCCACCCTCCTCTAGCTTATCTCTTCACGCTTCAGGCTCACTGCCTTTATTCCTGATGAAGGGCTTTTGCCCGAAACGTTGATTTCGAAGCTCCTTGGATGCTGCCTGAACTACTGTGCTCTTCCAGCATCACTAATCCAGAATCAATGTAATAAGTGCTTACTCTTACATCTTACAATCTTATGATAATCCATCGACTGATTTGCTAATATAGTCACAAGAATGTGCCATTGATTTGTAAACAATGGTAGCTATTGGAGTCATGCTTGGAGGTTGACATGGTTGGTACCTGAATTTTGAAGAATCGTTAGGAAACCCACATGAACATTATCTACAGGATACTCTGCAGGGACTGTGCGAAACACTTCACAGGGCAGACAGCCATATGAGTGTACAAACATCAGCTGGCCACTGCCAGAGATGACCAATACTCTCTCATTTCAAACCCACAGACAACGGAGGACACAAATTCAACTGGGACAATGTAACCATCCGAGCACAGGTGAAACAGGAATTCCTTGAAGCCGGGCACTCCAACCGGAACTCAATCAATAGACACATTGAACTGGACTCCATATACAAACCACTCAGATACACAACCAGAAGTAACAACAAACAGAGACATATAAATACCAGGCAGGATAGAGCACCAAGACCTTATCAAAGATGCACTGATCATGTCACCTTGCCAGGTGACGAAACGCTTGCAGAAAAACAAATGGGCTCAGCGAACAAATCCACAACTTCATCCACAATGCGAGCTGCAAAAGCTTCTCAAAAACTCTAATATTGAGGAAGATCAAGCAGCTAGGGAAGGGTGGAGAAATGACCCTATTCATGTATAATGGACAGAGAGGATGGCCTAAGCTCAGGAAACCAGGATGTGGAAACAGTCTGGGAAGAGATGAGAAATGATAAAGTCAGTTGTGGGAGTGGAGTACAGGACCCTTGTGAGAAACCACATGGTAAGGTGAAGCACAGAGGGATATATAATGGCAGCTCATCGGAAAAGCATGGCAATAATCATGAAAAATTCTCATCTACAAGTAGATCAAACATGTTAGGTGGATAAAGGTAGCCTTGATGACCAGTGTATTGAATGTTTTCAGGATAATTTATTATGATATACTCAGCCTGGTATTGAGAAACAAGATGGAATTAATTATTGATTTCATAGTGAAAGTGCTCCGAGAAAATAGCGACAATAACATGATTGAATTTTAAACTCAGCTCCAGGGAGAGAGTGGGTTTGAGAGAGTTTTTAACAACTTAAACAAGGGCAATAATGAGGGCATGAAAGCAGGGTTGGGCCAAGTGAATTGGCAAGTTAGGCTAAAGGATAGGTCAAAGAAATGCAGTGGCAGATATTTAAGGGGACATTCAAGAATAAATAGAACAGATATATTCCAAAGAGTAAGAAAAGTTCCAAGGGATGGTTCACCATGGATGGTGAATGTTAAATGTTCACAAATGTTAAAGGTAGAATCAAACTAACAGAAAAAGCGTGTGAATATACAAGGGCAGGTGGCAGGTCAGTGTTGCTGGGTCAAAATCCTGGAATTCCCTTCCTAATGGCATTATGGGTCTACCTACAGCACATAGGCTCGAGAAGACAGATCACCATCACCTTCTCAAGGGAAAGCTAGGGACGGGCAATAAATACTGACCCAGCCAGTGACACCCATGTCCTGTGTGTGAACAAAAGAAAATTCTTGAGAATTGGCAGAGTTACATTAACTCAATCTCTCTGCTTGCTGCACACCCTCCAAACCTGCGGCTCCCCGTTCTCTCAGGTCTAACCCTGACATGAGTGACATTTCTACAAAGGGTGATGGAGGTTTGGAACTGCCTTTCACAAACAGCTGTGATGCTGCATCAGTTGTTCATTTCAAATGTGAGACAGATAAATTTTCATGAACAAAGGTATTAAGGGATATGGGCCAAAAGCAGGTATACGGAGTTAGGCCACAGATCAGCCATGATCTTGTTGAATGGCGGATCAGGCTGGAGGGGCTGAATGGCCTACTCCTGTTGCTATGTTCGTTGTCACTAAACCTGTTTTGTTGTTTTCTGAAATACTGGCCTTCACATTGTGGAGCTAGAACACCAAGTGTCAGGTAATGGCACAGTGAGTGTGTCTCTACCTCTGGAACCCCATGCAGGCTCAAGTCCTACTTGCTCCAGAGGTGTGTAACTACATCTCTGAACTGTTTGATTAGAAGATGATAGGTAGTTGCCGTGGTCACCGTCGCTGAGAGTAACTTTTAAATCCAGATTTATTCACTTAAATTCCCAGCTGCCATGGTCAAATGTGAGTCCTCGTCCCCAGAGAATTAATCTGAGCCTCTGGATTACTGATCCAGAGACATTACCATACTTGATCATCTCCCCTTTTATAAATTCTAATAGTAAATGACAATGCTGTTTATTATTTAACACATTAGTTCTAAATTTCCTTTTAGACATAACCGTACACCTGTCATAAGGTAACTAAGACTCAACTACTCAATTCTGTCATGATTAAAAGTAAAATGCTGCAAGATGCTGGAAATCTGAAATAAAGAGAGATTATTGGAGAACCTCAGCATGTCTGGCGGCCTCAGTGGAGAGAGAAACAGAGTTAAAGTTTCAAGTTCAGGGATCCTCCTTCAGAACTTCCAAAGAATTTCCACATCGGACTCAAAATATTAACTCTGTTTCTATCTCTCCACAGTTTCTCCAGCATTCTCCATGCTGATTCTCTTCTGTCGGTGTTGTGTGACAGATATTAAAAAGTTATTTTTCAAAGGATTTGGAAATCGCTGGCAAGGTCAACATTTGTCCCCCATCCCTCACTGCCCCTGAATGAGGTGGCTCTCGAATTCATTTCAGAGGCCAGTTAAGAGTCAACCACATTGCTGTGGGTTCGGAGTCACATGTCAGTCAGACCAGTTAAGGGCAATAAAGTGATCTAGATGGATTTTTAACAATAATTAATGAAAGGTTGTTTATTATCAAAGCTAATATTCAATGTTAATTGAATTGAGTTTCCCCAGTGGAATTGGAGCCTATATCCCTGAAGCATTAACCTGTGAACCTAGATTACCACTTCATCACCATCTCCCCAAGTTTTTAAGTGTTATGTTTTAATGTGAAGTAAATTCAAGAACACTAATTACAATCAATATTATACTGTCCTTTTGTCTGTCGGTATCATCATGTCAAAAGACATCTAATCATTTCAACACAATAACTTACATTCCAGGTCTAGTGAGCACATATTAGCCAATAGGATATCTCTTTCTGAACTAACTCTATTTTCCATCTTCTCAGTTCTTCCTCTTTATTTCTGGAGTTGGACAGAGATGTGGTTATTATGCTTCAATAAACAGAAGACTATTTCGCAAAGATTTCAAGTTTGGGCTTTAAACACAAAACTAGTCACCCTAAACCTGGCCAATATGTCAGAATCTTTGGTCAGTGCACTATACAGTCAAATACAGTCTAATAGACCAAATAATCGCAGAGGCATTTCCAATATAAATAGATTAACAAGAATCCTCATAAAACCAAGAGCAGTTTGCCTTTCACCTCCTGAATAAATATATATTTCACTGTGGACAAAGGATGGAGCATCAAGTGCGTTAAAGTGATTTGGATCAAATACAAAAATCAATACCTAATGTGACCCAGACACTGACCGCTCTCTGCTGTCATTGAGTGGCCTTGATTGTTTGGCACATTCATAATTCAGTAAGACTGCATGCTTTTCAGCATTCTAAGAGCCTGCAGCTTCCTGGGCAGCACCAGAGAATGAACACATTGCGTCTGCATTACCTGTTAAACCAATCATCTGTGTAGCGGGGATATGGATATGGATCATTGCTGCTGAAATCGTAGCTGGCTTCTGCATTCTGTAAGAGATCAGTACATCAAACTGAAGCTTCAAATGATATGAATTCTCATTATGAAGAAATGTAAAAACACAGTCATTGGGAGGCAAATAGACAACAGTTCATACTGCAGCAAAAAGGGTACTGCTTAGTTAGCAACCGATAAATTATGATTATTTGCAATTTGGCATTCTTGGATATGTCCTGATGAATGAAAAGTGCAAAGCCTCATCATCATTCGACTTAGATCTAATCAATAACTATGACCATTTTTAACTAAGTAGCTTTTCTTTAATGTGGAAGTGCCAATGTTGGACTGGGGTGGACAAAGTCAGAAGTCAGATGACACCAGGTTACAGTCCAACAGTTTATTTGAAATCACAAGCTTTTGGAGCATTGCTCCTTCATCAGGTTTATAGATTTTAACATAGGTTTTGTCTCACACTTACAACATGTAAACTACCAATTGTTACACATTTTCACATATATAATATAATAGTAAATCATATTAATCCCTGGGATGGAATAATTGACTAACGGCGAGAGATTGAGGAAACAGAGTATGTATTCTTCAGGGTTTTGAAGAATGGGGGACAATTTTATTGAAACTTGCAAAGTTTCTACAGGGCATGAAGTGTCATAAAATTGGATCAGAACCCAAATTCCATGGACATATTGAAATTTGACAAGACGTGCTATTTTAAATCAAAGATTGCTGAAGGATTACAAATATATTTTTGCTGGGCTTGGATATCTTCCAAGTAAATGTCATCTGGAAGTGGATGAGAGTGTGGGACCAACATCAGCACCTGCTGAGGAGGGTTTCTGAAGCCCTCAAGTCCAGCCTGAAAGACAAGGCAGCGGAGCTGGAAGAGACTGGAGTCATTAAGGAAGTGGTAACTCCTTAAGTCTGAAGGACACCCGGAAGGCTGAAGGTTGGCGTAGATCCAAAAGATCTCATTAAGGCTTTGAAGACCATAATCAGAATCCAGAGAGGCTGCTAGAGAGAGGTCACTGGAGGAACCTGGAAGTTGAACTAGAAAAATATAAAAGTAAAAGTACCTGGATTCACATGCATACCTCATGCACTGACAGTGAAAGGATCCTGTCCAAACTTCAGTCTTGTTGCAGCTGAGATTAGTGGATTTTGCTTAATGTCTGCTGTCTGAAACTGTAGTTCTGCATTCGTCCTACTGCATTGGGCTCTCAGCTTCAGTTATCGGGTCATACAACATGGAAACTGACCCTTTGGTCTAACTTGTCCATTCCAACCAACTTTCCTAAACTAGGCTAGTCCCACTTGTCTGTGTTTGGCCCATATTCCTCTATATCTTTTATATTAATGTCCCTGTCCAAATGTCTTTTAAATATTATAACTGTACCTGCATCTACCATTTCCTCTAGCAGTTCATTCTTGGGATGAGTATCATTCCATTGCTTCACCTCAATGTTGTATTTGAGGACTTCAATTGGGGTCAGCATGCTGAGTCACATCATACAGGTCTGTGACGCTCATTACGTTACATGAAGCACCAGTGTCTATTTGATTCTTAACCTTCACTTGATGCTCTTGTGTAGTCATCATTTTAATTTGCACAAACCACTCTGAGCATTTTTAGATCTGTTGATCCTAACCTGTTGCATGGTGTGGGATGGTACATCAGCATTGTCATCTCTCCAGCAGTCATGCCTCTTTCTAGCTACAAGCCTGTGTATAATGTGATATAGCTTCTTACAGTTAGCATAATGTTTTTTCCCTACACTGAACATCGTGCCTCTGGCATGTGGCTTGTTGGTCGAGGGGTATGATTATTACTTTGGGTTTTCAGGGGTAGCATGGTGGCTCAGTGGTTAGCACTGCTGCCTCGCAACACCAGGGTCCCAGGTTCAATTGCACATTAGGCAATTGTCTGTGTGGAGTTTGCACGTTCTCCCTGTGTGTGCGTGGGTTTCCACTGGGTGCTCTGGTTTCCTCCTACAGTCTGAAGATGTGCAGGTCAGGTGAATTGGCTATGCTAAATTGCCCATAATGTTAGGTACAGTAGTGAGAGGGAAATGGGTCTGGGTGGGTTACTCTTTGGAGGATCGGTGTGGACTTGTTGGGCTGAAGGGCCTGTTTCCACACTGTAGGGAATCTAATCTTCTGGTTCGTGTGGCATCTTTTAGAATATTTACATTCTCTACTTTGCATTAGATCGTTTTGTTTACCCTTCTGCAAACTTTTTTCTTTATTCTCTCCTACTATGTTGTTTTTGTTTGGACTGGATTGTCTCTCAGTATTATATAAATCCACAGCCATTCTTCCATTAGTACTTTCCAGCTAAAGTGACAACCTCAGAGCTCTATATCGATAGTTATCTGGAGAGTAAGTTTCTCCTCTGTCAGCAGACACGCAGTCATGCAGAATCTCTTATGCCTCAGAACGTCTCATTACTCATCAGCTAGATGTCTCAGTTCCCTCACATATTGAACAACTTTCTCTCTCTGTCCCTGAATTCTGAGATTGAATGTATACCATACATAAATAACATTGATATAAGTTTCAAAGTGTAATTTCAATGTCCTTAGATTTTCTCCAGTTTGGCTTTCTTGATCCTCACTGAGTTTGAGGGCACATTGTAACTTGTAGCCCTCATTCTCCAGCTCTAATAGGACAATTGCTACTCCTATTTGTTCAGGATTTTTGTTTAACTCTGTAGCTATTTCATAATTTTGCCTTTGGGGCTGGAATCATCATAATATGTATTATCGTTCTATATCATATCATTTTTCATTTGCACAGCACTGGAAAATTCACAGTCAGTTTGACTAATCCAATGGTTGAACATTACTAGATTGCTGATCTAACTCTTCCTTGCTGTTCATTACCACAGCTGGCTCTCTTGCCACTTAGGAAATCCACGTGACTGGCACCAGAGTTCATGTAGAAGTGTTCAATGGCTTTTTTTGCTAAACTGCAACATGTTTATACCCTAAGTCACATGGGTATGCCAAGTCACACTGAGCATGATACTTACAAGTGAAGTTCTCCAAATGGGATGTGTGTCAACATGGACTGAAATACTTTCTCACTGATCAATACACTTATCTATCTTTCTGACGTACTGATGTAACAATCCTGTTCCCATCCTTCCCAACATAATGATCAGACCCTAGCTTATATTAGACATCTCTGCCATTGATGACATGCCCCACACTTTGCAACACAGAGGACTGTAGGTAAAAACGATGACTGCAGATGCTGGAAACCAGATTCTGGATTAGTGGTGCTGGAAGAGCACAGCAGTTCAGGCAGCATCCAAGGAGCTTCAAAATCGACATTTCGGGCAAAAAGCCCTTCATCAGGAATAAAGGCAGTGAGCCTGAAGCGTGGAGAGATAAGCTAGAGGAGGGTGGGGGTGGGGAGAAAGTAGCATAGAGTACAATGGGTGAGTGGGGGAGGGGATGAAGGTGATAGGTCAGGGAGGAGGGGGTGGAGTGGATAGGTGGAAAAGGAGATAGGCAGGTAGGTCAAGTCCGGACAAGTCATGGGGACAGTGCTGAGCTGGAAGTTTAGAACTAGGGTGAGGTAGGGGAAGGGGAAATGAGGAAACTGTTGAAGTCCACACTGATGCCCTGGGGTTGAAGTGTTCCGAGGCGGAAGATGAGGCGTTCTTCCTCCAGGCGTCTGGTGATGAGGGAGCAGCGGTGAAGGAGGCCCAGGACCTCCATGTCCTCTGCAGAGTGGGAGGGGGAGTTGAAATGTTGGGCCATGGGCCGGTGTGGTTGATTGGTGCGGGTGTCCCGGAGATGTTCCCTAAAGCGCTCTGCTAGGAGGCGCCCAGTCTCCCCAATGTAGAGGAGACCGCATCGGGAGCAACGGGTACAATAAATGATATTAGTTTATGTGTCGGCCAGGGTGACCCATTGTCTCAGCATGCTCCTGCCCCACTGAACTCATCTCTACTTACCTTGACACTGTCCTATCCCCACTAGTCCATGAACTCCCCACATACATTCGAGACACCACCCACGCCCTCCACCTCCTCCAAGACTACCGTTTCCCCGGCCCCCAATGCCTCATTTTCACCATGGATATCCAATCCCTCTACACCTCCATCCGCCATGACCAGGGCCTCCAAGCCCTCCGTTGTTTCCTCTCCAGACGTCCCCAACAGTACCCTTCCACTGATACTCTCATTCGTTTGGCCGAACTGGTCCTCACCCTTAACAATTCCTCCTTTGAATCCTCCCACTTCCTCCAGACCAAAGGGGTAGCCATGGGCACATGTATGGGCCCCAGCTATGCCTGTCTCTTTGTTGGCTACGTAGAGCAGTTGATCTTCCGTAATTATACCGGCACCACTCCCCACCTCTTCCTCTGCTACATTGATGACTGCATTGGCGCCACCTCGTGCTCCCGCGAGGAGGTTGAGCAATTCATCAACTTCACCAACACATTCCACCCTGACCTTAAATTTACCTGGACCATCTCTGACACCTCCCTCCCCTTCCTGGACCTCTCCATCTCCATTAATGACGACTGACCTGACGCTGACATTTTTTACGAACCCACCGACTCCCACAGCTACCTGGATTACACCTCTTCCCACCCTACCTCTTGCAAAAATGCCAATCCGTATTCCTAATTCCTCCGCCTCCTCCGGATCTGTTCCCAGGAGGACCCAGTTCCACCACAGAACACACCAAATGGCCTCCTTCTTTCGAGACCGCAATTTCCCTTCCCATGTGGTTAAAGATGCCCTCCAACGCATCTCGTCTACATCCCACAACTCCGCCCTCGGACCCCACCCCTCCAACCGTAACAAGGACAGAACGCCCCTGGTGCTCACCTTCCACCCTACCAACCTTCGCATAAACCAAATCATCCGCCGACATTTCCGCCACCTCCAAACAGACCCAACTACCAGGGATATATTTCCCTCCCCACCCCTTTCCGCCTTCCGCAAAGACCGTTCCCTCCGTGACTACCTGGTCAGGTCCACGCCCCCCTACAACCCACCCTCCCATCCTGGCACTTTCCCCTGCCACCGCAGGAACTGCAAAACCTGCGCCCACACCTTCTCCCTCACCTCTATCCAAGGCCCTAAAGGAGCCTTTCACATCCATCAAAGTTTTACTTGCACATCCACTAATATCATTTATTGTATCCGTTGTTCCCGATGCGGTCTCCTCTACATTGGGGAGACTGGGCGCCTCCTAGCAGAGCGCTTTAGGAAACATCTCCGGGACACCCGCACCAATCAACCAAACCGCCCCGTGGCCCAACATTTCAACTCCCCCTCCCACTCTGCCGAGGACATGCAGATCCTGGGCCTCCTTCACCGCCGCTCCCTCATCACCAGACGCCTGGAGGAAGAACACCTCATCTTCCGCCTCAGAACACTTCAACCCCAGGGCATCAATGTGGACTTCAACAGTTTCCTCATTTCCCCTTCCCCCACCTCACCCTAGTTCTAAACTTCCAGCTCAGCACTGTCCCCATGACTTGACCGGACTTGTTCTACCTGCCTATCTCCTTTTCCACCTATCCACTCCACCCTCTCCTCCCTGACCTATCACCTTCATCCCCTCCCCCACTCACCCAATGTACTCTATGCTACTTTCTCCCAACCCCCACCCTCCTCTAGCTTATCTCTCCACGCTTTAGGCTCACTGCCTTTATTCCTGATGAAGGGCTTTTGCCCAAAACGTTGATTTCGAAGGTCCTTGGATGCTGCCTGAACTGCTGTGCTCTTCCAGCACCACTAATCCAGAATACAGAGGACTGTACCCTACCTTCTATCTCTTCCTCCTTTATCAAAACTAACATGGACTCTCACTAACTACTCCAACCCAGCTGTAGGTTCCTTACCCTGCTGCTGGCCAATGACTTTCGACAGAGCATTCCCAAATTGACAGACAGCTCATTTAATCACCCATTTATCAGGCCCACCTCCATCAATAATCAGGCACTGCTTGCAGCTTTGCTATTGTAATATAGGTAGCGATTATCCTTTAATCAGAATTTTTAAAATGTTCGAACTAAAATTGAGATTTGTAGTGAACGCTTATTCAATACATCATAATTGTACTTACACAATTACTGTGATAGTCTGAACATCAGCCATTAATGTACAGCTAATTCTGTTCAAATATTTACAGGATCTTGTCAATTTTTAATTGCTAAAATTAATGTTTTGCATTCCCTTGAAGAAGCAGTGCTCCTTGGCATGTGAATTAAAGCCCATACTTCATAAACACAACGGGCTGTTTCACAAATGCACCCACCATTATTATCTCATCCTGTTGTAAAATTTGATTATATCATTGAAATTTAAGAGCTGATAATCTCCAGGGATCAACTTGGCTCCTCATCATTATTTTGCCTTGTAGTAGCGCCTATGGGGAAACTAACTAGAAACTATGCAAGCCAATGATAAGGACACAAGACCAGAAGAGATAGGAACAGTCTGAGACCATTTGGCCCCTCGAGTTGACTTTCCCATTCAAGGAAGAGCGCCTCATCTTCCACCTAGGAACCCTCCAACCACAAGGGATGAACTCAGATTTCGCCAGTTTCCTAATTTCCCCTCCCCCCACCTTGTCTCAGTCCCAACCCTCGATCTCAGCACCGCCTTCCTAACCTGCAATCTTCTTCCTGACCTCTCCACCCCCACCCCCACTCCGGCCTATCACCCTCACCTTAACCTCCTTCCACCTATCGCATTTCCACATTTCCAACGCCCCTCCCCCAAGTCCCTCCTCCCAACCTTTTATCTTAGCCTGCTGGACGCACTTTCCTCATTCCTGAAAAAGGG
Organism: Chiloscyllium punctatum; assembly: GCF_047496795.1. Lineage (NCBI taxonomy): Eukaryota > Metazoa > Chordata > Chondrichthyes > Orectolobiformes > Hemiscylliidae > Chiloscyllium > Chiloscyllium punctatum. The sequence goes on from NC_092749.1 coordinate 111,438,490, forward strand.
CTCATGCCTGAAACATCGATTCTCCTGCTCCTTGGATGCTGCCTGACCTACTGCGCTTTTCCAGCAACACATTTTCAGCTCTGATCTCCAGCATCTGCAGTCCTCACTTTCTCCTTTCCCATTCAATGTAAGTCAGGGCCTAGTTTCTTCCTCAATTTCTATTTTCTGCCCTTCCCTCATATTTCTTAATTCTTTGATCATCCAACATCTATCAATCTCAGCCTTGAATCTTCTCAATGACTGGGAAGTGGGATTAGTGGAGAAAGGTTGTCACAGAATTGAAGGGCCGTAGAGCCTCTTCTGTGCTGTATGACTTGATAACTAAAGCCCCACAGCCAACTGGGGTAGATTCTTCAATGGATCAGCAGCCTTCCAATTGAAGCAATGTCTCTTCATCTCAGTCCTACATAACAGATTCCTTACCTTGAAGCCACGATCTGGATTTTCCTAGTCTACTTGCTGATTGATTTACTACTTAGCTGATTGAACATCAATGATCCCGATAAGGAAAATGCTGAGAGGTTTACAGCAGTCAGGGAGTCTAGAATTCGGGAATGTTGTCTCAGGATATAGGATGATCATTCGTGACTGAGATGAGGAAGAAGTTCTTTCCAAAAAAAAGGATTGTGAATTTTAGGAACTCTTCACTATGGAGGGTTGTGGATGTTCCATTGTTGAAGATACTTTAAGGCCAGGGAAAAACAGACCTTGGTTTCTGTAAGAATCAAGGGATACAGAGAGGGAGCGGGAAGGTGCAGTTGAAGTCCAACATCAGCCATGGTTATATAAATGGTGGGGCAGGTTGGATGGATGGAATGGTCTACATCTGCTCCTATTTATTGCATCCCTGGAGATTGGGCTTGGTATGAGGGGCTGGCTCAGAAAAATAGTACCTGGAAGTAACTCAACTCAAGTGTGTATGGGATGATCATTCGGATGGATACGGTACAGCACCCCTACCTCTGAACCTTGAATCTGGGTTCAAGTCCTTCCCACTCTGGAAATGTGTCTTAACACATATGAACAGGTTGATTGGAAAATATCTGGAAATGCTGTGCAGGATGTTGGGAAAAGGCAGCAGACTGGCACTAGAACTGGTGAAGGCGCAATGGGCCGAATGGCCTCCTTCTGTACCATAACAATTCTGTGTCTCTGTGAGGGCAAGCCTGGAGACAGCTCTCTGATGTTTTCTTGGCCAATATTAATAGAGGTCTCAGTGCGGCTGGGTGAATGAGGTTGGGGGGATGAAAGTGTGCTAAGAAATTGGAGCCAGAGTTCCCAAACCTTACATCTATGGGGTGTGGGTGGGTGCATCAATGAAAGGCCACCATCGTATCTGACCCATGGTTCAGCACAGGGGTCTCCCTCCTAACCCAGGCTAAGACGGTGATGGGTATCTCCACATTGAGAATGCCCACATTACAAAGTTACCACTGGAGTATCGATTTCACCATTCTCACTGCCACCACGTGCAGGCTCAGGAACCTTATCTGCTCCCGATATCGGGATCCCGAAGCCAGGAGGAACACCTTGCCAAGTGATCCCTTGTTTTAGGTTCCCCAGCTGGAGCTGGAAGAGGGTGGAACAACCACTCACAACCTCTGCCAGGGTCTGCAAGAATTTTATGCATTTCTGTGAGGTATGCAATCCTGGGCAAGAAAACCACAAATATTAATCGGCAAAATGCAAAACGAAAATCTGAGGGAAGTGAACAATCAATTTCTTTCTGAAATAGCTTAGCCATGCTCTTCCAGCACCACTAATTCAGAATCTGGTTTCCAGCATCTGCAGCCATTGTTTTTACCTCATCATAAATAAAGTCTACTTGCTGAATTAACCTGTTCGATCATTCCACAATTAGGCAGGGCGCACATTTACCGAAATTATGCTGTGACCTGCTGCCAATTTACAGCCAATTGAGAGATGTTCTGGGGGTTCTGGGAGACTTTGACATTGCCTTAATGTCATAACTGTCCGTCATGGATTTGTGAACCTTCTGAACATCAGCAAGGTTCTGGATGTAGGTTTGCTCGCTGAGCTGGAAGGTTCATTTCCAGACGTTTTGTCACCATACTAGGTAACATCTTCAGTGGGCCTCTGGCCAAAGCACTGCTGGTAATTCCTGGTTTCTATTTATATGTTTGGGTTTCTTTGGGATGGTGATGTCATTTTCTGTGGTGATGTCATTTCTGGTTCTTTTTCTCAGGGGTTGGTAGATGGGGTTTAACTCGATGTGTTTGTTGATAGAATTCTGGTTGGAATGCCATGCTTCTCGGAATTCCCATGCATGTCTCTGTTTGGCTTGTCCTAGAATGGATATGTTGTCCCAGTCGAAGTGGTGTCCTTCCTTATCTGTATGTAAGGGTACTAGTGAGAGGAATTATCAGCAGTACTTCACCCAGAGGCCCACTGAAGATGTTACCTCGTACGGTGGCGAAAGGTCTGGAAATGAACCTTCCAGCTCAGCGAGCAAACCTACATCCAGAACCTCAACCTGAGTTACAAATCTTCTCAAAACTTGTTCAGGAAGGTTTGAGAAAATCAGCCTTATTTACATAATGAAGATTGATGTCTTGTTAATTCGTTGTTGGACAGGCATATATGGGTGATGGAGGGGCTCAGTGGCTACTATTAAACAGTCATGGCTGTCCCTTGCTCCACGTCAAGGGGCTGAATGGCCTCTTCCCAATCCTAAGTGTGGAACAAATTGTTGTGAATCTTTTTTCATGTTTGTTCCCTCAGTTTATCATGAGGCCATGGTTTCAATCCAAGTTGGGTTAACCTTTTGGTTTCTGCTGTTGGTTAGAACATTTTTCCTTTCTGCTTCCTCCTGTCTCTCTCAACAACAATGCACATAAACTTTGTAATCCAGTGTTCCCCAGCTAACCACCCTCCCCAACTCCCTCAGGGTATTCAGTATGATTCATTAAGCATTTATTACACAAAGCATTCTCTTCAGCTACAGCCTGGATGAGCTTTAATCTGACAAGACACCAGATGAGTCAGTTGTCACAATGACATAGCCAGAGCCTGAAGATGTTTTCATTCCATGATCCAATTAACAGACATGTCACCGCCTGCTTCTAACAATCCCTGATACAACCTGCCTTTATTTTCCAGCACTTAGTCAAATTACAAAGTGAAATTCTAAAGGAAGGCATGTATGCTCATTCAACCTCGTTCCGTTCAGTGTCAAAATAAAGAAACTGAAACCATCTCAAGGAATTTCTCATATATTTTTGGCAATTACTCCCACAAGAAAGGTTTTGGAATATATATTGGAGCATGGTGTTGAGAGTTGGGGAATAATTAATCCAAAGCATTGACAATGGGGCATAGGGTGCAGTTGCAAGACAGCTAAAGTCATTCTTCCACACTTAAATTTTGAAATATCGTGCATGCTAACTTGTTGAAAGTATGAGCTGGTAATAATGCAGTGAGTGAAACTAGACAGCTAGACTATTCAATGAACACGTCTCTTTGTTGGCTACATAGAGCAGTTGATTTTCCGTAATTACACCGGCACCACTCCCCACCTCTTCCTCTGCTACATTGATGACTGCATTGGCGCCACCTCGTGCTCCCGCGAGGAGGTTGAGCAATTCATCAACTTCACCAACACATTCCACCCTGACCTTAAATTTACCTGGACCATCTCTGACACCTCCCTCCCCTTCCTGGACCTCTCCATCTCCATTAATGACGACCGACTTGACACTGACATTTTTTACAAACCCACCGACTCCCACAGCTACCTGGATTACACCTCTTCCTACCCTACCTCTTGCAAAAATGCCATCCCGTATTCCCAATTTCTCCGCCTCCGCCATATCTGCTCCCAGGAGGACCAGTTCCACCATAGGACACACCAGATAGCCTCCTTCTTTAGAGACCGCAATTTCCCTTCCCACGTGGTTAAAGATGCCCTCCAACGCATCTCGTCCACATCCCGCACCTCCGCCCTCAGACCCTACCCCTCCAACCGTAACAAGGACAGAACGCCCCTGGTGCTCACCTTCCACCCTACAAACCTTCGCATAAACCAAATCATCTGCCGACATTTCCACCACCTCCAAACAGACCCCACCACCAGGGGTATATTTCCCTCCCCACCCCTTTCCGTCTTCCGCAAAGACCGTTCCCTCCATGACTACCTGGTCAGGTCCACGCCCCCAAACAACCCACCCTCCAATCCTGGCACATTCCCCTGCCATCGCAGGAACTGTAAAACCTGCGCCCACACCTCCTCCCTCACCTCTATCCAAGGCCCTAAAGGAACCTTTCACATCCATCAAAGTTTTACTTGCACATCCACTAAAATCATTTATTGTATCCGTTGCTCCCGATGCGGTCTTCTCTACATTGGGGAGACTGGGCGCCTCCTAGCAGAGCGCTTTAGGGAACATCTCTGGGACACCCGCACCAATCAACCAAACCACCCCGTGGCCCAACATTTCAACTCCCCCTCCCACTCTGCCAAGGACATGGAGGTCCTGGTCCTCCTTCACCGCCGCTCCCTCACCACCAGACGCCTGGAGGAAGAACGCCTCATCTTCCGCCTCGGAACACTTCAACCCCAGGGCATCAATGTGGACTTCAACAGTTTCCTCATTTCCCCTTCCCCCACCTCACCCTAGTTCTAAACTTCCAGCTCAGTAACTGTCCCCTTGACTTGTCCTACCTGCCTATCTCCTTTTCCACCTATCCACTCCACCCTCTCCTCCTTGACCTATCACCTTCATCCCCTCCCCCACTCACCCATTGTACTCTATGCTACTTTCTCCCCACACCCACCCTCCTCTAACTTATCTCTCCACGCTTCAGGCTCACTGCCTTTATTCCTGATGAAGGGCTTTTGCCCGAAACATCGATTTTGAAGCTACTTGGATGCTGCCTGAACTGCTGTGCCCTTCCAGCACCACTAATCCAGAATCTGGTTTCCAGCATCTGCAGTCATTGTTTTTACCCTATTCAATGAACACCACAATGTATTCTTTAACCAATTAAAGTGAAGGATTGCAAAATGAATAGGGCAAGGCCTGAAAGGAAATGCAAATTAGAGCAACCTTGGATCAGATACAGAAAAAGATACAAAATGGGTGAAAAAACAATTGATTAAGAGAGGAGAAAAGAGGCAGAAGGAAATAATAAGAAAAAATGTAAGATTTTAATATCAATTAGCAACTGAAGGAATGAACTTTTACATTTTCAATATTGCAGTATTGTATTGGGATGAAAAGTGTGTGATTTAAATATATATTTGAATACCATTTTTAAAGTTTGGATTTGAAAATAGTGGTATTTGGGTGTTGATTACTACTGTGAAGAGCTTCTTTCAATAAGAAATTAGGTCAGACAATCCTTCCAAACCAGTGACCTAATTTACTCTGTAACATGATGTGAAGGTGCCAGTGTTGGACTGGGGTGGACAACATCAGAAGTCAGATGACACCAGATTATAGTCCACCAGGTTTATTTGAAATCACCAGCTTTTGGAGCGCTGCCCCTTCATCGGATGAAGTGAGAGAGAATTCTGTGCCTGTGCGCTTCTCTCTCTTGCTTCACCTGAGGAAGGAGCAGTGCTCCGAAAGCTTGTGATTTCAAATAAACCTGTTGGGTTATAACCTGGTGTTGTGTGATGTCTGACAGAGAGCAGGTGACTATGCACTGATGGAATGCTAGTGGGAAACTATGCTGCTTTATGAAAGATAAACATTGAAAATCGTCAACTTGCTTTTCAGTTTAGATGAATTGAAAATTGATTTTGACTTAAAAAGCCTACACCATAAAAAAATTCTTTTCAGAGGAGACCTGACTAGAGTCAGAAATGACTATAATTTCTCTCCTCGAATGCTGCAGAGTGATTAAGTGAATAAATTAGCTCAGTCGATAAGTTTGATTGATGCAACTCCCAGACCAGGAGTGTTTGGTAGAAATCTGCCAGTTATTAGAAACGGAAAGGGTCTAAGTTCTCAGTTTTGAGAGTAGTCACATAGGAAGAACCATAGTTCATAAGACAGAAACTTAGTTCATAAGACAGAGGGAAATCGATTAAGTTGAACTTAAAGTTTTGATGTACAGGTAACAGATACTATTGGGAAATGACTTGGAGATGCCGGTGTTGGACTGGGGTGTACAAAGTTAAAAATCACACAACACCAGGTTATAGTCCAACAGGTTTGATTGGAAGCACACTAGCTTTCAATTAAACCTGTTGGACTATAACCTGGTGTTGTGTGAATTTTAACTTTATTGGGAAATAAGTTGACACATTGTTTTGCAGTGCATTTTAGGACCTTTCGAAATTGTTTTCTAAATCTCGTTTGCTTGGTTTTCTTTGCTGTGGGAATTGATCCACCTTATTGACTCTACCCAGGGCCCTCAATTTTTCACACGGTAATTAAATCTTCCCAGAGCTTCTTCAATTTCAAACAAAATAATGCTAACCTATCCAAGGTTTCCTGGACATTCAAATACTCCATTCATGGTTGGGAATTCTACAGTGAGTAACTCACATCCTGACTCCCCAAAGCCTGTCCACCATCTACAAGGCACAAGTCAGGACTGTGATGGAACACTCCTCACTTGCCCTGGATGGGTGCTGCTCCAACAACACTCAAGAAGCTCGACACCATCCAGAACAAAGCACCATGCTGGATCAGAACTCCATCCACAACTTCCAGCAATCACTCTCCCCCATGGCTGACACTCAGTAGTAGCAGTGTGCACTACCTACAGGATGTACTCACTAAGCCTCTGTCAACTTTCCAAACCACAGAATCACAGAGTCATGCAATACTTAAGAGGTCCTTTGCCCTATTGAGTCTGTACTTCCAAAACTTTATTACTATCTACATCAGCCTCACCTTCCCACACTTTGTACACAGCCCTGAATGAAATGATACTTCAAATGTCCCTCCATTTACTTCTGAAAGGTTGTCCACTTCCCTCCAAAGCAGTGCATTCCATATCCCCGCCATCTTTCCTCAATTCCACTAACATCCTGCATCTCACTTTAAAATTATTTCTCCCTTTCATTAAACCTTCGACTAAGGGGAATAGTTGCTTCCTCCCCCTCCGTACATGTTCCCCCCCCATTATCCCCCCCATACCTTTATCAGGTGCCTCCTTGGCCTTCTCTGCTCCAAAGGAAACACCCACGCTTCTCCAGCATCTCTCCCCTGCTGAAGTGCTCCTCTTGGTGAATCTCCCCTGCACCCCTCCAGTGCAAACACATCCTTCCGGTAGTCAGGAGACAAGAATTACTGGACACAGTACCCCAGCTGTGACCTAACCAAACTCCTGTACAGCTTCAACATAACCTCCCTTCTCCTATCATCTGTGTGTTTTTTTTCACGTATGGGATGTGGATGTTACTGGCTGGCCAGAATGATTTTTTTAGTTTATTATTGCCTGTCCCTAGTTGCCCTTGAGAAGGTGGTGGTGAGCTGCTTTCCTGAACTGCTGTAGTCCACCTGCTGTAGGTAGACCCACAATACTATTGAGAAGGAATTCCAGGATTTTGACTCAATGACAGTGAAGGGCCAGTGATATATTTCCGAGTTGGGATGGTGAGTGGCTAGGAGGGGAACTTGAAGATGGTGGTGTTCCCATGTATCTGCTGCCCTTGTCCTTCTCAATGGAAGGTGCTGTCTGAGGACTTTTGGTGAATTTCTATGGTGTATCTTGTAGATAGTACACACTGCTGCTACTGAACGTCGATGGTGGAGGGAGTGGATGCTTGTGGATGTGGTGCCAATCATGCGGGCTGCTTTGTCCTGGATAATGGCATGCTTACTATTATTGGAGCTGTACCCATCCAGTCAAGTGGGGGGTATTCCATCACACTCCCGACTTGTGCCTTGTAGATAGTGGACAGTCTTTGGGGAGTAAAGAGGTGTAATACACACCACAGTATTCCTAGCTTCTGAACTGCCCTTGTAGCCACTGTGCTTATGTGGTGAGTCCAGTTAAGTTTCTGGTTAATGGCAACCCCAGGAAATTGATAGCGGGGGATTCAGTGATGGTAACACCATTGGAGATAGTGAGGACTGCAGATGCTGGTAAGTCAGGGTTGATAAAATGTGGAGCTGGGAAAAGATCAGCAGGTCAAGCAGCATCAGAGGAGCAGGAGACCCAATGTTTTGACCCAAAGATCCTGCCTGAAAGCAGTCCAGTATGAGGGTCCTGCCAGAAACATCGACTCCCCTGCTCTTCTGATGCTGCTTGATCTGCTATGCTTTTTCCAACTCCACACTTTATTGACAATGGTAACACCAATGCTGAAAATGTGTTGCTGGAAAAGCACAGCAGGTCAGGCAGCATCCAAGGAACAGGAGAATCGACGTTTCGGGCATGAGCCCTTCTTCAGGAATGAGGAAAGTGTGTCCAGCAGGCTAAGATAAAAGGTAGGGAGGAGGGACTTGGGGGAGTGGCGTTGGGAATGTGATAGGTGGAAGGAGGCCAAGGTGAGGGTAATAGGCCAGAGAGGGGGTGGGGGCGGAGAGGTCAGGAAGAAGATTGCAGGTTAGGAAGGTGATGCTGAGTTCGAGGGTTGGGACTGAGACAAGGTGGGGGGAGGGGAAATGAGGAAACTGGAGAAATCTGAGTTCATCCCTTGTGGTTGGAGGGTTCCTAGGCGTCGTGTTGCTATGGTCTGGCGATGGAGGAGTCCAGGACTTGCATGTCCTTGGTGGAGTGGGAGGGGGAGTTGAAGTGTTGTGCCACGGGGTGGTTGGGTTGGTTGGTCCGGGTGTCCCAGAGGTGTTCTCTGAAACGTTCCGCAAGTAGGCGGCCTGTCTCCCCAATATAGAGGAGGCCACATCGGGTGCAGCGGATGCAGTAAATGATGTGTGTGGAGGTGCAGGTGAATTTGTGGCGGATATGGAAGGATACCTTGGGGCCTTGGAGGGAAGTAAGGGGGGAGGTGTGGGCGCAAGTTTTGCATTTCTTGCATTTGCAGGGGAAGATGCCGGGAGTGGAGGTTGGGTTAGTGGGGGGTGTGGACCTGACGAGGGAGTCACAGAGGGAGTGGTCTTTTTGGAACGCTGATAGGGGAGGGGAGGGAAATATATCCCTGGTGGTGGGGTCCTTTTGGAGGTGGCGGAAATGACGATGGATGATAGGATGTATATGGAGGTTGGTGGGGTGGTAGGTGAGGACCAGTGGGGTTCTGTCCTGGTGGCGATTGGAGGGGCAGGGCTCAAGGGCAGAGGAGCGGGAAGTGGAGGAGATGTGGTGGAGGGCATCATTGATCACATCTGGGGGGAAATTGCAGTCTTTGAAGAAGGAGGCCATCTGGGTTGTATGATATTAGAACTGGTCCTCCTGGGAGCAGATGCGGCGGAGATGAAGGAATTGGGAATATGGGATGGCGTTTTTACAGGGGGCAGGGTGGGAGGAGGGGTAGTCTAGGTAGCTGTGGGAGTCGGTCGGTTTATAGTAAATGTCCGTGTTGATTCGGTCGCCCGAGATAGAAATGGAAAGGTCTAGGAAGGAGTCTGAGATGGTCCAGGTGAAGTTGAGGTCGGGGTGGAAGGTGTTGGTAAAGTGGATGAACTGTTCAATCTCCTCTTGGGAGCACGAGGCAGCACTGATACAGTCATCGATGTAGCGGAGGAAAAGGTGGGGGGTGGTGCCAGTGTAGCTGCAGAAGATGGTAACATCATTGACTATCAAGAGACTATTGTCTCTTATTGGAGATGGTCATTGCCTGGCATTTGTGTGGGGCAAAGATTACTTGCCACTTGTCAGCCAAAGCCTGGATATTGTCCAGATCTTGATGCATTTGAACATGGTCTGCTTTAATATCTGGGGAGTTGAGAATGGTGCTGTACATTGTGCATCAAGCATCAGCAAACATCCCCACTCTGACGTTATGATGGTGGGAAGGTCGTTGATGGATTAGTTGAAGATGGTTAGGCCTAGGTCAGTATTCTGAGGAAGTCCTGCAGAACATAGAACATAGAACATTACAGCACAGTACAGGCCCTTCGGCCCTCGATGTTGCGCCGACCTGTCATACCAATCTGAAGCCCATCTAACCTACACTATTCTATGTACGTCCATATGCTTGTCCAATGACGACTTAAATGTACTTAAAGTTGGCAAATCTATGACCGTTGCAGGCAAAGCATTCCATACCCTTACTACTCTCTGAGTAAAGAAACTACCTCTGACATCTGTCCTATATCTATCACCCCTCAATTTAAAGCTATACCCCCTCACGCTCGCTGTCACCATACTTGGAAAAAGGCTCTCCCTGTCCACCCTATCTAACCCTCTGATTATCTTATATGTCTCTATTAAGTCACCTCTCAACCTTCTTCTCTCCAACAAAAACAGCCTCAAGTCCCTCAGCCTTTCCTCGTAAGACCTTCCCTCCATACTAGGCAACGTCCTAGTAAACCTCTTCTGAACCCTTTCCAAAGTTTCCACATCCTTCTTATAATGCGGTGACCAGAACTGTACACAATACTCCAAGTGTGGCTGCACCAGAGTTTTGTACAGCTGTAGCATAACCTGATGGTTCTGGAACTCGATCCCTCTATTAATAAAAGCTAAAACACTGTATGCCTTCTTAACAACCCTGTCAACCTGGGTGGTAACCTTTAAGGATCTGTGTACAAGGACACCGAGATCTCACTGCTCAGCTACACTGCCAAGAATCTTACCATTAGCCCAGTACTTTGTATTCCAGTTAATCCGACCAAAGTGAATCACCTCACACTTGTCCGCATTAAACTCCATTTGCCACCTCTCAGCCCAGCTCTGCAGCTTATCTATGTCTCTTTGTAACCTACAACACCCTTCATCACTATCCACAACTCCACCGACCTTATTTACCTGCAAATTTACCAACCCATCCTTCTACGCCCTCATCCAAAATGATGAACATCAGTGGACCCAACACCGACCCTTGTGGTACACCACCAGTAACTGGACTCCAGGATGAACATTTCCCATCAACCACCACCCTCTGCCTTCTTTCAGCAAGCCAATTACTGATCCAAACTGCTATATCTCCCACAATCCCATTCCTCCGTATTTTGTACAACAGCCTACTGTGGGGAACCTTATCGAACACCTTGCTGAAATCCATATACACCACATCAACCAGTTTACTCTCATCTACCTGTCTGGTCACCTTCTCAAAGAACTCAATAAGGTTTGTGAGGCACGACCTACCTTCACAAAACCATGCTAACTATCCTGAATCAAGTTATTCTTTTCGAGATGATTATAAATCCCATCTCTTATAACCTTTTCCAACACTTTATCAACATCTGAAGTAAGGCTCACTGGTCTATAATTACCAGGGTTGTCTCTACTCCCCTTCTTGAATAGAGGAACCACATTTGCTATCCTCCAGTCTTCTGGCACTATTCCTGTAGACAATGACAATTTAAAGATCAACGCCAAAGGCTCGGCAATCTCCTCCCTGGCTTCCCAGAGGATCCTAGGATAAATCCCATCCGGCCCAGGGGATGTATCTATTTTCACACTCTGCAGGATTTCTAATACCTCTTCCTTGTGAACCTCAATCCCACCCTAGTCTAGTAGCCTGTATCTCAGTGTTCTCCTCGACAACATTGTCGTTTTCTAGAGTGAATACTGTCAAAAAATAGTCATTTAGTGCTTCCCCTACCTCCTCTGACTCCACACACAACTTCCCACTACTATCCTTGATTGGCCCTAATCTTACTTTCGTCATTCTTTTATTCCTTAAATACCTATAGAAAGCCTTAGGGTTTACCCTGATCCTATCCGCCAACAACTTCTCATGTCTCCTCCTGGCTCTTCTGAGCTCTCTCTTTAGGTCTTTCCTGGCTACCTTGTAACCCTCAAGCGCCCTAATTGAGCCTTCACATCTCATCCTAACATAAGCCTTCTTCTTCCTCTTGACCAGAGATTCCACTTCCTTCATAAACCACGGCTCCGCGCTCTACAGCTTCCTCCCTCCCTGACAGGTACATACTTATCTAGGACACATGGGAGCTTTTCCTTGAATACGCTCCACATTTCTAATGTGGCCATCCCCTGCAGTTTCCTTCCCCACCCTATGCTTCCTAAATCTTGCCTAATCACATCATAACTGCCTTTCCCCCAGCTGGCACTCTTGCCCAGTGGTATACACCTATCCCTTTCTATCACTAAAGTAAACATAACAGAATTGTGATCGCTATCACCAAAGCTCACCTACTTCCAAGTCTAACACCTGGCCGGGCTCATTACCCAGCACCAAATGTAATCTGGCCTCACCCCTTGTTGGCCTGTCTACATACTGTGTCAGGAAGCCCTCCTGCATACACTCGACAAAAACTGACCCATCTATAGTACTCGTACTATAGTGTTCCCAGTCAATATTTGGAAAGTTGATGTCCCCCATGACAACTACCCTGCCTTTGTCACTCCTACCGAGAATCATCTTTGTTATCCTTTCCTCTACATCTCTGGAACTATTTGGAGGCCTATAGAAAACTCCCAACAGGGTGACCTCTCCTTTCCTGTTTCGAACCTCAGCCCATACTACCTTAGTTGACGTGTCCCCAAACATCCTTTCTGCAACTGTATTACTGTCCTTGACCAACAATGCCACACCTCCCCCTCTTTTACCATCTTCTCTGTCTTCAGTTGTTGAAGGTCAGTCATCTCATCTCCAGATGTCCTGGAGCTGAGATGACTGACCTTCAACAACCACAACCATCTTCTTATATGTCAGATATGGCTTTAACCAGTGGAGTGTTTGCCCCGTGATAGCTATTGATTTCAGTTTTGCCAGGGCTCCTTGATGCCACACTTGGTTGAATGCAGCCTTGATGTCAAGGGCTGTCTCTCTCCCCTCCCCTCTGGAATTCAGCTCTTTTGTCCATGTTTGAACCCAAGGCTGTAATGAGGTCATGAGCTGAGTAGCCCTGGGGGAACCCAAACTGGGCGTCACTGAGCAGGTTATTCCTGAGCAGGTGCTGCTGGGTAGTACTATGGATGACATGTTCCATCACTTTACTGATGATGGAAAGTAGACCGATGGGGTGGGAATTGGCCGGGTTGGATTTGTCCTGCTTTTCATGTACAGGACATACCTGGGCAGTTTTCCACATTGTCGGGTAGATATTGTAACTGCACAGGAACAGCTTGGCGAGGGGAGCAGCACATTCTGGAGCACAGGTCTTCAGTACTGTTGTCAAATGTTGTCAAGGCCTGTAGCCTTTGCAATATCCAGTACCTCCATCCGTTTCTTGATATCACGTGGAGTGAATCAAATCGGCTGGAGACTGGTATCTGTGACGCTGGGGAACCACTGGAGGAGCCCGAGATGGATCATCCACTCGGTACTTCTGGCTGAAGGTTGCTGTAAAAGCTTCAGCTTTATCTTTTCCGCTGATGTGCGGGGCTCTTCCATCACTGAGGATGAGGATGCGTGTGGAACCTCCTCCTCCAGTGATTTGTTTAATTGTCTACATTCACGACTGTGGCAGGACTGCAGAGCTTAGGTCTGATCTGTTGCTTGTGGGATCACTTAGCTCTGTCTATCACTTACTGCTTATGCTGTTTGGTGGCTTCACCAGGTTGACACCTCACCTTCAGGTCTCCCTGATGCTGCTCCTGACCTGCCCTCCTGTACTCTCATTGAACCAGGGTTGATCCCCAGGCTTGATGGGAATGGTTGAGTAGGGGATATGCTGGGCCATGAGGTTAAAGATTGTGCTGAAGGACAATTCTGCTGCTGTTAATGGCCCACAGCACCTCATTGTTCCACAGTCTTGAGTTGCTAGACCTGTTTGACGTCTGTCCCATGTAGCACGGTGATAGAGCCATACAACACAATGGAGGGTATTCTCAATGTGAAGGTGGGTCAACTGTGCGGTGGTCACTCTTACCGATACTGTCATGGACAGATGCTGTAGGAAGAATATTATTAAACTGGAGATGGACAGAAAACATTTACCAAGATGTTGCTGGAAATGGAGGGTTTGAGTTATAAAAATCGGCTGGATAGGCTGGGACTTCTTTCACTGGAGCTTAGGAGGCAGAGGGGTGACCTTGTAGAGGTTTATAAAATCATGAGATGCATGGATAAGGAGAATAGTAAGGGTTTTTCCCCTAGGTTGGGCAAGTTCAAAACTAGAGGGCTTATTTTTAAGGTGAGAGGAGAAAGCTTTAGAAGGGACATGAAGGGAGCTTTTTTGCACAGAGAGTGGTTTGTGTGAGGAATGAACTTCCAGAGGAAGTGTAGAATGCAGGTACAGTTACAACGTTTAAAAGACATTGGGATAAGTTCATGAATATGGAGGAACATGGGCCATCCCACCTAGATCCACCTCATCCCTGTAACCATGCATGCTCTATGGCTAACCCACCTAGCCTGCACACTCTGGACAATTTCCCATATCCAATCCATCTAACCTGCAGATCTTTGGGTTGTGGGAGAAAACCCATGCAGACAAGGGGAGACTGTGCAATCTCCACACAGACAGTCACCCGAGGGTGGAATCAAACCCAAGTCCCTGGGGCTGTGAGGCAGCAGTGCTAACCACTGAGCCACCTGGCCTGGCCTCTACTTCTCGTGTCAGTGCAACAATTCCTTCAGCAGCAAATACATTAATCAATATTGTTAAGTCAAAATTCAACTTTGGAAGGATGTGAGCCAACCTCAGGTAGGCAGGACTAGTTTAGTTTGGGATTATGGACGACATGGACTCGTTGGACCAAATGGTCTGTTTCCATGCTGTATGATTCTGTGATTTGACTCTGATGTCTTAATATGGACTAACACACACTTTGTGTGAGAACTCATGTGTTGTTGAGATCCGTGTATCAAAACGAGCATATCTCAAGTGTAGCCGTCATCTCAATTCTGAACCTGGATTGTACAATCAGTCACATCTTCAGTGACAAATGGTGCAGGTTCATTGATTTGCAGTCCTTCCTTTTTAAAAACATATTACACACAGATGAAAGTTTAGGAATTCTGCCAGTACACTGTTTCTGTCCATTTGGTATTCAAAGAAGCATCTGTCTGCAGTCTGCAGGCAATCAATTATTATCTTTTATTGCTTGTCATGTCGATCAACACATTCACCACTCTTATCGAAACTAATTATATGCAAGAGAAAGTGGTTGTGTACTTACATAGTTTTCCGCAAGGTCAGGGTGCAGGTAATCAATTCCTGCATTAAAACAATAAGTAGGTTACATAAACGGAATTCAAATTTGTAAAAGAAGGTGCTATAAACTGATCCAATTACATTTTTCAGCAACTTTGAAGGGTTTGAAGTATTGAGAAACTGCGTTTGAATCATCTGGAATAAAAGGTGTTTGCAGAGTTCTGGTGAAAGCTGGGGGTATGAGGGCCATAAAAGCAGAAAACCTCAGGAACTTTATTTGGATGAGCACTTGAAATGTCATAACATTCAAGGCTTATGAGGTGGTACAGACTTGATGGGCCGAAGGGCTTCATTTGTACTGTACGATTCTCTGATTTAATGTCTGCGGATGCTGGAAATGCGAAACAAACACAGAGCATGCTGGAGAAACTCAGCAGGTCTGGCAGTATCTGCAGTGAGAGAAATAAAATTCAACATTTCCAGTCCAAATTAGTCTTCTTCAGAACAGTTCTATCACTTAGTGACATCCGTTATCTATTGTGTAACATTCAAATAGAACAGAGATTGACAGACGCTGGAGAACTGAAACAAAAAACAGAAATTACAGGAGAAACTCAGCAGGCCTG
Source organism: Chiloscyllium punctatum (assembly GCF_047496795.1). Classification (NCBI taxonomy): domain Eukaryota; kingdom Metazoa; phylum Chordata; class Chondrichthyes; order Orectolobiformes; family Hemiscylliidae; genus Chiloscyllium; species Chiloscyllium punctatum. The sequence goes on from NC_092749.1 coordinate 111,454,223, forward strand.
GCAGCATCTGTGGAGAGAGAAACAGAGTTACTATTTCAAGTCTGGTGACTCTCGATCAGGACTCCTCTCTGAGGTTTTTCATCTTTGATGAAATGGTCAACATGCTGATGGTTTCTTTCTTGGGCATCAACTTTTAAGAGCTCTGAAGGACAGTCATACCAGACTCAAAACGTTAACACTGTTTCCCTCCCCACTCCAGATTTACTGAGGTTCTCCAGCATTCTCTGTGTTTAGTCAGTTACAGTACAGAATCCTTATTTTGTGGAAGAGGGCCCTTCGGCCCATAGAGTTCACACTGGCCCTCTGAAGCGCATCCCACCTAGACTCACCCCATCCCTATAACCATGCATGCCCCAGGGCGAACCCACCTAGCCTGCACACTCTGGACAATTTCCCATGTCCAATCCACCTAACCTGTAGATCTTTGGACTGTGGGAGGAAGCCCATGCAGACAAGGGGAGAACGTGCAAACTCCACACAGACAGTCACTCAAAGGTGGAAGCAGCAGCGCTAACCACTGAGCCACCGTGCTGCCCTGGCCTCTGCTCCTTAAGTCAGTGCAACGATTCCTTCAGCAGCAAATACATTAATCAATATCGTTAATTCAAGTGTTGTGAGTTTAAATGGCAATTATAACTGGGGAAAGACATTTAATGCATTTGCTTCCTTCTCAGAGATGTATTATCCATTAAAACAAACAGAGCAGTATGTAAGCACTTCACCGCCAAGAGCAGCAACATGTCATTAACTCTTACCATCATCCATGATTGCGATGGTTACTCCTTTTCCAGTGTAGCCCAACTCCCACGCTTCAGCCACATTCAGGTCCAAACCAGGGGTCCCATCAGCTTGCCCTGTGTTGACCTGTTTTAGCAGGAAAAGATGTTTCTACAGTTGCACCCATTTCTTTCTCAGATCTCAATCCCGATTTCAACCCTCCCTGCCCCGGTTGTGGTGGGGGGAGAGGTGAGGGGGTAAACTTGGGGGCTGGGGCAGCCCGTGGAAATAAAGCCCCCGTAACTCCCTGGCACATGAAGCCTCCTGGGCGTTCTTTTGCAATTCTCTACCCCGGAGAGCAATGACAGCTCAATCATGGGGTAGATTCAAGGCAGAAGTCAAAAGATTAAAGAAAGCAATAGACTTCTGGATATTAAAGATTTCAAGGGTATAGTGCAGGAAAATGACTGGGTAAAAGAGCCATGGTCTAGTTGAATGGCCCAGTATCCTTGAAGGGCTGAATAGCCTGCTTTGCTCCTATCTTTCAAGGTCCCTCACTGTAGGTAGGTGGGGTGGGAAATCTTCCTCTTGAATATTACCATCAGGAGGGGCTTGGTCTGACACCATTGTGATTTAAACAAACATTAGCTGAAATGGGTGCAATCTCAGATGACAGCAGCAGACTGGGACCGTTATGGGAATTGGGATCAAAAGGATTCAAAGTGAACCCCAGCTCTTTTGTTCCTTACCTTTGCTCCATTTCAGGGCCAGGGACTTCCTCCTCCAGTCCTCACTGAGACCTCTACCCATTCCCATTCCAGCCTCGCCTCTTTAATCTCAACTGCATGGTAAATGAGCCTGGGAGTTCAAGTGGCTCCTGGGTCAGGCAAATGCCTTTTCTCATCATTCCTCGAAACCAAAACCTAGTCCCTCTTTCCCAGAATGAGACATGATCTTGTTGAAACATATAAGACCTGAGGGGAACTTGACAATGAGGATGCTGAAAAAGATTTGTCTTCTTGGAGGAGAGACTGAAACTGAGGAACACACGTTGAATACATGGACTCTCCTGTTCAAAATCACAATGTGGAAAATATTTTCTTTTCCCTCTGGAGGGTTTTCAGTCTTTGGGAAGTCTCTTCCCTCGAGAGAGGGAGAGATGGGGGTTTTTGAATACTTTTAAGGCTGGGGTGAACAGATTCATGACTAACAGAAATCAAATGTTAATGGGAAACCAGAGTTTATGATTAGCTATGACGTAGATCGACACCAACTCTTTTGAGGGCGACAGCTTTATTTAAATAATTTGATCATCAAAGGTGGATATCCCTAATTGCTGTGGAGAAGCAGCATCTTTGAACTTTTCTTTTTAGATTGCTTACACTGTCGAAACAGGCCCTTTGGCCCATCTAGCCCTCTGAACAGCAACCCACCCAGACCCATTCCCCTAACACTACAGGCAATTTAGCATGGCCAATTCACCTAACCTGCACAGTTTTGGACTGTGGAAAGAAACCCACGCAGACATAGGGAGAATGTGCAAACTCCACACAGACAGTTGCCCGATATGGGAATTGAACCCCGGCCTCTAGGCATTGCGAGGTAGCAGTGCTAACCACTGTGCCACTGTGCCACCCCAGTAGTTCTGCAATGGTTCATAAGCTTTAGGCAATTCAAGTAATCTAATCTAATCTAAAAGAGGGTATTGGATGATTATATAGATAGAAATGGTGTGCTGGGATTTGGGGAAAAGGCACTGAGATAGAATTGTGCACATACAATGGGCTGAATGGCCTCCGTCAGCACTTCTGTGACCTACAAGGCCCTTGGGAGGGGATTGACCAGTGACAGTGAAGGAACAGCAATATATTTCCAAGTCAGGACAGTGAGTGACTAGGAGGGGGACTTGCAGTGGGTGGTGTTCCCAGGTATATGCTGCCTTCTGGATGGTAGAGGTAGATGGTAAGTTGGAAGCTGCTGGTGAGTTACTGCAGTGCATCTTGTAGGTAGCAAGGTAGAAGCAATTTAAACTTAATATGACAAGTTAGTATTAGCAATGGTGAGCACATAAATGTGGATCATACTGAAAACCCATCTGGTGCACCATGTCCTATGGGGAAGGAAACTGCCATCCTTACCTGGTCTGGCCAACATGTGACTCCAGACGCATTTCAATGTGATTTACTCTTAACTACCCTCTGAAATGGCTAAACAATTAAGGCCCTTTCAGAGTTGACATAATGCTAAATGTTATTCAATCCCTGGGAATTAGGTAAAATAGAATCCCAATGAATATGAAAATCCCATTCTCATTTTGATAAACAAAAGTTCATTTCCAATTGGGAAATAAAGAAACAATGAAAGCTGGAGGATGAATATATCTCATTCTTTTGTTCTAAGTCTTGCTCCCCTAGACAAATCACGTCACCAAGTCTCACATATGCCCGCCCCTCAGGTAGCTCTTTTCTCATCACTGCTGGGTTCATAGCCTGGTGCTTCCTATCTTTGGGAGATGGCACTATTGGCACACAATGTGCAGCAGGTTGACAGGACCAATCCTGTCTCAGGATAATTGGGGAGGGGCAAAACATAATGGCCTCACCCAGCTGTGTCCAGAGAAGAATTTCAACAAAGGCACATAAACAGTGGTAAACATCAAGCAGACACAAGAGATGAAGAGATGTAGGTAAGTCAGATGTTGCTTACAAGATACCATTGTTTAGTAAACAAAGGATCATTCATCATGATACCAATTTCACGAATACTCCGATATCCTCGCTTCCTTCTATTAAATGCTTCTTGCTGCACGGCATGTTTTACCTGCAAGAGAAATAATCTGTTTGAGGGCATACAGAAATATTAGTTTCGGTTTAAAGATTCATGAATTAAAAATTTCAAACCGACTTGTGATGTTTTATTTGCTGATGGAGAACTCAATCTGAACACGGAGATGTGTTTCCTTAACACTATATTCTCAATACACCTTTAAACAAATACCCAGGTCAGGCTCAGCCATGACCTTGCACTTCACCATTCACCTTACAAAGAAACAGGTAATGATGGACAGCAAAGGAGTCAAAGTTCCAACTAATCGGTTGCACACAATGCACCTTGTGTATTTCATACTGCCCCTCCTGCCAACTGGCAGTGTAAAGACAAAAAGATAAAAGACAAGGGCACCATTGAGAAAGAGTGAAGTTGGGTAGCACCATCACCAAGGCAATGCAGAGTTCACAGTCTACAGCAGGATGCATCAGGGATCTCTGATACAGGAGATCATAGGACCTCCTTGCTCACTCCTACCAGGTTATAGAGTCATAGAGATGTACAGCAAGGAAACAGACCCTTCAGTCCAACCCGTCCATGCCGACCAGATATCCCAACCTAATCTAATCCCACCTGCCAGCACCCGGCCCATATCCCTCCAAATCCTTCCTATTCATATACCCATCCAAATGCCTCTTAAATTTTGCAATTGTACCAGCCTCCACCACTTCCTCTGGCAGCTCATTCCATACAAGTACCACCCTCTGCATGAAAAAGTTGCCCCTTAGGTCTCTTTTATATCTTTCCCCTCTCACCCCAAACCTATGCCCTCTAGTTCTGGACTCCCCGACCCCAGGGAAAAGACTTTGTCTATTTATCCTATCCATGCCCCTCATAATTTTGTAAACTTCTATTATGTCACCCCTCAGCCTCTGACACTCCAGGGAAAACAGCCCCAGCCTGTTCAACCTTTCCCTGTATCTCAGATCCTCCAACCCTGGCAACATTCTTGTAAACCTTTTCTGAACCCTTGTTTCACAACAGCTTTCCGATAGGAAGGAGACCAGAAGTGCACACAATATTCCAACAGTGGCCTAACCAATGCCCCGTACAGCCACAACACTGTTGAATCCATCCCCCAGACACGTTTAACACAGAAAAACATCCCAAGGCATTTCACAGAAGCATATACATAAAAATCACAAATAAACCTGTTGCACTATAACCTGATTTGGAGCGGCCAGTGTTGGACTGGGGTGTACCAAGTTAAAAGTTACACAACACCAGGTTATAGTCCAACAGGTTTATTTGGAATCACTAGTGCTGCTCCTTTATCAAGTGATTGAATGAAAGGCTAGTGCTTCCAAATAAACCTGTTGGACTATAACCTGGTGTTGTGTGACTTTTAACTTTATCCCAGTCCAACACCTGCACCTTCACATTACATATAGCACTGAACCACTGAAGGACATTTTAGGAAGGTTAGGACCAGGTACTTAACAAAGTAAATATAAAAGACAGTATTCCAGGAAAGGGAAAGACAGCGAGGTTTACAGAGGGAATGCCAGAGCTTCGGGCCCAGACAGCTGAAGGAATGACCACCAAGAAGGGAATGATTCAGATCAGTGAATGGACAGGTGGCCAGTATTAGAGGGTCGTAGGAAATCAGGAACCTTTCTGATGACGATTCTCAAGAGAGTGAGGTAAAATCTTTCAAAAAGCCAGAGGTTGGTGACAATCATCTGTTTCCAAACAAACTGGTTCTGCAAAAGGAAGTTTCCACAGCCGCACACAGCCTCCATCGGTGAAATGAAGGCAAACCATTGTGAAATTATGGTGTCAGATTAAAGGCCGGAAGACAGAGAGAAAGGCTATTCTTGATGATAATGGCCTGTCATGTTAAAGCAAATAACCCTTCAACATGAACTTTTCTACATTTATTTATATATATTTATTACCCATCTATGGTTGCCCCTTGAGAAAGTGGGGGCGAGCTGCCTTCTTGAACCGCTGCAGTCCACATTCTGCAGATTGTGCCATAATGCCCTGAGGGAGGGAATTGCAGGATTGTGACCCAGTGACAGTGAAGGAATGGTGATATATTTCCAAGTCAGGATGGTGAGTGACTGAGAGGGGAACTTACAGAGGGTGGTATTCCCATATATCTGCTGCCCTTGTCCTTCTAGATGGAACGCATCACAGGTTTGGAAGGTGCTGTTGGAGAAGCCTTGGTAAGTTACTCCAGTGTACCTTGAAGATGGTACTGCTGCAACTGAGTGTCGGTGGTGGAGGGAGTGGATATTTGTGGGTGTGGTGCCAATCAAATGAGTTGCTTTGCCCTGCATGGTGTCAAACTTCTTGAGTGTTGTTGGAGCTGCACCCATCCAGGCAAGTGGGGAATATTCCATCACACTCCTGACTTGTGCCTTGTAAGTGGTGGACAGGCTTTGGAAAGTCAGGAGGGGAGTTACTTGTCAGAATTGCCAGAATTCTGGAAGTAATGAGTCCAGGATTGATATTGGGAAAAAATTCTCTGTATTTACACAGCATCTGCTTCAACCATAGGCTTTTATAGCCAATGAAGTACTTTGAATTGTATAGAAACGAAACCAGAAATTGCTGGAAAAGCTCAGCGAGTCTGGCAGTATCTGTGAAGAGAAATCAGAATTAACGTTTCGGGTCTGGTGACCATTCCACAGAATGGACCCTAAAACGTTAACTCTGGTTTCTCTCCACAAATGCTACCAGACTTGCTGAGATTTTCCAGTGATTTCTGGTTTTGTTTCTGATTTATACGACATCTGCAGTTCTGTTGGTTTTCACATTGAGGTGTCGTCCTTGTTATAAGGTCATAATGTCATAGAGTCCTACAGCACAGAGACAGGCTCTTTGCCCCAAACTGGTCCATGCAGTCTATGCTAACCCCATTTCCCTGCACTTGGCCCACATCTCTCTAATCCTTTCCTATGCATGTATTTGTCCAAATGCCTTTTAAATGTTGTTAATATACCTGCGTCAACCACTTCCACTGGCAGCTCATTCCATATGCACCCCACCCTCTGTATAAAAGAGTTGCCCCTCAGGTTCCCTTTTATTCTTTCCCCTCTAACCTTAAACTGATGCCCTCCTATCCTTGATTCCCAGTGCGGAGAAAAAGACTGAATTCATTCACCCTATCAATGCATCTCAAGATCTCATACACTTCCACAAGATCCCCCCTCAGTCTCCCCTCAGTGATACAGGATGGGATTATAGGGACCATCAGCCTGGGACCTGCACTGAGAATTATTTCCACGTGAATATTTCAGGTGCACGCAAGTGTGACCACGTAAAAGGTTATTGAGGAAATTGGCGGCAGTATAATTCAAGGCACAGGTGGGAGAAGAAGATGGAGCACCCAATTATCTGGCACTCAAGCCCCACACACTGTGCCCTGGCACTGCACTCAGTGCCCTCGCCACATGTGCAGTGACGCTGGTATCGGGACCCAACTGAAGAACACTCTCTCACAGAATTCTTCAAGGGCATCCTGTCTCACAAACTCATCTCCGTATCCACTCAACGCTTTATTCAACGGCACTTGTCGTGACTTTTAACAAAACTGCAACCATTCCACCCCGTCCCAATTCCGCTCGCCAGATCATAACTTAGAGGGCATCGGTTTAAAGTGAGAGGGGAAAGATTTAAAAGGGACCTAAGGGGTAACTTTTTCACGCAGAGGGTGGTGCACGTATGGAATTGGTGGAGGCTGGTACAATAACATCATTTAGAAGGCATCTGGACGGGTATAGGGTTTAGACGGATATGGGCCAAGTGCTGGCAAATGGGACTAGATTAGGTTAGGATATCTGGTCGGCATGGACAAGTTGGAACGAAGGGTCTGTTTCTGTGCTGTACATCTCTATCACTCTATAATTCTAAAGTAAGATCTCATTTCTACCCACCATCCTCACTCACTATAAGAATAGGAACAGGAGTAGGCCATTCGGTCCCTTGAGCCTGCTCTGCCATTCAACAGGATCATGGCTGATCCAAGATTTTTCATGTCCAACCTCCTGCTATTTTCCCATAACCCTTCCTTCCCCAACTGATCAAGAATTTATCTCAGTCTTAAATATAAACAAGGACTCTGCCCCCACAGTTCTCTCTGCGGCAAGGAATTCCAAAGACTCACAACCCTCTGGGAGAAGAAATTCCTCCCCATCTCAGTCTTAAGTTGGAGCCCCAATGTTCTGAGATTGTACCCTCTGGTCCAAGCTTCTCCCATGAGGGGGATCATTCTCTCAGCATTGACCCTGTCAAGCTCCTTAAGAATCCTCCACCTTCATTCACTGCCTTCACTCACTCATTGCTCCACACATCCCCCCCAACCTGTTTCCTGGTCACCCTATTCCCGATCCTGTATCTGCCAGCCTCCCACTCACTCGCAGGGAACGATAAACAGCAAAGAGGCAGAGCAGTGAGAGGGAGGGAGAAGTGATGAGGGGAGGTTTTGAGGCAGAGCTGAAAATGTGTTGCTGGAAAAGCGCAGCAGGTCAGGCAGCATCCAAGGAGCAGGAGAATCGACGTTTCGGGCATGAGCCCTTCTTCAGGAATTGAAACGTCGATTCTCCTGCTCCTTGGATGCTGCCTGACCTGCTGCGCTTTTCCAACAACACATTTTCAGCTCTGATCTCCAGCATCTGCAGTCCTCACTTTCTCCTAGAGGTTTTGAGGCAGCCAGGAGGTAATGAGTGAGGTAATGGGAGTGGGGCAGTGAGCAAATCACAAACCAGAGACTTGGACTGAATTAATCTCACGCGTTGTAAAATGAACACTGTAAGCGGTCTTATTCTTTGACGTAGGCAAATTGATGTAGCAGTAATATCAGAGGAACTGTGACTGCACTGGGCAGTGAGTGCAGCCTCTGAAGTTTCTGTGGTGGTAAACACAGCCTTTTCCAACATTATTTCAGGAAAACACACCCTAACAGCTTAGAATAGATGACACCATCAGTTTTTCTTATTTGCCTCGTGAATATTTCGCTTTTAAGTCTGCTTTCTAGAGGCCTGGGTAGAAGTGTTTGTGTCCAAATCATCATCATCGGAGCAATCTTTCTCAAGTGCCCAGTCAATCTCATCCTCAAGTGTGAATCACTACCATTCTATTTACAGTGGCGAAAATAGATCATGTACTTTATTTTAGTTTTTTACAATTCAACACAGAATATTGCCGAGTTTGTGGCTTTATGACTGCTCCAGACACTTAACTCGCCTTTGGAGAGATTGAATGCTTTTGAATTTCTGGCTCTTGTGAGCTGGAGTGTTGTAACAAACATGGAGAAGAGATTTTACATGAAGCCACTAGAGTCAGGAAACCATCCCAACAAAAATGAAAACAATAAAGGGGTGAAAATCTGCTCAATGCGTGTTCCTCACTGCTTCCTTCATTTGTTCCTGCCTTCCACATGCTCACTCAGCAACAGTGAGACAATTGATTCGGGGGAGGGACTGATGAGTTTTATCTGCATCGTGCCTCCTGGAAAATTGTGGGGGCGGGGTGGGCAGGGGCTGGGGGGAAGGTGTAGACTTGTCTGGAGGTCAGTTGAAGGTAGGGTCATGGTTAGATCAGTCAAGTCACCTGCTGACAATCACAACTGGACCTCAGCAATGTAAGGCCCACCTCAACACCAGAGCCTCTCAATACCTTCAGTGCAGATGAGGATATGGCAGATTAGAATGATATAAACGATAAGTTATATCAATATCAGAATTAGGAGCAGGAGAAAAACAGATAGCCTCTCAAGCCTATTCTGCCAATCGATAATATTACAATCACGGAATCCCTACAGTGCAGAAAGAGGCCACTCAGCCCATCGGGTCGGCATCGAACCTGCAAAATGCCTCCCCACCCTATCTCTACTGCCTCACATTTTCCATGACTAACTCACCTAGCCTACACATTCCCTGGACACTACACCATGGCCAATCTACCCAAATTGAACAATTTAGCATGGCCAATCCCCCCTAACCTGCATATCTTTGGACTGTGGGAGGAAACTGGAGCACCTGGAGGAAACCCACACAGATGGTCACCCGAGGGTGGAATCAAACCCGGGTCCCCAGTATTGTGAAGCAGCAGTGCTAACCACTGAGCCGCACCATTGTGGATTCGATCACTCCATGGTTTCACCTACCCCTGATTAACTTCCATCACCCTTCCCCCGACCCTTCCTCACTTACCAATGGTTCCTGGGATGAGACCTTCCATTGAGGAGGAAGAGTTGAAGAAGTGAGGACTTTGAAGAGGAGCAAGCTCAGGGAAGTTTGGATAGAGATTTTCAAGATCATGAGGGGGCTGGTCAGAGTGAATAGGGAGAAACTCTTCCCAGTCAAAAAGTGTGGTGCTGGAAAAGCACAGCGAGTCAGGCAGCATCTGAGGGGCAGGAGAGTCAACGTTTCGAGCATAAGCTCTTCACCATTCAAATAGATGGAGAACTATAGTGCACAGATTCAAAATAGTTTGTACAAGAAGTAATTGTGAGATGAGGCAAAAAAAGCATTTTCACCCAGTAGGTGTTTATGGTGTGGAATACACTCCCTGGAAATGTGGGGGAGGCAGGTTCAATTGAGGCATTCAAGAGGGACATTGGATAGTTATTTAAATAGGAGCAATGTGCAGGGTAATGGGGAAAAGGAGATTGGTACTGAGTTAAAATGCTCAGAAAGCGAGTGCAGGTATAATCGCTGCCTTTATTTACCTCTGCCTGAAAACTACACAAAGATTCTGCTCCTACCAACCTTTCAGGAAGAGAATTCCAAAGAACCACCAACCCCACTTTGTGAGATAAAACTTCCCTTGCACTCTGTCTTAAATGGGTGACCTATCATTTTTAAACAGCGATCCCCTCGTTCTAGTTCTTCCAACAAATGGAAACATCATTGCCACCTGCATCCTGTCGATACCTTTCAGGATCTTTAATCAATCAAGTCACCTCTTTATCTTTTAAACTTCAGCAGATACAAACCCAACCTGTCCAACTTTCCCAATGAAATAACCCATCCATTCCAGGAATAACTCAAGGCAAGGCCACCATAGTCTTACCAGCCCATAGGGCTGCTCTGTCTAATTACAGAGAGACAACTGGTGGTGGTTTAACCTGAGGGCCACCACGCCTCGGGCGAGGGGAGAGGTTGAGAAAAAGAGTCCTTCATGGTCACCTCAGCCAGTGCGGGAATTGAACCCACACTGTTGGCATCACTCTGCGTCACAAGCTCACCTTTGAATGGTGCGTTAGAGAGGTATCCACAGTGTCTGGAGACTGTAGGTCTTTGCTAGATGGTTGGTAACCTCAGTGAGGGAGTTTTTGTAAAGTGTGAGCTTGGATTCTGGGGTTGCAATGATGTCAAAACTGTCAAGGTTAATGTATTTCCAAATTGGGAATCACATGGCAATGTACACTGACAACAAAAAGCTGATGCCATCCTCTTTGGCTGCTCTGCGTTTGTTTTTCTTTATCACACTGGCTGGAATTTGATAAGAACAGGAGGAGATCTTTCTGCCATTCAGTCAGGTCAGGGTCCGTCTGTACCCCAACTCCATTTAGCCAGAAATGGAAAGAGACCAAAAGACCATAATACCTAGGACAGAAGTCGGCCATTCAGCCCATTGACACTGCTCCACCATTCAATGAGTTCACAGCTGGTCTGATAATCCTCAAACCCTCTTTCCTTCCTTTTCCACATGATGCTACTGATTAAAAATCTGTCAAAATCTTGCCTGAAAAAGTGTTCAATCCATCGATAGCTAGATGCAGATCGCAATGAGAGGAGTACAATCAGTCTTTGCATCATCTTTGACTGTACAAAAGATCTTTCTACGCTGTGATTTGCATAAATAATGCAGATATCGGCTCATATACTTTGTCTTGTAATATGTACAAACTTCACTTACTGAAGCCTCCAAAAGATTCGACTGAATGTATTGTAATATATCATTTATAAAGCCCACTTTATTTTAGTTGGTTAAGATAATTGCTGTCCTATTAAGACAAACAACGCAACCATGACAATGGGGATTTCAAATTATTTACCACATCAGTCCGATCACTTCCTGCTTATCTTCCATTTCTGAATTTGCTGTTTCTTTACAATGTGTCATCCGTTGATTTGAACAATAACAGAGGGCGATGGTGGAATAGTGGTAATGCTAGAGACCTACAGGTAATGTCCTGGGGCATGGGATTGACCTCACCTTGACAACTGGTGAAATTTAAATTCAGTGGAAAGTTAATTTCAGTGATGGTGACCATCACACTATTATCAATCATTGTACAAGCTCATCTGCTTCACTAATGTCCTGATGTGGGGGTGCCGGTGTTGGACTGGGGTGGGCAAAGTCAGACGTCACATGCCACCAGGTTCTAGCCCAGCAGGTTTATTTGAAATCACAAGCTTTCAGAGCGCTGCTCCTTCATCAGATGAAGCTCACTTCACTGAAAGCTTGTGATTTCAAATAACCTTTTGGACTATAACTTGGTGTCGTGAGACTTCTGACTTTTGTTCACTAAAGTCCCTCAGGGAAGGAAATCTGCTGTCCTTACCTGGTCTGGCCTACATGTGACTCCAGACCCACAGCAATGTGGTTGACTCTTAACTGCCCTTTGAAATGGTTCAGAGAGCCATCTAGTTCATAAGGGATGGGAAATAAATGCTCGCCTTGCCAGTGTTTCTCACATTCCATGAAAGAATAAGGGAAGAAAATATGTACTTTAACACCCACAATTTAACATAGTCCGAGAAAAAGCAATACCAAACTTTCTCAGCATGCAAATCACATCCACATCTTTATCTGTACCACAGTGAAACTGTACAGATGAGACAAAATGTCACTCTCTTCACTCTCACATCTCCTTTTGTAATGATGTGAGCCAGCCCCGCAGTAAATTCAGAGCGAACCGTATCTGATGCAAATTACATTTGATAACATTCTTACAAAATTAGAGAACAGAAATGGACTTTTGAATTATCAGATGCTTTCAAGGGTTATGTTTTTTCTCTTTCTGAATTTGTTCGCTACGGCTTGAATGATTGTTTTTGCTCCCTGCTGATTAGCTGACCACATTATGAGTTGTTGCCTAGGTAACGGCTGCTGAAGGGTGGAGAAGCATTAGCTTACCCTTGGGTTCTTTTCCAGATAAAGCTTGTATCGAGTATTGCGTCTTTGCCTGGCCTTTGGAATACCGTTATGAGCAAAGTGATAGAGTCCATCTCCAAATGGGAGCTGTAGCAAAACAGAAAGTGTTTAATCAATACCTTACTGTCAATGCTGTGGCTGTCCCATGAATTTTGTATGGGTATCTTCAGTTGAGAATAAATGTCTACACTCTTTCGATTTTCGCTTTCACTAGAAGCATCTTAATCTAATTCTTCGAGTGGAAATCAGACACATGGTGGAAGGACTTCACATTTAAGTCTCCACCCAATTTCAAGTCAATGAGTACAGAATCACTACAGTGTGGAAGGAGGCACTTCGGCCCATCAAGTCTCTACTGACCTACCGAAGGGCAACCCTCCCAGACACCCCATCATGTCCCACAGCCCCACATTTCCAAAGGCTAATCCACCTACCCGAAACATCCCTGGACACTTTGCCACGTCCAATCCACCCAACCTGCACACCTTTGGACTGTGGGAGGAAACTGGAGTACCTGGGGGAAACCCACGCAGTCACGAGGAGAACGTGCAAACTCCACGCAGACAGTTGTCCGAGAGTGGAATCGAATCTGGGTCCCCAGCGCTGTGAGGAAGCGATGCTAACCACTGAGCCACTGTGCCAGCTACAATAGAGTATGGAGAGCAAAGCCAGCATTTCACCTGGTCCCACAGTGGCCCCAGTGTAGTGATTCCATTTACAATGCCTCCCTCAAACTCATTGCTCTGCACTCAATAGATTTCATGCACTGGCTCTTTGCACTTTCTGGAAAATGCCAGACAGCTACAGAATCATTTTGTGTTACATGTGGAATCTATTGGTGAAGAATCTTCAAATAATTCACTATACTGGAGAATAGTTTAACCCTTAAGTAGCTACATGTTTGATAAAGTTGGACTTTTTGTGCATTCATTTTGCGTTTTGAAGTGAGATTGAGTAGATTGCACCTATGTTCATTGGGGCCTGGAAGAAACAAAGGTCAAATCCTTAATGGGCTTGACAGGGTACAACATGCACCAATCCATCCCTTCAACATTCACTAGATCCACTGTGCGGTGTGTGGGAGCAGGAGTAGGTACCATCTACAAGATGCACAGCAGCAACTTACTAAGGGATCCTTAGACTGTACCTTCTAAACCCATCACCTCTGCTATCTAGAAAGACAAATGCAGCAGATACATGGGAACACCAAGTTCCCCTCCAAGTTACTCACCATCCTGCCTTGAAAATATATCACTGTTCTTTCAGTGCCTTTGGGTCAAAATCCTGGAACCCCTTTTATTCACTCGTGGAACATGGATATCATTGGTTGGGCCAGTACTTATTGCCCATTCCTAGTTGTGGTGGCAGTGGTGAGCTCCCTTCTTGAAGTGCTGTGGTCCACATTATAGATTTCCAAGTCAGCATGGTGAGTGGCTTGGAGAGAAGCTTGCAAATAGTGGTGTCCCTACATATTGCTACCAATCTCCTTGCAGGTGGAAGTGTTTGGAAGGATCTTTATTGAAGTCCCTCCCAAACCACAATATTGGTGTACCCACACTGCATGGCCCTTACAGCAATATAAGAGGGTGAATCACCACTAGCTTCTCAAGTTCAACTAGGGATGGACAATAAATACTGGCCCAGCCAGCAATCTCCACATCCCATCAATGAATGAAAAAATGGTCCTTATAATTTTAACGATTATAAATGGAGAATATATATATTTGGAAAAGGTGCGTAGAATCAAACCAACTAGAATGGCATTGAATATTGGAAGAGGTTGCCAGTGGAAGTGGTTTAAAGGGAATCTGGATGGATATATGAATAGGAAGGGTTTAGAGGGATGTGGGTCAAATACTGACAGATGGGACTAGATTAATTTAGGATATCTGGTTGGCATGGATGAGTTGGACTGAAGGATCTGTATCCATGGCTGTATCCAGTTGTATGTATTACTCGAGATGTTGTTCAATGAGGCAGTGTATACATTGCTTAAGGATCTCTTTTGAGGTTCACACCTTGTAGCCAAACATCACCAGTGTATTACTGTAACTGTACATTGCTCCATCTGAAATACTCACTTGCCTAACAGCAACACATCCGCTCCCATGAAATACATAGCTGTAACTTTTCACATGGGTATCTTAGCTTTACATCCAAATTACTACAATTACAATGTTCAGTTGTCACAATGAAGCAAATGAGAGGATCAATCATATCTTAACAAATCAAATGAAGTTTTTTTCAATTTGAATCGTTAAATTAAAACAGGTGATTTAGTGCCACAGTGTAGACTTGAAACTAAACAGTAAAATTTGGAATACAGGCTGAATCTGACTGAATACTGTGGAAATTGACTCTGTTTTACCTTCTAGTTGCATGTGTACTGAGCTCTTGCTTTCTTCCCTTTGGCAAATGTCAGAATATTTGTTATTCGACAATTGGACACTTCTCATTTAAGTGGGCACCTTTACCAGGTCCTCAGCAGTTTTTCACCCTTTCAGGTAACTTGATGCATCATTCATTCTCTCCTGTGCATTCTGTGGAGTTGGCATGACTTATTTCCAGTTCGTGACTTCACTTCCATGAGAAGAGAGCTGCCTATTCCCCTTGGCTAACCCATTTCACTTTAATAGCTCATTTCCAATTTGATTGATAACTCCTCACTTCTGTTCCTGCTGGAGTCATACATTGCAGCACAAGTGAAAACAGAAAGCGTGTGCAGAGAATGAGGCCATTCTGTCCATTTGGTCCTTCTTCGTCACCCGCCCCATCCTACCCTCCAGTTCAAGGTGTAAGAGGGCACCAAAGTGCTTTTTCAAATGTGTTGAGGGTTTCCACTTCATTCGCATAGAGAGTTCCAGAAATTCTGAGTGAAAAGATGTTGTCTTTGACTTCCCTGTAATCCATATTACTTTAAATCTAAACCTCCTGGTTATTAATCTCCCTGTGCAGGGCAATAGATCCTTCCTATTCACACTCTCTAGGCCCCTCACACTTACCGGTAGATGCTTGGCACTTCTTGTCTGAATCACAGAATTGTTCTGGTGCAGAAGGAGGCCATTCAGCCCACTGTTCTATCCCCTAGCACCAATCTCCTGCCTTTTCCCCACATCCCTGCATCCCATTTCTATCCAAATAATCATCCAGTGTCTGTCTTGAATGCCTCAATTGAACCTGCATCCATCAAATTTCCAGGCAGGACACTCCACACCCTAACCAGCATGTGAGGATTTTGATCACATTGTCCTTGCTTGGTTTACACATCACTCTTAATCTACACCCTCTCGTTCTTCCTCCTATTAAGAATGGGAAAAACTTCTCCCTATCTACTCTATCCAACTCACTCATGGATGACCCTCCTATAACCACAAACTTCACCCCTATCTGATCCTTTGATTAATTTTGGATCATTTTTTGCTGTCCTTCTCTTTAAATGAAGCTATTTTCTCCCCACGCCCTTTTATATTCTTCATTAACAACAGCTCCAACAACACTCAATAAGCTTGACACCATCCAGGATAAAGTAGCCCTTTAGATTAGCACAACATCCACAAACATCCGCTCCTTCCAACATTGGTGCTCAGCAGCAGCAGTGTTTACTATCTACAAGAGGCACTGCAGAGATTCACTAAAGATCCTCAGGCAGCACATTCCAAACCCATGAGCATTTCCCTCTAGAAGGACAAGGTCAGCAGATACATGGGAACACCACCTCCTGCAAGTTTCTCTCCAAGCCACTCCCCATCCTGACTTGGAAATATATCGCTGTTCCTTCACTGTCACTGGGTCAAAATCCTGGAACTCCCTCAGTAACAGCAGTATGGGTGCCCCTACACAAAAGGGGCAATAACAGTTCAAGAATGCAGCTCTTCACCAGCTCCCCAAAGGCAATGAATCAAATTGAATTAGCTTTATGTCAAGAGTATGTTGTTGGAAAAGCACAGCAGGAATAATAAAGGGTATCAGCCTGAAACATCAATTCTCCTGATCCTCGGATGCTGCCTGACCTGCTGTGCTTTTCCAGCAACACACTCTCAACTCTGATCTCCAGCATCTGCAGACCTCACTGTCTCCTGAATTAGCTTACAGATCCTAGAAATTAATTAGAAAATAGAGAAAAATAAAGTTCAGAATAACAGTCCTTCCAGCCCAGTCTACTCTGGCAGCTAGCCACCATAACTGGGCCTTGATTCTGGTCCATGGTCAGGTCGTGACTCCAGTCCACAACCAGGCCTTGACTCCAGATCACAGCCTGTCCTTGACTCCAGTCCACAGTCGGGCCTTGACTCCAGACCAAAGTCAGGCCTTGACTCCAGACCACAGTCGGGCCTTGACTCCAATCCAAAGTCAGGCCTTGACTCCAGACCACAGTCAGGCCTTGACTCCAGTCCACAGTCGGGCCTTGACTCCAGACCACAGCCTGTCCTTGACTCCAGTCCACAGTCGGGCCTTGACTCCAGACCACAGCCTGCCCTTGACTCCAGTCCACAACCAGGCCTTGACTCCAGTCCATGGTCGGGCCTTGACTCCAGTCCACAGTCGGGCCTTGACTCCAGACCACAGCCTGTCCTTGACTCCAGTCCACAGTCGGGCCTTGACTCCAGACCACAGCCTGTCCTTGACTCCAGTCCACAGTCGGGCCTTGACTCCAGACCACAGCCTGCCCTTGACTCCAGTCCACCACCAGGCCTTGACTCCAGTCCACAACCAGGCCTTGACTCCAGTCCATGGTCGGGCCTTGACTCCAGTCCATGGTCGGACCTTGACTCCAGTCCATGGTCGGGCCTTGACTCCAGTCCACAGCCTGTCCTTGACTCCAGTCCACAGTTGGGCCTTGACTCCAGTTCATAGCCTGTCCTTGACTCCAGACCACAGCCTGTCCTTGACTCCAGACCACAGTCGGGCCTTGACTCCAGACCAAAGTCAGGCCTTGACTCCAGACCACAGTCAGGCCTTGACTCCAGTCCACATTCGGGCCTTGACTCCAGACCACAGCCTGTCCTTGACTCCAGTCCACAGTCGGGCCTTGACTCCAGACCACAGCCTGCCCTTGACTCCAGTCCACAACCAGGCCTTGACTCCAGTCCATGGTCGGGCCTTGACTCCAGTCCACAGTCGGGCCTTGACTCCAGACCACAGCCTGTCCTTGACTCCAGTCCACAGTCGGGCCTTGACTCCAGACCACAGCCTGTCCTTGACTCCAGACCACAGCCTGCCCTTGACTCCAGTCCACCACCAGGCCTTGACTCCAGTCCACAACCAGGCCTTGACTCCAGTCCATGGTCGGGCCTTGACTCCAGTCCACAGTTGGGCCTTGACTCCAGACCACAGTCGGGCTTTGACTCCGGTCCATGGTCGGACCTTGACTCCAGTCCACAGTCGGGCCTTGACTGCAGAACACAGTCAGGCCTTGACTCCAGACCACAGCTTGTCCTTGACTCCAGACCACAGTCGGGCCTTGACTCCAGACCACAGTTGGGCCTTGATTGCAGACCACAGCCTGTCCTTGACTCCAGACCACAGTTGCACCTTGACTGCAGACCACAGCCTGTCCTTGACTACAGACCACAGTCGGGCCTTGTCTCCAGACCACAGTTGGGCCTTGACTCCAGTCCATGGTCGGACCTTGACTCCAGTCCATGGTCGGGCCTTGACTCCAGTCCACAGCCTGTCCTTGACTCCAGTCCACAGTCAGGCCTTGACTCCAGTTCATAGCCTGTCCTTGACTCCAGTCCACAGCCTGTCCTTGACTCCAGTCCACAGCCTGTCCTTGACTCCAGTCCACAGTCAGGCCTTGACTCCAGTTCATAGCCTGTCCTTGACTCCAGTCCACAGTTGGGCCTTGACTCCAGTCCACAGTCGGGCATTGACTCCAGACCACAGGCGGGCCTTGATTGCAGACCACAGTCGGCCCTTGACTCCAGTCCACAGTCTGGCCTTGACTACAGACCACTATTGGGCCTTGACTCCAGTCCACAGTCGGGTGTTGACTCCAGACCACAGTCGGGCCTTGACGCCAGTCCACAGCCTGGTCTTGACTCCAGTCCACAGTCGGGCCTTGACTCCGGTCCATGGTCGGACCTTGACTCCAGTCCACAGCCTGTCCTCGACTCCAGACCACAGCCTGTCCTTGACTCCAGACCACAGTCGGGCCTTGACTCCAGACCACAGTCAGGTCTTGACTCCAGACCACAGTCAGGTCTTGACTCCGGTCCATGGTTGGACCCTGACTCCAGTCCACAGTCGGGCCTTGACTCCAGGCCACAGTTGGGCCTTGACTCCAGACCACAATCGGGCTTTGACTCCGGTCCATGGTCGGACCTTGACTCCGGTCCACAGTCGGACCTTGACTGCAGACCACAGTCAGGCCTTGACTCCAGTCCACAGCCTGTCCTTGACTCCAGTCCACAGTCAGGCCTTGACTCCAGTCCATGGTCGGGCCTTGACTCCAGACCAAAGTCAGGCCTTGACTCCAGACCACAGTCGGGCCTTGACTCCAGTCCACAGTCGGGCCTTGACTCCAGACCACATCCTGTCCTTGACTCCAGTCCATGGTCGGGCCTTGACTCCAGACCACAGTCGGGCCTTGACTCCAGACCACAGTCGGGCCTTGACTCCAGTCCACAGTCGGGCCTTGACTCCAGTCCACAGTCGGGCCTTGACTCCAGTCCACAGTCGGGCCTTGACTCCAGACCACATCCTGTCCTTGACTCCAGACCACAGCCTGCCCTTGACTACAGTCCACAACCAGGCCTTGACTCCAGTTCACAACCAGGCCTTGACTCCAGTCCATGGTCGGGCCTTGACTCCAGTCCACAGTCGGGCCTTGACTCCAATCCAAAGTCAGGCATTGACTCCAGACCACAGTCGGGCCTTGACTCCAGTCCATGGTTGGACCTTGTCTCCAGTCAACAGTCGGGTCTTGACTCCAGACCACAGCCTGTCCTTGACTCCAGTCCATAGTTGGGCCTTGACTCCAGACCACATTTGGATGTTGACTCTAGTCCACAGCTTGTCCTTGACTCCAGTCCACAGTCGGGCCTTGACTCCAGTCCACAGTCGGGCCTTGACTCCAGACTGCAGCCTGTCCTTGACTCCAGACCACAGTTGGGCCTTGACTCCAGACCACAGTTGGGCCTTGACTCCAGACCACAGTCGGGCTTTGACTCCGGTCCATGGTCGGACCTTGACTCCAGACCACAGTCGGGCCTTGACTCCAGACCACAGCCTGTCCTTGACTCCAGTCCACAGTTGGGCCTTGACTCCAGACCACAGTCGGGCCTTGACTCCAGTCCACGGTCGGACCTCGACTCCAGTCCATGGTCGGACCTTGACTCCAGACCACAGTCGGGCCTTGACTCCAGACCACAGTCGGGCCTTGACTCCAGTCCACGGTCGGACCTCGACTCCAGTCCATGGTCGGACCTTGACTCCAGACCACAGTTGGGCCTTGACTCCAGACCACAGTTGGGCCTTGACTCCAGACCACAGTCGGGCTTTGACTCCGGTCCATGGTCGGACCTTGACTCCAGACCACAGTCGGGCCTTGACTCCAGACCACAGCCTGTCCTTGACTCCAGTCCACAGTTGGGCCTTGACTCCAGACCACAGTCGGGCCTTGACTCCAGTCCACGGTCGGACCTCGACTCCAGTCCATGGTCGGACCTTGACTCCAGACCACAGCCTGTCCTTGACTCCAGACCACAGTCGGGCCTTGACTCCAGTCCACGGTCGGACCTCGACTCCAGTCCATGGTCGGGCCTTGATTCCAGTCCACAGTCGGGCCTTGACTCCAGACCACAGTCGGGTGTTGACTCCAGACCACAGTCGGGCCTTGACTCCGGTCCATGGTCGGACCTTGACTCCAGTCCACAGCCTGTCCTTGACTCCAGACCACAGTCGGGCCTTGACTCCAGTCCATGGTCAGGCCTTGACTCCTGTCCACAGTCGGGCCTTGACTCTAGTCCATGGTTGGGCCTTAACCCCAGTCCATGCTCGGGCCTTGACTGCAGACCACAGTCGGGCCTTAACTCCATGCCACACTTCACCTCGAGGCTCTTGAGGCCGGGAGAGCACTCTGGAATCAACTCAGAAGTTCACGCTGCGGTCATGCCGGGATGAAAGGCTGCCATGGCATGAGACAACATGTGCTGCCGAGAGACTGCCACGCTGGGCCGGGGGAAAACTACACCAGGCTGGGAGACTGGCATGGTGGGGTGAGAGACCACTACACTGAGCCAGGGGAGCACTACACCAGGCCGGGAGATTGATATGCCTGGCCGAGAGACAGCGTGTGCCACCGAGAGCCTGCCACAGTGATCTGGGGGGGACCGCCGGGCTGAGGGGACGCCTCACCAAGTCCACGCTGAGGCCAGAAGTTCAGGACGTTGGTGAGAAGAATGAAGAAAAAAGAAAGAAAGACACAAAAGAGAGAAAAAGGAAAAAGAATCAGATGGAGCAGACAATGTCCAGTTGAAGTATCCTACCCTGATGCCATCTTGGAATTTTAGTGCTGGGGGTTGGCAACAAATACTGGCCCAGTCACAAACCCATAGTCCCTGAATAAATAAATAAAGGGAGCTGTGCCCTCACAGTAAACAAACAGTTTTTATCCAGTCTGCCCTGTACCTTCATACTTTCACGATCAGCATCCTTTAATTTCCAACCTCCTTATTTATGTGGAGGAATCCCAGGGATACTGTGGGCAGTGTATGAAACTCTGGATTCCGCTTACCCTCCAGGACTCGACGGTCAAAGAAAGTGGAACCGTATTCAGCTATCGACTTGTATAAATCCTTCCGAGATGTCTGCGTAAGGCAGTAAGAGTGGGAGAGTTTCCTGAACAAATATCACCCTCATTCTGAGGCAAATCACAGAAACAAATTTATGGGAAGCATTCTGAACCTTGAGGCCATTTCTATCTCTTGTGGCAAAAAAAAAATACGTTTAACCGTCCTCTTTTTGTAGAAAAGTTCAATTCATGGTTGAGTTGATTTTCCTTGCACCTCCCTCACTCCTTCCTGAAGGAGTGAGGGAGGTGCAAGGAAAATCAACTCAACCATGAATTGAACTTTTCTACAAAAAGAGGACGGTGATATGGACATGGAGGTGCAGATATTTCATGCTCAGTGAGTCACCGACATAAATTTTGATCACTCTGTTCGCATATCAGGTTCAAATGCACTAATTGCAGAGCATTAACTGAGATGGTTCCTGAGGACAGAGTGGAGCTGGAAAATTACCACCAACACCTACACCTGAATAGATGATGCACAACAAATTGCAAATCCAAAGTTGTGCAGCCTCCCACAGTAAACTAGGAGCACGATCATGAAGCAAACAGCCAGAAAATGATGGAGACAGCTCAGGTCAGCTAGAAAACAGACAGCTTCATTTTTCAGATATGGAGTAACAGAAAAAGAGTGAGCTGTCTCATTAAACGAGCGAGCTGGAAAGGGAGGGCTATCTGAAATGTTAGATTCTTGAGGCAAAATGCAATGACCTCCGGCACATCAACATGCACAATCTGTAAGATTACATCATGGTAGATAATTATTTAATATGCACTTTTATCTAACCTAATGTACTCTTGTAATTACGTATGGAATATTTCCCACTATTGTGGTGTAAAAATGCTGCTCAGCTGGTGACTTGCACTCTCTCCCCTCTGTCCATCCATTTAACTCGAGCTACCTATACCTTGCCACCTTCACCTCCCCCTCCCCCGAACTCTCACGCCCTTGACAGTGTAACATTAAAATAGGAGCCGAATAGACCATTCAGCCCATTGGGTCCACTCCGCTCTTTGACATGATCTTGGCTGACCTTCTATCTCAACATTATACTCCTCCTCTCACCCGTTGATGCCCTCCAGTGTGTAGAAATCTTGTATTTGCTTACCGATATTGGCCTCTGCAGCTTCTTGTGCTGGAGAATTCCACAGGGTCACCACTCACAAAATAAAAACATTTCAATTTATCTCAGTCGGAAATCACCCTGTACTGTGCCCCATTCAACGCCAACCTGAAATGCAATGTTGTTTGTCCTGTCTGTGGCCAGAATGGCTGCATCTTCTGAGCCCATTGTTTATTTCGAATTCACTCGTGGGATGTGGGTGTCACTGGCTGGGTCAGCATTTATTGCCAGTCCACGGTTGCCTCCTGAGAAGGTGGGGGGTGAGCTGCTTCTTGAACCGCTGCAGACAATGTGGGCAGAAACTGGCCAGTTTGGGAAGGGTGGATTTGAAGGCTGCATTGGGAGTGAGGTCTGGGATAACACCACTGCACCCACCCCCCAATCCCCAGGCACCTCAGACATTCCCACTCCTTTTGGAGGCAGGAGAACACCGATAGCTGTACCCAGCTGGCATTTCCTGGCAGCCAGTGAGCAAGAGGTGACACATAGATGAAGCCATTGCCAGTCATCTTGCTCACTAATGAGAGAACAGCGCTATGTTCCAATAGGACAATGGTGACTTGACCTTTAAAGTAGTAGTGAAGTGGCTACAACCAGAGGAAACTGAAGGAGGAGCAGGCCATTCAGCCCCTCAAGCCTACAGCACTGTTCAGTAAGACCATGGCTGATCCTGTAGCTCCACTGGGCTGGAGGGCCCTGGCGTCACAGCTAACTGTAGAGACTAACAGCTCCCCAGGAGGGAAGGCACTTCCCAACAGCAGGCCGAGTGGCCTTTGGCATCAGAAGCGCCATAAAATGGTAAAACATAGGGGCAGCCCACTGAGCCTCCTCCAAGTGACAGGCGATGGGGTTCACGAGGGCATGCATGGAGCCCTGCAACACTAAACCACTTCCCCCCACCCACTACCACTATCCACCTCCCCAATTAATCCCCAAATCACAGCCAGTCTCCCAGCTCCCAAAACTGCAGAAGCCCCATTGTCCAGCTGGATGGTCGGCCTGGTGGGTTACTGGAGGGAGAGGAAGGGCGCAGGGCTTTGGGAGTGCATAGAACACTGAACATTACAGCACAGTACAGGCCCTTCGGCCCTCGATTTTGCGCCAACCTGTGGAACCAATCTGGAGCCCAATTATCCTACACTATTCCATTTTCATCCACATGGTAATCCATTGACTATTTAAATGCCCTTAAAGTTGACGAATCTACTACTGTTGCAGGCAGTGCATTCCATACCCCTACTGAGTAAAGAAACTACCTCTGACATCTGTATCATACTGGAGATCAATCAATTCAGAAATATCCCTGAGTCCCGAACAGGGACTGTCAGCAGGAGATTCCACTCCCTTTTGCCTGCTTCACATCCCCGGCCTCTGCAATGTTTCGCCTTTTATTTGTTTCTCCTGATTCTGAACTTTTTAAAGCTGCTTGCCAGAGGTCGCCTGGGAGTCGACAGCTTGTACAGCATTCTCGCAGCCACGGACAACATCCCTAATGGGAAATAATGATCATCACTCAAGGCCAGGCAGTGTGCGTGGGAAGCACTGTGACTGGGAGGGAGACTCTCTGATTGCTGCCCTTTCTCAGTTTCAGTCTCCATTCAGTGCTCTTGATCACTCATCTTTTTTTTAATTCCAGATCGCACTCTGCGTTTACCGCACTGCTCAACACAAGCAATAGGCTACACGCTTCGCAGCTTTCCCGACTCAACAATAAGGTCGATTTCAAATCACAGCCAGGGTTTTTCAGGCAGTAATTTCCATGTGAAGGCTTGTGCATGTGTCAATTACACCTCCTCAGTATTAATCTGGCTCATTGCGCGTGTCGTCCATCAAAGACCCAGGCTTACTGGCTGGTTTCAAATCCCACCATGGCATACCTTTTCAAGGGCAACTTGGCAATAGTTGGGCAAGAAGTACTGGCCCAGCCAGCAACACCCACCTCCCATAAATGAAAAAAAATTCTACATCTTAATATCTTTCTCTGTCCTGTAAAGCTTTATGAACAAAAGCAACAGTAACTATAAATTATGTTTGTAACATTTACAATGATGCAGCAGCCCAGGCAATTGCAGGTCTCACTCAACACATCCACAAATCAAATTGTCACCAATGGTATGACTTAGCATCATTCCAGGAGAGTAATTCTTGCTGGTAAATACAATGTGTACCATGGTTGTAAATCCCCATTTTCAGGGAAGGTACAGTAGGGTGAAGCAGGAATTTCAAATATACAAGTGAATGGGTGACATTTTGGCAAATGGAGTTCAAAATGCATAGTTGCAATGATGCAAGAAAGATATGGAATATTTGCATAATGGTGAGATTATGGAAGTGCAAAGAGAACACAATGTCAACATACACAGATTCCTAAAATCTTATGCATAGATTCAAAAAGCTAAAATAATAAAGTCAATGGAATATCGAGAGAGGAGGGATTCCAAATGAGAAACCAGGGACCAGAAACTCACCTGGAGGAAAACAATTTAATCATGGCATCACATCGCAGCAAAAACACAATCAGCTCAGACTGGTACTGGGGCGTAAAGGGTTCATATTGAAGCCTACTGTGTTGCCTTGGGTTCAGAGAGTTTAGGAGCTTTCTAGTGGTGTCCTTCAAAATGAGAAAAGGATTTGACAGGATCGAGACAGCAAAAGCATTTCCTCGGTTAGGGGGCATGGATTCCCATTTATGTTCTGCCACTTGGGAGTGCATGTACTTTTACTGTGCAAACAGTGGTGCAAATCTGCAACCCAAAATTCTGCGGATGCTGGAAATTATAATCAATAAGTTAAAGTTGACCAAGTGATGTACCGTACAGGCTGATAAGTGGAATTGACATTGAAATTATCAATGATCTGATTGAATGGCAGAATAGATTTGAGGGGCCGAACGGCCCAATTCCAATCCTATGCAGACTATGACACCTGGAGGTTTTGTAAAACACTGAACAGCTCTGAACATGCTGTTAAGTATAAGTTCATCAATATTCTAACTGAAATGCTTTCTGCCGTCTGCTGGATGTGTGATCTTTTTATTTGGTTATGGTTTCAGAAAATATCCAATATAACAAATGGGAATTGGAATTGCACAGGTAGTCCATATTGTGGGTCCCCTACAGCACGTGGACTGCAGCGGTTCAAGAAGGCAGCTCATCACCATCTTTTTGAGGGCAACTTGGAAATAGTTGAATAAGAAGTGCCAGCCTAGCCAGCACTGCCCACATCCCATAAACAAAAAAGTTAAGTCCACATCTTGAAACCTTTACCTGTCTTGCAGGTTATTGTAAAGCTTTATGAAAAAAAGCAGCAGCAACTATAAATTATGTTGGCAACTTTTACAATGATGCAGCAGTACAGATGATTCCAGTTCTCACTTAATACATCCAGAAATTAAATCCCCATTAATGGTATGACTTGGCATCACCTCAGGAAAGCAAATCTTGCTGTCAAATATAATGTGCACTGTGGCAGCTACGCATAATCACTGCTTTTCTAATTCTTCATCATTCTAGTGTGGCATCTAATCAGCACAAAGAAAAATCAAAAGACAGCTGATGCTGCAAGTCTGAAATAAAAGCAGGGATTGTAAGAAATACTTATCAAGTAAGTCATCAACTGGGGGGAGGCATAGGCAAGTTGACACATTGGAGACCTTGGCATTTTAACCAATGATTTTGCCTGAAGCTTGAACTGGTCTTTCTCCTACTCAAATGTTGCCTAGCTTTCTGTGTGTTTCTGGCATTTTCTGACATTGTATCCGTTCAGTACCTTTCTCGAAATCATAATCCTGTGTCAGGAGAAGGGAGTGACAACACCTTTAATAAAAGGAGGTATACTGGTCATCCATATATAAAATAATAAGATTGATGCTGGTTATAAATTACTCCTGACAGCTCTTACCATTGCTTTTTACTGGCAGGTTTTTTTGTATAATGCGTTAACATCTGCATTAGAATAACGTCAAGGGATTTTTACTGCAGGTTTCAATCATAAAATATACTTCACAGAGCAATTGTGGAAATGTTCTTTTCAGTCAATTAATTCTGATCAAATATGGTTATGTTTTTTGAGCTATACCATGAAGCAAAACAATCCCCTCCACACAATATTTAGGGACTTGCTTACAATTGTGGGAAGGTCTAGATGCAGGCATACTCCTGAACCTGACTTTGAGTCTGACTCAAAGACTTGTGGGCCATGGAAGGTTCATACATACTGTGGTCAAATGGATTGTTTCTCAGCCTGTAAACCCTTTCCAATAGGCCGGATAGCAGGCAGGAAGAACAGGAGAAGCTCCTGATCACCTATACTTCAGAAGGCAATACTGCTTCAGCACTTTGTCCATAAGTGTGGGATCAACTCATTGGGCTCATCCGTAGCTTCATCCTTGGAAAGCCACACTGAAAAGATATTTTCCCTGGTGGGACACACCAAAATGAAGGGACTTAACATTCAAAATAGGAGTTTACCATTTAAGGTGGAAGGTTTGGGATTATTTTCGGTTTGGCCTGGTTGGACTGAAGGGTCTGTTTTTGTCTATGACTCTCCACCTGTTGTCTTTCAGAGATTTATGAGACATTGGGCACTCTGTTCCCCAGAAAGTGGTGGAGCCAGAGCCATTTTAAGACACAGGGGGATAGATTCTTAACTATCAATATGAAATCGAGGCCACACTCAGATCAGCCATAAACTCATCCAATGGCAGAACGTGCATGAGGGGCCGAATGGCCTAATCCTGCTCCTAAATGATACGTCCACATGCAAATATAGATGAGAGAAAGAACAGATAGACATACTTTTGTGAAACTGAATTCTTATGCTATTGAGATCACAACCGCTATAGTCTGATGTTCTGTTACCCTCATAACGCAATCTAGAATATTTCTTCAATAATTTAGGCAATAGACCATATTCATATTTTTCTTGCATGATTCAAATACATGAAATTCAAGAGATGAAGAATTAATGATATCTTGGATATAATTCTGAATTTCTGATTACCCAACTGGAAAAACACAATTATGAATCTGTACAAATTTCCTTCACTGGCTCTAAGTAAACCCTCCACAAACAGTAACTGGCATTTGTGCTTATTCATGAGTCAGCCAACATTTAATCTTTGACCCATTTTGAATTTTGACAGTAGAAATTATATTGCCACTGCCAGGATTAGAAGTCCAGAAAAGTATTTATAAAACATATCTAATTTACTGAGAGCATAACAAACGTGTAGTTTGCTGATAAAGCAATGCTACTTGCAGAATCAGAAGAGGCCTTACAAAAACAGGAGAGATGCAACAAAATCTGCAAGCTTTAAATAAAAACTGAAAGAACTGCAAATGCTGTAAATCCGAAACAAAAACAGAAATTGTTGGAAAAGCTCAGCAGGTGTGGCAGCGTCCGTGGAGAGAAATCAGAGTTGATGTTTCGCGTTCGGTGACCCTTCCTCAGATTTGACTCTGCTTTCTCTCCACAAATACTGACACGCCTGCAAAGCCTTGCCAACATCTTCTCTTTTTGTTTCTTTAAGTTTTGAATATGGATTGAGTAAGAGCATCAAAAAGACAAAAGCAATGTTTTTTTGGGCAGAAGCTAGAGTGAAAGTTGAGTGGGACGTTGTCCTACTGTAATGAATCAATAAGTCTATTTCGGACAAATGGTAATGAAGATGGCAGAGGGGATATGGAAGTCAGAAGCAGGTTAGATGCCACCAGTAATAGTTTCGTGTGAATCCAAGATGTGTAAACAACAAGAAAACTCAAATTTGCAACAAGGGAAAAACTCACAAGATTCTTTATTTTATTCACATTCATAACCTCTGAAATATGAATAGTAAGTAAAAACTCTGGATGCGAAGGCAAAAATTTAATATAGAAACCAAAGTCAATTTATTATCTTGCAAGCTACCGCCAACGCATTCTGGCTGCCTATCTTGTAAATAACTTGATCGATTCAAGGTTTCAACTCATGTTGCTGCTGATGCTTGTTGCAACCCCCATCAGGTGATCTGCTGCCATGGTATGTCACGTTCATTTATCTTGTCCCACTCTGCCACATCCACTGAAGATCACCGACAACCGCTCAGTGACATCCATCTTCCAGCTACGCCCAGGCCAGCCCCACTCTCTGCTGCTCTCCACTGCATCTCTCGAAGAGATCTCTGTGGCTTTTCAGCTCAAATCAAATGGACAAAATACTGACATTTTAATTTCTGGATGTCATTTCTTAGAGTTCTTTGTGCTCTTGAAATTTTGCTAATTCACGACTGATTGCAAAATTCACGCCATTGTTCATTTTTTGTTCTGAAACCATCAGCAATTGTTTTCCAGGAGCTAACAGCTGTTTATATACTATGCAGCTACTGAGGATTAAAGCTTATGAAGTAATGTTGGTGATGGAGTAATACAGTGACTAGTAATGATTTCATTTCTGAAGACCTTACTATATTATGCCGGTGATATAAAAATAGAATGTATTGATTAAGAAAGTTCTTAAGTATGAAATTCAGAAAGTATAAGGCAGGCAGATGAAAACAGTTTTAGTATTTAATTAATGACATAGAGAAAATATAAGATAAAAAGAAAACATATAGTATCATTGTTATTTTCTGCTTGAATTGGTATTCTTGCAAATTGTCCTGATGCATGTAAATTGAAAAGCTTCAGCCAAATGTGACCTTTTTTTCTGGATGTGGAGGTGCCCATGTTGGACTGGGATGGACAAGGTCAGAAATCACACAACGCCAGGTTATAGTCCAACAGGTTTATTTGAAATCACAAACATTCCAAGCTGTTCCTTCGACTGGTAAACTCTGAGTGCTTGTGATTTCAAATAAACCTGTTGGGCTATAACCTGGTGTTGTATGACTTCTGACTAGCCTTTTTTTCAGCAATACATAAAAAAATTATCTTCAAATGGTGTTATTTGCTTTTGGTTGTTGATTCGTGTTAGTTTGGAAGATGTTTGGATGTTTCCATTTTTAGCTTGCTTATTTTTGGCAATGTTGCTTTTTTTCTAATTATGAGTAAGTGATTTTCATTCTTCCCTGAAAACTATATGCAATCTCATTATGTGATCCAGAAACAAAAGCTGAAAATAACTGTGGAGAAGTGAATCACACGGACGCTACGTGGTTTGCCTCAGCATGCTGTGACTGTGAAGCATGTCAGGGAAACCCAACCTACGCTTTCATAATCACAAGAACCTATGTTCATGTACTGAGAAACATAGAATGCACATAAAGGTGTCACATCTTGGTGCTAGAGTTTATGTGACCTCACCAACTATCTGTTTGGTGGGGAAAGGGTGCAGATGGCCAGCAACATTCCCTAGAAACTTTTTGACCCTTTCTGTGCTGCCTCACAGAAACATTGAAACGTAGAATATATGAGCAGGATTAAGCCATTTGGCACTTTGCGGCTGCTCCACCATTCAATACAGTCAGGGCTGGTCATCCAACCCAGTACCCTGTTCCACTTTCATCCCATACCCTTTGATCCATTTAGCCCTGAGAACTATATCTAACTCCTTCTTGAAAACATTCAATGTTTTGGCCACAGCTAATTTTAGCAATACAGGCTCACCACTCTCTGGGTGAAGAATTTTCCACTTATCCCAATCCTAAATGGCTTACCCTATATCCTTAGACCGTGAGCCCTGGTTCAGGACTCCCTGGTCATTGAGAACATCCTTCCTGCACCAGCCCTTCCTGTTAGTATTTTGTTGGTTTCCTAGAGATTCCCCTCATTCCCCTAGCTTCAGAGAATTTAGTTCTAACCAATCCAATCTCTGTTCATGCGTGAGTGCTCCCATCCCAGGAATCCATCTGGGTTCTGAGAAAGGGGCACCAAACCTAAAATGTTAACTCTGATTGCTCTTCACAGATGCTGCCAGATGTGCTGAGCTTTCCCAGCAATTTCTATTTTGTTTGGATTTACTCCATCCGTGGTTGTTTTGGATTTTTTTCTGGCTGTTAAAGCTTTGTTGCTCCCCCTTCAATTCCAGAATGCCCTTCTTCAGATAAGGAAACTAAAACTGCAGGTGTGATCTCACCGATGCCCTGTATAATTGCAGCAAGATATCCAAGCTCCTTCACTCAAATTCTCTCACTTATGAAGACCAACACACCATTTGCATTCTTTACTGACTGTTGCATAATTACTTTCTGTGACAATATACAAGGACACCCAAGTACTATTGCATACTCCCCCTCTCCCAATCTAATGCTTTTCAGATAATCTGCCTTCCTGTTTTTGCTAGCAGAGTGAATGACCTCACATTTTTCCATAGTTCATAGTGGGCAGCACGGTGGCACAGTGGTTAGCACTGCTGCCTCACAGCGCCAGAGATCCGGGTTCATTTCCCGCCTCAGGCGACTGACTGTGTGGAGTTTGCACGTTCTCCCCGTGTCTGCGTGGGTTTCCTCCGGGTGCTCCGGTTTCCTCCCACATTCCAAAGATGTGCAGGTCAGGTGAATTGGCCATGCTAAATTGCCCGTAGTGTTAGGTAAGGGGTAAAGGTAGGGGTATGGGTGGGTTGCTCTTCGGTGGGTCGGTGTGGACTTGTTGGGCCGAAGGGCCTGTTTCCACACTGTAAGTAATCTAATCCATGTATTTGCCCGCTCACTCAACTTGTCCAAATACTTAATGACTCAGCTTCAGCTGCTTTCTGTAGCAACAAATTCCTCAGGCTCACAACTCTCTGAACGAAGAAGCTCCTCCTTGTCTCTGTATTAGTCTCTGCCTGAGTTGTTTGAACAGTTACTAATCCCTCTATCCTTTGTTCCTAAGCTCCTGCTCACCCCCAACCTTCCGACTGACTTATTGCTAACTCCTGCCCACACTAACTCCCCCTCCTCATACACTTCATGTCCTAGCCACTCATCCAAGTATCTACCATCACAGACCTCAGAAGCCACGTGGACCTCTTACTCATACACACTTGATGCTGAAAAAAATGCCCCATTCATACAACCTATTTAAAGCTGTTAAATCTCACTGAGTGAGTAATCCTTTAGAAAATCAAACAAACATATATTCACTCCTCCACATAAAAAGAAGTCATATTTTAATAGTGTCTTCAAACTGTCAATCTAAGTATCATTTTAGAATCGCCTGCTAATATAATATAACTTTTGGAACTCAGCCAAGCATTTATACTGAAATGACAACAGCCCTTTGGGAAATATCAACAAACTATAAATAGATGCTAATTTTTCTGTCAGTCTAGCAAAAAAAGAGTTTTTGAGCTCTCATTGAAAGCTATATTTGCCTTATAAAGCTTAAAGAGCACAGACTTTAAAAAAAATCACAACAGTTCTGGGAATTGTATTCATCCTTTAAGTATGTAATACAATTCTACCCCATCAGTTTGTGGCTCCTATGCTGTGGATTAAAGCTCTTGCAGTAGCCACAATGGGATCTGTTTGAGCTCTAACAGCCCTATTGAGTTCAGGTCTTCCCATACTCTGCCAATCCCACCATGTGAACCACACCCTTCACTCTCTCCCATAGCAATCAAAACTGGACTTGTTGGGAGTGCAGGTCGAACTTTCATATCTAGTTCCTGCCCATCATTTTTAAATATGGGCAGCACCTGAAGAATTTAAATTCAACTAAATAAATGCAGATTAAAACAGTGATTTCAGTAATGGTGATTGTGCAACATTTTTTTCGTTCATTCACAGGGTAAGGGCATCGCTGGCTAGGTCAGCATTTATTGCCCATCCCTAATTTCCCAGAGGGCAGTTAAAATGTCAACCTCATTGCTATGGGTCAGGAGTCACATGCAGTTCCTTTTCCTAAAGGAGATTAGTGAACCAGATGCATTTTCCTGAGAATGGAGTCATAGTTACCATTAGACTCCTAACACCAGATTTTTAAAAAAATTCAGATTCCACCACCTGCTATGGCATGACTTGAACCCAGGTCCCCCAGAACATTCCCTGCATCTCTGGATTAACAGTTGACATACAATACCTCCAGGCTACTGCTTCCCCCAAACTTTGGCATTGCCATTTCAAATGCAATTCTGTTTACTGACGTATCTCAGCTTGAGCTTTTGTCTGGTCGACACATGATTCCAGACTCACGCCATTACGGTTGATTTGGAAATGATTTAACAGGTTCTCTAGCCAACAGCCATAAAAGTTGACATTAGCAGCAACGCACACATTCAGACCACCTTCGATAGTGCTCACAAACCCATAACCTGCACCCACCAGATGGACATGAGCAGTAGCTGCATGGGAACACCACTGCCTGAAAGTTCCATTCCAGTCACTCACCATCCTGACTTGGAACTACAACACCATTCCTTCAGTGTCATAGGGTCAAAATCCTGGAATTCTCTTCTAGCTGTCTATGGACAGCTACAGTTTGAGAAGAAAGCTCACCATTACTTTCTCCAAGACAAGGAGTGGTGGGTAGGAAATGCTGGTCCAGCCAGTGACCCTCATGTTCCATGAGTGAATAACTCTCTATTCCTTGATTCCTTGTGTGTTTATGCATCTTATCCTTAAATGTATCCATGCTATTCACCTATACTGTCAGTATGGCAAGAGGTCCCCCTGTAGTGCAGTGGGTAGTATCCCTGTCTCTGAGCCAACAGTTCCAGGTTTGTGAGCCTCACCAGGACACTGTGGCAAAGGAAGGTCCTTTTGCAATGTGACCAAACAGGTTGTGAATCTTTCCAGTCTGTCTGATGGACAAGCAGTAAGAGAAGGAGAGACTCATGGTCATCCATCCTGCAGCAGGCAGGGCTTTGTCCACACGTGTTGGACCAACACAACGGCAGTCCATGGCCCAACCTTTGAAAATGAGGACTGGAGAGCAAACAGACAAATTGCCAGTGGAGACCACACTTGATAAAAGATACCTACTTCATTCTGAATGAATGATTAAACAAAGTCACACATCAATAGCCACCATGGACAGAAGCTGTATGCCTGAACCCTGAGCTCACAGATTTTCTTCCCCTCCATTTACATTTGCAATTTGATTTAACAGATCACATCTTTAGGCATAAACGAAGAAATAAAGCAACCAAAATTGGATAAAAGACAGCAATGGTTTAATGTGAAAAAAACGTAGTTACTTTCTAGCAAAACATAAATGGGGAAGGTCAGAGTCTAAGCCAACAATACTAGAATGAAGTGAAATCAATAAAAACAAGGAATCTGCTCTGTTACCAGTTATGACATGGAGGTACCGATGTTGGATTAGGGTGGTCAAATTCAAAAGTCATGCAACACCAGGTTATAGTCCAACAGCTTTATTTGAAATCACAAGCTTTCAGAGCACTGACCCTTCCTCAGGTTCACCTCTGAAAGCTTGTGGTTTCAAATAAACCTGTTGGACTATAACCTGGTGTCACATGACTTCTGACTCTTGCCAGTTAACAACACTGTCAGCCTCCATAAAGAAGTACTCTATAATACGTGGGCGGCACAGTGGCACAGTGGTTAGCACTGCTGCCTCACAGCGCCAGAGACCCGGGTTCATTTCCCGCCTCAGGCGACTCTCTGTGTGGAGTTTGCACATTCTCCCCGTGTCTGCGTGGGTTTCCTCCGGGTGCTCCGGTTTCCTCCCACACTCCAAAGATGTGCAGGTTAGGTGAATTGGCCATGCAAAATTGCCCATAGTGTTAGGTAAGGGGTAGAAGTAGGGGTATGGGTGGGTTGCGCTTCGGCGGGTCGGTGTGGACTTGTTGGGCCGAAGGGCCTGTTTCCACACTGTAAGTAATCTAATCTAATATATTGGGATATCTTCAGTAAGTTGAAATATCTTTGAGTAGATGATGACACAGTCATATTGTTCTGTTGAATAAGTCAATTGTAAAGGTGATAACATTGTTGAAATAAGTTAAATATTGAATACGATGCAATTGGTAATCATGAGGAAATTCTTGACCATTGTAATTTCCCTGATGCTAAATGTGACTTCTTCCCATTCAACCAGGTAAAACGTGAACCCAAATCAAGGATTAAGATGTTGGCTAAACCTACACTGTGTCTGAGATGCTAGAAGACCTAAGAATTGAAAAAAAAATGAACACCACCCTTCAAAAAATATTGCAAGGATAAGCCCAACAATTATAGACCAGGCATCTTATTTTAGAGATGGGAAACTTTTAGAAACAATTATTTAGAATAGAATTAAAAGAAAGGCAAAGTTACTATAGTCCTATCAGACCATAGGGCTGCTCTCTCATTAGAGAGAGAGAGATGACTGGTGATGGTTTAACCCTAAGATCACCATGTCTCAGGCAAGGAAAGGTTGAGATGGAGAGTCCTTTGTGGTACTCTCCCCCAATGTGGAAATTTGAACTTATCCCATGCTGTTAGTGGCACTCTGCAATGCGAGGAGAAAGTGAGGTTGGAGATTAGAGTTGAAAAGTGTGGCATTGCCCAGAGTTCAGAATTGGGATCCTTGTTTCTCCTAATATATATTTATGATTTGGATCTTGGTGTGCAATGGACAATTTCAAAGTTTGCGGATAATCCAAAAACTTGGAAGCAGGTTGGTAGGGTGAGCAAAGATGTGGCAGATAACATTCAATGCAGAGAATTGATCAGTGAAGTGATTAAGTGATGCATTTTGATAAGAAGTACATGGACAGATGTTACAAGATAAGGGGATCCAAAAGCAAAGGGAGGTGGCTGTACCTGGGC
Source organism: Chiloscyllium punctatum (assembly GCF_047496795.1). Lineage (NCBI taxonomy): Eukaryota > Metazoa > Chordata > Chondrichthyes > Orectolobiformes > Hemiscylliidae > Chiloscyllium > Chiloscyllium punctatum. Next base: position 111,489,468 of record NC_092749.1, read on the forward strand.
ACAGGTCATTAAATATGGCAGCACAAGTGGAGAGAGCAGTTCATAAAGCATGTTGTGTCTTCAACTTTATTAATTATATCATAAAAAGCAAGGCTGTGGTGCTGAACTTGTACAAGTCATTTGTCTATCCTCAATTGGAGTATCATGTAGAGTCTGGATACCACACCATAAGGAAGGATGCAAACGCATTGGAGAGAGTGCAGAAGAGATTTGCAAGAATGGCTCCAAGAATAAGAAACAAAGGTTATGAGGATATATTGGAGAAGTTGATCTGTTCCCCTGGGAGAGGAGTTGACTAAGGGAAGATCTGGTGGACATGTTCATGCTCATGAAGGAGCTGATAGAGTGGGTTGGGAGAACCAGTTCCCTCTTGTATTGAAGGACCAAGAAGGTGACGGCACAGGACTTAAGGTGATTTGCAAAAAAAGCAAATGTGATGTGAGAAAAAGAAACGTTTTCACATTACAGCGTAGCTGGGGTTGGAATGTACTGTCTGGAGGTGCAATAGAGGCAGGTTCAATTCACCAGGGTCTTAGGTAATTATTTAAATAACCAAAATGTGCAAGGGTATGGGAACAGTCACAGACTCTCATTTGAAGAGCCGCTGCAGACACGACGGGCCGAATGGCTGTGACAGCTCCAGCGACAAATATTCAGCGCTATTTAAACTTAACTGGCGCAAGTTTTGGACCAGGGTGCGGTGTGTGATAATTCCGTGTTCACGTTTTCAGTGTCCGGGGAGACCACACTGAAAGCTCCGATTCAGCACCACGGACAGCTCAGAATGCTAACCGCGCCGCACGCGCACTCCGGAAGCTGCTTATGAGTTTATCCATCTCAGTGTTAGTGGGGGCTCTCCCGTCTCTCCTCATTCCTGATGAAGGGCTTATGCCCGAAACGTCGATTCTCCTGCTCCTTGGATGCTGCCTGACCTGCTGCGCTTTTCCAGCAACACATTTTCAGCACTACTCCATTAACACTCGCACTCGAGTTGGGTCTAGTCCACTTTCTCTTGATTTCTACCAGGCGCTTCCAGAAAACGCCGTCCCACTTGAAACCATCTCTTGAATGACCCACCTTTTGGAGAAATCGATACCTGTTGTTGGATTTTACAGTCCGTGCAACACACACACACACACGTAGACACAGACACAGATACACAAATACAGATACACAGAAACACAGATACACAGACAGAGACACACGATATACGGACACAGATACACATATACACACACATACACAGATACACACACAGGTACACACACAGAGATACACACAGGTAGACACAGGTACACACACAGATACACACAGATATACACACAGGTACACACACAGACATTAAAACAGATACACAGATACAGATACACACACAGAGACACACGCATACACAGACACAGATACACACGTACACGTAGAAGCACACAGACACACATGCACACACACATATACACACAGACACACACATATACAGACATACACATACACAGACACACAGATATACACACACAGATACACACAGGCACACATACAGACACACAGATACACACACACAGATACACACACACAGACAGACACACATGCAGATACACACAGACACAGATAGACCCACACATAGATAAGCACACATACACATACATACCAACACAGACACACCAATACACAGACAGACAGACACAAACACACCCACACCAGCACGTGGGTTTCCTCTGAATGCTCGGTTTTCTTCACGAGACCAAAGATGTGCAGGTTAGGGTGGATTGGCCTTGCTAAATTGCCCATAGCGCTCAGGGATGTGTAGGCGAGGTGGACTGGCCTTGCTAAATTGCCCATAGCGCTCAGGGATGTGTAGGCGAGGTGGACTGGCCTTGCTAAATTGCCCATAGTGCTCAGAGATGTGTAGGTTAGGGTGGATTGGCCTTGCTAAATTGCCCATAGTGCTCAGGGATGTGTAGGTTAGGGTGGATTGGCCTTGCTAAATTGCCCATAGTGCTCAGGGATGTGTAGGATAGGTGTATTAGTTCGGGTTAAATATAGGGTAGTGGGAATGGGTCTGGGTGGGTTACTCTTTGGAGGGCCAGTGTTGGGCCGAAGGGCCTATCTCCACACTGTTGGGATTCTATGATTCTGTGATTCACGCATGTACACACACATACACAGAGAGAAACACAAACATACTCGCACACGGACACATATACAGACAGACACACACACCAAGACACAAACACACACAGACACATACATACGGACGCACACATACATACACACACGCACCAACACACACCGACATATACACAAAAATACTCGCACTCATACACACATACAAATAGACACTGAGACACACAGACACACGCGCACACATACACATACACCATGGGAGTTTTACAGCACTCCGTCTAATATCAGAACTATTTTAAATTATTGATCAGGTCAGTAACTGAGCCCTGACGGTTCTGATTGGTTGGAGCTGAGTGATGCAGTGTTGGGTGTGTTTTTTCCCTGCTGCAGCTCTGTACAAGGTGCCTTACTTGTTAATTTGGAACATCCAAATCAGCAGCGGAACCATTGGATTCGGGGTTACTGTAACAACAGCCTAAAATGCACACACACCCCCCTTTCCTGGGCACGACCCAGATGAGAATATTTCCAAACGCGGTGTAGGATTGTGTGACTGGAGCTTCTCACAGCTGCTCAACCATACCTGGTACCATGCCGTTCCCTGTACACATAGAGGCATGTTAGAGCTCCCTTACACCAATATGACCAACACCATAACCTCAAACGCACAGTCAGTTCTCCACACTGTAGGTTATAAATTCAGGATCAGTAGCTACGAGCTGGTATACAACTGGGCAGTGAATGTCACCCCAAAGAAGCTGGGGGGTGAGGGTTAGGGGGGATTGATTTTGCATCAGTCAGGATCAGGGGAAGCCGTGGTGAGTGTGGTGCGGTTATTCTCGAAGCTTGGTGAAGCTGGTAGGCAGGACATTTCGCTGAAAACATGCAATGACCTCAAACCTTCCAAGGGAAGGTCATGTGAAACTTTCCCTCGTCAATGCCAAGCCCCGTGTGGGACAGAAACCAGCCAGGAACTGATGGCAGTAATTACAGCTCACCGGCAACATTTGTGTTTCTTTCTCCACCAAAGTGCATTTCAGGGGAACCTCTGTCATCTATTTTTATTGTTGCGTGTGATTAAAAGAGAGGGCGACCGTACCCTGGCGATTTTACATGATATTCACTGGGCAAGGCGGTATGTGGGTTATATCTAAATAAAAAAAACAGAACCAGGAACCAATGTGCAAAATAAGTGTTGGCCATGGCTATGTGAAATCACACTAGGCATGTTTATTTTTGCATGTACGCCCTATTGACAGAAATACACTTCCCACAATGGCACAATTTCTACAATGGCACAATTCCCACAATGGCATAATTCCCACAATGGCATAATTCCTACCTTCCTGAGAGCAATGAAGCCCGAGTCTGTAGCAACCCGCTGAGCGTCCCCATCTCCGCCGTCCAACTCCACCAAGAAGTGGTTGGTATACAGTTTCTGATGAGCCGCAGTTGTTGCGAACAGAGCTGCATTGAGTAACAGAAGGAACCAGTCCTTTATAAATCCCCGCTTCATCTCTCTCTCTCTCTCTCTCCCTCTGTTGCACTGGAGAGGCAGCTACTGCTAACCGAGAGAGACCGGAGACGGAGGGAGAAGAGAGAGAGAGCTAAAGGAATGGAATGAACACAAACGATAACAGGACCGCTACCACATGCACTTCACTGGTGCACCACTGTCAGGCGGAGGATGGAGCTATGCAGCTCAGAGGGGCAGCGCCTCGCTCTCCTCTCCCTCTCTCTGCGTGTGTGGGTTCAAAAGGATGCTACATGTTCCACCGCCGACCTATAATTCATGGAGAAAATCCCAGCTCCCTCACTGGATCATGTGGTAGGCACGTCAAAGCCATGAAGCATTCAGAAGCGGGTCCCTGCAGAGAGAGAGTGAACCCCACACTGGCGATGTCAGGAATACGTTTCTCAAAAAAACACAAACACACGACTTGTACCAGAGTGAGACAGAAGTGAAAATGGACTCCTCAGGGCAATTTCACTATCCCGGTAATCCCAGGGCTTTCAATTCACACATTCAGATCTGCAGCAGGGGAAAATATTCCCCAAATTGGGTGGGGGGGGCATAAAGGTACAAACCAATTATAGGTCAACCCAAACTCATTTAGAAAAAGATGAATGTGGAACTTAACCGGCACAAGGAATGACGTGCAAAGGAGGTAATTTTGATTTGATTTGAGTTGTTGTAGTGACATATACCTAAGAGCAGTGAAAAAGTTTTCTTTCGCGAGCAGTACAGGCAGATTGTAGCAAGCAAGGATGTACAGCTCATAGGGTGCTTAGACAGAGTGAGGCACACAGGGGCAGGTCAAAGTTAGATCAGCATCAGATTTGAAGTTGGAGAGGTCCGTTCAGCAGTCAGATACCAGCAAGGAAGAAGCTGTTCTTGAACCTGTTGGCATATATGCTTCAGCTTTTGTATCTTCTGCCTGGTGGAAGAGGTTGGAAGAGAGTGTCACCGGGGTGTGAGGAATCTTTGATGATGTTGGCAGTCCTTCTGCGGCAGCGAGCTGTGTAAATGGTGTAACGGAGGTTGGCTCCCATTAAGAAACATTTAGACAGGTACATGGAGGGGATAGGTATGGAGGGATATGGACCAAATGCAGGCAAATGAGACTAGAATCATGGAATCATAGAAGCCCTCCAGTGTGGAAAAAGGCCATTCAGCCCAACAAGTCCAATTATGAAAACTGAGCAGCATGGCCAGTTGGGCCAAAGGGCCTGTTTGCATTCTGTGGACCTCTATGATTCTATGACTGTCTATGATGCCCTTCCACCTCTCTCTCTTTCTGGGTGGGGTATGCAATAGAAAACCAAGAAAGCTTTATCTACCCATAATATGTGGCAAACTATAGGTCATGTGCCTGCCTTATTTGTAAATGAGTATGTATTTGGGGTTTTTGAAAGTGTGCAGTTTAAGTTACTTTGTAGTAGATTAGATAAACATCATTTTCTCTTTGCCTTTTTGGTTTTCTGTTATTGACAAAATCTGGCATGAATTGCTTTCATCCTGAATATCCATTGGTCAAGCAAATTCGGCATCTTTGTGATTTACTTCAGAATTTATACATTTTGTGATGGTTTGTGTAACAGTCAGGCATATATATCAATGTACGCTTCCCAGTTAAGCCATGACACATGGTTAAATCTAATTTATCTTTCTCAAAACCCTGTTGACACTGATTATTTTGGACTTATTTAAATGTCTTGGCTGCAATTCCTTTAATAATGGGTTCAAGCTCTTCCCATTAAGCATCCACGCAGAACAATATGTGATTTTATGCCCCTTGATATTGGACCACACAATTAGATTATAAGCACGGTGGCTCAGTGGTTAGCACTGCTGCCTCATAGCACCAGGGTCCCAGGTTCAATTCCAGCCTTTGGCAACTGTCTGTGTGGAGTTTGCACATTCTCCCTGTGTCTACATGGGTTTCCTCTGGGTGCTCTGGCTTCCTCCCACAGTCAAAAGATGTGCAGGTTAGGTGAATTGGCCAAGCAAAATTACTGATAGTGTTAGGTGCATTAGTCAGAGGGAAATGGGTCTGGTTGGTGTGGACTTGTTGGGCCAAAGGGCCTGTTTCTACACTGTAAGAAATCCAATCTAATAAAACATTGCATGTTTTGCTTCACATTATGGTTTACACTTTGGGACAGTGTAATGATGAGGCTATGAGTACTCAATGTTAACGAATGACTAAATTCTGTGACCTTACAAGCACAGCTAGACACAGACATCAAGACATTACTGTCTGAGTTGTGGCCTGTTCCTCTATCAGCTTCACTGTCTCATTAAATGACTGAGACATTGGGCATTAAAAACCCATGGCTATCCCCTAAGTATGCCAGAAAACATTTAGCCAGCTGCATTTATGAGTAAACCAATTATAACATTGTGATCAGTTCTCATTATTGCCAAATAGTATTGACAATTAATTTTTACAAGTATGGAGTCTCATATCATCACATTTTAATTATTGCAGGAAATTTTAAGAGACTAAAATCTAAAATGAAATCCTTCCACCCCTCTCTTTTCTAATATTTTTATTGCAATCTCATCATCTTTACCTCTATCTGGCTTTCTGCACAGAATTTTATTTTGAATTAAACATTCTAACTTAAACGCCTGAATGTTTTAATGAGGGATTTTCAATCTAACTGGTTAAGGAGATGCACTGTTGCTTATATTGTCACATGCTGACAGATCCTCTATAGCTGGACCCATACCGTTTTTAATTCCCAGTGACTGTATGTTTCAATACAAAAAACAGCAAGTCTGTGGGCAATTCCAAACATTATCAGCAGAGATTGATGTTCATTCCCCACTGGCCTGAAAGACTGGGCTAAATCATTAGATGCTCAAAATATGCAAAAAAAAGGAATTAAAATAAGGAACAAAAAAACTAATTAAATGTATATAAAAATGGTACTTAATTTCAATTTAATTGTTTTTCTTCCTTCAATTTTTAGAAAAATAGTGTTTGGCAGGATCAGAAGATAGGCAACATTTGTTTAAATAATTTCATATTATGATTCCCAAGTGTAAAGAAATCAGATGGCTCAAATTTTAAGTGGATCCTGGAAGATTTTTGTTCTCAGAGAAATAAGCTAGTTTCTTGGCTAAGGTGTTTCATTTAGGTATAAATAGGTGTAAATGTACTGTCACTATCGCGTGTAGGAAGCACTGTGAATCAATTCTATAAAAGGACACATTAACAGAACAAGCTAATGCAAATAACAGTCATTTTCCAAATATATTATAGATTATTTTCCAAATATATTGTAGATTATTTTCCAACTTGCCTGATTATTGTACCCCTCCTTTGCAAATTGTACCACCATTAATTCTACTGGATCTCATTGCAGACATAAACCAAGCCCTAGACATTATGATCTGTTTCATCAGTAGTAGAACAGGCATTACATTTTTTCATTAAGTCAGTCAGAAAAAAAAATTTGTATCCCTGTAATACTTCAAGGCCGGGAGGGAACCATTTTCTCCAGTCCACTGCACATGAGTAGGAAATAACTATTGCTAGGAAGCAAAAGAAAACTCCTTTGCGAAATGTAAAAGTAGTTTTACAGATAAATAAATTATTAATGTTTATCAATGCTAACATTAAGATCATATCAGCCAGAAATTCAATATCTGAAGCCTTCAACTTCTTTCAAAGTTGTAGCCTTTATTCATGGGTGGGACTAGATTGGCTTGGGATATCTGGTCAGCATGGACGAGTTGGATGGGTCTGTTTCGGTGCTGTACATCTCTATGATTCTATGACGTTGATGGCGTTTTTTTCTTTGCAATTTAATTCAAAATGAATAGGCAGCAAATTTGAAGTGACAACATGTTCTATATCAGGATGATTTTTCTTAAAAACAATTTGTGTTTTTCACCCCACATCTGCTTTTAACAGGAGACACAAAACATGAGCTATCTTTCAGGAATTTGTTCCTTATTAGTCTGCTCAGACAGTAATATCTTTTAATAAGCAGGGCAATGACAAAGTACAATAAATAGCACAGTCACTCACATCCTGCAATGCACAGAGAACATTTCTTTCCTGTTGATAATCCTACCATGAAAGTTGACTTTATGAAAATAGCAGAAAAGCTTTTACAGCCAATCAAGAGAATGCTGAACCATCAAATCACATTATTGACCAAAAGCAACCATAACCATCAGAAAATTAACTTAGCTGACGTGGAAATCAATGGAAACCTGGAAATGCAAGTACATTATTCGTGCATAACCTCAAAGCAGCAGAAAATTGTCACAGCTATTTTAGTTAATAAGAGTGGAGATTGATGTGACACAGTCTAATTAAATAGATTATCTTTGTTCAGAAATAGGGACACCTCTAAATTTGGTGAAACTCTTCATCTTCAGGCGTGACTGCTCGATGAAGCACAAATCTGAGATAAAGGTCAAAAATACCTGTCAAAGTTCGTATTGTGTCTCTTATTCCCATTCACAGATCATCAAGGCACTTAACTATGAGGTAAAGTTTCAATGATTTGAGATAAACTGCAATTATGGTTAATTGAACCAAAAGATTGCAATATGTGCAAATACATGACATCATTGTTGTAAAGCAGATCTCCAATGAAAGATGTGCCTTATTTAGACATAGGGTCTGTGGTCGTTACAATTTGGTTGCATGACTAAAAGCAAAACACTCAGAATGCTGGAGAAGACCAACTGAGATTACCAGCTTGAACATATGACTTCTGTCCTCCATGTTGAGTACAATAATCCCATTCCCACTTCAGCAATGCCTTTTGCGTGTGTGTCTTCGTTGACTTTGCTTTCTACAGAGCAGACTCATTTTCTCCTTTACATACTTATTTTACATCTCTATCCCTCCTTTACCACCAATAAGCACTCTCTTTGCCTTTTACTCTGGTCACCCTCACAATCTGTTCCACCCGCTCCTCCTCCCCTTCTGTTAAATGCACAGAAACAACGTTTTCCAGTCCCTTTTGCTCCGAAAGAAGAGTCATATTGGACTCAAAACATTAACTTATTTTCTTCCTTCACAGGTACTGCCAGATTTGCTGAGTTTCTGTAGTACTTTCTATGTTTATTCCAATTCTCTCTTGGCTCTCCCTCATTTCTCACCCTCTCTGCACCCGAACATGTCCAAAACTGTGCTACCTGATTGCTGTTCACCCATCATCATTTGCAATTATCTTTGTTTTCAAATCCCTTTGCATCCTCTCTACCGCTGATGTCCTCCATCATTCCACAACCATTCACAACCTCTTACTCCTCCAATTCTGGCCTTTTGTACACTGTCAGTTTTAAATGCTCCCTACTGGTGATCATGCTTTCAACTGTTTTGAATCCAACACTCATGAATCCTCTCCCTAAAGCCTCTCCAACCCTCTGCCTGCTTTAGGAGAGTCCCAAAGCCTGTTTCACTGACCAAGCTAGCAATGCCAGCAATGGGCAATGCTCAGTGGTTAGCACTGCTGCCTCACAGCACCAGGGACCCAGGTTTGATTCTAGCCTCAGGCACCTGTCCATTTGGAGTTTGCACATTCTCCCTGTGTCTGCGTGGGTTTCCTCTGGGTGCTCCGGTTTCCTCCCACAATCCAAAGATGTGCAGTTTAGGTGAATTGGCCATGCTCAACTGCCCATAATGTTCAGGGACATGTAGGTTAGGTGCATTAGTCAGGGGTAAATACAGGGTATTAGGGTAGGGGGATGAGTCTGGGTGGGTCACTCTTCGGAGGGTCATTGTGGACTTGTTGGGCTGAAGGGCCTGTTTCCACACTGTAGGGAATCTATGCCTACGTCCCATAAATTTAAAAGAAAGCTTTTAGCTGTCTGTCCAAATGTTGCCTCATTCTTGATGAAGGGCTTATGCCCGAAACGTCAAGTCTCCTGCTACTCAGATGCTGCCTGATCTGCAGTGCTTTTCCAGCACCACACTCTTGACTCTGATCTCCAGCATTTGCAGTCCTCACATTTTCCATCGCCTCACATCTGTCTCATTGTCAAACTGCGTTTGGTCTTGTGAAGGATCTGGGAGCTTTTTAAACCACATTTAAGGTGCTTTATAGATGCAAATTGTGGTTATCACTTTAGTCGATAAAATAATCTTAAACAGGATTACAATATCTTTAATGAGTGAATTCTACAACCAAATCAAAGCAATCACGAGATATATTTTAACACAGTATTTCCCTCCTTAACCTGCGAGGAAGGGGCTAATTCAATTGAGATTAATTTTCACCAGTTGTCATTCATCAGCATTAAAGTCAAAAGATATCCAATTTTGGCACTAACATTACTTCAGCCTACAAGCTCAAACACAAAAATGTGTTCCTATCAGTCAAATATTGATCAAAGTGCTGTTTTCCTGCTTGATGTGGAGAAAGTTAGGCAAATAAACAAGTCTGCTTTTGTAATTGATTTGCAACAGTCCTGTATTTATAAAGAAAAGATGTTCAGGCGATTCCCTGTGTTCAAATACGAGCTTCATTTGAATTGATTTGCTCCGGGTCTTTCTCACTGCTGCACTCTGCACTGCTGTCCACCTTTGGTTTCAAATGGATGATAACTTCAATTTGTTTTGCGAGATGCGTAGTGCTGTCCATTTCTAGAGTCTCTTCATCGGCTTCATCATCATTGAGATTGGACGTTTGAGAATCTTCTGCCTCCTTCAAGTCACTTGGCTCGGCCACCAAATCTTTGGAGTTCTCTTCCTCGACAGAGTCTTGAATCTTATCTTCACAAGTATCTGTCATTCTGTGTTTCCCAGTGCCAGTACCTTGAGTATTTATTTTGGAGTGGAAAGACGTCTTTGTTCTTGAGTTGAAGGGACTGCGTACTTTTGCTGAGGGTATAGCTTTGCCTGGCAAATACAAAATTTCTGTGTTACTTGTTATGCATTAGACGGTAAAGGTTTTTGAACATAGTCCAAGTCCATAGTTTTCATGAGAGCTTTATTTCAGTTGAACACACTCACTGACCCTCCACCAATTACTAGCTCCTCATCAATCAAGTCAGGTACAATTAACCCTTAAATAACATGTCCATCTCCTGTTTCCTTATTCTATTAGGTCTCAGACATTTCTTCAGACTGTATTAGATGATGACACTATTGTCATGTAGTTAATATAGTAGAAGCTTTCAAATAGACTTCAGAGTTCATTTTTTGATCCCTTAATCCTTGAGGATAGTTGCAAAGTTTGGAGGACTGATTCAGTGTGTTGCAACCCTATCTCTGTGCTCTATTCTTATCCATCAGAGTACAGCAGGCTGGCAACAGCATAATGTAGAAGCAGGAATAGGCCACTTAGCCCTTCAATTCTACTATCCCATTTAATAAAATCATAGGCTGATCTCTGGTCTCAACTCTACTCTCTTATCCACCAACAATAACCCTTTAGAATTATCAAAAACATCCCTTAAGTCAGCCTTGACAATATTTGAAGACCTACCCTCCACTGTCTTCTGGGAAAGAGGATTCCATTCTATAACCATGCAAGTTCCCCTCCAAACCACTCACCATCTTGACTTGGAAATATATCACTGTTCCTTCACTGTCACTGCATCAAAATCCTAGAATTCCTTCCCTAGCAGTGTTGCAGACCTACCAACAATAGATTACAGGAAGAGTGATATTGGACTTGAAACATTAACTCTGTTTCTCTTTACACAGATGCTGCCAGACCTGCTGGGTTTCTCCAGCATTCTCTGTTTTAATTTCAGATCTCCAGCATCCGCAGTATTTTGGTTTGATTAAAATGTGCTATCATACTCCCGGCTTGGGCCTTGTAGATGATGGACAGGTTTTAGGGAGTTTAGTGATGAGTTACTCACTGCAGCTTGTTGAATCAGCAGTGTGAAAGTACAAACAGCAATTGTTTTCAAGCAAAGGAAAACAGTATGAATTTTTCATTAGTTTGGAATGTCAACTTTCAATGATCATAAATACCTGGCTTTTATTCAGGATATGACAATAAGGAAGATATCCCAGGGCACCCAACTGTAAATACAGTGAGCTGGTTCATCATTGAAGGTACTTCTCATTAAATATTGCAAATTTTGTCTTTATGGAGGGGAGTTGATGTAAAATACTGTTCATTTTCCAGGTTTTCCCATGGTTGTAAGAACACAGGAAATGGGAGCAGGAGTAGGCCATTTAGTCCCTCATGCCAAAGTGTTGGAAGATGAGGTGCAAGAATTTGTTAGCCCTTGTGGAGAGAAACCTTCCAGGAAATTCAACAAAGTTGACACATTGCAAAATGAAAGGCTTAGATTCGGCCCCACCTCATCCAAGCACTCAGGCAAGTCCAGTACAGAAGCAGCTTCCACGCTTGCTGTTCTTACTGGAACTGCACAGATGCAAGGAGATAATCACAAGGTAGGAGAGACACATGTGGTACAAAGGAGTTGTCTTATTGCTATGGAGAGCGACAATTCATGTAACCGGCAACTCTGCAATCTCACTTCAGTCTGAAATCAAGTAACAAAATCAGCAGAACATCAACTTAAATAAATAAAGGGAAGCTTGAAAAATCCACAGTATTAGTTGAGAACAGTATCTTTTATGTAATGTCCACTCTTTCATTAGCATTTCAACTCCCTTTGGTTATTATAGCCATTGACAAGTCACTGACATATGATCTGTGTGTAATTCACAGTGACAGACTGTGCACTATCACTCTGGTAAAGTCCTGTGCCTACTGGAATACACTTACTGGTCCCATTGTTATAGTGATGACTCAACTTAATGCACAGAACAGCAAATTAAATTCCAACACTTCCCAGCTGTGTCTCTCGGAGAGTGCACTTAAAATGGTAATAAGCTCGGCACATACACTTTACGTCTGGGTGAGTGTGAGGAGTGATTGGAGGTTGCATGATTTGAAATTCATGGGACATCTGCTACATCCTGTTGTTATGATTCCCCAATAGGAGACATGTAAATTGAAATATCCAAATTCACTCAACTGATGATCAATTGAGACCAACGTGACTCCATTTTTTGTACTTTTTAACATGAGTCAGAACCAATGCAAATGAAACATGAAACATTAACATGAACATCATAACACAACCAGTGCATTTACAAACTTGTTCAGAAGTTCAGATTAAATTATATAAAACCAGAATGCTTTGCATTGACAACTCCAAACCAGCTGAGTATTGATATATCCTTTGCCATCAGTGCTGTTACAAGATTATGTGTGTGCTCTCTTCAGAGTTTTTTTAAAACAGTGCCCTGAGATTAAGCCTGCACCTATCAACAGCATTCTTAATGCTAACACAACTGTGGAATCCTACAAGAATAAATAAATGAAACATTTACCGAGTTGTTAGGTTACTGATGTGAACTCAGCAATGACGGAATGAAAGGCTGAAATTTATAAACCATCACTTAACTCTTTTGAAGGTTTTATCATTGCAGCATAGAGATGTAAATATAGCAAAGAAACACGTTTATATCCAATTAAGTAAACTGTGCAAAACGTAAATCGAACACACTATAACCTCCCAACTCCATCAACTTCCTGCTTAAAATGTTATGGCACTTTTCAAAATCTCATAGCAATACAAAGGAACCTCAATTACCTGAATGGATGGGCAGGACGGGAAGCTTAATGTTCCAGGATACAAATGCTACAGGAAGGATAGAAAGGGAGGCAAGAGAGGAGGGGGAGTGGCGTTTTGGTAAGGGATAGCATTACAGCTGTGCTGAGGGAGGATATTCCTGGACATACATCCAGGGAAGTTATTTGTGTGGAACTCAGAAATAAGAAAGAGATGATCAGCTTATGGGATTGTATTATAGACCCCTTAATAGTCAGAGGGAAATTGAGAAACAAATTTGTAAGGAGATCTCAGCTATCTGTAAGAATAACAGGGTGGTTATGGTAGGGATTTTAACTTTCCAAACATAGACTAGGACTGCCATAGTATTAAGGGTTTAGATGGAGAGGAATTTGTTAAGTGCATACAAGAAAATTTTCTGATTCAATATATGCATGTATTTGCTAAAGAAGGTGCAAAGTTGACCTACTCTTGGGAAATAAGGCAGAGCAGGTGACTGAGGCGTCATTGGGGTAGCATTTTGGGGCCAGCGACCATAATTCCATTAGATTTAAAAGAGTGATGCAAAAGGATAGACCAGATCTAAAAGTTGAAGTTCTAAACTGGAGAAAGGCCAATTTTGATGGTATTAGGCAAAAACTTTCAAAAGCTGATTGGGGGCAGATGTTCGCAGGTAAAGGGACGATGGAAAATGGGAAGCCTTCAGAAATTAGATTAGATTACTTACAGTGTGGAAACAGGCCCTTCGGCCCAACAAGTCGTAACCCACCCATACCCCTACATATACATCTACCCCTTACCTAACACTATGGGCAATTTAGCATGACCAATTCACCTGACCTGCAGATCTTTGGACTGTGGGAGGAAACCGGAGCACCCGGAGGAAACCCACGCAGACACGGGGAGAACGTGCAAACTCCACACAGTCAGTCGCCTGAGGCGGGAATTGAACCCGGGTCTCTGGCGCTGTGAGGCAGCAGTGCGAACCACTGTGCCACCGTGCCACCGATGTGATCTATATAGACTTCAGTAAGGCACTTGACAAGTTCCGCATGGGAGACTGGTTAGCAAGGTTAGATCTCATGGAATACAGGGAGAACTAGCCACTTGGATACAGAACTGGCTCAAAGCTAGAAAACAGAGGGTGATGGTGGAGGGTTGTTTTTCAGACTGGAGGCCTGTGACCAGTGGAGTGCCACAAGGATTGGTGCTGGGCCCACTACATTTCGTCATTTATATTAATGATTTGGAATTGAGCATAAGAGATCCAGTTAGTAAGTTTGCAGATGATACTGAAATTGGAGGTATAGTGGACAGCGAAGAAGGTTACCTCAGATTACAACAGGATCTTGATCAGATGGGCCAATGGGCCGAGGAGTGGCAGATGGAGTTTAATTCAGATAAATGCGAGGTGCTGCATTTTGGGAAAGCTAACCTTAGCAGGACTTATACATTTAATGGTAAGATCTTAGGAAATGTTGCTGAACAAAGAGACCTTGGAGTGCAGGTTCATATCTCCTTGAAAGTAGAGTTGCTGGTAGATAGGATAGTGAAGAAGGTGTTTGGTATGCTTTCCTTTATTGGTCAGAGTATTGAGTACAGGAGTTGGGAGGTCATGTCATGGCTGTACAGGATATTGGTTAGGCCACTGTTGGAATATTGCGTGCAATTCTGGCCTCCTTCCTATCGGAAAGATGTTGTGAAACTTTAAAGGGTTCAGAAAAGATTGACAAGGATGTTGCCAGGGATGGAGGATTTGAGCTATAGGGAGAGGCTGAACAGGCTGGGGCTGTTTTCCCTGGAGCGTCGGAGGCTGAGGGGTGACCTTATAAAGGTTTACAAAATTATGAGGGGCATGGATAGGATAAATAAAGTATTTTCCCTGGGGTCGGGGAGCCCAGAACTAGAGGGCATAGGTTTAGGGTGAGAGGGGAAAGATATAAAAGAGACCTAAGAGGCAACTTTTTCACACAGAGGGTAGTACATGTATGGAATGAGCTGCCAGAGGAAGTGGTGGAGGTGGTACAATTGCAACATTTAAGAGGCATTTGGATGGGTATATGAACCAGGTGCTGGCAGGTGGGACTAGATTGGGTTGGAAGATCTGGTCGGCATGAACGGGTTGGAACGAAGGGTATGTTTCTATGCTGTACGTCTCTATGACTCTATGACTCTATGACACGGGTGGGCAGTATTTCATTCGGTTAACCTAATTCCGGAAAATCGAATGCAGGATAGCATAGTTGAGCTGAGCATCGGGACCTTGCGATCTTGCAGGATAATCCGATATGCGAATAATCGAATGCCAGGTAATCGAGGTTCCTCTGTATTACTCAACTCAAAAGGAACTTACACAGAACCTTTCACGACTTCAACAGCTCTCAAAGCCCTTCACAAACAATGAAATATTTTTGAAATATATTTCACTGCTGGATATAGAAACCAATTTACACACAGCAAGCTCCCACAGACAGCAATGTGAAAGTGGCCAGATAATCTATTAGTGGGATGTTGATTGATGGATAACAATTGACCAGGACACTAAGTGGCTCCTGTGCTCTTCTTCAGAGCTAAAACAGCAGCCAATGAACTTGAAAGACCCTATACAGACAACAAGCAAAACTAATGTCATTTACAAAATACCTTGCAAGGACTGTAACAAACACTACATTGGACACAGGCAGAAAACTAGCCACCAGGATAGATGAACATCAACTACTCACAAAATGACTTGACCACTAATATCCTTATGTACAGATGAGGAAGGACACGACTGGGACAACACATCCACCCCAGGACAACCAAGCAGAGACACGCACAAGAATTCCTAGAAGCATGGCATTCCAACCAGAACTCTATCAACAAACATGTCAAGCTAGACCCCATCTACTAACCCCTGAGAAAAAGAACAGGAAATGACATCACCAACCCAAAGAAACCCAAACATATAAATAGAAAGCAGGAATCAGCAGTAGTGCTTTGCCAGGAGGCTCACTGAAGATGTTATCTAGTAGGGTGATGAAATGCCTGGAAATGAGCCTTCCAGCTCAGCGAGCAAACCTACATCTGGAGTGCTACATGGCTGAGGGAGAGCTACACGGCTGAGGGAGAGCTACACGACTGAGGGAGTGCTACACGGCTGAGGGAGTGCTACACGGCTGAGGGAGAGCTACACGGCTGAGGGAGAGCTACACAGCTGAGGGAGTGCTACAGGGCTGAGGGAGAGCAACACGGCTGAGGGACAGCTACAGGGCTGAGGGACAGCTACAGGGCTGAGGGAGTGCTACACGGCTGAGGGAGAGCTACACGGCTGAGGGACAGCTACACAGCTGAGGGAGTGCTACAGGGCTGAGGGACAGCTACACGGCTGAGGGACAGCTACAGGGCTGAGGGACAGCTACACAGCTGAGGGAGTGCTACACGGCTGAGGGACAGCTACAGGGCTGAGGGACAGCTACACGGCTGAGGGACAGCTACACGGCTGAGGGAGAGCTACATGGCTGAGGGAGTGCTACAGGGCTGAGGGAGTGCTACACGGCTGAGGGAAAGCTACACGGCTGAGGGAGTGCTACACGGCTGAGGGAGAGCTACACGGCTGAGGGACAGCTACACAGCTGAGGGAGAGCTACACGGCTGAGGGAGAGCTACACGGCTGAGGGACAGCTACACGGCTGAGGGAGAGCTACACGGCTGAGGGAGTGCTACACGGCTGAGGGAGAGCTACACGGCTGAGGGAGAGCTACAGGGCTGAGGGACAGCTACACAGCTGAGGGAGTGCTACAGGGCTGAGGGAGAGCAACACGGCTGAGGGACAGCTACAGGGCTGAGGGACAGCTACAGGGCTGAGGGAGTGCTACAGGGCTGAGGGAGAGCTACACGGCTGAGGGACAGCTACAGGGCTGAGGGAGTGCTACACGGCTGAGGGAGAGCTACACGGCTGAGGGAGTGCTACACGGCTGAGGGACAGCAACACGGCTGAGGGAGTGCTACACGGCTGAGGTAGAGTTTCACGGCTGAGGGACAGCTATAGGGCTGAGGGAGAGCTACACGGCTGAGGGAGTGCTACACGGCTGAGGGACAGCTACACGGCTGAGGGACAGCTACAGGGCTGAGGGAGTGCTACACGGCTGAGGGAGAGCTACACGGCTGAGGGACAGCTACACGGCTGAGGGACAGCTACAGGGCTGAGGGAGTGCTACACGGCTGAGGGAGAGCTACACGGCTGAGGGACAGCTACACAGCTGAGGGAGTGCTACAGGGCTGAGGGACAGCTACACGGCTGAGGGACAGCTACAGGGCTGAGGGACAGCTACACGGCTGAGGGACAGCTACACAGCTGAGGGAGTGCTCCAGGGCTGAGGGACAGCTACACAGCTGAGGGACAGCTACACGGCTGAGGGAGTGCTACAGGGCTGAGGGAGTGCTACATGGCTGAGGGACAGCTACACGGCTGAGGGAGAGCTACACGGCTGAGGGAGAGCTACATGGCTGAGGGAGTGCTACAGGGCTGAGGGAGTGCTACACGGCTGAGGGACAGCTACAGGGCTGAGGGACAGCTACACGGCTGAGGGACAGCTACACGGCTGAGGGAGAGCTACATGGCTGAGGGAGTGCTACAGGGCTGAGGGAGTGCTACATGGCTGAGGGAAAGCTACACGGCTGAGGGAGAGCTACACGGCTGAGGGAGAGCTACACGGCTGAGGGACAGCTACACGGCTGAGGGAGAGCTACACGGCTGAGGGACAGCTACACGGCTGAGGGAGAGCTACACGGCTGAGGGAGAGCTACACGGCTGAGGGAGTGCTACACGGCTGAGGGAGAGCTACACGGCTGAGGGACAGCTACACAGCTGAGGGAGAGCTACACGGCTGAGGGAGAGCTACACGGCTGAGGGAGAGCTACACGGCTGAGGGACAGCTACATGGCTGAGGGAGAGCTACACGGCTGAGGGACAGCTACACGGCTGAGGGAGAGCTACACGGCTGAGGGACAGCTACATGGCTGAGGGAGAGCTACACGGCTGAGGGACAGCTACACAGCTGAGGGTGCTGTCTTCCGGATGAAAAAATAAATCAAAGTCTCATCAACCCCTGAGACGTGGATGTAGCCGGCACTATTTAAAGGAAGGCACCAACAGTCTCCTAATGTGCTGGCTAACATTAACTTCTTAATCTTTATTATTTGAAAAACAAAGCACCAGCAGTGTTGCGATATTAGTGAAGAAAGCATTCAGACTGTTTGCCAGGGAGTGTATCTGACTGGATTCTGAGGGAGCTACTGTGGTGTTTTCACAGACCGCATAACTCAATGTTGTATCGCTTCAGAACAATTGGAGTGTAAAGTCCTTCTCACCAGTATGTCTGATTGCTCAGTAATTGGACTATCACAGCCGCAGGGCTGGCTTCTATTACAAAAGCATCACACTTCAAAAGAGCTATGATGGCTCTGAAGCACTTTGAGATGGCCCGAGATGGTGATGTATTAATGTCTATATCTTTCTAATCAAAGACAACCATCAAACACAACAAAGCTTTCATCTAGGTTCTGAAGTAAACAGGAAATGCTGGAAATATTCATCAGATCATGCTAGATCGGTGGAGAGAGAAACCAAACTCTTCTGAAGAACAGTCTACTTCGACTCAAAATGTTAAGCGTCCAGCACTCTCTGTTTTCATTTCAGATTCGCAGCATGTGCAGTATTTTGCTTTATTCCCATCCATTCCTGACCTGTCCCCCTGATGCTCAACTCCCAGGTAATGTGGCGTTCATTCTGATTCAGTAGCTATTCTCTTGAAGGATGGCTAATATCCCAGAGGGAATTTCAAACTGGTGCTCTCATACCTCGTTTAAATGTTCCTGCCATGGCGGAATTGGAATTCAATAAAAATATGGAATTAAGAGTCTAATGATGTCCATGAGTCGATTGTCAGGAAAAACCCATCTAGTCCCACTTTTGGGAACGAAACTGCCATCCTTACCTGGTCTGTACTACATGTGACTCCACACCCATAGTAATGGGTTGACTCTTCATGGCCCTCTGGGTAATTAGGGATGGGCAATATGATGACCTAGCGATGGACACACACATCATGGGAAGGAATACAAAGACATCACCTAGTGTGGGAGTTGAGCCCATGGTATTGGCATCACACTGCATTACAAACCAGCTGTCCAGCCAACTGAGCTAACTTGACTTGAACTGTTAACTCTGCTTCTCTCTGCAGAGTTTCTCCAGCATGTTCGGTGTTTGTTTCAGATTTCCAGCATCTGCAGTATTTTACTTTTATTTGTTTTTGCTACATTTCTGTTTTATGGATAAATTATATAGACTAATATATCCCTCCCTAAATCTCTCCACACCACTGCACACATTCGGACTTCCTTTCAAATCTCCCCCACTTTTGGCTATGCTTTTTAGTCACCTGTTCTGATGCATCCGTTTGTAGCTTGGGGTCAAGTTCTGTTTGACTACACTCCTCTGAAGTACATTGGGGATGTTTCATTATGCTAAAATACAGTATAATGAGAATTCATATGTCAATGACATGATACAAACAAGAGGAGACTACTTGGCCCTTTAAGCCTGCTGTACCATTCAATAAGATTGTGACTGATCTGATTTTAACCAATAGTCTACATTTCTGCATCTCCTCGATCACCTTTCATCCCCCTGGCCATCAAGAATCCACCTTCTTCTGCCTTAAAAATATTTACATGATAATGTACAAGATGATGGAACTGTGTGGTCAGCAGTCACGTGATATGATGGTTCTGAGGATTGAGAGCATGGAGTTATAGGGATCACTGTGACCTGTAATATTCTGGAAATAAGGGAGTTAGCTTCAACTCCCAGAGGACAGGTAATAGTGAATCTTAGGGAAGGCAGAAATGTAGATGTAACACAAAAAGAGTGGAGACTGTAGAGTGCATTGATTGGCATCCAACCTAACAATTCAACATATATTCCCCTTACCACCAATATACAGTGTTAGTAATAATTACCATTTGCAAAATGCCCCTGTAACAATATGACTGAGGCTCCTTAGACAGCAACTTCCATACCTGTGATCTCTACCATCTCGAAGGACAAGGGCAGCAGATTTATAGGAGCACCATAAAGTTCCCTCCGAGCCACTCACCATCCTGACTTGGAAATATATTATTGTTCCATCTCTGTTGCTGGGGCAAAATCCTGGAACTCTGTCCCAAACAGCATCATGGGTACAAATACACCGCGTGAGCTGCAGAGGTTCAAGAAGGCGGCTTACCATTAACCTTCTTAAGGATGGGCCATAAATTTTGGCCCAGTCAGTAATGCCCATATCCAGAAAACAAAACGATAGAGTCTAACGGAGCAG
Source organism: Chiloscyllium punctatum (assembly GCF_047496795.1). Lineage (NCBI taxonomy): Eukaryota > Metazoa > Chordata > Chondrichthyes > Orectolobiformes > Hemiscylliidae > Chiloscyllium > Chiloscyllium punctatum. The sequence goes on from NC_092749.1 coordinate 111,510,021, forward strand.
TCTGTCAGCAGCAGAGAATAGAGCCCTGAGTCCCAAAACACACGGCAACCTAACCCACAAGGATTAACCAACTAAGGATTGTTACAAAAAAGATAAGGATGCTAAGTAAATGCAAACTGCAGCTAATGTTGAAATTATAATACCATATGACTGACAATATGCTATTTGCAATTGTATTATCAATAAAATGCACTTCACACTGATAGCTGCCTACCATAAACTATTCCTTGTGATTGTACAGGACATTGCATGTCTTGGTCTCAGTTTTCCAATTACCATAGTGTCTGACAGAAAGCTTTTCCTCAGTTTGTTACCTCTCACCATTTGGTGCATTGTTCCTTGAGGTGACATTGGATGTTTGTTGTTCGGGAATTAACCTATTTATACCAAAGTGAGTTTCGCTATTCCATAAGGAAGTCTAACCGGGATAAAGTTGCTGAGCACCAGAACTCCTGCAACAAGATACAAGGAACACAGACCAGGAAGAAAAAGCTGCAATAGCAAAGATTACCATCTGATCACCAACACCTGCTTCCTGTCGAACAGCGGGAGAGTACAAGGGGAAAGGGAAAGTTCCATTGCATCTTTTTATAACTCCAGGATCCACATTAAATCACTGACAACTTTGGAAATCGGAATGGTCTGCAGATGCTGCATCTCACCAATGCATAGCTAATTCCTGTGATAATGCCTACATGGTTGATGGGGAATCTCTAATTAATCTCCCTGTGGTGCTATTTGAGTATGCATTCCCTTGATAATAGGCAACGGCCTGCCCAACTGAAACTCATCACCTGAACCCTTTCTAAAGCAGACTCAGAGAAGAACCAGCAACATTGTCTATCCTGGACTAGCTGTATGCACCATGTGTAATGGCCCTCTTTTGGTGTCACAATAAATGATGTATCTTTCCAGTCAGGTTTCCTGGGTTATTATAACTCTCTTAGACTTTTCTGTTCAAATCTGTTTTTAAATGAAACCCACATTTAAGTTGCTACAGGTGGTCTACACACTGCAATTGTAACAAACGCCAGTGAGTTGGATCCATCTGAGTGTCAGTTCTACACACAATAGAGCTTTCTGAAGTCTGCTTGTGTGATTGCTAACTCTGGCACTGAAACTGTATGCTATATTGGTATTGTTACCACAGGGTTCACATTCAATATTTCTGACACACAGCAGAGCATTCAACTCCCTCGCAATATTGTTTGAGATCAAAATGAATTCTTCCCGACTGGTTTTCTTCCTGTCATAGATAGTATATTCACAAATGATTGCTGGAGAGAGCAGGCATCATCTGGTGAAACACATTTGAGTCAAGGGCAGAGGTAATTGGATTACGTAAACACAGAGAGAAGGTAAGTATATCCCTCAAAATTAAAAAAAAACACAAGCTGCACTGGATTACCTTTCTGTCTTCAGAAAAATGCCCATTATGAATTAAGTACAGAGTTAGCGTTGAACTGTCAAGTCTGTTTCTCTGTCGATGCTGCCAGTCCTGCTAAGTGTTTCGGGTATTTTCTGTTTTTATTTCAGATTTCCAGCATCTGATGTGAAGAGCTGAATTTTTTAACGATGTAAATTTTTAAAAAAATCATTTTATGTTTCCTCAACGGATGTTGTGTTGACCTGAGCATGATCAGGTATTAAAGGCCTCAATAGTGATCCAGGAGACCAGGGACCCAGGAACTTTGCTCCCTGGACCCAGGAGAGACCACTGTCAGATTACTGCGTACAGTTTAGTTTTCCTTCCCAAAGTAAAGAGAAGCCTTCTCTGAGGGGATGTAAGAAATATTTGCTAAACTGGTTTTGGGGATGAGGGAGTTGCCTCATCTGGAGAGATTGAGCAGTCTATGCCTATATTCACTGGGGTTTCGAAAAACCTATGCAATCCATACAGATGTTGTGAAAATGTTTTCTCCTGCCTGTGTTAGTCCAGAACATAGGGCTCAGTCTTAGAATAAGGGGGTCAGCCTTTTTAGACCCTGATTGAGGAGACGTGAGTACACTCAGAGTGTTTAGAATTCTCCAGCTCAGACAGCAATGGATGCTCAATCGGTGAGTAGATTCCAGACAGAAGCTGAAAGGTTTTCAGGAACAGAAAGTACAAATGATTGCTGTCAACATTACTCTACAGATACCTTCACAAATCCATACTGAACTCTTCACTGACGTTTGAACAGTGCAAAAACAACATTAAATAAGTTGGAAACAGATTGGAAACTCAGAAGAATTTGGCTCAAAGTGCTTTCCCTGATGAGATTTCTGCCTTATAGTGTTTGACTGATCTACATTGTGAAAGAATATTGTAAATTCCTTTATGGAGGAACATCTAGGAAGATTCCTTTAACATCCAAAGTTGGCGTGAGTTACTTTTCGGAAGGTTGTACATTAACCTTTACCTGATCCAGAATTTTATGAATTGTATTCTACCACTTTAAAGCCTTTGTTCAAACATTCTGTCAAGTATTGTTCACGATGCCACTTAGAGCATCGACATTACCCGGCCAACTTCACGCAAGGGCTATAGCGTAGAGTGGACACGCACTCTAGTAGGTAGGATAATGAAAGGCGATCCAATGAAAGGTGTAATATTCTTGAGAAGATTTGACACGGTAGATGTGGAGAGGTTGTTCCTCTCCCCAGCTGGACAGTGTCAAACTAGTGAGCACAGTTTCAGGAGAAGTAAACAGGGCCCTCAACGGTTTGCATGATTTCACCATGCTTTGTGAACTCACCGTTACTAAATCATAGAGATCTTCCTTGACCCTTGTCCTAGACTAGTCAATGTAGCATGTTATGATCCAAACTGATTGTCATACTGGTTTGATAGATCATAAGTTTTACTTTTCGCTCTTTGTTTACCATGGTGGTTACCATGGTGGTTAGTCATGCTCATAGTCACAAGAGGCTGCCAAACATATAATTCTAATATACAAAAGGAAAGAAAAAACATGAACTATGTTACTTAAGAATTATTTTAAATTACATTATTTTAGATATCTGAAATAAAGATCTAATCCTTTTACTCTCAACATCAACCTTAAAAGAGTCAAATCTCTGTGAAAGGTCTCCCGGTCTCCACTTTCAAGTTGTTTATTCAGTTGGCATGGCTGTAATCTGTTTCTTTTCAGCAAATGTCTACATTTACTCAATGCTGTTCAGTTAATGTCTCTTCCTGGCACCTTTAAATGAACTGCTCGCTTATTATCCAACAAGGGCTCCTTAAACCCTTCCACAGCTTTCTGCTTCTGGACTTTTATCCTAATGAACTCATAACATTTTCCATAGCCCTCTCTGCTTTGGAGTCTCCTTTTAAAAAAGCTTCTGCTAAGGGCATTGTTTCTATGACTTAATGTGCACACTGCCTGACCTTCTGGATGGTTCTGCTGTTTTATGATACTGTACTTTTGACCTGATGAAACGACAGTGTTTTATTTTCTCTTTTCTACTCTTATTTCAAATGCCGGAACGTTTCACTTTAAAGGCTCAAAAACCTTACTTAAATACATCCTAACATTTTTCTGGGTGGCACAGTGGTTAGCACTGCTGCAGCACAGTGCCAGGGACCCAGGTTCAATTCCACCCTCACGTGACTGCCTGTGTGGAGTTAGCACATTCTCCCTGTGTCTGCATGGGTTTCCTCCCACAATCCAGAGATGTGCAGGTTAGGGTGGATTAGCCATGCTAAATTGTCCAGAGTTGTGCAGACTAGGTGGATTAGTCATGGAAAATGCAGGTAAGGCAGTGGAATGCTCTTCAATATAGACTTGATGGACTGAATGGCCTGCTCTCACACCGTAGGGATTCTATACTCACAGAATATAAAATCAAACTAAATTTATGTCTTTCTCCCTTCTTAAAACACACAAATCCAAATTTAAGAAAATCCGTCTGCGTGGGTTTCCTCCGGGTGCTCCGGTTTCCTCCCACAGTCTAAAGATGTGCAGGTCAGGTGAATTGGCCATACTAAATTGTCCGTAGTGTTAGGTAAGGGGTAAATGTAGGGGAATGGGTGAGTTGAGCTTCGGCGGGGCGGTGTGGACTTGTTGGGCCGAAGGGCCTGTTTCCACACTGTAATGTAATCTAATCTAATCAAACTTAAAGTTCCACATTATTCTTGAACTTCAAGTTTCCAAGTAGTAATATGATTCTTCAACTGTATCTACAAATCTAAAAGGTCTGTAATTTGGACTGAGATGAGTTTATTTTTCAGTCACAGGGTTGTCAATCTTTTAGAATTCAGCATCTCACATTCAATCATTAAGCATTTTCAAGCATGGGATTGATAAAGTTTTGGAACTGAAAGGAAGTGATGGATAAGGGAATAGAGCATTATGAGGTTTTATTGATGTTGATCTGGGACCACTCCAGCAAATGGACTGCAGTGGTTCAAGAAGGCAGCTCACCACCACCTTCTCAAGGAGGAGAAAGTGAGGGCTGCAGATGCTGGAAATCAGAGTCAAAACGTGTGGTGCTGAAAAGGCACAGGCAGTCAGGCAGCATCCGAGGAGCAGGAGAGTCAATGTTTTTAGTATAAGCTCTGCATCTTCCTGATGAAGAGCTCATGCTGGAAATGTCAACTTTTTGACTATGACCACCTTCTCAAGGGCAACTAGGGACTAGAAATAAATGCTGGTCCAGCCAGAAACACCCACATCCCATGAAAGACCAGCAAAAACGGATTATCATTGATCAGGAAAGCAAACGCGAAGGGCTGAATGGTCAATTCCTGGACCTATTGTGTTTGAACACCAACATCCAGATTAAAACTAATACATGTTTCTGTTGACAAAAATCTATTTGTACCCTCCCCAGCAGTCTATCCCAAAATTGATGGCCAACAATCACGAGGTCGATAACCTTGGAACTGTAGCCACAAGTAAGAGAAAATAAAATTGAAAAGATACAGCTGTTCTTTTCAGCAGTTATTCAGGAGGGCACTTCAAGTATATTACTCCGCTCTTGCGGTCTGACAATGTTGTTCCCTTTTTAGCACCACTCTGAGATGCTGTACTGAATTCTAACAGGTCTGTTGTACCTTTCAGCCACAACATTGAAAAGTACATGCTAAAGGGAAAAGGAACAAATCAAATCCAATTCACTACTGACCCAAGAAAATATCTTCTTTCTCATTCAAAGAGAATGACCATAGGCAATTGCTGACATCCTCTGAGGTACGTGTTACTCCCAGATTAAGAAAATATAATTATTGCACATTCTATATTGATTGAAGCAGTTAAGTAATCGTTTTTCTTTGCTGCACCAACAGGGTTATAGATATTTGGGACAGAAATCCATCACAGACAGTGGGACTGGATGAACAGGATCAGTTGTCTGCCTGATCCAAGTAACATTTAACATTGGCTCGGTATTCACTTGGAAGATGAGCAACACTGAGAAAAAGAGACATTAAACTCAAAACATTTCAGCCTGTGCCATTTCCCATTAACAAAGGCTGGATGGGCTTGGACTGTTTTCACCGGAGTGTAGGAGATTGAGAGGTGACCTGATAGAAGTTTATGAGATCATGAGGGGTATAGGGAGTATTAATGGCAGCTGTCTTTTCCCTAGGACAGGGGATTTCAAGATTAGGGGTCACACTTTTAAGGTGAGAGGAAAGAGATTTAAAAAAGACAAGAGGGGCAATTGTTTTACACAGAGGGTGGTTTGTGTGCGGAATGAACTTCCTGAGGAAGTGGTGGATGTGGGTACCATTACAATGTTTAAAAGACAGTTGGATGAATGGCAAAGGTTTGAGGGCTATGGGCCAGGAACAGGCAGCTGGGACTAGTTTAGTTTGGGATTATTTTTGGTATGGACTGGTTGGACCGAAGGGTCTGTTTCTGTGCTCTTTGACTCTATAAGTTTGAGGGATACAGACCTTTCCTGCTGAATTCCACATGGAGAGACAGTTCTTCCCACCCTACCTCCTGCAAAAATGCCATCTCATATTCCTGATTCCTCCGCCTCCGCCGTATCTGCTCCCAGGAGGACCAGTTCCACCACAGAACACACCAGATGGCCTCCTTCTTTAGAGACCGCAATTTCCCTTCCCACATGGTTAAAGATGCCCTCCAATGCATCTCGTCCACATCCCGCACCTCCGCCCTTAGACCCCACCCTTCCAACCATAACAAGGACAGATCCCCCCGGTGCTCACCTTCCACCCTACCAACCTTCGCATAAACCAAATCATCTGTTGACATTTCTGCCACCTCCAAACAGACCCCAGCACCAGGGGTATATTTCCCTTCCCACCCCTATCCACTTTCCGCAAAGACCGTTCCCTCTGTGACTACCTGGTCAGGTCCACGCCCCCCTACAACCCACCCTCCCTTCCTGACACCCTCCTCTGCCACCACAGGAATTGCAAAACCTGCGCCCACACCTCCTCCCTCACCTCCATCCAAGGCCCTAAAGGAGCCTTCCACATCCATCAAAGTTTTACCTGCACATCCACCAATATCAGTTATTGTATCCATTGCTCCTGATGCGGTCTCCTCTACATTGGAGAGACTGGACACCTCCTAGCAGAGCGCTTTAGGGAACATCTCTGGGACACCCGCACCAATCAACCACATCACCCTGTGGCCCAACATTTCAACTCTCCCTCCCACTCTGCCGAGGACATGGAGGTCCTGGGCCTCCTTCACCGCCGCTCCCTCACCACCTGACGCCTGGAGGAAGAACGCCTCATCTTCCGCCTTGGAACACTTCAACCCCAGGGCATCAATGTGGACTTCAACAGTTTCCTCATTTCCCCGTCCCCCCCACCTTACCCCAGTGCCAACCTTCCAGTTCAGCACTGTCCCCATGACCTGACCTTCCTGCCGATCTTCCTTTCCATCTATCCATTCCACCTTCCTCTCTGACCTATCACTTCCAGCCCCACCCTATTCACCCATTGTACTCTTTGCTACCTTCCCCCACGCTCCTCCCTGACCTATCACCTCCATCCCCACCCCCATTCACCTATTGTACTCTTTGCTACCTTCCCCCACGCTCCTCCCTGACCTATCACCTCCAACCCCACCCCCATTCACCTATTGTACTCTTTGCTACCTTCCCCCACGCTCCTCCCTGACCTATCACCTCCATCCCCACCCCCATTCACCTATTGTACTCTTTGCTACCTTCCCCCACGCTCCTCCCTGACCTATCACCTCCATCCCCACCCCCATTCACCTATTGTACTCTTTGCTACCTTCCCTCACCCTCCTCCCTGACCTATCACCTCCATCCCCACCCCCATTCACCCATTGTACTCTTTGCTACCTTCCCTCACCCTCCTCTCTGACCTATCACCTCCATCCCCAACCCCATTCTCCTATTGTACTCTATGCTACTTTCTCCCCACCCCTCTCTCATTTATCTCTCCACCCTGCCTCTATTCCTGATGAAGGGCTTTTGCCCGAAACGTCGATTTTCCTGCTTCTCGGATGCTGCCTGACCTGCTGTGCTTTTCCAGCACCACTCTAATCTAGAATCTGGTTTCCAGCATCTGCAGCCCTTTTTTTTTTACCCATTTACCAATCACAGTCAACTTGTCTAATTTTCAATTAACCATTCCCTGCTGAATTCTCCATGGCAACGCCTCTACCCATCAGATCCATCTACTAACCAATAGGCACCCTCTTTTTATGCAGTATTAGTTATTGTTCCCCTTGAAATTTGGTATTCTTGTGATTCTGTCCTGATGAGTGCAAAATGAAAATTGCTGACAGCATGTCTCTCTCTTTTTGAAGCAGTTTATGACTCAGTCCCACAGCAGTCAGTATAATTGAATACCAGACACTCTGTATAATACAGAACCAGTACATTAATGTCCTTTCTCCACCACTGCTACTGAAAATTTCTAGCCTCTCACATTTTTATTAATTTGGACTTCTAGATAAAGAGGTTAGCAATTTTTCACAAGAATACTTGATGGGGAAGCTGAGTAAAATTTGTTCAATTTTGATCTCACCTCAGTTCAAGACAGAACATCCATTCTAGCCCCGAAATTAGACTCCCATAGGGTTAAGGTTTGGTACCTAGTATCCTATTTACCAGTTTCTCTGCAGCATCATTGCAAACAAGGGTCATGGATAGTTATTACACTCTAAACAGAAATATACCAAGCACACACAAGGATTAGCAAACCCTTCGTGATTGATGGAGCAGATTGGACAATGTACACAGGGACAAAAATGCCTGTTCCTGGTCATCAAAGTAACAAGAACGAGCGGATGTAAATTTGAAGCAATGTGCAGAAAAAGCAAGGGCAATATGAGAAAAAAAACATTTTCCACCCAGCTAGTGGTTAGGGTATGGAATGCGCTGCCTGGAAATGTGGTGGAATTAGATGGTTATTTGGATAGAAATTGTGTGCAAGGAATGGGGAAAAGGCAGGAGCTTAGCACTAAGAACAAGAACAAAGAAAATTTACAGCCCAGGAATAGGCCCTTCGGCCCTCCAAGCCTGTGCTGATCCAAATCCACTGTCTAAATCTATTACCCAATTCCTAAGCATCTGTATCCCTCTGCTCCCCACCTTCTCATGCATCTGTCCAGACACACCCTAAATGAATCTACCGTGCCTGCCTCTACTACCTCTGCTGGCAACACGTTCCAGGCACCTACCACCCTCTGTCTAAAGCACTTGCCGCGTATGTCCCCTTTAAACTTTTCACCTCTCATCTTGAATGTATGACCTCTCATTATTGAATCCCTCACCCTGGGAAAATAGCTTATCTCTATCTACCCTGTCTATACCCTTCATGATTTTGTAGACCTCAATCAGGTCCACCCTCAATCTCCTTTTTTCTAATGAAAACAAACCTAACCTACTCAACCTCTCTTCATAGCTAGCACCTTCCATACCAGGCAACATCCTCATAAATCTTCTCTGCATCCTCTTCAAAGCATCCACATCCTTTTGGTAATGTGGCAAACAGAAGTGTACACAATATTCTAAATGCGGCCAAACCAATGTCTTATACAATTTTAACATGATCTGCCAGATCTTATACTCAATACTCCATCCGATACCATATGCCTTCTTGACCACTCTATCCACCTGTGCAGCCACCTTCAGGGTACAATGGACCTGAACTCCCAGATCTCTCTGTTCATCAATTTTTTCCAAGGCTCTTCCATTTACAGTATAGCTGGCTCTATAATTAGACTTCCCAAAATGCAATACTTCACATTTGCCTGGATTGAACTCATCTGCCACTTCTCCACCCAACTCTCCAGTCCATCTATATTCCCCTGTATTCTTTGACAGTCTCCTACGCTTTCTGTTACTCCACCAATCTTCGTGTGGTCTGCAAACTTACAGATCAGACCAACAATGCCCTCTTCTAGATCATTTATGTATATTACAGACAACAGTGGCCCCTGTGGAACACCACTGGTCACCTTTCTCCATTTCGAGAAACTCCCTTCAACTACTACTCTCTGTCTCCTGTTGCTCAACCAGTTCTTTATCCACCTAGCTAGAACACCCTGCGCACCATGTGACTTCACTTTCTCCATTAGTTTACAATGGGGAACCTTATCAAATGCCTTACTAAAGTCCATGTATATGACATCAACAGCCCTTCCTTCATCTAACAACTTGGTCACTTCCTCAAAGAACTCTATTAAGTTGGTAAGGCATGATCTACCCCGCACAAAACCATGTGCCTATCACTGATAGGCCCATTCTTTTCCAAGTATAAATAGATTTTATCCCTCAGTACCTTCTCCAGCACATAGGTAATGATGCTCATTTGGACAGGTGGTATAGGCACGATGGACTGAATGGCCTCCTTCTGTGCTATAGAAATTCTGGAATTCTATGATCTATGAATTAATAATGACCGCCCTTTGTTTGACAATGAGATTGTTTATAGTTTACATTCACCGGAGCCAAGTATAACACATCTGGATTATAGCACTGCTTCTTCAAACTGAGTAACAAGCCATGGGGAACGAATTCATTGTTAGGTGGGTAGTGAGTGACAAAAGTTCAAGGTATGCCCTCTTAAAGGTTCAGCTACATCAAATAGGCACACTCAAACTATCAATTCAACAAACAATTTCAATCTGTGGGGCTCAGCCAATTGGGGGGGGGGGGGGGGGGGGGGGTGGGGAGTAGTCGTTCTGATATTTATTTTGTTCCAAACAGAGAACCAACTTGGAGATGATAGGACAGAGATAATGGATTCAAATCTCTCCTCAGCAGCTGATGGAAATAAAGACAATGAATAACATATAGAGTCAGTCATCTCACTGATGGCGACCACGAGACTACCATCAATGATCATAAATATGCATCGGGCTCACTCACGTCCTTTAGGGAGGGAAATCTGCCGCCCTTACTTGGTCTGTCCCAGGGGTGACTTCAAGTCCACAGCAATGAGGTAGACTCTTAACTTCCCTCGAAAGTGGCCGCTCAGTTCAGAGGCAATGAGTGGTGGGCGACAGATGTTGGCCTTGCCAGTGATGCCCATGCCCTTGGATGAAGCTTTAGCTTTAGCTTTACAAATCTTTTTTCAATTGCTGATAAAGAACAATGTAAGTACAAACTATACTATAATCATAAGTAAACAAACAGATTAAGGTTTAAGTGCATCTCACTTTTCAACGTGTCCATCCTGCTCGATCCGTTTGCCACACGACTATCAGTAGATGGAGTTGTAATGGGCACCTTTAAGCAGAAGGATATCAGAGCATTTTCAATTAAAATTTTCCCTGTTGCAGTGTCTTGCTTTTGCAAAGAGTTACTAACTTACAGAAACATTTTGGAAACAGACTCACAACATAACACACAGAATGATTGCATGTGCAGATCAGAAGCTGGGAATTCTGCAGCGATTCACTTCCTAATTCCCCATAACTTGTCCGCCATCTACATGGCATGAGTCAGGAGTGTGGTGGAATATTCCTGCCTGGATAACTGCAGGTCCAAGAGCACTCAAGAACCTCGACACCATCTGGGACCCATTTCAGCAGCTGTCTCCACCACTGACACTCAGTAGCAGCGGTGTGTGCCATCGACAAGACGCACGGCAGAAATTCACTGGAGCTCCTTAGAAAGCACCTTCTGTGTCCTCAACCATTACAAGGGGATTGCAAAACGTGAATGAAAACATCTTGCTAAAATTGTACGGGACTTTGGCAATACCACATGGTAAATTCAATAAGCAGTTTTAGATTTCCACATTTATGAAGGGAAGTAGTTGTGTTGAGGTAACAATGCAAAAGATTAGTCCCTGTGATGAGGGGGTTGTGCACAATGAAGGGAGGCTGAGCAAATCGGGCCTGAATTCTCTGGAGTTTAGAAGAATGAATGGTGATCACATTGAAACATACAAGATTCGGAAGGGACCTTGATAGAGCAGACACTGAGAGATTGCTTCTGGTTGTCAGGAATATGAAACATGAGCTGGGGAGGGGCACAGTTTCTCGATAAGGGGCTGATTATTTAAGACCGAGATGAAAAGAAATTCTTTCCTTTAAACAAGGGTGGGCAGGAAAGTGCAGCTGATCCCAAGATGAGCCATCATCATAAGATGGCAGGGAAGGCCTGATGGTCTAAATGGCCTACTCCTGCTCATACCTCTTATGTTGTTATGAGCTTGTATCTTTGACCTTGCCAACAATGTCCACATCTCCTGAAAGAACTAAAAAATACATCTTTTCATGCTGGTATATTAATCAAAAGGAATATTTATTAATTGGGAAATTAATGAAAAATCTGTATTCAGGTGATGAAATTCAGGCTAATAGCAAGAGATTCAGTCTGTGTAAAAATGTTCATTAAATATATAAGGTCTAAGCTAGGTCGAGTGGTGATAATGGTTTCAATGAAACGGGAAGATTAATGAATGTAAAGGAACAAGAAGTTTCATATAAGTGTTGGCTGGAAGTCAGGAATAATTACAAAGATGCTTTTAATGAACTGAGTGTTAATGTGGTAAACATCCATTTGGGAAAGGAAGAAGAAGGATTTGACATGTCTTTCACATTGGTACATTCACAAAGTTCAATACTAAAAACCCAATGCAGCATCACATTTACCTCAGACAGACCAGTCCCCTCTCAGTTAGGTGCGTGTGTGTGTGTGTGTGTATTTGTGTGTCGTGAGTGTGGTGCTGGAAAAGCACAGCAGGTCAGGCAGCATCCAGGGAGCAGGAAAATCAACGTTTCGGGCAAAAGTCTTTCATCAGGAATGAAGCTTGTGGTCTGGGACTGAGAGATAAATGGGAGGGGGTGGGCTTTGGGGAAAGGTTGCTTAGAAAGTGATAGGTGGATGAAGGTGAGGGAGAAGGTGATAGGTCGGGGGGGAAGTGATGGATGGGTCCGGAGGGCGGTGCTGAGTAAGAGGCTTGGACCTGGGATAATGTGGGGGGAGGGGAAATAAAGAAGCCATTGAAATCCACATTTATCCCATGTGGTTGCAGGGTCCCAAGGCGAAAAATGAAGCGTTCCTCCTCCAGGTGTCGGGTGGTAACGGTTTGGCGATGGAGGAGGCCCAAGACCTGTATGTCCTTGACGGAGTGGGAGGGGGAGTTGAAGTGTTCATCCAGTGGATGGTGGAATTGGCGGTTGCAGGTGTCCCAGAGATGTTCTCTGAAACGATCCTCAAGAAGGTGTCCTGTCTCCCCAGTGTAGAGGAGACCGCACCGGGTGCAACGGATGCAGCAGATGACATTGGTAGAGATATAGGGTAAATTTCTGACGGAGGTGGAAGGATCCCTTGGGGCCTTGGATGGAGGTGAGGGGAGTGATGTGGGCACAGGTTTTGCACTTCCTGCGATGGCAGGGAAAAGAGCCAAGAGTGGGGGCGTATGGGTTTGCGGGGGCGTAGACCTGATGAGGGAGTTGCAGAGGAGATGGTCTTTTCAGAATGTTGATAGGGGTAGGGAGGGAAATATACCTCTGGTGGTGGAGTCCGTTTAGAGGTGGTGGAAGTGGCGGAGGATGATGCGATGTACGCGGAGGTTGAGGTGCAAGGTAAGGACCGGGGGGTTCTGTCCTTCTTGCGTTGAGAGGGGTGGGGTCAAGGGCAGAGGTACGGGAAGTGGAGAAGAAGTGCTGGAGGGCATCGTCAACCATGTGTCTGTGTGTGTGTGTGTGTGTGTGTGTGTGTCCATAAATGGCCTAGCCTTGCAGCAATTCATGTCAGCTGCTCTCAGCGTATACACATACACACTCAATTATCAAGGACAGCTTATGTTTTCTGTGGCCTGAAGGAGTCTGTGTTCTGAAGGGCTCTTATGGTGTATGGTAATGTCCCAACCTCTGAACTAGGAGCCAGAATATCTCTGAAGTGGTTAGTTTGGGTATTTAAAAAAAGAGTCTGCTCTTCATGTTTACTTCGGCAGTACAAGGTTGCAGCCCTGATGTTAATTTTTGATGATTTCCTAGCATCTCAGGCCTGTGCTCCTGATGTCTGAGCCCACAGTGAGGAGGAAGGGGTGTGGGGCAAGGGCTACAAATTGGAGGGATCTCCCTTGGGCTTGGCCAAGAGAGTCATTACCATGTCTGGAGAACAAGCCATGAAGGGGATTGTTAGACCTGCCTGCCTGGTAATGTTCAGACATTCCGTCTATGTCTAAGTGTACATCGAGAGGTGGTATACTGCCCATGGGTACATCCCTGAGGTCTTTAATAACCTGCGGGCACTGTGGACCTTAGAGTCCCTCTCCCCAAAATGGCACTTGAATTGAAATTTCACTGAATGTTATGGTGCAGGAGGCCATTCGGTCCATTGTGCCAGCACTTGCTCTTCAAATGAGCATCATTCCCTAGCTTCAATCCCTTGCCTTTCCCCAATACCCTTGCACACTCTTTCTATCCAAGTAATCATCTGATATGTTGAAGTTTCATTTAGAATTTGACTTTTCCTATGTTACAGTCCACATTTGAGCGACTGTCCATTGGTTAATCAGAGAATTTAGTTCATTTGACTTTGCAAAAACAGGATAGAAACAGTCGACACAGCATCAGCACTAGAAATGCCTTCATTGTTCTCTCGATCTGACCGGAAACCTTTAATCACATTATGGCATAGTCAGCTCTTCAAACACAGCTATCGAACACTGAAAGTCAGACTGGCTAATGACAGACAGTGTGGGCAAACAGCATCTGTAGCCAGAGATGGTAAAAGATCAAAACCCACTGAGTTAACAAAGTGACTTGTGAAAAATATCCTAACCAGCTAACCTAAAGTAACTGTGTGTCTGTACTTTGCATCTTGAGCAATGGCCGATCACTGATGATGGATTCTCTCACTGAAAAGGATCAATAACATCTCAAGGGAGCATTTCTGGAACTAATTAATCAATGGAATTGATGAGAGTCTTTTTTCAAGTTCATTGCTAATACTGCTATGATTTGTGTCAACTGCATGAGACATTTTGCAGTGTCACAAAGGGTCAGTTAACCAGCAGATACAGGTTAGTCATGTTGACACTGTTGTAACATTAGAAACACAGCAGCTGACGGGCACACAGCAAGATCCCATTTATGGTAATCCCACAGATGATAAAGCCACCCATAGTAAACCCACCTACGGTAATCCCACGCAAGGCAAACCCACGCTTGGTAATCCCACACATGGTTATCCCACATATGGTAAACCCACACATGGCAAACCCACACATGGCAAGCCCATACATGGTAAACCCACGCATGGTAATCCCACACATGGCAAACTCACGCATGGTAATCCCACCCATGGTTAAACCCATGCATGGTAATCCCACCCATGGTAAACCCACGCATTGTAATCCCCCACATGGTGAACCCACTCATGGCAATCCCACGCATGGTAATCCCACTCATGGTAATCCCACGCATGGTAATCCCACACATAGTAAACCCACACATGGTAATCCCACATATGGCAAACCCACCCATAGTAATCCCACACATGGCAAACCAATGCAAACACATGTGGGTTTCCTCCTGGGGCTCCGGTTTCCTCCCACATTCCAAAGATGTGCAGGTTAGGGTGGATTGGCCAGGAGAAATTGCCCATAGTGTTCAGGAATGTGCAGGTTAGGTGGATTAGCTATAGGAAATTCAGGGTTGCAGGGATAGGATAGGGAATGTTGGTCTGGGTGGTGTACTCCTTGGAGGGTTGGTATGGACTCGATGGGCCAAACAGCCTATTTTCACACTATAGGCATTCTATGATAATGACCAGATAATCTGATTTTGTGGTGTTAGATTGAGGGACACTAGGAATATCCACTGTTCATTTTCAAAAGAGTGCCATGGACTCTTTTACACTCTCTGGAGAGTGTTGACAGGACCTCCCTCTCACATCTCATCTGAAAGATATCGCCTCTGACAGCACAGTATCTTAGTTCCTATGAAAGAAGTCACTAGTAAGAAAGAGGGGACTTGATATTGTGGATACAGGAGGGAGGTTCCCTCTTGTGGGAGACACCAGTGGGAGAACTTGAAGAGGACCAGGGGACACGGTTTAAGAGGGAAACAAAGAGAATGTTTCTTTTTCAGGGAGTTATTAATCGGTGGAATGCTGTTCCTAGAAAGCAGTGGCTTCATTGAGCTTATTCAGGGTAGGGTTGGACAAATGTTTACTAGACACGGACGTTAAGGGCTGTGGAGAGACAAACTAGAAAGTGGAGTTGAGACCGCAAGCAGATGAGCCCACTATCTTATAGAATTGTCATGATGGGTTGAATGGCCTCATTCAGCTCCTATGTTCCAAGTATGATATTAGTTATTAAATAATACAAACAGCAAAGAAACTGTCATGATCCCTAAAAAGGTGAAATGTTGGGAGGTGGTAGATGGGGAGAGTGGAGAGGATGGAGGTGTAATTTCTCTGAACTTTTGAGTCTCTATACTGGATGGTGTCAGGGATGTTGGATGTTGGTTCTGCTGCATGCTTTGAGATCATTCTAATTGTCACACTTTTTAGAGAGCTTCGTTGGTCTTAATTTTAGTTAGGTGTGATAAATTTTGTGTTCTGTTCTTAAAGAAAATCTGCAGCCTCTCATGAGTATGTCATAGAGTCCCAGAGCACGGAAACAGGCCTTTTGGCCCAAACTGGTCCATGTCAACCAAAATATCCATCCACACTAACCTCATTTCCCTGCACTTGCCCCATATCCATCTAATCCTTTCCTATCCATGTATTTGTCCAAATGCCTTTTAAATGTTATTAATGTACCCGCCTCAACCACTTCCGCTGGCAGCTCATTCTATATGCGTACCACCCTCTGTGTAAAAAAAGTTGCCCCTCAGATTCCTTTTATTCTTTCCCCTCTAACCTTAAACTTGATGCCCTCCAGTCCTCAATTCCCCAACTCCTGGAAAAAGGCTGAGTGCATTCACCCTAACCGTGTCTCTCATGATCTTATACACCTCTTATAAGGTCCCCTCTCAGTATCTTACTCTCGAAAGAAAAAACTCCTAGCTTATCCAACCTCTCACTATAACTCAGACCATTGAGTCCTGACAGTGTCCTTGTAAATTTCTTCTGAACTCTTTCCAGTTTAGTAACATCCTTTCTCTAGCAAGGTGACCAAAACTGAACACAATACTTAGTCACTAACTGCCACATTGACTCACTAAACAACAGAGAACACATATGATCTATCAAGGCAGATTTCACTCTGCAATCTGACTTGTCCAGTTGTACTAACAGCTAGGATCATAGCAGTAGCCATGTGAAAAGTCTCTGCTAGGATGTTAGAATGACTATAGCTCAGAGTATGCTGTTCTGTAGCCACGCCATGTTACTTCTTGTTGAAAGGAAACTGAGCTGTATGGTCTGAGCTTGCACATAGATCCAAAGAATCCACAGTAAAACTTCATTCTTTCTAAATCTGAGGAGTGCTCCTGTCTTCCCATGAGCAACACCATAGGAGGTGGAATTGCAAACTAAATAAAAAAGCCAGCATGAGGCCTTGGAGGAGGGTGAAACAAATTACACGATCAAATAGGTCAGTCCTTTTTATTCTTAATACTTAAATAGTAATTTACTAAAGAGGGTATGGAGGTGATTTACGAAGATGTTGCCCAGTCTGTAAAGATGCCCAGCTCTGAGAAAAAGGTGGCTTGTCTGGGGTTGTTCTCTCTGGAGCACGGGAGCTGGTGTGGGTCAGGAAGATGGGAGGGAGATTTGATTGAGCGGTACAAGATTGAGTTGGAATGTAAAAGCAGCGATGTGCTACTGAGATTTTATAAAGCTCTGGTTGGGCCCCATTTAGAATACTGTGTCCAGTTTTGGGCCCCACACCTCAGGGAGGACATAGTGACACTGGAGCGTGTCCAACAGAGATTCACACGGATGATCCCTGGAATGGTAGGCCTGACATACGATAACAGCTGAGGATCCTGGGATTGTATTCATTAGAGTTTAGAAGGTTGAGAGAGATCTAATGGGAACTTTCAACATAATTCATGGCTTAGAAAGGGCGGGCGCTGGGAATTTGTTTCCGTTAGGCGGGGAGACTAGGACCCGTGTGCACAGCCTTAGAATTAGAGAGGGTCAATTTAGAACGGAAATGAGGAGACATTTCTTCAGCCAGAGAGTGGTGGGCCTGTGGAATTCATTGCCATGAAGCGCAGTGGAGGCTGGGACGTTAAATGTCTTCAAGGTAGAGATTAATAAATTCTTAACCTCACAAGGAATTAAGGGCTACGGGGAGAGTGCGGGCAAATAGTATTGAAATGCCCATCAGCCATGATTGAATGGCAGAGTGGACTCGATGGGCTGAATGGCCTTATTTCCATTCCTATGTCTTATGGTCTTATGGTGTTAAGATTCACAGGGGCTCGCATTGAGTGGATGCAAAGGGCCAATGTACTAAGCAGAGAAGCCAGGGATTGGGGCATAGATTTAAAGTGATCTGCAGAAATGTTAGAGGACAGTGAGGGTGATAGGGGTCTGGAACTCACTGCCTGAAAGGCAGAAAGCTTTGATTCATTTACAAGGGGTGCAGGATCTACACCTTAAGTGTTGTAACCTGCAGACTACAGAAATTGGGTACAAAACTGGTCTGACAGTAGGAGACAGAAGGCGGTGGTGGAGGGTTGTTTTTCAGACTGGAGGCCTGTGACCAGTGGTGTGCCGCAAGGATTGGTGCTGGGTCCACTGTTGTCCATCATTTATACAAATGATATGGATGAGAACATAGGGGGCATGTGGATGACACCAAAATGGGTGGTGTAGTGGACAGTGAAGAAAGCTTTCTAAGAGTACAATGGGATCTTGGCCAGATGGCTAAGGAGTTTAATTCAGATAAATGTGAGGTATTGCATTTTGGTAATGCAAACCAGGGCAGGACTTACACAGTTAATGGTAGGGAACAGAGAGACCTAGGAGTGCAGGTTCGTATTTCCTAGAAAGTGGTGCCACAAGTAGACAGGGAGTTGAAGAAGGCGTTTGGCACACTAGCCTTCATCAGTCACAGCATTCATTACAGGAGTTGAGGCGTCATGTTACAGATGTACAAGACATTAGTCAGGCCACATTTAGAGTACGGTGTGCATTTCTAATTACCCTGCTATAGGAAGGATGTTATTAAACTAGAAAAGGTGCAAAAAAGATTTACAAGGATGTTACTGAGACTGGAGGGTTTGAGTTATAATAAGAGGGTGGATAGGCTAGGACATTTTTAACCTGGCATGTCAGAGGCTGAGGGATGACCTTATAGAGGTTTATAAAATCATGAGGGGCATGGATAGGGTAAATATTAAGGCCTTTTCCCTGGAGTGGAGGAGTCTAAAACCAGCAGGCATAGGTTTAAGGTGAGGAGGAAAGATTTAGACGGGGCAACTTTTTCACACAGAGGGTGGTACATGTGTGGAATGAGCTGCCAGAAGGAGTGGTAGAGCTGGGCACAATTACAACATTTAAAAGACATTTAGACAGGTACATGGCTAGGAAAAGGTTTAGAGGGATATGGGCTAAATGGAGGCAAATGGGACTAGTTCAGTTTAGGAAACCTGGTCAGCATGGACGAGTTGGGCCGAAGGGTCGGTTTCTGTGCTGTATGACTCTATGACTAAATGCTGTACAGTGGGACTGGACTGGGTGGATTATACTGTGGCCAGCTCAGACACAATGGGTCAGTGACCTCTTTGTCTGCCACAAATGCCTTACAATTCTAATGTTGATGTAAAGAATATTAATATAAGTGTCTACCCTGATGTCTAAAATTGAAAATGCAATAGCTCACGTTAAGATATAGTCATGTTTTAATCATTTTAAATTAAGAAAATAAATTGAGGAGGGCTTTTATTTCTTTATTAGATGCCTGTGTCAGTGAATTACTTTTATTTTTCATAAGTATGTAGGGCACAGCATTTGCAGGATAGTTAATGTAAATGCTACATTTCCAAGAGGATTTATGGGAGACTGATATTTCCATAACCTTTGTTTCATCCTTCCATCAGTCTATTTTTGGGCTTAAAGCTGTTGGCTTTATTCAGCCCACTGTGATCTTCTCATTTGTTTAGAACAGACAGGGTTTATACAAAGTGCTACAATTAATCAATCTCACACCGTGTTGCGAACGAGGAGTCAAGACCACATATTGTCTTCAGGTGAAGAGGGGGTTTGGAAGGACAGGAATAATTGGACATGTGCATTTGTAATCAACCATGTTATTTATGTGGATATAATTCACGTCAAAGGCACATGTACTGTGCTTTGCTTTGCACTATGCTTCTCTGGTCAGCGAACAACCTCTGTTTCTCCAGTGTCTGATGCTTGACACTGTCCAGTAAATCCCCTCTGCAGTCTTCTCCTGGGCAGCATTCCCTGGTCCTTTCCCTCCATGTCAATGTGAAACAGAAGCCAGAGGGTGAAGGGAGAACTGGAAGCAGCTGTAATAAACCAGGTTTGTTTTACCTCTTTCAATGCATCACTGGCAAAGTCAGCATCCTAATTGCCCTTGAACTGAGAAAATTGCAGGGTTCTTTTCTTCAGAGGGCAGTTAAGAGTTAACCACGACACTGCAGGTCTGGACCAAATCCAAAGTAGTGTAGGTTGGTGTGGATTAGCCATGCTAAATTCACCATAGTGTCCAGGGATGTGCAGGCTAGGTGGATTAGCCATGGGAAATGCAGGGTTACAGAGATATGGTAGGGGGATACGTCTGGGTCGAATGCTCTTCGGAGGAGCAGTGTGGACACGATGGGCCAAATGGCCTACTTCCACAGCCCAGGGATTCTGTGATTCTAAATAAGATTGTGGCAGATTTCCTTCCTTCGAGCAAATTAGTGAACCAGATGCCTTTTTACAACCACGGTCACCGTCACTGAGACTGGTTTTCAAATCCAGATTTATTAATTGAATTTAAATTGCCAGTGTGGGATGTGAACCCAGAGCTTTACCCTGGATTGCCAGCCCATTGACATTACCACCACACCATCATTATCCCAACATCACTAAGGAACAAAGTTGACCGGAAACAGAAATAGATTTGGACAACTTCCGTCTGGCAAAGATAGTGAGTGGTTTTACTGATTTTGTGCACTTCATGCAGACCCATCATGACAGAATCTGATATTTTCCAATAAAGAGGATTAGGTGTCTTATATTTAATTGATTGATTTAGATTTTCCCTCTTAACACTCCATTCTCAAATCTATTATTAAACTTATCTTTTGGATCATTACGACACAGAAGGAGGACATTTGGCCCATCATGTCCAATCCAAATCCACAAAGATCTGACAGCATGAATGCCATTCTCCTGCTCTTGGCCCATTGCCCTGGAGGCTGTGGAAAAGCAAGTGACTATCTAAATGCAGTCTAAATGCTGTGAGAATTTCTGACTCAACCCCTCTTTCAGGCAATAAGTTCCTAACTTCTATCACTTCCTGAGAAAACATTTCCCTGAATGTTCTAGTTAGTCATCTACCTCTTACCTTAAATCCATACCTGCTGCTTATTGAACTCTCTGCTTTGGAGCAAGTACCTCCCTATCCATCCCATCTCTGCCCCTCATAATCTTATACATCCCTCGCAGGTCCTCCCTCAACCTTTGCTTCTCTAAGGAAAACTACCCAGCCTGTCCAATCTTTCCTCATAGCTTAGACCTTCTAGCCCAGGCAACATCCTGGTAAATCCCCTCTTAACCCTCTCGAGTGCAATTGCATCCTTCCTATAATGTGATGATCAGAATTGCACACCAGTTTCAGGCAAACCAGCATCTTGTACAACTCCAGCATAATCCCCTTGCTTTTCATAGAACCTTACCATAGAATCCCCACAGTGTGCAGACAGGCCATCTGACCCAACAAGGGCACACTGACCCTCTGAAGAGTATCTCACCCAGACTCATTCCGCTACCCTATTATTCTACATTTACCCCTGATTAATAAACTTAGCCTACACATCCCTGAACACTATTGACAATTTCCCATGGCCAATCCACCTAACCTGCACATCTTTGGACTGTGGGAGGAAACCAGAGCACCCAGAGGAAACCCACACAAACTCAGGGAGAATGTACAAATTCCGCACAGCCACCCAAGGCTGGAATTGTACCTGGGTCCTGGCGATGAAGGCAGCAGTGCTAGCCACTGAGCTACTGCCCTGAACCCCCCCCCCCCCCCCCCCCCACCTTTTATTTTCATTGCCTCAGCTAACAAAGGCACAAATCCCAATTCCCTTCGTAACCACATTATCCACTTACCCCACTACCTTCAGGGATCTGTGGATAGCACACCAATGTTCCTCTGATCTTCAGTACTTTCTAAGGCCCTATCGTACATATTGTAATCCCTTGCCTTATTCATCCTGACTAACTGCAATACCTCACACTTTCCACCTGACCAGTCTATTGCCATCGTCCTGCAGTTTACAGCTAACCTCCTCACTCTTTACCACCTGAAAAACTTTCATGCAAACTTTCCAAGCAACCTCCTACATTTAAGTACTAAGTATTAAATACTTAATTAAAATGAAGTGTAATATTTATCTTCAAAAATCGTTTATCTAAAAGCATGTAAGAAAGCAATCGCCAACTTTTGTGAAGAATAAAGTTGATATCTGTTTTAAAGTTTGATTATGGATAAATATGGAGAAGATGAGGACTGCAGATTCTGGAGAGTCAGAGTCGATGCAGTGTGGTACTGGAAAAGCACAACAGGTCAGGCAGCATCAGGGAACAGCAGAGTCAGGTCCTGATGAAGGGTCCTGCTGAAACGTCAACTCTCCTGCTTCTTGGATGCTGCCTGACTTGCTGTGCTTTTGTCTGTCGACTCTGTCGACTCTTATGGATAAGCATGCATACATATGAAAAAGGAACCCTCATGATCCAAACCAACTTGTGCTACATCTGAATAATAACAAACACTGAAAAAAAACTATCCACCAACAGTAACTGAACTGTACAACATCCATTCCATATGTTGTGTATCTCTTACTTGTTTATTGCTGTCACTGCTATCAGTCCTCTGTTTCAGCTCCAAAGTCTTGGAAATTAGATTGTGACCCAAAGTTAGGTTGAGTCTCGATGTTAGATATTCGGGGAAACCACGCTCAGTGTGTCCTGAGTCAGATTTGAAATGAAGCAAGTGTGAAGAATCTGAAAGGCAAGATTAGCTATCAAGTCTGAGATCATTTATATCGTTTGGTCATTGACTTCAGGCAACACAGTTTCTCTATATTCAAAAATCCGCTACTCTGTAATTATCCTTCTTCGAACACAAGCCTTTCAATTAAATTCTTGAAGCTTCCAAGGAACGCAACCTGCCATTCATTCCCAAGGAACCAAGTAAAGCTAGATCTTTACCTCAGGTCAAAATTGATAAAAACACAGCTGGACGTTTCCATCTCTATTTCCAAGAAAGGTTCAGGCTCTCAGTTAATGTTCAAAATTATTGAATGCTTACGTGATTACAAGGAAGAAAGTACATCTATTGTTGCTCACTGGCTCCCTTCCACCCCACGTGACCCTTTAGAAAACCCTCCCTAAATTTCTCATCACCATAATTTTTTATCCATCTTCCAGAGGCTGGAAACTCTTCCGTTCACACACAGGTTACCTTTCTTCTTACCTGGCTTAGAGCTTTCATTTCTCCTGTTTCTGAAGCAACTTGGAATGTTTATTACCTAATGCCACAATGTGGATGCAGGCTGTTGTTGTAGGTTGTGAGATGCATTTGCAATAATTGGACACAAGAGAAAAGAAGCACAGAAGGTTTTCAGCTGGACAACTGAGAAACTTTTAGATTGTATGAAACAAGTGGCAAACACTGTCTTCAACCTTTTAAAAATGGTGGTGTGTGTATGTTCTCTGTAGCCCATTGCAACATGCTTCTACCTCCTGAATCATAGATCAGATAGAGCACAGAAGGAGACCATTCAGTCTACTGGGTATGTGTTGGCTCTGTGTAAAAGAAACTCATCTAGTCCCCCTGTCCAACCCTTTCCCCACAGGCCTGCACATAAATTCTGTTCAGATGATTATCCAATTCTCTTTTGAAATCTAGAACTGAACCTCACACCATTACAGTTCTCAAACAAATCATTCCAGATCCTGACCACTGGAAATGGAATCCCACGTAAACTGGGTGCTGAAGAAGGTATTTGGTACACTTACCTTTATTGGTCAGAGCTTTGAGTACAGGAGTTGGGAGGTCATGTTGCAGCTGTACAGGGCATTGGTTAGGCCACTGTTGGAATATTGCGTGCAATTCTGGTCTCCCTCCTGTAGGAAGGATGCTGTGAAACTCGAAAGGGTTCAGAAAAGATTTACAAGGATGTTGCCAGGGTTGGAGGATCTGAGCTACAGGGAGAGGCTGAACAGGCTGGGGCTGTTTTCCCTGGAGCGTCGGAGACTGAGGGATGACTTCATAGACTTTATATATGACTTCAGATAAAATCATGAGGAGCATAGATAAGGTGCACAACCAAGATCTTTTTCCCAGGGTTGGGGTTTCCAAAACTAGAGGTCATAAGTTTAGGGTGAGAGGGGAAAGATTTAAAAGAGACTGAAGGGCAATGTTTTCTTTCAGAGGGTGGTGCATGTATGGAATGAGCTGCCATAAAAAGTGGTGGAGGCTGGTACAATGACAACATTTAAAAGGTATCAGGATGGGTACGTGAATAGGAAGGGTTTAGGTGGATATGGACCAAATGCTGGCAAATGAGTCTAGATCAGTTTAAAATATCTGGTCAGTATGGATGAGTGGGAAGAGTCTGTTCCTGTGCTGTATAACTCGGTGGGTCTATGACTCACTGTGTGAAGAGCTTCTCCTCATGCTGTTTCACTTGTCAATCAGCAATCTCAGCTATCCAACACTTTGACAAAAACAGTTTCTCTGTAAATGCTGTAAAGCGGGGGCAGGAGTGGTGGGATCTGGGTGTTTGCTTGCATGAATCATTAAAAGGACAGATTGATAGAGCAGTATCCAAACCTTTATAAATAGAGGTATGGAGTCCAAGAGCAATGAGGCAGTGTTAATCTTAAATATATTACTAATTTCACCTCAGCTGGAGTACTTGGGGAATAAGACAAGGTAGTCATAATGTCACGACGAGTACTGCAGATGCCCAGGCTTAAGTTCTTCCAGTATGGTTTTGAATCCTACATAGACAACTGCTGGGATTGAAATTCAATTAATAAATCCATAATTAAAAGTTAGTCTCAGTAACATTCAGCGATAGTTTTATAGTCATTGATGTAAACGGTAATGTTTGCTGTGATATTGCATGTATCTCTGATCTTTATGAGAGTTATGTTTTGATATGCCTGTATATAAAAGGATCAGCCCCACCTTGATTGGCTGCTCCTGTACTTTGTAATTCAGCAGAAAAGGTAGCCAATCACGTGAGCCCAGACTATAGCAATGGCTGTGATAAAATTATTCGATATTTAATTGCCCTATGAATGAATCTTCTGATACCTGTTCTCAGTAAAGACTCCAGTCTCTATATTCAGGGAACCAGGGTTAACATAACATTGTGTCTCCAGACATTACATCAATGTCCTTTAGGTCTGGTCTCAATGTGACTCCAGATGCGTGGCAATGGCATTGATTCTTCACTGCCATCTGAAATGGCCGAAAATGCCACTCAGTTCAAGGGCAATTAGAATTGAGCGACAAATACTGGCCTTGCCAACGACTCCCATTTGCAGGAAAGTATAAAGAGAGGAAAGGTGCTGGGCTCCACACTGTGCAAGTCATTGAAGAAAGTGCAGAGTGGTTCCAGGGATGAAGAATTTCCATTTCAAAGACAGGTTAGATTGGCTGGCACTGTTTTCCTTAGAGAATGGAAGGGTGGGAGGAAATCAGATTGAAGTGATCAAAATCATGACGGTTCTGGAGAGAGGAAATAGGGCCAAACTGTTCCCACTGATGAAAGAGAGAGCACAAATTTAAAGCAATAAACAAAAGACACAGAACTGAAAGGAGGGAGAGTGGTTAGGATCTGGTGGAGGCAGGTTCAATCACAGCACTCAAGAGGCAATTGGATTATCCATTAGAAAATGAAGAACATGCAGGGTAACAGGGAGAAAGCAGGGGAGCAGCACTCCCTGAGATGATCATTCAGAGAGCTAGTGCCATTGTGATGGGCCAAATGGCCTACATTTGCTCTAGAATAATTCTGTGAACCCATGAAACGTGATCTAGGCCCCTCATGGTTACAGGCCCCAAACAAATCTTATTTTCATCTGTTCCTGGGATGTAGGTGTCATTGTCTAAGCCAGCAACCTACTCAACCAATTTCAATTTGTAAATTAAAAATGTAATCTGCACTTTCCTTGATAATTGAAGTCAGCAGCAGTTTAAATCCCTTTATGTTAGTCGGTGGAATTTAATTTCAACTCTCAAAAATGATACATCAGTTATTGCAAACGTCTTAACTGTTAACTACCCTCTGCCAAGCAAAGCACTCAATTCGAGGGGCAATTAGGGATGGGCAACACATGCCAGCCTTGCCAGTGACACCCACATCCCATAAAAGAATAAGATAAAAATGCCAGCATGTTTTGCCTTTGAAAACATGGCGGTGAGATGTTTCCTTTGATAAAACTGAGTGTCTTGTGTTATAAGCCGGACCAAACAAGACTCAAAATATACTCAGAAGGTAAGCTTGACACCAACTTTTTCTTATTTTCAAGGTATAGGAGAGGTATTGCATGCCAGGTGCAATTTGACTGATCAAACTATTCAATGTTTCGCAGACCACACTTTATTTATATACTGGAGTTAAAATAGAAAACAAAAGAAAAAATTGCAATAATTTAACTATTGGAAAGCTCAACAGAATAGTAGATTATTTGACTGCTAAACAGTATCTGTTCCAATATAGCAAGTTCCCATTAGAACGCCCTCGGGAAAAAGGCAAATTCAGTAAAATAGATCATCTCACGGGTAAATTGTCTAGCCCAGGAGAAAAAAATATCAAGAGAAAACTCAGAGAGAGATGCAGCAGGGAGAGATGTACTGCAGCTTCCAAACCTAACTTCAAGACCCCAGCAACTGCCAGAAAAAAAACTGGAACTAAAAATCCTGGTTCTACAGGGGCTTGCCCCACCCATCCAGGCTGCTTCTATTGTTCCTACCTCAGAAAGAAAAACAAGGCCTCACAAGCTGTTTACCTTATGGGCTTTCAATAGCTAGCTTGGCGCCTTTACCTTAAAACCTCTCTTCAAGAAAAACCCAGGACCAAATTCACCTCTCAAAGCCATTGTGTCGACACACTGGCTGGTACATTTCAGAGGGCAGTTATGTGTCAACCATATTGCTCTGGATCTGGAGTCACAGACCAGGTAAGGGTGGCAGATTACTTTCCCTCAAGGACATTGATGGCCCAAATGGGTTTATACAACGATCAGGTGATTTCATGCAGTGTCTCTGGAAGGGCCTTCTTTTGATTGAGATGTGAAGTGCGATGGCAGGACTGGCATATAAAGAGAGACCGGATCAGTTCATTGAGCAAATAATTAATTAACTAATTGCAAATCCACTGTTGGAGAAGTACAATAGTGGCTCTCACATGAAATGTCCATGCTCTGTAAAAAGCACCATCTATCCATCTATTCATAAACAGTACCACGGCACGGCCATGGTATTCCAGACACCAGGACTCGGCAGACAGAGGAGGAGGAAGACAGCAGGAGTGACAGAGGAGAAAGGCTGGTGAGATTAGAAGAACATTCCAAAATGGAAATCTAGTGTGAACATTGAGAGATTACATTTTAAATGATTGTTTTATCATATAAGTGGACTTGTATTTATTCGAACAGCGTCCTATTAGATTCTTGTTATATTCAGAAATAGGTCATTACAGAGAAATTGCTCGGTTTGTTAATGGTCGATTTGCTCTCTGTTCAGTTGACTATATTCCCTGGCGTTTAGAAGAACAAGGGTGGGCTCTCATAGAAACCTATGAAATTCAAACAGGACTGGTCAGGGTAAACACAGGAAGAATGTTCCTGGTGACCAGGGAGTCCAGAACCAGGGGTTACAGCCTGAGGAACAAGAACAGAAATTGCTGGAAAATCTCAACAGGTCTGACAGCATCTGTAGATAAAAAGCAGAGGTGTTGTTTTAGGTCAAGTGACCCTTCCTTAGAACGTCACCGAGAGTGGTGAGCCTGTGGACTTCACTACCTCAGTAAGTGGAGGAGGCCAAAATATTGGATGTTTACAAGAAAGGTGTAGATATGGTTCTTTGGGCTAAATGGACCAAAAGGTATGGGGAGAAAGCAGGAACGGGGGAGTTAGTTAGATGATTGTACTGAACGATAGAGCAGGTTTGAAGGGCCGAATGGCCTAGTCCAACCCTGGTTTTCTATTTTTCTTCTAAACTGAGGTGCCCCTCAGATGTTGGGACTAAATAAATGCTAATTGCTTTCTTCCTTCACAGAGTTAGTCGCTGTCAAGCTGATTTTCAGTGTAGGTATCAAACTATTCACGTGTTTCCATTGACCACCTTTAAAATAGAATACCAGCCTCGAATCACATTAGTGTGGAGTGTGACCACAATCACAATACAAAAACGAGATACTGTTATCTGTTGGCCAGATAATCTGGACTGCTGCTGCAATGCAGGAGAGGAGGGAGTGCCATGGAAGAATGGGAGATAGCAGCGCTGTCTGCCCTGGTTCACGTGCATATCGGAGACCTTGCGACCTAAACTGAAGAGGAGCATGGCATTGTCACAACAACCCAACCCAAGATTCCTCGCACAATCCTATTTGGGTGGCACAGTGGCTCAGTGGTTAGCCCTACTGCCTCACAGCGCTAGGGATCCATGTTTGATTCCAGCCTCAGGCGACAGCGTGTGTGGAGTTTGCACGTTCTTCCCGTGTCTGAGTGGGTTTCCTCCGGGTGCTCTGGTTTCCTCCCACGGACTAAAGATGGATTGGACATGGGAAATTGCCCATAGTGCCCAGGGAGGTGCATGCTAGGTGGATTGACCATGGGAAATGCAGGGTGATAGGGTAGGGGCATGGGTCTGGCAAGGATGCCTTTCAGAGGGTCGGTGTGGATTCGATGGGCTAAATGGCCTGCTTCTACACTGTAGGGATTCTATAACAATCCAAACCACCCAAACGGGTTCGCCAATATTTTATCGCATTTATTGTAACCTTGGTGTTCTCACACTGACCCCAACAAAGCAAGAAAACATATTGTAGTGACAATTCCTCATCAACAACAACTAAAGGCAAAAACAGTCGATGCTGGAGATCTGAAATAGAGCGCTGGAGAAACTCAGCAGGTCTGGTAGCATCTGGGGAGATTAGGTTCCCTATAGTGTGGAAACAAGCCTTTCAGCCCAACAAGTCCACACTGAGCCTCCGAAGAGTAACCCACCCAGACCCATTCCTCTACATTTACCCCTGACCATCTAACACTATGGGCAACTTAGCATGGCCAATTCACCTTTGGACTGTGGGAGGGAATGAGAGCACCCAGAGGAAACCCACAGAGACACGGGGAAAATGTGTAAACTCCACACAGACAGTCACCCGAGGCTGGAACCGAACCCCGATCCCTGGCGCTGTGAAGCGACAGTGTTAACCACTGACCCATCATGCCGCCCTGAAACAGGGACAGAGACAGAAACAGAGTGATCATTTTGAGTCTGGTGTGACTTCTTTGGAACAGATTCTTCTCTGAACCTTTGTTTCAAAGAAGATTCTGACTGCACTCGAAATATTCACTCTGTTTTTCTCTCTCTACAGACCTGCTGAGTCTCTCCAGCAATTACTATTCTTATTTCATTGAAGGCTACTTGCATTCATGTAGCACCTACATGCAGTAAGGTGTTCGAAGACACTTCACAGGAGTGTTGTCAAACTAAATTTAAGAGTCTTTCATTAATAATGAAGCACTTTGGAACACCCCAGGGCAGGGAGAGGGCAGGGGGGTGTGTGAAAGGTACTAAAAATACAAAATCTTTTCTCTTTTAGCTTCACCGAATGTTTGAGCAAGCGGCTTGAAGAATAAGCTTCTACTGTTGGAATGAAAGGAATAGAACATAAGAAATAGGAGCAGGAGGAGGCCAGTCAGCCCTTCAGATTTGCTCTGCCGTTCCGTAAGATCATGGCTGATCTACCCCAACACCATTTTCCTGCAATATTTCCCTATTGCTTGCTAATTCCAATCTGTAAAAATCTCCTGAGCTCAACATACTCAACAACTGAGTCTCCACAGTCTTTTAGATTACATTACAGTGTGGAAACAGGCCTTTTGGCCCAACAAGTCCACACCGCCCCGCCGAAGCACAACCCACCCATACCCCTACATTTACCCCTTACCTAACACTACAGGCAATTTAGCATGGCCAATTCACCTGACCTGCACATCTTTGGACTGTGGGAGGAAACCGGAGCACCCGGAGGAAACCCACGCAGACACTGGGAGAATGTGCAAACTCCACACAGTCAGTCGCCTGAGGCGGGAATTGAAACCGGAGTCTCTCTGGCGCTGTGAGGCAGCAGTGCTAACCACTGTGCCACCGTGCCGCCCTCTTCTGGGAAAAGAATTCCAAAGAGGGAAGAAATTCCTCCTCATCTCAGTCCTAGATGGCCCACCCCTTACCCTGAAACCATCTCCCCTGGTTGCAGATGCTCCCACCCGGGGATAAACCTCCTTCCTGCATCGACCCTTTTGTAGCCTGCAAAAAATGCTGTATTGTTGAATGGAGATCACCTCTCATTCTTCTAGATTCCAGAGAATATACACCCAGTTTCTTTCATTTATCCTCATTGGACAATCCCAGGAATCAGTCTGGTGGACATATCATGCACTGCTTCTTTAATAGGTATCTCTTCCTGCAGGTAAGGAGACCAAACCCTCAGACAGTACCCCAGACGTGGACTCACCAAGGCTGTGATAAGACATCTTTACTCCTTAGTCCAGTACACTTCTAATAACATACCATTTGCATTGAGAGACGGGTCCCTCAGTGAAATCAGCTGACCATTCTGCCAA
The DNA here is from genome assembly GCF_047496795.1 of Chiloscyllium punctatum. Classification (NCBI taxonomy): domain Eukaryota; kingdom Metazoa; phylum Chordata; class Chondrichthyes; order Orectolobiformes; family Hemiscylliidae; genus Chiloscyllium; species Chiloscyllium punctatum. Next base: position 111,540,441 of record NC_092749.1, read on the forward strand.
TGGAGCAGTTCTGCACCTATTAGATTAACCATTTTCGATCATTATTTTTGATTTTTAGACAAAAATAATTTGGACGTAACGAGGAACAAGTACTGAACCTTCACAGCAGAGAGACCTACAGCTACACATCTCCTCTCACAACAGAAAATCGCAATGTAGATTGCATCTACAGAAAGCCTCTCCATCTCTCCCTCTACTCCAACACTGCAGGGCTTTATAGAGAACGTTGCACATTACATTCAATGTCATATCATTCATCAGTTGCATATACCATACAGCACGTCAAATATTGGAAGAGAACAAACATACATGACCAGGTAAATATCACCAGAAGTTAATTCATATTTAAATGTCACATTTCTGAAGTGCAAAATGGATTTAATTTGTTCAAAATGGATTTAATCTGTTTGTATTCTGTTAGTTTACTTCCTCTGCCCATTAAGTGGGTGCTGAAGTACAGTTCCTCAAACAGAGACATTCTAAACAAAGGCCAGACATGACAACTGGGGCAAGACAGGGAATGTCAGTCAGCTACAAGATACACTGGGTGGGTCAATGTACGTACAAGGGTTTTGTCAGAACATAAGAACTAGGAGCAGGAGTAGGCCATTCAGCCCCTCCACCATTGAACATGATCACGGCTGATCTCATTTCAGCCTCAACTCCATTTCCCTGCATGCTTCCCATAACCCTTTAACCCATTATTAATTATAAACCTGAAATTGCTAGGAAAGCTCAGCCGGTCTGGCAGCACCTGTGGAGACAAATCAGAGTTAACCTTTCGGGTCAAGTGACCCTTATGAAATGTTAACTATAATTTCTTTCCACAGGTGCTGCCAGACCTGCTGAGCTTTTCCGGCAATTTCTGTTTCTGTTTCTGATTTGCGGCATCTGTAGTTCTTTCAATTTTTAATTAAAAATCCTTCTTTCTCCTCCTTACATTTACTCAATGTCCCTGCATCCACCACACTCTAGGGGAGTGAATTCCACAGATTCAATACCCTTTGAGAGAAGTGATTTCTCCTTATCTCTGGTTTAAATCTGTCATCCTTTATCCTGAAACTATGATGTCCTGTTCTGGATTGCTCCAGATTGTTCTTGTACTATCGCAGACTTTGCTTTATTATTTTCGTTTGCGAACAGCTTGTGGATTTGTACAGAGCTAGAATTAGAAGCACACCTATAATTAATAAGTCCCAGAAAACTTGATGGTTTAATGTGTGACAGACCAATTTGTTTCATTCTATTCCTGGAGCCTGTCTCCACTAATTGGCGTAACTGTGTTGGTCCTTTGTGAAATAAGTCTGGAAGTGGGACATTAAGTTTAGGAAGGTCGGTTGCATTCTTGGCTTTAAACAAATTGACCCCCTGCATGTTTGTAAGCACTGTCTCATTTCTGGGGCTGGGGGTTAGCCTGTTCCATGACAATCAATTGGGCCATGCCACTATTGTACCAGGAAGGAGAATCTGAAATATTAGAGGCTCCTGAAGGTCTTGAGGTGTCCCTAACCATGGGCTGAAACGTGTGGAGGAGCAGGAGGCCTTACCAGGTGAGTGAGACCCGCACTTCCTCCCTAAAGCAGGTCCTGCTGTGCCAAACCTTGATCAGGCATTCGTGAGGCCACCAGCAGATGTTTGCTTGGAATTAGGACCCCATTGCGGGGGTGTGGGGGGAGGCCCTGTCCACGGAGAGCTGGCGTCCAATGAGTTTCAATTCTACACTTGCAGTGTCCAGAGACACTGACAATGGGACGTCATGTTGAAGCCCACTTCACCTACCCTCCTTCAAAATCCACACGAATAGAGGGACAGACGGGGGGGGCTCATGTTAATTTGCATCATTTTTTTGCTGGCAGTTCTGACATCAGTTGAAGTGCATTGCTCCAGCTGAGTTTGATTTATTTAAAAAGCAGTGCACTCCTTGTGGATTTTGTACTTGCACAGTTCAGAAAGAAGACAGGCCAAAATGACTCAAGTGAAAACCCGAAACAGACTTCTGACTGTGCATTTGAATAGTCATCTGTCAGCAGATGCCTTGCTTAGTGTGACAGTTCTGATGTCCCTTCAGGCTCGACATGAAATTATTCTGACTATATTTATCTTGTGCCTCTCTTGTCTCAATGTTGACTGATCCAGCTGTTAATTGCTTTCGCTACAGTCCTTTTCACATCTCCGTCTCCCTACGGGACCTGATTTTGTGATCAGTTCGAATGGACTTAAGGGCTTCAGATTGAGGGAATGCACTGGGCAGATGCTGGCCTAGTGGTAATATCGCTGGGTTGTAGTCTAGACTAACTCTCTGGAGATGTATGTTCAAATCCCACTGTGACAGCTGAGTTAATTTAATAAATTCCCTAAATAAATCTGAAATGAAGGCCTCTTCTGGTGCAGTGGTAGAGTCCCTACCTCTGAGCCAACAGAATGGGGTTCAAGTCCCACCTACTCCAGAGGTGTGTAATAATATCCTGAAGGGGATGATGAGGAAAATATCTAAATCTGGTGATCATGAAACCATTGGCAATTGGTGTCAAAACCCATCTGGTTCACTAATGCCCATCAGGGAAGGAAATCTGCCTTCCTCACCTGGTCTGGCCTACATATGACTTCAGACCCTTAACTGCTCTCTGAAATGGCCAAGCGAGACTTTCAGTTCTACCAATTGTCACAAAGGCTCAACAAAGAAATTAAACCAGAGGACTATCGGGCATCAAACTAGGCACTGGAAAAGACAACAGCAGAAACAGCTCTGTTGACCCTGCGGAGTCCTCCTCACTAACATCAGGGGGCTAGTGCCAACAGTGGGAGAGCTGTCTCACAGACTAGGCAAGCAACAGCCTGACACAGTCATACTCACGGAATCATATCTCACAGACAATGTCCCAGACACCACCATCACCATCCCTAGGTATGTCCTATCCCACCAGCAGGACAGACCCAGCAGTGGTGCTGATACAGTCAGGTGGGAGTGGCTTTGGCAATCCTCATCATTGACTCCAAATTGAATGTAGTCTCAATGGCTTCAGGTTAAATATGGGCAAGGAAGCCTCTTGCTGATTACCACATACTCCCACGGCTGATAAATCAGTATTCCTCCATGTTGATCAACACATTTAGAGGAAGCACTGAGGATGGAATTTCAATGCCCACCACCAACAGTGGCTTGGCAGCAGTACTATTGATTGAGTTGGTCAGGTCCTGAAAAACATACCTGCTGGACTGGATCTGCAGCAGGTGGTGAGGGAACCAACAAGAGCGAAAAACATACTTGACCTCAACCTTACCAACTTGCTGGCTGCAGATGTATCTGTCCATGACAGTGTCGGTTATGGTGCCCACCGCACAATCCTTGTGGAGACAAAGTCCTGCCTTCACAGTGAGTATACCTCCCATCGTGTTGTGCTGCACTATTACTGTAATAAATGGGACTGACTTCAAACAGACCTAGCAACCCAAGACTGGGCATCCATGAGGCGCTATCGGTCACCAACAGCAGCAGAATTGTCCTCCAGTACAATCTGTAACTTCATGGCCTGGCATATCCCTCACTCAGCCATTGCCATCAAGCCCGGGGATCAACCCCAGTTCAATGGAGAGTGCAGGAGGGCATGACAGGAGCAGCACCAGGCATACTTGATGATGAGGTGTCACCCTGGTGAAGACACCAAACAAGACTAGTTGCCGAATACCATAAGCAGCAAGTGACAGACAGAAGTAAGTGATAACCAACAGATTGGATCTAAGCCCTGCAGTCCTTCCACATCCAGTCGTGAATGGTGGTGTGTGGTTAAACAACTTATTGGAGGAGGGAGCTCCACAAATATCCCCATCCTCAATGATGGAAGAGCCCAGCACATCAGTGCAAAAGATAAGGTTACAGCTTTCACAGCAATCTTCAGCCAGAAGTGCTGAGTGGATGATCCATCTTGGCCTCCTTTAGTGGTCGCCAGCGTTTCAGATACCGGTCTCCAACCAATTCCATTCACTCCACTGGATACTGCAAAGGCTATGGGCCCTGATAATATTCCAGCAAATGACATGTGCTCCAGAACTTGCTATACCTCAAGCTAAGCTGTCCCAGTACAGTTACAACACTGGCATCTACCCAACAATGTAGAAAATTGCCCGAGTATGTCCTGTACATAAAAATCAGGACGAATCCAAATTGGTCAATTACCACCCCATCAGTCTACTCTTGATCCTTAGTAAAGTGATGGAAGGGATCATCCACAGTGCTATCCAGCAGCACCTGCTCAGCAATTACCTGCTCAGTGACGCCCAGTTTGGGTTCCCCCAGGGTCACTCAGCTCCTGACCTCATTACAGCCTTGGGTCAAACATGAGTAGGACATGTGATTCCTCAGATATTGAAGCAGTCCATGTCCAAATGCAACAAGATCTGGACAATATTCAGGCTTGGGCTGACAAGTGGGAATTAATATTCGCACCACACAAAAACCAGGCAATAAGGGACAATCTAACCACTGCCCCTTGACATTCAATAGTGTTACCATCACTGCATCCCCCACTATCAATGTCTTTGGGATTAGCATTGACTAGAACCTCAACTGGACTTGCCATATAAATACAATGTCTATAAGAGCAGGTCAGAGGCTGGGAACACTGTGGTAAGTAACTCACCTCCAGACTTTGCAAAGTCTGTTCACTAGCTATAAGGTACAATTCAGGAGTGTGACAGAATACTCCCCACTTGCCTTATGAGTGCAGTTCCAACAACATTCAAGAAGCTTGACACCATCCAAGACAAAGCAGCCACCTGATTGGCACCACACCCACAAGCATCCACTCCCTCCACCACCCACGCTCAGTAGCAGCAGTGTGTACTATCTACAAGATGCACTGCAGCAATTCACCAAAGATCCTCAGACAGCACCTTCCAAACCCATGACCATCTAGAAGGACAAGGACAGCAGATACATGGGAACACCACCCCCTGCAAGTTCCCCTCCAAGCCACTCACCATCCTGGAAATATGTCACCATTCCTTCACTGTCGATGGGACAAAATCCTGGAATTCCCTCCCTAAGGGTCATTGTGGCATTGTGGGTCAACCTATAGCACATGGACTGTAGCGGTTCAAGAAGGCAGCTCACCCCCACTTTCTCAAGGGGCAACTAGGGATGGCCAAGCCAGCAACACCCAGGTCGCACTGGGTGAATAAAAATTAAAACCCACAGCATTGTGGATCACCCTTAACTACACTCCAAGATGGCTGAACAGCCACTCAATTCAAGGATAACTAGAGATGGACAACAAATGTTGGCTATGGCAGCAGTCAATAGATCCCTAGAAAGAATGGAGGAGAAAACATATTTGCATATGTTCAACCTGAAATGTAAATATTACTCATGTTAGCTGTGCCTCACAAATGTTCTTTTATGCACACACACAGTTTGGTCTTATTAACACACAGAAACCAAGGGCTACCATATCAAAGGAATGTGAATATCAGCTTAAAGAACACATAAGACATAGGGGCAGCAGTAGACCATTCAGCCCATCGAGTCTGCGTCGCCATTCAACGTGATTGTGGCTGATCTGATAAACCTCAACTTCACTATCTTGCCTTTTCCCCATAACCCTTGATTCCCTCTCTGATTAAAAATCTGTCACCCTCAGCCTTGAATATACTTCATGACCCAGCCTCAACAGCCCTCTAGGGTAAAGAATTCCACAGATTCACTCCCCTCTGAGAGAAGCAATTTCTACTCATTTTGATTTTAAGTAGATGACCCCTTATTCTGAGATAATGCCATCTGGTCCTAGACTCTCTCATAAAGGGAAACAATCTGAATTGAATTGAATTAGCTTTATCATCACATGTACTCAAATGAGTACAGTGAAAAGTTTACAGTCACAGCATTACAGCACTGTCTTCAGTACAAAGGTACCTCAGTACAATGTTATGTCCCCTAAGAATGTTTTTTCCTGTTTCAATAAGGTCACCTCTCATTCTCCTAAGCTCCAATGAGCTGAACTAGAATGCTAGCTCATCTAATTGGCCCAGCATTCTGGTGTTTCGACATTAGTTCCTAGATCAGCAGCACCTGAATCTCAAAATTCTCGTCATTCCTTTCAAAACCATCCATGACTTCATGCTGTCTCTGTCTTGTCTCCATCAGGGAGGCTGAGCTGTTTTGGGAGGAGGGACATATCTTGCCCAAGACTTGTCAGTCCTGTCCCACCCCCATGGCAGTATTGCTGTGTATGTGTGTGTTGTTTTAGTTGACTAATTGCCCTCCTTTCAGACAGGAGGGAATTCTCCAGTCTGGAAATCTTCCAGTCAGGGTCCGTTTGAAGAGTCAGTACTAAGTGCTCAGTGCCAGACTCAGCCAGGAATCCCTGGAGTGCTGCATTTGCTGGGAGTCTGATGAATTATCCTGGACAATCTTGTAGATGTTGCAGTGTGACTGTGTCTGTATAGAGTTTGCAGCTATTAGGGGATGATACTAAACAGTCAAACAAAATCTACAGACTCACATCATTCAGTTGGAACCTGAAGGTAGGTTAGGCCGTTCAGAATTAGGCCACTCGGCCCATCAAGTCTGCTCTACCATTTAATCATGGCTGATATGTTTCACAAGCCCATTCTCCTGCCTACTTCCCATAACCCTTCATCCTTTATGAGTCAAGAACCTATCTATCGATCTGTTAAAGACACTCAATGAACTTGTCCACTACAGTCCTCTGCATCAATGAGTTCCACAGATAAACCCCCTTCTGCCTGAAGAAACTCCTCCTCATCTCAGTTCTAAAGTGTCATCCCTTCCCTCTGAGGCTGTGCCCTCGGATCCAGTCTCTCCTACTGATGGAAACATCTTCTCCATGTCCACTGTATCCAGGTCTCGGTATTCTGTAAATTTCAATGAGATACCTACCTCATTCTTATAAACACCATTGAGTACAGACTCAGAGTCCTCAGCTGCTCCTCATATGACAAACCATCATTCTCCAGGATCATTCCAGACCCCCCACTAAGGCCAGCACATCCTCCCTCAGATACAGGAGCCAAAACTGCTCACGATATTCCAAATGCGGTCTGACTAGAGCCTTTTACAGCCTCAGCAGGACATGTCTGCTCTTGCATTCTAGCCTTCTGGAAATGAATGCTAACATTGTGTATTTAGAGACCTTACCACTTTTGCCTGCCAAATGGCTCCGTCCCAAGGGAATGGATTTGCGAGGATGCAGCACTGCGCTCCCCCCGACAGAGCCTGACTGAAGAATCCATCTTTCCTGGCTGCTACTCTGCGAATGAGCCTTTCCATCTCTGTCGAGCTGCTCTGTCCTTGTAAACGCCTGAGAGCTCTGAGGGTACCTGTGGGTTTAGAAATGCATTTCCCGTCACAGAAGCTGGGAGCAAGACAGCTCGCACTCCCCTGTCTGCTCACGGTCTCCCCGACGACCCGGAGCTTCCTCAGGCTCAGTTTGGCCAAGTCAGGAAGGCCAACCTCTTCCTAACAGACCATCCCCTTCTCTCTTCACTGCTCTCTGCCCCAGACAGTCCAAACACTTCAGACATCCAGCATCACACTCTGCTGACCCTCGGGGGAGAGGATGAGAGAGAGGGGGATCAGATCCATAGCAGCAAGAGGCTTGCAAAAGAGAAGGAAGACAGAGGAAAGGAGAAGAGTGGAGACAGTAGACCACACGAGGGAGGGAAACAACAGAAAAGAGGAGGAAAGGAAGAAAGTGGATGGATACGTGGCTCAGTGGTTAGCACTGCTGCCTCACAGCACCAGGGACCCGGGTTCAATTCCAGCCTCGGGCAACTGTCTATGTGGAGTTTGCACATTCTCCCCGTGTCTGCGTGGGTTTCCTCCGGGTGCTCCGGTTTCCTCCCACAGTCCAAAGATGTGCAGGTCAGGTGAATCGGCCATGCTAAATTGCCCATAGTGTTAGGTGCATTAGTCAGAGGGAAATGGGTCTGGATGGGTTATTCTTCGCAGGGTCAGCGTGGACTTGTTGGGCCGAAGGGCCTGTTTCCACACTGTATGGAATCTAATCAGACAGAGGAGGGAGGATAACAAGAGAAAAATAAAACTAAAAGAGAAACCGAACTCAACAGAATGAAGCCTTCAGCTGGACACTGAAGGGTATTACAACCTTTAAAAGACATTTGGACAGATACATGAATAGGAAAGGTTTCGAGGGATATGGGGCAAGTAAAAGGTTTGGGAAACGCGGTCGTCATGACGAGTTGGACTGGAGGGTCTGTTTCTGTGCTGCATGACTCTATCACACTATGGCTCTATTATAACTGAGTCCAGGAAGGAAGGGCACTGGGATCCAGATTTTATCAGGATGGGGAGCAGGTAGAGAGTCGGTGGGTCCTAACAGCAGATCAAACACCCCCCCCCCACCCAATTTCCAAAGCTGCTTCCAGTGGCGACATTACATTCTATCCTGGGAAGGCACAAAGAAACTTATGAATGATGAGCAGCCTGACCCGTTATTCAGTAGGACCATGGGCTAAACTGGTTCAGGCATCTCAGCTCCACTTTCCTACCTGCCCCTCCCATAAACCATAACTGCCCTCGTCTATCAAACATCTGCCTAACTCAACCCTGACAGCATTCAATGGTCCAACCCCATCATCTCACTGAGGGTAATCATTCCACAGACTAATGGCCATTTGAGAGAAAAAGCATTCTCTTCGTTTCTGTCTTAAAAGGAAAGCCCTTGTTGTGAAACTGTGTCCTCCTAGTTCTGGACTCTCCCACAAGGAGAGGCATCCCTTCAGAATCCATCCTGTTGAAGCCCCCCAGGAACCATACGTTTCAATGAGATCACCTCCCATTCTTCAAAACATCAGAGCATATAGACCCACCTGCTCAATCTTTCCTCATAAGGTAAGCTCTTCATCACAGGAATGAGCTGGGTAAACATTACCTGAACTGCTTCTAACAGAGATATACCAATAAGGAGAGTGAGATTGCACAGAGTAATTTTGATGTGGTCTCATTGATGCCCTGGAGAGCTGTAGTAAGATTTCTCTTCTCTCACAGTCTATTTCCCTTGCAGTAAATGTCCATGTGCCTCTTGCCTTCTTACTAACTTGCTGTAGCTATGCGCTAATTTTATGTGCTTCATGAACCAGAACACTTGGATTCCTCTATATTTCCCAGTTCTGTGTTCTCTCTCCAGTCCTACTCTTCCTGCCAAACAGGCAAATTCACCTGTGAAGGTGAATCACTGTTTTCTGGTTCATCACACCCTTCAAACAGTTTCCCAGCATCAGAACAGATTGAACAAAAATCCAACAATGTTGAGGACTAACCCTGAGCAGAGAATTGTGATGAAATATTATAGAAATCTAACCTCTCAAGCACTGGGAAGAGGCTTAATAAAGAGCCCTCAAGAGATTTATATAATATTAAATGGTAGAGAAAAGGTCAACACAAGATGTTACTGGCAGATGGTTGATTTCATTAGAGAAAGGTAACGTTAAAGAGAATTTGGAAAAAAAGGAGTTAGCTCCAAAGGGAGATAAACATTTGGTCTGAGGCACTGAAATGCAAGATTAGAGAATTTTGAGACGTAATCCCTTGTTTGAGAGTCTGAGCTGAAAGAATGAAGATTGACCTTTCTTCACACAACTTTTGAACTTTCTGAAGAGAATCTCAATAAAAAAAGTCTCAATTCAAAAACAATCAAAACATTTCAGGAGCACATTCCACAGTGAGGGTCAAGCAAGGAATTAACTGATTGAATGATAAACCAATTAGTGCAGACCAATTAATCCAATCCAGTTTTGATGGGGCCAAATGCTCCAGACTTCTGGTCGGTTCATGGTGGGCGGGCTCTCTGCCGGAGGAGTTATGGGGGTTCAGCTAGAGTAGCACCCATCTCCTCTCTCTGGGGGTCTACCTTAGCCTGGCTGAGGATTCCTGGCCAGCGAATGCAGGAGCTGGAGGCCAAGGTCTCAGCTCGCCTGGGACAGGACTGCTCCGAGTGCTGTCTTACAGGAGCCAAGTGCTGGTCATAAACCAGCTGGTCCCTGGGTCTCTCCTCCTGGGTTTGTCACTGACATTCAGAGAACGTTGGTTCACTTCTTCTGGGACAGTTTAACTCATCGAATACAAAATGGTGGTCTTTGAGGTTTGTCTTGTCCGGTATCATAACTAAAATGTGGAAGTTTGGGCTCTTGAGGTACAGTGGTAGTGTCCCTATCTCTAAACTGGGAGGCCTGGATTCAAGTCCCATCTGCTAAAGAGGTGTATAAAAATGACTCTGAACAGGTTAATTCGAAACTAAAGTAAAATGTGGAAGCTGAATGAAGAGTGAGAAGATCATTCCATAAAGACATCCCTGCACTGCTTTGTATCATCTTGCTATCATTCTAAGTTGCTGACAAACTCAGTCACAAACTGCCCAACTTCATTATATCAGAGCTGTCTAGTCAGGTCAGAAACCTACATCATGTCATGGGGGTGCAGGAGATGCCAATGGGGTACTGCTCCCTTCTTCAAACCTTTTCTCTGCCCTTTCCCTTTTCTGTATTCCTCCTCCACTGTTTGGCTGTGGCATTTGCAATTTCTGGTCTGACATCCAGGTGGCAGTCTTGTTCCTGGCCTCAGTGTGTTCAGGTGGCATCAGTCAAAATAGGGAACTGTCGATGGATCATTCCTTATTTCGAGCCTGAAGTTATTCTTCTCCCCAGAATTATTATGCTCAGGCACCTCAGCACCATCTAGGACACCATCACCTTTAATGTTTACTCCTTCCTCCACTGATGCTCAGTAGCAGCCATGTGCAGACGCACTGCAGAAATTTTCCATAGATCCTTACACAGCACTTTCTAAACCCATGACCTCTACCCCTTAGAAGGACAAAAGTGTCAAGCACATACGAACACTACCACTTGCAAAGTCCCGGCCAAGTGTCTCACCATCCAGACTTACAACTAAGTCACCGTTCCTCCACCGACTTGATGGAGGATATGGAACTTGCTACCACTGAAGGTGATTCAGGACAATAGTCTGGATGGGATTAAGAGGAAATAGGTAGCCATTTGAGGGAAGGTGAATAGAAGGTTATGGTGAGAGAGTGTTGAGGTAGGATGGGAGAAACCTTGGATACAGAGATATGGGCTGGTTGTGCTGAATGGCCTGTTTCTGTTCCGTATATTCCGTGAGGTTCCATATAACTGGCCCTTAGGTGAGCTCCTTTCCTATCAGACTGTATCACAGAAACATGAAAAATAGAGCAGGAGTAAGCCATTCGGCCCTTCAAGCCTGCTCTGCAATTCAGTATAATCAGGGCTGATCATCCATTTCAAACCCCTGTTCCCGTTTTCTCCCCATACTCTCTGATCCCTTCACAACTAGATCAAACTCGTTCTTGAAAATATTTATTGCTCTCGCCTCAATTGCTTACTGAGGCAGAAAATTCCAAAGATTCCCCGCACTCTGGGTGAAGACATTTCTCCTCATCTCAGTCCTCCTCAGGCCTACCTGTATCTTTAGACTGTGAACCCGGTTCAGAACATCCCAGTCATTGGGAACATCCTTCCTGTGTTTACCCTATCAACTCCTGTTCGAATTTTGGAGGTTTCAATGAAATCCCCATCTCATTCCTCTCAACCCCAGGGGATATAGTGGTAACTGAGCCAATCTCTCTTCATACTGTCATCCCAGGTATCGGCCTGGGAAATAATAGGTTTGCAGCGAAAAGGTGACATTCCCACCCTTGCTCCATAGGTAAGGAAGACTTTCCTTTCAACAAGAGCATTCACAACTTTCGAATGTTCCAATCCTGGCTTTCTAGCCAACTCATTGCTTTTCAAACTTGTATCACTGGTGTAATGTAGGGAATGCAGCAGCCAGTTTGTACACAGCTTGCTCCCACATACAGTAATAAATAATAACAAACCAGACAACTGGCTTTTCACTTTGTGACATGGACTGAAGGGTAAACACTGACCCCAGGACACTGGGGAGAACTCCATTGGCTCTGCTTCAACATGGTACCATGGGGTCATCTGCACCACTGACAGTGCAGCACCTGAGTGTGGGCTTTTCTATTCATGCTGACTATCCTTAGACTCAGACACAAAGATACTACTGACTGAGTTACTCCTGAACATTGCATGGTTAAAGTAAATGATTTTTCGTACCTTTTGGAGGACAAAAATTCATCTCTAATGTTAGCAATAACTAGCATAGCTGGGCTAGAATACACGTAGAGAGCTAATAATTATGAACGAGGAAAACACAGCAGTTAATTTAACAACTGCAAGTCGCACCAATCAAACAGAAAAATAAAGCCTCCATTATACAAAAGCAATGTTCTTACTTTAGAGGTGGATGCTGAGGCCCAGCTCGTCTTGGCTGATTAATATGATTACTTCTTTCAGGCTGAAAACGAACTGCGTTCTGTAACACAATCAGCAGAATCACCTGATGAGAACAAGGCGGTAATTACTCTGAAGAAACCTCCAACAGGCTGGAGACCAGGGATTTCACTGAAGGTGAAAATTAAGTTAATTTTTGCCAAACAACACTGTCCTTTCAGTGTCCAAATAGCTGCCCTAACAAAGACAGGGAGATTTATCGACATTGACGATCTTCTAAAAGCAACAACTTGTACTTATACAGTGACTTTAACATTATTTACAACACACCTTCACCAGATCTGTCATAAAATAGGCGAGCTTTCAATTCCACGTTTGCTTGAGTGAGCATTGTACAAGTTGCCGTGGAGGGACATATGGAGATATATGGGGAGCTAGCCAAATGCTTCATCAAGGTGGTACATTTCAAGGGCTTTAAGGAGAGAGAAGGATAAATATTGGTCCTGGGATACCAGAGAGTTAGCTCATCCTCCACAATCTTCAATCCCCTTCTCCCACATGAACTCCAGCAAAACATTGGATTTAAATCCATAGTATAGAACCAAGCAGGAGATAATAATTACTGGACCATGGTACCATACCAACCTCAGAATGGATCTTGTCCTGCTCAAAGACTGTGTCAACCAGTGTTATACATGACTGATTATTCTCACTAATGTCTTCAGTTATGACTCAACATATAACACAGCAGTGATATCATGTGTTAAAGCTGGGGCCTACTGGTAAAGCCACTGGGCGAGTACAGCATTGGGTTTTGATTAGCTCAGTTGGCTGGATCAGTGTTTTACAGCATGCATTCAATTCCTGCACTGATTACGTTTAACATGAAGGACCCTCAACTTCTCACGTTGCTTGAGATGTGGTGACCCTCAGGTTAAACTCTCCATCAATCCTCTCTCTCTCTCTCTCTCCAATCAGAGAGAGGTCCAGTAGGATTATGACTTTTAATAGAGCACAGCAAATGGCTCTGTGCTCTGGAGACGCAGGATTGAAGCCCTGCACTGATGCCTGTGGAATGTTAATTTAATCAACTGAAAAATGCAGAACTGCTCATTTGCCTCAGCAAAGATCATAAAGCTATCACTATCACTGTCACCCTCTGTTCACTACTGTGGTTTAGGGAAGGAAATCGGCCCACAGTGTGACTCCAGACCAACTGCTAATGGTTGACTCTTCAATGCCTTCTGAAATAGCCCTGGCCATTTTCTCAATTTAAGGACAATTTGGGATGAGCAGCAAATGCCAGTGACGCAGAATAAATCTATCCTTTCGGGGAAAAGAAAACACCACAGTTACAGCTTGCCAAACTAACAAGATGCATTAGCTTAAAGAGAAAGAAAACCTTGCAGTCTCATGATTGACACTTCATTTGTAAAATAAAATTGAGCTGCTCCTTCGCTTGCCACGGTCACACTTGGAAGCTGAAGCCTGATTTTGTTCCTGACAGGGAGCATGTTGCTTTTCACCTCAAGTCTGTACCAAGCAGCAGGCTACGGTATGTCACTGAGACCCTGAGTCTTTCCACACTAATTCCCCCTGAAGCTTCACTTATTACACTGTCCTCGTTTGGTCCACAACTCAATTTTCATGTGTGGGTTTGATGTTGAAATTGAGCAGTTTTTATGCATTGCAAGTGCATCGAGTTCAAATTAAATCTGCCCTTTAATTTCAGTGACTGGAATTAAATAAGTGATTAGACTGTCACAGTGTCCCTCATGTCTTCTTTCACATTCTCTCATCATTACCAAACAGAAGAGTGGTGGCAGTATATTGTCTCTTCAGCAGCTGTGCACCTTCCAGTGGGATGTTTCCTTGTACTAACAGGGTGAGGGGAAAACATTCCAAGATGCTTCACTGGAGCAGTTGTCAAAAAAAACCCAGCATGGTCACTGTTAGAAATTAATAGGAGCTGGTCAGTGGGCTGATTTTCCAGGAGCATCTTAAAGCAGAAAGCATGGAAATTGCAGAGTTTATAGATCGAAAGGATGAAGGCACCACTGCACCAATGGGGTGAGGGGAATGTGGGATGGAAAAGAGACCAAAGCTGTGGGACTCAGCTTTTATAGAATCCCTAGAGTGTGGAAGCAAGCCATTCAGCCCATCGAGTCCACATCAAAGGGCATCCCGCCCTTTACCCCCAACCTTTTATTTCCCATAGCTAATCAACCAAGCCTGCCCACTCCTAGACACTATGGGCACTTTAGCATGGCCAATCCACCTAACCTGCACATCTTTGGACTGTGTGAGGAAACTGGAAGACCTGGAGGAAACCCACGCAGACATGGGGAGAATGTGCAAAGATAGTCACCTGAGGGTGGAATCGAACCCGCGTCCTGGCGCTGTGAGGCAGCAGTGTTAACCACTGAGGCCCCCACGTTCTTGGAAGATTGCATTGCTGAAGGAAGTTACAGAGATTCAGAGTGTTATTTACATGATGCATCTGGAGTTAAGGCAAAATAATTCTGATTCACATCATTGTGCTTTACGTTGGTAGGAAGACCTTGGAGAAACACAATAAGATAAAGAGGACATATCTCTAAATGGACCTGGATTATGCGTATAAGCATTAGTAATTGAAAGCAGCAGGGCAAGTTGAAAGTGTTGTTATTAAAGTATACAGTAACCTGGGTGTTACAACAGAGGCACAGAGTATAAGAGCAGGGAGATCACATCGACCTTGTATAAGAAACTAGCTCAGCTCAATGCGAACACTGTGAATAACTTTGGGCACCTCGTTTTAGGAAGGATGTGAAGGCATCAGAGAGAATGGAGTAAAGATTAATGAAGATGGTCCCAGGGATGAGCACCTTCAGTTATGAGAAAAATTGAAGAAGTTAGGATTATTTCCCTCAGAGAGGGGAAGGCTAATAGGAGAAAGAGGTTTTCAATATTGCAAAGAGTCTGGGCTGGAATAGGATAGAATAGCCTTTCCTGTCACATGTACAGGTCGTTCTGCTGTAACGTGCATTTCATCAGCACAAAGTGGCTGGAATGTGAATGATGAATTGTGGACGCTGTTTGGATAACGCGAGCTTTCTACTGAATGGGTATAGCCATTTTCTATTAGCAATCTTTTACAACATGATTTTCTATAGCTGTTTTTCATAGCGCGAGGTTGCAGAGGAGCGCAGCTGTTGCATTATAGCAGAATGACCTGTACTCAATGAGTGTAGTGAAAACTTTATACATCACCAATTATAATGCTGACTTAGATACAAAAGTACCTAAGCACAGCATCTTTAGATAGGGGACACATTACAGAAATAAATGTTACGAAAAAAAACATGGTCCACACACACACACCAATGACATGCCAGGACAGGGAGGGTCACTGTGCCAGGTCGAGAGGTCACCCCACCACACCAGGTCAGTTGGAGAAACTGTTCCCAGGTGTTAAAGGGATAGAGAACCAGAGGGCACAAATGTGAAGTAATTAATAAAACAAGCAAAAACGATGTGAGGAAAAATCTACTTTGCACGGTAAGTAGTCAGGATCCAGAATGCCCTGCCTGAGATTGTTGTGAAGGAAGGTTCAGTTGAGGTATTCAGAGGGAATTGGATTGTTAACTGAAATAGGAAAAAGTGCAGGCTATCAGGAATGACACAAAGTGAATTGTTCCCTTGGAGATGTGACACAGAGAAGATGGACTGACTGACCTCCATCCGCACTGCAACATCGCCGTGATTCTGTGGAGCAAAGGTTCAAGAAAGTCTGTGGCTTGGCATACCCCATACCCAATGTTAATTTAAATGTGACATCATAACAAAGAGATTTGCATGCATCCAGCAACAATGCTGTCACCAAGTACGGAGTCTTCTCATAGGAAGTAAAATGCACTGATTAGCCATTACTTTTAACAATACTTTACAGACTGTGAAACAAAGATAGGGACATAGATGTTAGAAGGTGATAAACATAAAAACAACTTTTAGAAGTTTTCAAAAATTTATCTTTCTATCTGAAAGTAAAAATTTGACATGAAACATTCCTACTCAGAGAAATTCTCTACCCAACTGTGGAAGTTGAATTATTGAGTAGATTGAATGCAGAGATCAATGTATTTCTATCTATTAAAGACATTGTGGAATATATGAATAGTACAGGAAAATGGTTGTGAGCTAGATCAACGATGATATAGTTGAAAGGTGGAGTAAACCTGAGGGGCTCAATGACCTACTCCTGCTCTTGCTTCCTACATTCTGAACCTCCTGTGATGCAGGCATTGCAGTTGCCAGACAGTTCTGGAAATTTCCTTGAAATCTCGGTATTGAAGCTGGCTCTAGCAGATGGGATTGCTGGAGATGCTACTCAGTGCTGAGTGAGGAGTCGAGTTGGGGGGACAAGTCCTGCCAGAATGGCTCTGGGTGGGCTGTAGCATCCATGAGCTGAATGAATGAGGGTCCACAGAAGAGCCGCTGCTGGATGGAGTAATGCAGTTGTCAAAAGTTACTTGAGAATCAAAGCCTGTGGGGAAGATGGTCACTGGACTGGAAATCCAAGCTAATGGTATGAGGAACATGGGTTCAAATCCCACCACCCCAGTTGGTAGAGCTTAAAGTAAGTTAGTAAAAACTTATCATCGATTTTTTTGCAGAGGACCATTGGGTTCACTGATGCCCTTTAACAAGAAAATTTGCCCAGTCTAGCCTACATGTGACTCCAGACCCACAGCAAGGTGGTCAACTCCCAACTGCCCTCTGAAATGACCCAGCAAGCCCCTCAGATGAGGGGGAAGTAAGAATGGCCAACAAATGTCATTGATGCCAACATCCCGTGAATGATCAACTATGAAGATACCGCATCAACTCCACTTGGCAGGAGATAATGTAGTGAAGGTCTTTAAAACTGCACGTAGCGCCATGTATCTGGTCATGGTGACTCCTCAGACTTCTGTGAGATTTATCTTAGTTGTAAAGGTTAATTTAGGATGTCTCTTGAAGATAATTTGTTTGCTCATTAATGTTTGATATACATTGGCTTTTGTTTGATTGTTCCAGCGAAATGTCTAATCTAATCCGTCATCTTCCCTCCCCAGAGTGACTGGGGAAATTCAGTTTTGTCATGTCATTAGGCTGTACAGGGATCATAAAAAAGGTCATATCATGTTATTGACAGGAACAAGGTGGTGAAGGTGTGCCCCTTGCTGACGGATCTGCTGCTTAATCTAAACGTGGGCTATACTTCAGCTGATATCACCACTTCCAGTCATGAATATGCCAGTAGCAAAACAACTCACAGGTAAACAGTGACAGGCTGTAATCCAGTCAAGCAGAGTGGCATGCCATTCAAACTTTATAAAGGTTACTGTTAATTGCATGATTGCTGGATAATGTACTCAGTATTTCCAACTCGCTCGCATGGTATCTGCAACTGGCAACAGGCAAGTGGCGATCTCTCTGGTAATGACAAACATTTCTTCTGTCTGTTTTTTCTCTCCCCCTCTAATACAGTTTCCAGGAAAGTAAATTATTACAGGCAAAATTTTCATGCACTCAATGCTTTGATCTATCTTTACAATTAAATACGTTCGTTGACCAGTCCTTAGATGGGAAGGGGGAGGTATGGTTGCTGTGAAGTTGAGAGCTGAGATATTGTTCCAATAGACAGTACCGTCTTTGATGTAGAAAAGTCTAAAAGAGTCCAAATGCAGAGTTCATACTGCAAAGTGCCTTAAGTATCGCCCACAGGCTTTGTCGGCAAAGTGCCTTCGGATCTCAAAAACCTAAATATCCAGATCCTCCTGAAAATCTCTGTAACAATGTCTATATCATTGGAACCTGTACCAAGCAAAACCAGGAATTGCAGGAGAAACTCAGTAGTTCTGGTAGCATCAGTGAAGAGAAAACAGTGTTAACGTTTTGAGTCCAGTGACTCCAGTTCTGAAGGAAGATCACTGGACTACCTCTGTGTCTATCTGCACAGAAGCTGCCAGATCTGCTGAGCTTCTCCAGCAATTCCTGACTTTGTTTGTTTCACTGGAACTTGGAACCAGTTACTAACATGAAATAAACAAGGTTCCTTTAATGAAAACTAAGACCATAAGATATAGGAGCAGAATTAAGCCATTTGGGACATCAATTCTGCTCTGCTGTTTGATTGTGATTGATACATTTCTCAACCTCATTCTCCTGCCTTCTCCCTGTAATCCTTCATCCTCTAACCAATCAGGGACCGATCCATATCTTTTAATTGGAAAAAACAGTGGGTTTCTTCGCCTACAGCAGACCAAACAGATCCTGACGTTTCCTATATCTCAGGAGAATGGTGGCTAGATTATTTAGACGGACCAAAAGATCACACACCGAGTGAGCTGGGATAGCCATATAGTACAGTGGGTGAGCTGGGAGGGTCACATAGTGACCTGGGTTAGTTACACAGTGAGCTGGGATAGTTACACAGTGAGCTGGGATAGTCACACTGTGAGCTGGGATTGCCAGACAGTGATCTGGGATGGACACATGGTGCAGTGAGCCGGGACAGCCACATGGTGCAGTGAGCTGGGATGGTCACATGGTGAGCCGGGACGGCCACATGGTGCAGTGAGCTGGGATGGTCACATGGTGAGCTGGGATGGCCACATGGTGAATGAGCTGGGATGGTCCAACGGTGCAGAGAGCTGGAATGGTCACACGATGAGTGAGCGGGGATGGTCCAATGGTGCATGAGCTGGGATGGCCACATGGTGCAGTGAGCTGGGATGGCCACATGGTGCAGTGAGCTGGGATGGTCAAATGGTGCAGTGAGCTGGGATGGCCACATGGTGCAGTGAACTGGGATGGTCAAATGGTGCAGTGAGCTGGGATGGCCACATGGTGCAGTGAGCTGGGATGGTCAAATGGTGCATGAGCTGGGATGGCCACATGGTGCAGTGAGCTGGGATGGTCAAATGGTGCAGTGAGCTGGAATGGCCACATGGTGCAGTGAACTGGGATGGCCACATGGTGCAGTGAGCTGGGATGGCCACATGGTGCAGTGAGCTGGGATGGTCAAATGGTGCATGAGCTGGAATGGCCACATGGTGCAGTGAACTGGGGTGATCACATGATGAGGTGGGATGGTCACATGGTGCAGTGAGCTGGGATGGTCACATCATGCAGTGAGCTGGGATAGTCACATGGTGCAGTGAGCTGGGATGGTCACATCATGCAGTGAGCTGGGATAGTCACATGGTAGATGAGCTGGGGCAGTCACATGGTGCAGTGAGCTGGGATGGTCACATGGTGCAGTGAGCTGGGATGGTCACATGATGAGGTGGAATGGTCACATGGTGGGTGCGTTGGGATGGTCACATGGTGCAGTGAGCTAGGATGGTCACATGGTGCAGTGAGCTGCGATGGTCACCTAGTGCAGTGAGTTGGGATGGTCACCTGGTGCAGTGAGTTGCGATGGTCACATGGTGCAGTGAGCTGGGATGGTCACCTGGTGCAGTGAGCTGGGATGGTCACATGGTGCAGTGAGCTGGGATGGTCACGTGGTTAGTGAGCTGGGATGGTCAAATGATGAGGTGGGATGGTCACATTGTGGGTGAGTTGGGATGGTCACATTGTGCAGTGAACTGGGATAGTCACAAGATAGGTGAGCTGTTGCGGTCACATGGTGCAGTGAGCTGGGGTGGTCACATGGTGCAGTGAGCTGGGATGGTCACATGGTGCAGTGAGCTCGAATGGCCATAATTACACCATTTAAAAGGCATCTGGATAAGTATATGATTGGAAGGGTTTATAGGGACATGGGCCAAATGCTGGCAAATGGGACTAGACTAACTTAGGACATCTAGTTGCACCGAAGGGTCTGTGCTGTACATCTCTGTGACTCTATGACATGTTCCTGTTACTTGCCACATGCATGGCCAAGAATTTGGCAAATCCGAGGCAGGTATGTGGAGGGATCCTCAGTCTTACCTTCCAGGGTCAAAGGTCCTGCCTCCATACTTAAAGGGAACCCAGCAAGACATCCGTTCTCAGCAACTCAGCCACACCACTCAACATTTCTGAATGGCTGCCTAAAGCAAAACATCATGCCCTCCCTCCCCTTTCATCTTTCCTTGGATGGATTTGCCCCCTTGGCCTGACAGAGAGTCACACTTGGCCAACCTCCTTGACCAGTTCACGGCCCCCACTATCCCTTAGACATCCTCCATGTCCAGTGACCCTCTTGATTTTTATTCCTACCTTCCCTGTCCCACCCTGATATATACTGGATATTAATAACCCAAGGCATTTCTAACAATGTGATTTTAACAATGTTATTTTATTAAACCAAAGTACACGATAAAATTCTGTAAAAACTTTACCCGAACAGTGGGGGTACAATCACAAGTGAACCTGGCTTATATGGACGTGACCACGGATCAGATGTTGGTGATTGGCCCATACGGTCTCAACATGTAGACGGCCTTCTGTATGAACTAACCAGGCTCTGAGGCAGATTTTCTTTTACCTTTTCTCTATACAGACAAGGCTGAATGTTCACACCTTGACATCGTCCATTCTCCAGCACATGATCAGTCTGACCACTAGCGAACGTCGCAAATCCATCATGCACCTTGGCTACTTTGATTGCCCAGGAGAAAGTGAGGACTGCAGATCCTGGAGATCAGAGTCGAAAAATGTCACACTGGAAAAACACAGCAGATCAGGCAGCATCCAAGGAGCAGGAGAGTCGATGTTTCGGGCATAAGGAATCCCGATGAAGAGCTTACGCCCAAAACGCCGACTCTCCTGCTCCTCGGATGCTACCTGACCTGCTGTGTTTTTCCAGCACCACACTTTTCGACTTAGTTTGATTGCTCATCAAGGTTTGCCTGTTTGTCCTTGGAAAGAGGTTTATCTTTCGGTTTTAATGAATTTTGATTTCAGCTTTGCCTTGCTCAGCTCTCTCCACCTTTATGCCAGCCCATATGCGACTTACACAAGCGCTCTCTGTTTAACTGATAAATACTCCACATTATCACATCTCATGCACTTTGTCTGCTTCAGAACAAGACTCCAATCTTTCAGAGTGACTTTGACAGCTCAGTCCATTACTATGGAGTTACAGCACTTAATTAAACAGATACACTTGCCTTCAGGAACTCATTAAAACCAGTGACTTTTCAAATCATTGGGTCACTTACTAGCTGATACTTTTTCAATAAGGGAAACTTTATGGTTTTTTTTGTTCATTTTGTTTTGGCTAACTCAGCACATTTTAGGCTGATATCTACATCACCCATTCTCAAACCCTGGTCTGGCACTGACAAACATCCCCATCTTGGATAAAACAGTGGCTACCCAATCTAAAGTCCAGCAAATTCAACACCTCCCTGCCTTGGTTGGTGATTAGGGGGTGCGGAAAGTGCTCTCTCGCAGAGAACTTAATTGGAAAGAGGAACTCAATTCTGGCAAACTAGTCTTTTAATGAGCATTTCATATGATGCAATGCCTGTATAAGGGCTTCCTGAAACTTTTACCGCTCTGAGAACTTAACTGTCACCCCATTGTCAGGATTCTGAACTTTGGCCTTCCCCTGCTCACCTCTCTTCCCACTCCCAGGAGGTTCTACACATTAACTCTGTTTCTCACATCCTCATCTGCTGCCTGACCAGCTAATTATTTCCAGCGTTGACAGTATACTGCCTGTACCCATTGGCATTCTGAGTTTGCTGAGAGAGGGGTTTGAAGAGATGACAAGTCCACAGAGCAAAGAAGCCTTAAGACCAGAAGAACTAGGAACAGGAGTAGGCCATTCGGCCCCTTAAGCCTGCTCTGCCATTTGATTGGCCCATGAGATTATCTTGGTTCTTGAGGAGTGCTGTGTTCTATCTCACAGTCAGTATGTCAGCACACACACTGTGCTAATTTATCTTTAAGGGACAATTTAAAGGGACAACAAGTGGTCTCAGAGTGTAAAAGTTTCAGGTTAGTTGAAGCCTGACACATTACTAGCAACATGCTCCACTGCTGTAAGTGAAAAGCCTAATACTAACCCAGACACAGATGTGCCTGTGAATGTAATATTTGTAATTAATGTGTGTTGAACCCTTCAATACCATGTTACCCATGCCTAGTTTCTTATGCTTTGAGGGGTGACAATCCTTGCTGCTTCGGACAAAATATATTTCTAAAATTGCCCCAATTAAAAATCAGAAGCTACAGCCTATTTCTGAGCTGAGAGATAGTGCTATAAACTGTAGGTAGCTGAAAGCTGGAACACTCTATGTCAAACACTTTCCACATGGTTACAGTACAGGTCGATCTGTTACAACACGCATTGCATAAACATGAATTTGCTGTAATGGATTGATGAATTGGGTACACAGCTTCCAAAGCACAAACTTTGTGATTACATCACCAACACTTTAAGCTGCTTTGAAAGCGCAATTTTTCTATAACGCGGGGTTGCATAAGAACGCAGTCATCATATTATAGATGAACTACCTGTATTCTAACAGCATCTGTAATATCAGTGTTAGTCAGGGATCAGCAGATATAAAAGGACAGCAGGCAGTGAAACAGCAGTTTTAATTCACATTGACACAAAGTCAGGGGCATTTGACTTCAAGGTACACTTCAATATTATTATCATGGATTGCAGAAATGTAACTATGAACTGGGCATCCAGTGACTCCTTTACTGAATTACACCCATGTATGAACCTAGCAGATCTGGCAGCATTTGTGGAGAGAGAAACAGAGCTAACGTGGAAATCATGTTGGACCCAAAACATTAACACTGTTTTTCTCTCCACAGACCTGCTAAGTTTCTCAGACATTTTCTGTGTTTGTTGCATGTGCACTCTAGTTAAAGTTCAGACACAACTTAAAACAAGAAAGCATTCAACTACATGAACTTTTTGTCTATCCCAGTGGCAATCTTGTCTGATTAATCTTGACTGGATATGTTGATTTCAGTTGCTGCTTTAACATTTGGTCCATTCTTGCCTCATCGAGTTTCTGTGCACTTGCCTGGCAGAGTCTGTTAGCTTTCATAATCACACCATACTCAAGGTAGACTGAAGTGCTGTCGAGTAAAATAAATTGGGCACAATCCCAATGTATTGTGATAGTTAGAGAATTTACAACCAGCGACAAATGGACATAAAAGTTAATCACAATTTTTTTATAGCTACTCAACTTTTACAATCAGAAATGGATGATGAAACTTGCTCTAGAATAGATCTGAAAGCTCATCTAAGGGTCACTAATGCAAAATAAAATGTTAGCATCGATCCCGTCGGTTCCTAGTCATCTCCACCAACATCAGAATGAAGAGAAAATCAATGGGAAAGAACTAATGTAGCAGCAGCAAGAGAGACAACTGCTGTTGTTAAGTCATTAAGATAGCAGCAGTATTCCTACGCAGAGTTAAGTCAGTGTTTCTGCACCTGGATATTATCATTAGAGATACCAGATGAACATTTAACACTTTTGTATTTCCCTCGTTTTTATTTATTTGTTTTTTGATATTTGGGCATTGTTGGTTGGCCAGCATTTACTGCCTGTCCCTAGTTGCCCCCTTGAGAAGGTGGGGGTGAGCTGCCTTCTTGAACCGCTGCAGTCCATGTGGTGTGGGTTGACCCACAATGTCCTTAGGGAGGGAATTCCAGAATTTTCACGCAGCAATAGTAAAGTAACGGTGATATATTTCCAAGTCAGGACGGGGAGTGGCTTGGAGGGGAACATAAAAGGGTTGCCGTTCCCATATATCTGCTGCACTTGTCCTTGTAGGTGGAAGTTATCGTGGGCTGAGAAGATGCTGTCTGAGGATCTTAGGTTTTTCGCTGCCTTAATAAAAACCACAGACCGTACATTTGAACTACTTCATTGTGGTGGTGATGATCTGCCTGAAGGCAGCTCCTCTGTCCACTTCTCCATGCCTTGCTCCACATACAAAGCTGCTCCCATTTTCAGTCTCAATGTGCACTATGTGCAAGCAAAGGACAATGCCACGTTTGGCTTGTACCTAAAGGAAGTTCAAGTCCTCTCCCCTGAAACAATCTCTGTCTGTAGGCTCCTCAGTCATGCTCACTAGACAATCGCTGGTTCCCATCCTTGGAGCCCTGAGTATGTCTGCCCTTTTCCTGGGCTTGGAGTCACTCTCAAAAGGACAAACCCCTCCTCCCGTGACCTCAGGCTCCATAAACCCTGTTTACTGGGGCATGGAGGGATATGGTACATGCCCACGGTACATTCCAAGCCGAATCCCTGCTGGCAGTTCCTCTGGAAAGGCAAGTCTAAAGGTAAAGGCAAACTCTTTCCTGCTGGTAAGAGGCCGTTTGAGAGGAACAGAGCACAGAAAACAATTTCACATCGCACAAGAACATTACAAACCTGACCTCTCAGAGGAAGAACAGCCTTCACATCAATTCTCAAATGTTTAGACTCAGACATCAAAGTGCAAGACTTACACATGACTTTGGTTACAAAGCCTTTGCTCATAACCGAAGGTTGGGCCAAGGATTCCCATTGAATTGGCTCACACTTCCAGATGATGCTGTGCAGTGTTTCATTTTCTTACTTTACTTCACTTCTGTGGAGACCGAGTTTGGTCGTGCGGACGAGATCAGTGAGGAGGAGAGCAAGCCACCACAGAGAGAGTGAACCCAACATGTGGGAGATCAAGATATCACGGAGGAAGTGAACCCAACATGTGGGAGATCAAGACATCACAAAGAGAGTAAACCCAATGTGTGGGAGATCGAGTCATCATGGGGAGAGTGAATGCAACATGGTGGTGAAAGAAGTCTCCCAGCCTTTGCGGTGGTGTTGAGAGAAGGCAGCCCCAGGGTCTCTTGACATCTGTGGAAGCAGCAGTGGGTATGGGGAGATCAAACCCATGGAGAGAATTTGGGTCATGAAGCCAGCAGGTGGCGATGGCATCATGGCTTGGTCAGGTCTGGAACGTTGGCAGCAGGTGGGGGCTCAGATTGGGACTTTGACAGTTGAAGATCGAGCCTGTTGTGGGAAGAGCAAGCCTTACACAGCGTGAGGAAGGTCTCTGGTATCTGCGCTGATGATGGGAGCAGGCAGTCTGAGGTTTCCCAGAGAGCAGGTCATTGCAGAGGAGATCGGGCCCTTGTAGGGAGTGTGAGCTCAGCATGGCTCAGCAGTTCAAAATGACTGCTGAACTTTTAATATACATTATTTTTATTTTTCTATTTAACACTAAGAAGGACTGAAGTGTTTAATGTTTAGCTTTAAGTTCTTTTATTTTTTTACTTTGTACTAAGAACTGAAATGTTTAGCTGTTAACTTCTTTCTTTATTTCTCTATTTTGTTCTTAAGAACCTTTGTACCTAAGATGGTGCTTGGAATGATGACAATGTGTACACTTTTCACTGTACTCATATACTTCTGTACATGTGACAATAAATTCTAATTCTATTGCCTCCCCCAGGGTCACTGAGCCAGGACTCTCTCCCACTATGACCAGCTTCCAATCAGATGATTCATCATGATAAACTTGACCACATTACAAACAAGTCTCTCACGGCCAATGAGTCCTGGTATGAGATTTGAACCCAGAACCTGTCGCCTAGAGAGGAGCACACTACCCACTGCACCATAAGACCTGTTACAACTTAGGTACCATGTGTGGTTTTCTGTATCTTATTGTAGGAAGGATGTTAAAGTGATAGAATGTCTAGAGTGTATCACCAGAATTATACGAAGGATGGGAAATTCATATCGAGAGATTTGATATGATAACTGATTTTATGATGAATGCTTTCATTATCACGTGCATTTTGCAGTGGTAAATACAGTAAATTACAGTGAAAATCTTCCACTGTCACCATGATCTAGCTCTGTTTTGAACAATTTGAGAATAATCTTTTTAAAAGATTTAGCTTAAAGAGAGTCCATAACCATTCCAGCACCATTTCACTGCTGCCAGCGCCGGACCCAAACACCATTGAAGCCACTGCTCCTCGGGTGCTATTTTTTGCCCCGGGCCTACCTCTCCAATATAACAGCCAATACCAGATCCCGCTCTGGGCTCACCAGTCACCACCAAGTTCCAGACCCTGACGAATCCCCCCCTCTCCTCCTGCCTTCCTCCATCCCCACCAATATCGCCACAACCCAGCTCTTCCCAGAAGTTAAGTTGAAGCACAAACTAAATAGAAGAGAAAAAGTGAGAAAAGAAGAAAGGAGGAACAAAGGAAAGTGGACTGAGTGGACGGGTACCGGGCTGAGGAGCCTGGACACAGCCTGTACAACTGCCGCCATCTTGATATGGTGGTCAAGGTCAATCATTTGACACATCAGGGCTACTTGCACTAATCAGAAAAAGGCAAAGAGAGTTGTTGGTGGTTTCCCCAAATTATTTTTAGTGAGTGAAGAGGGAAACATTATTTCCCTGGAGAGAGATTCAGTGATGATCGTAGTGATTAGAACGAGGTCAGATGGGTGGACCTCATGGAATATGAGTTCCCTGGTTGGGGCTGTTAACCTGGTCCAATCAGGGTGCCCTAGCTGATGGATATAAGCAGAAGTGTCCTGGCCAAACTGGCCATAAACAGGTCCAGGCAGCGGGCCGTGGAGGGGGTCGTTAGGGCCAACTGCCTGCCCCTCTTCTGGGGTTACGTTAGAGCCCGGGTGTCCTTGAAGAAGGAGCACGCGGTGTCCACCGACACCCTGGAGTCGTTCAGGGAGAGGTGGGCGCCGCAGGGAGTGGAGTGCATCATTTCTCCCTCCAACTCTATTTTGATTTAGTCCCTACCCTCCCCTTCACTGTTTTGATCACACAGCATTGCCCTGTGGTTTGAAGGGCAGTGCTTGTCACTGGCCACTCGGGTGTTTTTCATATCTTCCTGGTGGTGGAAATTGAATAAAGATTCGTGCACTTTGTGTCTTTCACTGTGTTTCACACCTGCGCACACACACACCATGGGTGCTGGGGAAAAAATAAGCACTACCGCACTTAGGCGGTAGTGTGGGGGTTAAATTAAAAAGAAAGAGGAAAGAAAAAAAAAAAGAAAAAAAAAAGAAAAAAAAAGAAAAAAAAGAAAAAAAAGAAAAAAAAAGAAAAAAATAAGCAGAAGTGTCCTGGCCAAACTGGCCATAAACAGGTCCAGGCAGCGGGCCGTGGAGGGGGTCGTTAGGGCCAACTGCCTGCCCCTCTTCCGGGGTTACGTTAGAGCCCGGGTGTCCTTGGAGAAGGAGCACGCGGTGTCCACCGACACCCTGGAGTCGTTGAGGGAGAGGTGGGCGCCGCAGGGAGTGGAGTGTATTATTTCCCCGTCCAACTCTATTTTGATTTAGTCCCTACCCTCCCCTTCACTGTTTTGATCACACAGCATTGCCCTTTGGTTTGAAGGGCAGTGCTTGTCACTAGCCACTCGGGTGTTTTTCCTATCTTCCTGGTGGTGGAAATTGAATAAAGATTCGTGCACTTTGTGTAAAAAAAAAATTTTTTTAAAAATAAAATAAAAATAAATAAACAGGGGGTTTTTGCTCACACAGCATTGCCCTTTGATGTGAAGGGCAGTGCTTGTCACTGGCCACTCGGGTGTTTTTCATATCTTCCTGGTGGTGGAAATTGAATAAAGATTCGTGCACTTTGTGTCTTTCACTGTGTCTTACACCTGCACACACACACACCATGGGTGCTGGGAAAAAATAAGCACTACCGCACTTAGGCGGTAGTGTGGGGTTAATACAAAAAAATGAAAAAGAAAATAAATAAACAGAAGTGTCTACTGGGGAAAAATAAGCAGTACCACCTAACAGTGATTGTGTGGGGGGGGCAAACAAAGTAAAAAAAAAGAAAAATAAACAGAAGTGTCAGAGGTTCTGTTCACTCTTGAGAGCTGGCTCTGAGGGAACTGGATCAGTGTTAAGGACTCTCCAAATGTAAGTAAAGGGTGATGGGATACCAGCCTTTTGGTTCAATGATGAATAAAGGAAAGCAGCTCAGAGAGTTTACTTTAAATCGAAAGCTGAGATAGAGGCTATTGCAATCCTTAAAAACAAGATGAATAATGATATGAAGCTCAGGAGGATACAAAGATATGAAGAGAGGGAAGGCATTGAGCTTAATTTGGGATTTCGGTAGCAATGTGCTGGAACAGATTCTATAGGCCAGTTATTCTTTATTATTTCAGGATGGAACAGTAGGGGGTTCAAAAACTGAAGTCCACCCACCTCTGGAGTTTCCATCAATACTTCCCAGGGGATTCACAAAATAATACTTCGTAAGCCTGAGACCATCCAGGACATAATAGTCCCCTTGACCAACTAACACCTTCAACATGCATTCCTTTCACCACAGTGTGGACCACCGAAAAGACACGCTGCAGTGACTCAGCAAGGCTTGTTTGACAGCACTGCCCAACCCATGTCCTCTAACCCTCAAAGGACAAGGGCAGCAGATACATGGGAACACCACCCCTGCTTCCATGCTCCACACCATCCCGACTTAGGACGATATCATCACGCTTCAGCGTTGCTGAGTTAAAAATGGATTTCCCTTCTTAAAAAAACTCGGAGGGTACGAAGTGATTTGAGATGGCAGCGAACCGCCACTTTCTTAAGAGCAATAAGGACAGGCAGCACTGAAATGCTCACGCAAATAAAAAAGCTTTAAAAAGCTTCAGCACTAATGTAACATGTAGGGCAGTGGTAGTGTCCCTACCCCAGGAACTGGAGGCCTGGGATCAACGCTCAACAGATGTGTGTAAGAAGATGTCTGAACATGTTAATTAGAAAAATATGCTTAAATGAAAAAAATCATGTTACACTTTATCTCTTGCACATTTCAACAAAAATCCTCTCACAGTGTCACTTTGTAGTAACAATAGCCATGCTGTGACCTTACGTCACATTAATTTTCTGACACGTTAACACTAGGAGATTATCGCACATAAAATGCTGTGGTATTAGTTCTTGCATCTCATTGCCTTGATTATCTGTTGATGCCTTTTGATTGCACATGAATACACCATGGTTACCAAAGACTTTTAAAATGGAAATAACAAGCTTATTGCTCATGATACAAAGGCAGCAGAATGAAAAACAAGACTGAGATGAAGTTTCTGTGATCCTTCCAAGCCCCACAATGTCCCTGATATCAAGCATTCCTTCGAAAAGGAGTGGATGCAATATAATGAACTTTAACCAACTCTGAAAGGGTTTCTGAGGTTTGTATTTAATTAAACAACCCAGATAACTTGGGTTAATGTTAATGTTAATAGAGTTAATGGTTGCGATAGAGTTCTGCTTCTTCAGAATTGATAGCAGCGAGGAAGAAGTAGTATATATGCTGAACAAGAAGAAAGATTAAAATGGATATCCTGTCAGAGTGAGGGGCAGGACTCTTCAAGGTGGACTTACCTGGAAGACATGATGTAAAGAGGCCGGTGTTAGACTGGGGTGGACAAAATTAAGTTTACTTTTACCTGTAAGAGATGTAGTGGTGAGTTAAACACTAAAAAATAACAAAGAACTGTGATGCAGATGTAAATCGTAGAACAGAATCCCTTGAGCATGGAAACAGGCCATTCAGCCCATCAACTCCACACTGACCCTCTGAAGAGCAACCCACCTCATTACCCTATGCCTATAACCCTGTACTTCCCATGGTCCTCAGGTTATGATCCCCTCGTCTGTTGGGTAGCAAAAAAAAAAATTCAGGATGCAAAGTTTCAGCTGGCCAATGTAAATGAGCAGCAGAAGTTCCTCTTGTCAACACTGGTTCAATAATTGCACCCTTTCCTCTAAGACAAAAAAAAATACATTCAGAATCTTATGAACACTATGGGCAATTTCCCAGGGCCAAGCCACCTAACATGCACATCATCAGACTGAGGGAGGAAGCCCATACAGATGTGGGGAGAATGTGCAAACTTCACACAGTCACCCAAGGGTGGAATTGAACCCAGGTCCCTGATGCTGTGAGACAGCAGTTAACCACTGAGCCAACGTGCTTATCATCAACAAATAGCCTCTGAATGTACAAGGTACTGTCACAACTCTACAGTTATGTGTTTGTAATTTTGAGAAAAACAGTTTTGAATGTTACCGATTCTATTTACAAAACAAACCTGGAAAGTGGCTGCAGGCTCAGAGAGAGAATTATAGATTTCAACCTGGGTCTCTACATCAGTGATGATTGAAAACAATCTTTCATTTAATTATGTTTCGCTGTGGTCCCTTGGAGGGGATAACAATCTTTTATTAATGACTCATTGCGAGAATGTAAATTGGACAGCGACCAGAACAAAAGTGAAGAACTACAGGTGGGAGAATGAGCTGCTTTTGAAGTGTCAGGGTCTTAATTGGAACATGGCTTAGCTTTTCTACATAAGGGGAACAGCATACATCTTACATCATACAACTAAAACCATACAAAAGGCAAGCATGCTGCTGACAGAGATTCCATCTTGATTGATTGATTGATTGTCACGTGTACCGAAGTACAGTGAGAAGCTTAGTTTATGAGCAGTACAGGCAGATCCTAGTAAACAAGGATGTACAGATCAGAGAGACTTAAACAGAGGCATGCAGGTTACATGTGCACCGGGGGAGATCAGCGTTAGTAAGATCAGCATTATTTGAAGTTAGAAAGTCCATTTATCAGTCTAATAACAGCAGGGAAGAAGCTGTTCCTGCACCTGTTGGTACGTGTTTTCCATATTCTGTATCTTCTGCCTGACAGAAGAGGGTGTAGGATTAGTGGTGCTGGAAGAGCACAGCAGTTCAGGCAGCATCCATGGAGCTTCGAAATCGACGTTTCAGGCAAAAGCCCTTCATCAGGAACAAAGGCAGCGAGCCTGAAGCGTGAGGGGCCCTCTAGCTTATCTCTCCACACTTCAGGCTCGCTGCCTTTATTCCTGATGAAGGGCTTTTGCCTGAAACGTCGATTTCGAAGCTCCATGGATGCTGCCTGAACTGCTGTGCTCTTCCAGCATCACTAATCCAGAATCTGGTTTCCAGCATCTGCAGTCATTGTTTTTACCGAAAAGAGGGCGTAGGAGATCATTATCGGGGTGGGAGGGGTCTTTGATGTTGGCAGCCTGTCGACGGCAGTGAGCTGTGTAAATGGAGGCCGTTGATGAGAGGTTGGCTTCCGTGATGGTCTGGGCTGTGCACATCACTTTCTGTAGACTATTACAGTCCTGAGCAGAGCAGTTGCTGTACCAGGCCATTATGCACCCAGACAGTATGCTTTCTATGGTGCGTCTGTAGAGGTTGGTGAGGCTCCTTATGGACATGCTGAATTTCCTGAGCCAGCTGAGGAAGGAGAGGCGTTGTTATGCCTTCCTGACTGTCGCATCTATGTGGGAAGGCCAGAGCAGGTTGTCGGTTATCGTCACTCTGAGGAACTTGATGCTGTCCACCCTCTCAACCTCAGCTCCATTGATGTAAATGGGGCTGTGTTCTCTTCCTTTCTTTCTGAAGTCAATGGCCAGTTTTGCCAACATTGAGAGAGAGGTTGTTCTCATTGCATCATCAAGTCCTCTGTCTCCCTTCTGTACTTTGACTCGTCATTGCTAGAGCTACTTAGAAGAAAGCTCTCTCTAGAGACAGGGGGAGATGCTTTGAAGCAGCCATTGTACAGAAACTGGGCAACTACAATTGCCACATCTGCCAAACCAGAAGTCAGCAATCCTTCATAGGAGCAGATTATTGCAGATGCTGGAAGCTGAACTGAAAACAGCAAATGCTGGAGATCACATTGGGTCAGGCAACATCCATGGGGAGAGAGCAAGCTCATGTTTTGAGTCTGGGTGACTCTAATGAAGAATTATCTCAATTCAAAACATGAGTTTGCTCTCTCTCCATGGATGCTGCCTGACCTGTTATGATTGCCAGCAATCCTTATTCACTCTCTCTCTCAAAATCAATTGTACTGCTGAGTCTGTCTGCACAAGAAAGAAAACAACTATTCAACTACAGAAATCACCACCGATGCTGGGCTCTCTTCCAAGTTTCCGATCACTTTGAAAAGAGAGATCTTCAAGTAAGCAATGGGTCTGCAATGTTAAAGAACAGAATTCACAGTCTGCTCTATCCAGAACAGTTCTGAGGAAGGGTCACTGGACCTGAAACGCTAACTCTGATTTCACCCCACAGACACTACCAAACCTGCTGAGCTTTTCCAGCAATTTCTGTTTTTGTTTTTGATTTACAGCATTCGCAGTTCTTTTGGCTTTTATTTTGTTGACTTTATCTTTATCATCTATCCATAGCTACCTTTAATCTTTGTATCTATATGTTAATTAACAGTTTTACTAAATAGCATTCAGATACCACTGTGTGATAAATTAACCTATGATCTTGTTAAAGTCAAAGCTTTTTTGCTAGTTTTTTTTTAAATTGGAACAGCAAAAGCAAGCTGAAGTGGACTACAATGTATAAATATATCATTTCACAGTTCATTGGCCACCCAGTGGACATGCCTGGCGGTCATAACAATATCTATGGATATTCCTGTAGCAATGGCCTTGGTGTGTTGCTGTTGTTACTCGGCGGTAGTATTTTCACTTTTTCACTAAGAGTATGGGTTTGGTTTCCATTCCAGGAAGAATTGCAACAGCATGAGCCAAAGACATTTTCAAAAAGGTTAGTGTCTACCATCCCCTATGGCCCCGTCATGCGGCCTGTCATTCCTGATTGAATTTTTAAGTGTGTCAGAGATGTTTGTGTATCAATCCTATGAGCTAATTATTAATCAGATTACGCAGAGTTCTTACCTCATTACTCGGGGTCGCGAGTTCAGAGTAAGAGGGGAAAGGTTTCGGGGAGATATGCTTGGAAAGTTCTTCACACAAAGAGTGGTGGGTGCTGGAATGCGTTGCCAGCAGACGTGATAGAAGGGGGAACGATAACGTCATTTAAGATGTATCTAGGCAGATACATGAATGGGCAGGGAGCAAAGGGATACAGATCCTTAGAAAATCGGCTGCAGATTTAAGATGGAGGATCTGGATCGGCGCAGGCTTGGAGGGCCAAAGGGACTGTTCCTGTACTGTAATTTTCTTTGTTCTTTGTTCATTGAGATCTACGCTTGTCCACTTGAAGTGGCCGAGCCCAAACAGATATGTCAAAAGGATTCATTTCAATAATAAATATTACTCTATTCCAATATACAGCACAGCTTCTTCAAGGTGTCAGTAAGGTATGAAACATATCAAATTCTTGTGGCAGATAGAAGTTGCTGGAAAAGCTCCCGCAGGTCTGGCAGCACCTGTGGAGAGAAATCAGAGTTAAAGTTTTGGGAAGGCTCACTCAAAATGTTAACTCTGATTTCTGTCCACAGATGCTGCCAGACCGGCTGAGCTTTTCCAGCAACTTCTATTCAGATTTGCAGGATCCACAGTACTTTCGAGTTTTCAAGTTTTTGTGATTTTGGATATTACAAGTAGTCTTGCTACTACTTGAGAGTTTCGTTTCTATGTGACCCTGCCCTATACAAAAATTCCATAATGCAAGTACACTTAAAGTGTTGGCAATGTAATCACGTGAAAGCTAACACACACGTTAAACGTTTGCATTTTAGAAGAAGCAGTTTGTATTCACCCAATCACGTTACAACCAATTTGCATTAACGAAAGACACACTACAGCAGAACTGCCTGTATTTTAGTTCAGATTGTTCTGTTTTTCATATAAGATCAGGCTAGATGTTTGGTTTCTTTAAGCAATATTTGTCAGGAGTAGTGACATGAGGATATAGCGGCAGACTTCCCTGCTCTGAGCTCCTCTGATTAGAATAGAATCGCTACAGTGTGGGGACAGGCCCTTCACCCAACCAGTCCACACCGACCCTCCGAAGAGTCACCCACCCAGACCCACTTCCTTCTGGGTAATTTAGCATGGCCAGTTCACCTGCCCTGCACATCTTTGGATTGTGGGAGGATACCGGAGCATCTGGAGAAAACCCACATCCAGTTTAACCACTCTGTCATGAGTGCATCTCATTTCAACCTTCTAGAATAGTTTCTAACACATTGTCAGTGAACTCACAAAGTATCTTAGACACCCATCTTCAAAGTCATTAAACTCTATCTCTGGTCATATCACCTCGGAGATGGGACAGAATCATGTTAGCACCGTAATTGGACACATGGGCAATGGAGAGAGATCACCCCATTTGTTTTTAAATGTCTATCTACTGCGAACGAAACAGTAAAGTTTGTTTAATGAGGAGAGGTGGAGTAGCTTAAGCTTCTACTCTCCAGAGTTTAGAAGAATGAGAGGAGATCTATCTGAGGTAAATTACGTCTCGCAAAGGGTCATGAATCTGTGGAATTTACTCACAGCTCAGGAATTGGAATCCCTACAGCGCAGAAAGAGGTCACTTGGCCCATCATATCTGCTCGGACCCACCAAAGAGCATCCCACCTCGACCCAATCTGTCCTGTAACCCTGCATTCCCCATGGCTAACCCACCTAGGCTGCACACCTCTGGACACTAACCTGCACAGCTTCATACTGTGGGAGGAAACCCAAGTAGGGGAGAACATGCAAACTCCACACAGGTAGTTGCCTGAGGCTGGAATCAAACCTGGGTTCCTAGTATTGTGATGCAGCAGTGCTATCCACTGAACCACCATGCCACCGTGGGACATTGAGTTAATACTGGGACATTGAGCACATTTAAGGAGGAGACAGACAGATTTTTAATTAGCAACAGACTAAAGGATTAGGGAGAGGGTATGGAGAGGGCAGGAAAGTGGAGTTGAGGCTGAGATGGGATCACCTTGATTATATTGAATTAGGGAGCAGGCGTGAGGGGCTGAATGGCCTACTCCTGCTATTCGTTCTTCTGTTCCCAGGAGTTGGCTGCAAAAAGAGGGTCAGCAGCAACATCAATATTACAGCTGAACATTTGGATTCAAGAACAGCCTGAAAACTTTACAGTTTACGTAGCAAGGTGGGGGAGGGGGGAATGGGGTGGAACTTGGATTTAGCGTGGGAGTCAAAAGGTGTGGCGCTGGAAAAGCACAGCAGGTCATGCTTATGCCCGAAACATCGACTCTTCTGCGCCTCCAATGCTGACTGACCTGCTGTACTTTTCCAGTGCAGCACTTTTCCACTCTGACTCTCCAGCATCTACAGTCCTCACTTCCTCCTTGGATTTAGTGCGGGCCTGGTATCAGGAAGGGGCACTATGACATCATCCATGCAGCCCCAGATTCCTGACTTTCCGAATCTTGGATCATGCCTGTGCTGTGCCTTGACAGGAGTCAAAGGGAAGGATAACTCCATTGGGTCTGCACTATTCAATGGGGTTGGGCTTTACACCTCAGACTGTGAATATCACAATATCATCTCGAGTAGGATCCTCCCTCCCAACACTCCGAGGTTTCCACCTTGCTGATTCGCTGTGATCGAGTGGTAATTACACGCCTGGTAAATAGCCCCAATGTTAACACATATTTGGTCATAGAAGGGGAGGTAATGGCCTAGTGGTTTTACTGCTGGACTGTTAACCCAGATGCCCAGTTAATGTTCTAGGGATCTGGGTTTGAATCCTACTAAAGGTGGAATTTGAATTCAATAAAAATCTGGAATTAAGAGTTAAATGATGACCATGAATCTGTTATGGATTATCCCATCTGGTTCACTAATTCCACTCAGAGAAGGAATCTGCTCTCCTTACCCGGACTGGCCTACATGTGACTGCAGAGCTACAGCAATGTGGTTGACTCTTAACTGCTCTCTGGGCAATTAGGGATGGGCAATAATGTGATGCCCACATTCTGTGAATGAATAAGTAAAAACACAAATGTGGGGGAGCTTTTCAATGCACCTCGTACATCAAGGTGGATACTTGACAGTCTGATGATAAAGCCAGGTTCGCAATGTGCCTACCTCAAAAATCTCCTGGTGACCTGCTCTGGTACTTATCAGCTCCTGCCTTGCTAATGTGGCCCTGAACGGGTCAGCATTTCGGCCTGCGTTCACAGCAACCGACAATTCTGGATTGTTGGACTGGCGACTGCTGTTTGGGGGCGTCTTTGGACTGCTTAAGAAGCAAGACCGTCTTTTGCTCCTTTCCAA
Organism: Chiloscyllium punctatum; assembly: GCF_047496795.1. NCBI lineage: Eukaryota > Metazoa > Chordata > Chondrichthyes > Orectolobiformes > Hemiscylliidae > Chiloscyllium > Chiloscyllium punctatum. The sequence continues at coordinate 111,576,802 of NC_092749.1, forward strand.
CATGTCCCTGGTGCTTTGTCTTGGAACTCCAAAATTCCTCAGCACCTTCCTGCAACACAAACCAGACAGGAATAAATTGCTTTCATTGTATGTGATTTCTACCTTTTCAAAAAATGCCAGGATTTGAATCAGAGAATCCCTACAGTGTGGAAACAGGCCTTTCAGCCCAAGTCCACACCAACCCTCTGAAGAGTAGTCTACCAGACCCATTGCCCAATATTTTCCCCAACCAATGCACCTAACCTACATATCCCTGAACACTATGGGCAATTTAGCATGGCCAATCCACCCTCAACGGCACATCTTTGGATTGTGGGCGAAAACCACAGCACCCAGAGGAAACCTGCGCAGACACAGGAAGAGTGTGCCAACTCCACACAGACAGTCACCCAAGACTGGAATCGAACCCAGATCCCTGGTGCTGTGAGGCAGCAGTACTAACCACTGAGCCACCATACCAATTGATATTGGCATATTAATCTTTACGTATTTAAAAATTGAATAGCAGGCTGGAACATAGCAGACAGAGGGGTGACCTTATAGAGTTCTGTAAAATCATTCAAGGCATAGATAAGGTTGATAGCTAACAGCTTTTCCCCACAGTACGGGGAATCTAAAACTAGAGGGCACAGGGTTAAGGTGAGGGGGAGAGATACAAAAGGGTCGAGAGGGGCAATTTTTTCACACACAGAGTGGTGAGTGTCTGGAATGGGCTACCAGAGGTAGTGGTGGAGGTGAGTACAATTTCATTATTTAAGAAACAATTGGCCAGGTACATGGATGGAATAGGGATGGAGCGATATGGACCAAACACAGGCAAATGGGACTAGATTAATTGTGAAAACTGTGTGGCAGGGGGAAGTTGGGCCGAAGGGCCTGTTTCCATACGGTTCAGCTGTTATGACTCTCTACGACTCTATGTAGAGAAGTTGAGCAGAAAGATCTGGGCTGACACTCATGGACAGCACTGAGGGAGTGCTGCTCTGATGGAGGTGTTGTCTTTCAGATGAGACATTAAACCGAGACTCTGCCTAGCCTCTCAGGTGGACATCAGAGATACCCTAACACTATTTTGAAGAGCAGGGGAGTACTTCCATTGGCCAATAGCTGTGCCTTGAACAACATTGTCACTAAATAGAGATAATCTAATCATTATCACGGGGCTGTCGGAGCTGTCAGTATACAGTTCAGCCACTATGTTTCATACATTACAACAGCGAGTACAATTTCAAAGGTACTTTATTGACGCTAAGATGTTTTGAGATATTGTAAGGTCATGAAAGGCCAAACAGCCTTTGGGAGGAACTATCTTTCAGAAGCATGATATTTTACATTAGACAGCCATAGTTTACTTGATTTTATAACTTAAGTTGTGTTATCTTTGTAACAAACTTAGACAGGTGTCGATAAACCTTTTAGTGTTCATCCACATAGGCCACTGCACAACACAATTTCCCCATCTGGGTGAGGGATTTTACAAACTTCTAGGACCCCATGCCCAGTACTGTAAGAGAATGGGGTCTTGTAGGAGGTTTTATTGCCACTATAGTTCCAAAGGACTTGATTCGCGTGAAGCATTTTGGAACATCCTGAGGATGTGACGGGTGCCAGCGAAATGCAAGTTCTGTCTTTTTTTTTGTTTCGGTTGTGTAATGAAGCAATTCCATTTGGCGTGATGTGAGGGAGGTTAGTGCTTATTTTGTTGATGCGATCTAACGGAAGCTGTGCTGCTGACGTTAGTGAAGGAGATCGAAGGAGGTAGCAGCTGGCATCCACCTCTCTTACTGAATGAGAGCTTAACAACATCATAAAAGGGAACATTGAAACATTTTCCATCTTTAGTGACCTGTTTGTCATTCTAATGAACAGTCAGAAACAACTTCCCCCGGTTTATTTCCAGAGTGTGACAACAATGCACTGCTAACTGTAGCTTCAAACACTGCAACTACTAAAGTCAAAGCACTCCCATGTCACTGACATACTATGACCCATTAAGACAATACATTGTGGACACTACAAGACTGAAGGGGTTAGACATTGAGGTGTTTTCATATTTGCAGTAAGACAGAGACTAGGCGCCATCAACAGAAGCCAGTCACGAAAACATCCAATTAGGAATTCAGGAAACTGCACAATATAGGAGCACAAGAGGGCCATTCGGCCCATTGAGACTGCTCCCCCATTCAGTACGGTCATGGCTGACCTGATAATCCTCAACTCCACCTTTCCCAGTGACCTTGCTGATTACAAATCTGTCTCTCTCAGCCGTGAATATAATTAATGACCCAGCCTCGGCAGCCCTCAGCGGTAATGAATTTCACAAATTCACTGACTTCTTTACTCGCAGCGTGGTGGGAGTGTGGATGTTCCTATCTCAGTGAATATGGAGGTGAATAGTGTAGATGCACTTGAAACATTACTGATCTTGTGCAGTGTGAAAGGATATTTAGAATCTGCTGAGCTAGGGGAAAACATTACTTTATTTAAGAACCATCCCACCATGGCTTCATTTTGCCACAAGGCTGTGAGAGAGAAAGCAAGATCGTGAGGTATCAGCTCCCACGATAATGTGGAGTCAATAAAATGTAGATCTGGAAAAGCACAGCAGGTCAGACAGCATCAGAAGTCCTGATGAAGGGTCCTGACCTCAAATGTTGACTCTCCAGCTCCTCCAATGCTGTCTGACCTGCTGTGTTTTTCCAGCTCCACATTTCATCGACTCTGCTGTCCCTACTATTCCCCATGATAATGTATCCTGTGTCTCGTGAACACATCACACAGCCTCATCAAATCCCTCAGACCGCCCATTTGACAGGAAGCTAGGTAAAAGCAGGAGTGAGAAAGGAACAAAGTCATGTTTTGATAAGGTTAATGAAGAACAATGCAGGGTCAGTATAAACACCAGATCGGACTAGTTGGGCCAAATGGTCTGTTTTGAACAATAGACTGGATGTAATTCTATTTCATAAAAATACGACTTAACCCTGGCCTGGCTTAGCAACAGCAACCAGAGACTGACAGTCAGATTAACAAATTGGATTCTATCGCAGCCCCCTCCATCCCCCACCCCCAAACATATCCTGAATCCACAAGAATCATAGAATAAAATCTCCTCTGTGTCTACACTGACCCTTCAAAGAGCATCTCACCCACCACATCCCTATAACCCTGCACTTAGGCCAATTCACCTAACCTGCACATCTTTGGACAGTGGGACAAAACCTCAGCAAACCCATGCAGGATATGGCAAACTCCACACAGACCGTTACCTGAATGTGGGATTGAACCCGGGTCCCTGGGCACTGTGAGGCAACAGTGCTCACCACTGAGTCACCGTGGGGTCAAGGACTGAATTGAGAAGGAACATCTTCACCCAGAGGGTTGTTAATCCATGGAATTCCTTGCCCTGTGAAGTAGTTGATGCTATTTCAGTAAATGTTTTTAAAGCTAAGGTGTTTTTTTTTGAACAGTAAAGGAATTAAGGGTTATAGTGAGTGGGTGGGTAAGTGGAGCTGAGGCCATGAAAAGATCAGACCATGATCTTATTGAGTGGTGGAGCAGTCTCCAAGGGCCAGGTGGCCTACTCCTGCTCCTGGTTTTTATGTTCTTATGTTCTAAGTCACCTCAGTTGGCACAGACAAAAGTCAAGGTGGAGCTGTCCAGTTTTATGAACCTGTCACTCTGCCTGTCTGAGTTCAATGTGGTTAAGGTTTTCACTGGACAGAACCTACCTGAAGCTTACAGGAATGTCAGAGACTGGATAAATCTTAGTCCTGTTGACCTCTGAGGGACACCTTAACTTCTGAATGAACACATGAGACAGACAAAAAAAATCTTTGCCTGGTTATCGCTTGGTTGAATTTGCCCCTGATTTAATCACTGTTAGCAAAGTTGCAATCATCGTCGTCAACATCCTATAGTCTAGTTAGGATCAGCCTCATTACTGATGAAGGGTTTTTGCTTGAAAAGTCGATTCTCCTGCTCCCCAGATGCTGCCTGACCTGCTGGGTTTTTCCAGCACCACACTCTTGATTCTAATCCCCAGCATCTGCAGAGCTCACTTTTGCCTCGAGTCTTGTTAAAATGAGAGGCACACAGCAAGTCCCACAGGTATGTGGATATCCTCACACAATGCCTCGTACTGATGGCTGAAGAGATCAATCTGTGAGACAAGATTCTGCTGCAAATGGCTATTGGGTGTCAGTGCAGGTTCTTGTTCTGTTTGGTGTTGGTACCTGTTGTCAAACCTGGTGATGATGGCAGCACACGATGGCCCAGAGGTGATATCGCCATTTCCCTCTGTCTTCACCTAGTGCCTGGGAATTAACATCTAAGACCTTTACGTCACAGATCATGAGAACCCTTGGCAGAGTTGATGACCTAGTGGTGTTATCACTAGACTATTGATCTAGAAAGGGGTGGCACTGGAAAAGCACAGCAGGTCAGGCTGCATCCGAGGAGCAGGACAGTCAATATTTCAGGCATATGCCCTTCATTCCTGATGAAGGGTGTCTGACCAAAATGTTGACTCTCCTGCTCCTCGGATGCCGCCTGACCTGCTGTGCTTTTCCAGCACCACACTCCTCGACTCTGACTCTCCAGCATCTGCAGTCCTCACTTTCTCCGGTTAAGTTAGAAACTCAGTTCGTGTTGTGAGGACTTGCGTTTGAATCCTGCCACAACACATGGTGGAGTTTGAATTCAATACAAAAAAAAATGGAATTAAGAATGATGAAACCATTGTTGACTGTCGGGAAAAGCCCATCTTGCTCACTAACGTCCCGCAGGAAGGGAAACCTGCCATCCTTACTTGGTCTGATCTACACGTGACTCCAGACCCACACCAAGGTTGTTGACTCTCAGCTGCCCTCTGAAATGGCCAAGCAAGCCACTCAGTTCTATCAATTGCTAGAAAGTCTCAACAAAGAAATTAAACCAGACAAACCACCCGACATCAAGCCAGGCACTGGAAAAGACAATAACAGAAACAGCCCTGAAGACCCTGCAAATTCCCTCCCTAAAGGCATTGTGGGCCAAATACAGCAAATGGGCTACAGTGGTTCCAGAAGGCAACTCACCTCCAACTTCTTCAGAGCTAACTAGTGACTGACAATAATTGCAGGCCCAGCCAATGACACCCACATCCCATGTGTGAGTAAAAATAAAGTGTCAGGGTGTCCTTCCAGACATCTGGCTCTGGCCTCATCAGCATGTAGGAAGTTCTTAGGTATGCAATGAACTTCCTGAGAAAGTGATGAATGTTGACACAATTACAATGTTTAAAAGACATTTGGATTTTAATAGATGAATAGGGAGGGATATGAGCCAAGAGTAGGCATGTGGGATGAGTTTAGTTTGGGATTATGTTCAGCATGGACTGGTTGGTGTTTCCATGCTGTGTGACTCGATGACTCCATATGACTGCCTCAACCTTCAGCTGTCAATGTCTGAAGAACCCTGACCTTCCTGGGAGCTTTGCCTTTGAGAGGATCCCCCCCACCCCGCCCCCTCACTTTGTAATGGACCATGGAAATGAGGGTCAGAGGTCAGTTTGTTAATCCCACACTTTACGGACATAAACTCCACAAAGGAGCTTCTATTTAGGTAAGTTAGATTTTCTCCCCCTAATCAACTTGTTCAGAGATATTCTGACACACCACTTGAGCAAGTGGGACTTAAACCTAGGCCTCCTGGGTCAGGGGTAGGGACACTACTACTGCTCTGAAAGGGCCTTTCCAATGTTAGATACAGCATGATCATTGGTTTAATCCTTGATCTGATTAAAAATACTTAACTGAATCAAAACAATTGCCTTCAGAAGAACAAAGTGGCCTGTAAATAAAGATTTTAATGAGATGTGTTCCATCGTTGCAAGTTTGTCATTTACTCTAATTGTGCAGACAGACACCTGTTGCTCTTTGAGATCAATAAAAACGACTTGTTGCACCCGTGTGTGTCCAGCTTTCTAATTTAGCTATTAAAGTCTGAGTGGCTGGCACAGTTGTTAGCCCTGTTTAATGCTACACAGCCGTTATTTTTACCTTGTGTAATAAGACCAGCTTTCAATACATCACATTGTCCAACAACACACATCAACTTAATGATGGCACGACATTGCCGTTTGAGAGGATGAAGGCCCATCTGATTTCACAGTTTTCTGAATGCTTCTTTCTGTATTTACTTTGGCACGAAAATAGACTCCAGCCTCAGTTGTGTTGATTGAATAGACACGTCAACGTGCAAATTACAACTCTCCTCCAATCCAGACACGACCAGCCTCTGTCTCCATCTGATAGGCTATTGAATACAGCTTCCATAGTGGAGACTTCGCAAAGGAATTCACAAACAGTTGAACGAGAAATAAACAAATTGCATGGATGAAGAATTGGATGAAACCGAGGGAGAATAGGGAACCGGGCAATGTACTGCACTGTGTTAATGACAAGACCTTCCACATCCCCAACCAACACCATCTCGGAGGATGAGGGCAGCAGATGGATAGGAACACCGACTACCTATAAGTTCCTTTCTGAGTTGCAAATCTCAAGTCACTCCCCATCCTGACTTGGAAATATATCACCATTGTTTTTATTATCAATAATGGGTCAAAGCCCTGGCACTCCCCCCAGATAGGAAGGGTTTGGAGGGATATGGGCCGGGTGCTGGCAGGTGGGACTAGATTGGGTTAGGATATCTGGTCGGCATGGACGGGTTGGACCGAAGGGTCTGTTTCCATGCTGTACATTTCTATGACTCTATGACTCTATGATCGACACCTATAGGGGTTGATAGGAAGGGTGAGGGCAGTAACAAATTAAAAATACTACATATGAATGCACAAAGTATTAGAAATAAGATGGATGAGCTTGAGGATCTTTTGGAAATTGCCAGCTACGATATTTTGGGGATAACTGAGACGTGGCTTCAAGTGGACAGGGCCTGGGAAATGAATATTCAAGGCTATACGTGTTATTGTAAGGACAGACTGACGGGCAGAGGGGGTGGGGTGGCCATGTTGGTAAGGGATGATATTCAGTCCCTTGCGTGAGGGGACCTAAAATCAGGGGATGTAGAGTCAGTATGGATGGAACTGAGAAATTCCAAGGGTAGAAAGACCCTCTTCGGAGTTATCTACAGGCCCCCAAACGGTTGTATGGATGTAGGGTGTAAGTTGAATAAGGAGCTGAAATTGGCCTATCGCAAAGATGTTACTACAGTTGTTATGGGAGATTTTGTGGAGTGCCTCCGAGATGGATTCTTAGAACAGCTGGTGCTGGAGCCTACCAGGGAGAAGGCAATTCTGGATCTGGTATTGTGCAACGAACCAAAATTGATCAGGGACCTCGAAGTGAAGGAGCCATTAGGAAGTAGTGACCATAATACAATAAGCTTCAATCTGCAATTTGAGAGGGAGAGGATACAATCGGTAGTGACAATATTTCAATTGAATAAAGGGAACTATGGAGTTATGAGGGAGGAGCTGGCCAAAGTTCAATGGTGCAATACCTTAGCAGGGATGACAGTGGAGGAACAATGGCGGATATTTCTGTGTACAATGCAGAAGATGCAGGATCAGTTCATTCCGAAAAGGAAGAAAGATCCTATGAGGAGGCAGGGGTGGCCGTGGCTGATGAGAGAAGTTAAGAAACATATAAAGTCAAAAGAGAAAAAGTGTAACATAGCAAAGATAAGTGGGAAAGTGGAGGACTGGGAAGCTTTTAAAGACCAACAGAGGATTACTAAGAAGGAAATATGCAGAGAAAAAATGAGGTACGAAGGTAAACTGGCCAAAAATATAAAGGAGGATAGTAAAAGCTTTTTTAGGTATGTGAAAGGCAAAAAAATGGTTAAGGCTAAAATTGGGCCCTTGAAGGCAGAAACAGGGGAATATATTACAGGGAACAAAGAAATGGCAGAAGAGTTGAATTGGTACTTCAGATCTGTGTTTACTGGGGAAGGCACAAGCAATCTCCCTGAGGTAACAGTGGCTGAAGGACCTGAACTGAAGGGAATTTATATTTACCAGGAATTGGTGTTGGAGAGACTGTTAGGTCTGAAGGTTGATAAGTCCCCTGGGCCTGATGGTCTACATCCCAGGGTACTGAAGGTGGTGGCTCTAGAAATTGTGGATGCATTGGTGATTATTTTCCAGAGTTCGATAGATTCGGGATCAGTTCCTGCGGATTGGAGAATGGCTAATGTTGTCCCACTTTTTAAGAAAGGAGAGAGAGAGAAAGCAGGAAATTATACACCAGTTAGTCTGACCTCAGTGATGGGAAAGATGCTGGAGTCAATTATAAAGGATGAAATTACGACACATCTGGATAGCAGTAACAGGATAGGTCAGAGTCAGCATGGATTTATGAAGGGGAAATCATGCTTGAATAATCTTCTGGAATTTTTTGAGGATGTAACTCTGAAGATGGACAAGGGAGATCCAGTGGATGTAGTGTACTTGGACTTTCAGAAAGCCTTTGATAAAGTCCCACATAGGAGGTTAGTGAGCAAAATTAGGGCACATGGTATTGGGGGCAAACTACTGACTTGGATTGAAAATTGGTTGGCTGACAGGAAACAAAGAGTAGTGATAAATGGCTCCCTTTTGTAATGGCAGGCGGTAACCAGTGGGGTACCGCAGGGATCAGTGCTGAGACCGCAGATTTTTACAATATATATTAATGATATAGAAGATGGTATTAATAGTAATATTAGCACATTTGCTGATGATACAAAGCTGGGTGGCAGGGTGAAATGTGAGGAGGATGTTAAGAGATTACAGGGTGACTGGACAGATTAGATGAGTGCTGAAAATATGTTGCTGGAAAAGCGCAGCAGGTCAGGCAGCCTCCAAGGAGCAGGAGAATCGATGTTTTGGGCATGAGCCCTTCTTCAGGAATGAGGAAAGTGTGTCCAGCAGGCTAAGATAAAAGGTAGGGAGGAGGGACCTGGGGGAAGGGCGTTGGAAGTACGATAGGTGGAAGGAGGTCAAGGTGAGGGTGATAGGCCGGAGTGGGGAGGGGCGGAGAGGTCAGGAAGAAGATTGCAGGTTAGGAAGGTGGTGCTGAGTTCGAGGGTTGGGACTGAGATAGGTGGGGGGAGGGGAAATGAGGAAACTGGAGAAATCTGAGTTCATCCCTTGTGGTTGGAGTGTTTCTAGGCGGAAGGTGAGGCGCTCTTCCTCCAACCGTCATGTTGCTATGGTCTGGCGATTGAGGAGTCCAAGGACCTGCATGTCCTTGGTGGAGTGAGAGGGGGAGTTGAAGTTTTGAGCCATGGGGTGGTTGGGTTGGTTGGTCCGGGTGTCCCAGAGGTGTTCTCTGAAACGTTCTGCAAGTAGGCGGCCTGTCTCCCCAATATAGAGGAGGCCACATCGGGTGCAGCGGATGCAGTAAATGATGTGTGTGGAGGTGCAGGTGAATTTGTGGCAGTTATGGAAGGATCCCTTGGGGCCTTGGAGGGAAGTAAGGGGGGAGGTGTGGGCGCAAGTATTGCATTTCTTGCGGTTGTAGGGGAAGGTGCCGGGAGTGGAGGTTGGGTTGGTGAGGGGTGTGGACCCAATGAGGGAGTCACAGAGGGAGTGGTCTTTTCGGATAGGGGAGGGGAGGGAAATATATCCCTGGTGGTGCGGTCCATTTGGAGGTGGCAGAAATGGCGACGGATGATACGATGTATCTGGAGGTTGATGGGGTGGTAGGTGAGGACCAGTGGGGTTCTGTCCTGGTGGTGATTGGAGGGGCGGGGCTCAAGGGCGGAGGAGCGTGAAGTGGAGGAGATGCGGTGGAGGGCATCGTCGATCATGTCTGGGGGGAAATTGTGGTCTTTGAAGAAGGAGGCCATCTGGGTTGTTCGGTATTGGAACTGGTCCTCCTTGGAGCAGATGCGGCAGAGACGAAGGAATTGGGAATATGGGATGGCGTTTTTACAGGGGGCAGGGTGGGAGGAGGTGTACTCTAGGTAGCTGTGGGAGTCGGTCAGTTTATAGTAAATGTCCGTGTTGATTCGGTCGCCCGAGATAGAAATGGAAAGGTCTAGGAAGGAGTCTGAGATGGTCCAGGTAAATTTGAGGTTGGGGTGGAAGGTGTTAGTAAAGTGGATGAACTGTTCAACCTCCTCGTGGGAGCATGAGGCAGCGCTGAGGCAGCCATCGATGTAGCGGAGGAAAAGGTTGGGGGTGGTGCCAGTGTAGCTGCGGAAGATGGACTGTTCCAATTATCCTACAAAGAGGCAGGCATAGCTGGGGCCCATGTGGGTGCCCATGGCTACTCCTTTGGTTTGGAGGGAGTGGGAGGATTGGAAAGAGAAGTTGTTCAGAGTGAGGACCAGTTCAGTCAGTCGAAGGAAGGTGTCAGTGGAAGGGTACTGGTTGGTACGGCAAGAAAGGAAGAAGCGGAGGGCTTTGAGTCCTTCGTGATGGGGGATGGAGGTGTACAGGGACTGGATGTCCATGGTGAAGATAAGGCGTTGGGGACCGGGGAAGCGAAAATCATGGAGGAGGTGGAGAGCGTGGGTGGTGTCCCGAACATAGATGGGGAGTACTTGGACTAATGGGGACAGGACTGTGTCGAGGTATGCAGAGATGAGTTCGGTGGGGCAGGAGCAGGCTGAGACAATGGGTCGGCCGGGGCAGTCAGGTTTGTGGATTTTGGGCAGGAGGTAGAAACAGGCGGTGCGGGGTTGTGGGACTATGAGGTTGGAGGCGGAAGATGGGAGATTCCCCGAGGTGATGAGGTTATGGATGGTCTTGGAGATGATGGTTTGGTGGTGGGAGGTGGGGTCATGGTCAAGGGGGCAGTAGGAGGAGGTGTCCGCGAGCCGGCGTTTAGCCTCAGCGGTGTAAAGGTCGGTGCGCCAAACTACCACCGCGCCTCCCTTGTCTGCCGGTTTAATAGTGAGGTTGGAGCTGAGGGAGTGAAGGGCCGTACGTTGCGAGGGTGAGAGGTTGGAGTGCATGAGAGGGGTGGACAGGTTGAGGTGGTTAATGTTGCGGCGGCAGTTGGCTATAAAGAGATCAAGGGCAGATAAGAGGCGAGCACGGGGTGTCCAGGTGGATGGGGTGTGTTGGAGATGGGAGAAGGGGTCATCAGAGGGTAGGCGAAAATCCTGGTTGAAGAAGTAGGGGCGGAGGCGAAGGCAGCGGAAGAATTGTTCGATGTCTCACCATGTGTTAGGTGGGTGAACATATGCATGGTAGATGCAGTTTAATGTGGATAAATGTATGGTTATCCACTTTGGTGGCAAGAACACAAAGGCAGATTACTACCTAAATGGAGTCAAGTTAGGTAAAGGGGCAGTACAGAGAGATCTGGGTGTTCTTGTACACCAGTCAATGAAGGCAAGCATGCAGGTACAGCAGGTAGTGAAGAAAGCTAATAGCATGCTGGCCTTCATAACAAGAGGGATTGAGTAAAGAAGCAAAGAGGTTCTTCTGCAGCTGTACAGGGCCCTGGTGAGACCACACCTGGAATATTGTGTGCAGTTCTGGTCTCCAAATTTGAGGAAAGACATTCTGGCTATTGAGGAAGTGCAGCGTAGGTTTACGAGGTCAATTCCTGGAATGGCGAGACTATCTTCTGTTGAAAGATTGGAGCGACTGGGCTTGTGTACCCTTGAGTTTAGAAGACTGAGAGGGGATCTGATTGAGACGTATATGATTATTAAAGGATTGGACACTCTGGAGGCAGGAAACATGTTTCCGCTGATGGGTGACTCCCGAACCAGAGGACACAGCTTAAAAATAAGGGATAGGCCATTTAGGACAGAGATAAGGAGAAACTTCTTCACCCAGAGAGTAGTGGGTGTGTGGAGTGTTCTGCCCCAGAAGGCAGTGGAGGCCAAGTCTCTGGATTCGTTTAAGAAAGAGTTGAATAGAGCTCTCAAGGATAGTAGAATCAAGGGTTATGGAGATAAGGCAGGAACAGGATACTGATTGAGGATGATCAGCCATGATCATAATGAATGGTGGTGCAGGCTCGAAGGGCAGAATGGCCTACTCCTGCACCTATTGTCTATTGTCTATTGTCTATTGTCTATAGGTGCACTTAACCCCACACAGCCCACAACCCATGAAGGACGCAGCTCAACACGATTTTCTCAAGGACAATTGGGGGATAGGCAATAAACACTGGCCTTTCCTGCAACATCCATCCAATCTGTGAATGGATATATATCGATAAAATGTTTGGAAAATCAAGACATCTCCCTGCCATGGTCTGGAGCTTTGGTGAGACAGCGGCTGGAAACCTGTGCAATCCCCGATCCCTGCACAGACCCAGTGAAATCCTGTAGAGCGTGGTGTTCCTATCCATCTACTGCCCTTTTCCTCCTAAATGTGAATTTGGAAAGTCTTCCCATCAGCATAATGCAGTACATTGTGCTGTTCCTTATTCTCCCTCAGCTTCCTCCAACTCTTCATTGAAATCCTCTTCCAGAAATAGCATGGACCTCAGAGATCCACACAATTCCATAAAAACCAGAGGGAACATGGATCTTGTGTTTAGCGTTTTTTTTCTTTATTCATTCATGAGATGAGGGCATCGCTGACTAGGCCAGCATTTATTGCCCAGAGGGTGATTGAGAGTCAACCCCATCACTGTGGGTCTGGAGTCACATACAGGCCAGACCGGGTAAGGATGGCAGTTTCCTTCCTGAAAGGACATTAATGAACCAGATGGGTTTGTTTCCTGGCACGGCGGCTCAGTAGTTAGCACTGCTGCCTCATAGCACCATGGACCCAGGTTCAATTCCCACCTCGGGCAACTATCTGTGTGGAGTTTGCACATTCTCCCTGTGTCTGTGTGGGTTTCCTCTGGGTGCTCTGGTTTCCTCCCACAGTCTAAAAAAAATGTGCAGGTTAGGTGAATTGGCCATGTTAAATTGCCTGTAGTGTTAGGTAAATGTAGGGGGATGGGTTGTTCTTCAGAGGGTCAGTGTGGACTTGTTGGGCTGAGGGGCCTGTTTCCACACTGTAAGTAATCAAATTCTCTGCCTAAGAGAGATGTGGATGTATCACCACTGAATATATTTAAGCTTGCAGTGGTTTTATTTTGGTCCTTCAGAGAATCGATGAGACACAGGGAGTGGGCAGGAAAATGGAGTTGAAGCCTAAAACCAACCATGATCCAACTGAATTGGCTGCACGGCTGCTCCCACTGCTTTTGTTTCTCAGGTTCAAGGTGTACCCCTCAACCCAGTATCAAATTACAAACACAGGTGATGTAGTAAATACCTGTATGTGGGAGCTTGCTGTGTCATGTAGAATGTCTGTTGCCATTCCTACAATGCAACAATGGTAGGACTGGCCATGCAAAGCTTTGGGAGGCACTGAGGTCGTGTGTGGTGCTACTGAAGTGCAATTTGCTCTTTCTTTCTGCAAAGAGGTTGTGAGCTGAATCCCATTGTCTGGGGCGGAGGGCCATAGTGAGGCTCCACTGCCCAAGGGATGGTGCTAATCACTGAGTCCCTTCACCCTGTCTGTGAGGGGTGGGAGAGTCTGGCAAATAGCTCACACGGGGGAATTTGCAGACTCTCTGAATCCACTTCTCAGAATGTAACTCCCCTGAGGAACCTGACCTCTCGTCAACTCAATCCTGTGAGGATGTGCTTTCCTCACTGGTGATCGGAAGACTGCATCCATCATGTCTTTGTCCTTCAAGTCAAAGGAAAATGCTCAAAGCTAAGGTGATGAACAATGAGGGATCTTGAAGCAATTTCTACATTATCAAAGTAGAATGAAGCTGCACAGCATTTGGCAGAGACGCTTTTATCTTGCAACTGAAATTGGTCGAGATGTGACGGATATAAATTTGTCCTCATTCAATATCACAATTTCTTCCCAGGAACACTGGCGGCTACAAGGTGGAGGAATATACTGTAAGTACTTCTAAAGCACACTGTCTGCTCCTTCAAAGGAACTGTATGTACCAGATCAACATGAAGCCTAATTGCCCTAATACACACATAATATCAATGTGGGGTTGCGTCAACAAGTTATCTTAATTTCCAGCGATCTGTTCCTGTTGTTTGACAGTAAATTACACATAGTTAAAACACACTACATGCCATTCAGGCTACACCATGTTTATGGCGCTCCACACAAACATCCTTCCACTCTTTTTCATCTCACCCTGTGGCCAGTACTTAGTACGTTGTGTACTGGGTGACTGACCCATCTCCTCTCCCCAACAATAACATTTTCTGGATTAGGATCCAATCAGCCATTTAAAACACAGAGAGAGAGAGAGAGAGAGACAGAGAGAGAGAGAGAGAGAGAGACGTTTTGGGGGCTGAAACAGTAAGAAAGATCGGTGCTTTTGGTTCAGGTCTTGCAGGGTGGGATGGGGAGGGCAGGGGAGGGGGGCAGTGGTCGGGGTGTCGAGGGATGGGCAGGGAGGTGGCCCCTCAGCTGAGGTAAATGGAGACTCCCACCTCCTTTGTGTGTCCTCACCCCCCCCCCCGGACAGGCAACTCATGCCTGTTCCCCACAATTTGTACTTTCCTCACCTGAAGAAAGTAGTCATCAGTGCAGGTGGTCTTTAACTGGCCATTTACATGTTTTAATTGATAACAGTTCAGGAAAGTTCCTAAAGGACCTCCTTGGGCAATGCTTAGTGGTTAAGGTGGGGCGTGAGAAGGGGGTAAATACTTTCCCAGGGCCAACATGCCCAATTATCTGCCCTTCCCACCCTCTGCCTTGCCACTTCCATGGAGGCTTAATCTCACTCCATTTCTCCGCCTTCAAGCTGCAGTGAGTATAATAAATACTTACATTTCTATAGCAGCCGATCCAACATCAGGGCCCATCAAGGTGCCTTATAGTCAACGGAGTCTCTATTTTTGCGGTGGGGTCACTGTTGTAATGTAGGAAACACAGCAGCCATTTCACGCACAATAAGCTCCCACAACCAGTCACATGACAATGACTTCCTCATCATTTTTTTTTGTGCTGTCGATTGAGGTACAAATTATGGCCAGCCCCCCCTGCCCCCCACCCCCACCCCCCCCACCCCCCCCCCTGCCCCCCCCCACCCCCCCACCCCTCCCTGTGAGATAGCCCCTGCTCTTCTCTGAAATAGTGCCACAGATTGGGTTACCAGTACCTGAGAGCCCAGCAAAGGCCTGGGTTGAACATCTTGTCTGGAAGGTAGCATCTCTAACAATGTAGCATTCCCTCTGTTGTACATTAGCTTACATGTTTGAGTTCAACCATCAGAGTGAGACTTGAATGCCCATCCTCTGACTATACTGTCCTCTGACTGTACCATATACCTCACCTACAGTATACCTCACCTACCATGCACCTTAACTACTGTAAACCTCAACCATTATTTCCCTCAACAACTTGAGATAGGGAGTAGCTGCTCACCAGCTGTAGGTAAGAAAATGCCTCATATTGCGTTAGTATAGGTCGGTGATGGTTCAGCCCAATAATTTACCAATCTCATAATAAATATCATAATAAAAGCAGAATACCGAACATCTGAAGCAATCACAGCAAATCCGGGAGAAACTCAACTGGTCTGGCAGAATGAAGGAAAGAGAGAAACCGAGTTAATGTTTCAGATCCAATATGATTTCTTGTAGTGTGCTTATGCAACTTGATAATGACCAGATAATGTTTGACGTCACACAGCTGCACATGCCAATGTGTCACAACATTAACCTTCTCTCTGATCTGGGCAAAAGTGAGGACTGCAGATGCTGGAGATCCGAGTCAAGATTAGAGTAGTGCTGGAAAAGCACAGCAGGTCAGGCAGCATCTGAGGAGCAGGAGAATCAATGTTTCCTGATGAAGGGCTTTTGCCCGAAACGTCGATTTTCCTGCTCCTCGGATGCTGCCTGACCTGCTGTACATTTCCAGCACTACCCACTTCTCTCTGATCTGCTCTGTACTCCATGAAATACCTCTCTCTTTTCTCACATTTGAAATATTCCAGTCTTCCTCCTCCTCCAGTCCGACACTGCTCCACTGAGATAGGAGAAAGTGAGGACTGCAGATGCTGGAGATCAGAGTCGAGAATCAGAATCGCGATTCTCCTGCTCCTGGGATGCTGCCTGACCTGCTGTGCTTTTCCAGCACCACACTCTCAACTCCACTGAGAGATAGCTGTCCTTGAGGCAACATTGGGTGACCATTCATGTCCACCTGGAGAGGACAGACAGGGTTAACATCTCACCTGAAGGACTGTACATCGGACAGGCAGCACTCCCTCAGCACTGCACTCAAATGTGAACTTTGACCGTTGCTCTCACCTCCCTGCAGTGGATCCTAATCCCAGAGTTGTCAGGTTGTCAGGCAGTATTTTCACACACAGACTCACAGCTGGTACACACAGGTTTATCATCAGCTCCGCATTGTTGACCTCATCCCTTGTCATTAATCAAGGCCTTTCTACCTTCTGACAAATTCTAGGCAAGGCACAGCAACTCATTCCAGGCAGGATAAGGTTAAACTCCATTTTGTTTGTGAATAAAGGCTGACCTTAAAACGTCTAACAAATGGCAAATGAGGCAATAAAATGCATCTATGTCTTCGTTATTTACAGCACAGTGAAATACTGCACAGCTATTAAATCCTGAAGGGAAAGCTTGTGGCCAGGTAAGTGGCTGATTCTCTGGGACAGATGGATAAACCTCCCCTGGTGATTGATAACATTGACAGCATTACGGGAAGGAGCTATTCATCTGACATTTGAATGTGTGATCCCATCCGTATAGCTCCAGGGCCACAGAAACATTTTAAAGGCTTAAGGCAGTTCAGTTTGTACAACACTTAAGGTTTAAAACAAATCCTGAGGCAGCAAGGCAAGCAGCAATTCATTCACATCACTTTAAGGTTCAGATCTCAGCTGTTTGGTTGAAAAACAGAAAGAATGGGAAGGGGTCCCCATTTTCTGTCCCACTATAAGCGTCAGACATTCCACCTCCCTTCAATAATTTGATGGCAATCTCCAATCTGCTTTTATTCCAGATAAAAGCACTGTGGGTGGCATGGTGGCACAGTGATAGCACTGTAGCCTCACAGCGCCTGAGATCCGGGTTCAATTCCAGCCTCAGGCGACTGTCTGTGTGGAGTTTGCACATTCTCCCGGTGTCTGCGTGGGTTTCCTCCGGGTGCTCCGGTTTCCTCCCACAATCCAAAGATGTGCAGGTCAGGTGAATTGCCCATGCTAAATTGCCTGTAGTGTTAGGTTAAGGGGTAAATATAGGGGTATGGGTGGGTGGTGGGTCGGTGTGGACTTGTTGGGTCGAAGGGCCTGTTTCCACACTGTAAGTAATCTAATTTCTATAAGTTATTCACACAGCATCCAAGCTGGTTTGCCACTGATATGTTCTTTGGTCTTAGGTATAAGTGCACACAATCAGTTGATGAAACAATAACACAGTCTCCTATTTAAAGCTAAGTCTATTTACGGATAGCATTCACTGAGAGCTAAGTAAAAAGGTAAAGTCACCATAATCTCTCTCTCTCATTGGAGTGATACAGTGTGTGTGTGAGAGTCAGAGAGAGAGAGACAGCATGTGTGTGAGAGTAAGTGTGTGTGAGTGAGTGAGTGCGTGTGTGTTAAGAGATGAGAGAGAGAGCGCTGGTCTGTGTGTGAGAAAGAGAACATGTGAGATTGAGTGTGTATGTGAGCGTGAGAATGAGAATAAATGTGTGTGTGAGTCTGAGCGAGTGAGCATGTGTATGTGAGAGCGCGAATGCATGAGAGAGGGAGTGTGTGTGCGTATGTGAGAGAGAGAGAGAGACCATGTGTCTGTGATAGACAGAGAGTGTTTGAGAGGGAGAAAGTGTGTTTGACAGTGTGTGTGTGTGTGTGTGAAAGAGAGGGAGCATGTGTGTGTGTGAGAATGGACAGGTATGTGAGAGAGAGTGAATGCCTGAGAGTGTGTGTGTGTGTGTGAGTGAGTGAGACTGGGCATGCGTCTGTCACAGAGTGTGTGCATGAGAAAGAGAGAGAGAGAGAGTCTGTTATGTATGTGTGAGAGAGAGTGAGATTGCCCAACCTAGCATACCTGATGGAAGTCCTGGGTGCATGATGGGTAAAAGATTTGTCAAGGACATTTTTCCATAACAATTGATATTCATTGTGTTAAACCAAAGCATTGATTGCCGATGCTGTCCTGACTTAAATATCATTTCAAATCCTAGCTTGTGAGGACTGACTAATGGTGAGGTTTAGCTTCAACATGCTTACACTGCACAGAAAGCTTGGACAGTTACTGAACGCTGATCCCCCTCGCTATGACCAATATGTTTCAAAATCTTGTTATTTGTTAGTCCCGTCTAACACTTCACTGTTAACACTGCTTCAAGGCACTTTGCAACACACAGTCAATCCACACACAGACAAGCCGCAAACAACACTGGATGATACAGCAGAATTAAAGTTTCCCTAAATATCAGTCACCTTCCTTCTCTTCACACTAAAAATCAATTCACAATAGTCGCACTAACCATTACTGTGGAAACTGAGAACATAAAAGAGAAAAGTGGTTTTGACTTTCCCAACCACAGCTGACACATGTCACATAATTTATAGACTGAAGCACAGACTCAAGGTCAGTGGGGGGACATGTAAACCACTTGCTCCATGTTTACTGAGCCCCAGTGAACCGAGGCTGCTCAGACAGAACCAAATGTATAGATTTCCTCACAGTGCAAAGGAAATAACTGGTAAGATCCACAAAACAGTTTGGTTTTGAATGGATGAGGAATGACTACAACTGTAAGGTGAATACACATCAATGCTGGGACAATCAGTACTAATGAATTATTTATTCATAACTTTTATAATCCTGACATCTCCTAAAAACATCATCACACACCCTGCTGCAGACGATGGGGGTCGATGTCACAGACGACCTCAAGGAGGTGAAGGGCCAGCAAGCCTCGCTCTTTGCCTCGGAGGCCTCCAAGATAATCTTCCGGTCCAGGGTCCGCTCGGTGGAGCAGGACGAGACGTGCTCACGTTTCTTCTTCCAGAAGGTGCACAAAGAGAGCTCCGTGCTCAGCAGCCTGAAGAAAGAAGACGGCTCGATAACGTCATCTCAGGCTGATGTCATGAGGATCAGTAAATCCTTCTATGCCAGTCTGTATGACACGAAGCCGACCGACAGCGCGGCCTCCCAGTCGTATCTATCCTCCATCACGGAGGTCTTAGACAACAGAACACGGGAGAGGCTGGACCAGCCACTATCTCTGGACGAGCTGACCAAGGCCCTCGAGTCCTTCGAAAAGAATAAAATTCCCGGAAGCGACGGCTTACCGGTCGAGTTCTATTCTGCTCTGTGGGACATGATTGGCCAGGACCTGCTGGAGGTGTATGTCAGTACGTTTCGGGCAGGTACCATGAGTGAATCCATGAGGAAAGGCATCATCACCCTCGTCTACAAGTGGAAGGTGGAGAGGGAGGAAACCAGAAATTGGAGACCAATCTCACTGTTGAATGTGGATTACAAAATTCTGTCAAAGGTTATCGCCAACCGGGTCAGGTCTGCTCTGGGGTTGGTGATTCACCCTGACCAAACCTGTGCTGTACCGGGCAGGAAGATCGCTGAGAGTCTCGCACTCCTCAGGGATACGATCGCCTACGTGCAGGACAGAGGGTTGGACACCTGCCTCATCAGCCTGGACCAGGAGAAAGCCTTTGACAGGATTTCACACACATATATGAGAGATATTCTCTCCAAAATGGGCTTTGGGGAGGGAATCTGCAATTGGATCAGACTGCTCTACACCAACATTGTCAGTGCAGTCTCAATCAATGGGTGGGAATCAGATAGCTTCCCAGTCAGATCTGGAGTCAGGCAGGGCTGCCCTCTCTCTCCTGCCTTGTTTGTGTGCTGCATAGAGCCATTTGCCAAATCCATCAGGAAGGATGCGAGCCTGAGAGAGATGACTATTCCTGGCAGCGGGGGCCTACAGGTTAAGGCCTCCCTGTACATGGATGACGGCGCCGTTTTCTGCTTGGATCTGCTGTCCGTGCACAGACTCATGTGCATATGTGACCAGTTCGAATAGGCCTCGGGGGCCAAGGTAAACCGAGGCAAGAGTGAGGCCATGCTCTTCGGGAACTGGGCTGACCAATCCTCCATCCCCTTTACCATCAGGACCGACCACCTGAAGGTGCTGGGTATTTGGTTCGGGGGGGCTGGAGCGTGTGCCAAGTCTTGGGAGGAGCGTATCAGCAAAGTGAGGCAGAAACTGGGCAGATGGAAACTACGGTTGCTCTCCATCGCGGGAAAAAACCTGGTCATCAGGTGTGAGGCACTGTCATTGCTGTTATACGTGGCACGGGTCTGGCCTATTCCCAGAACCTGTGCCACTGAAGTCACCCGAGCCATCTTCCAATTTATATGGAGATCAAAGATGGACCGGGTCCGAAGGGACTCGATGTATAAAGATCTGGGCAACGGGGGAAAAAATGACACCCAATGCCACCCTCACCCTGATGGGCACCTTTGTGTGTGGTTGCATCAAGCTGTGCGTGGATCCCCGGTACGCAAACACCAAGTGTCACTACATACTGAGTGTCACCTGTCCCCGGTGTTGCGAAGGATGGGCCTGGCCCCGCTGCCGCGGAACGCTCCGAGTAGTTGGACCGTTCCGTATCACCTGTCCTTCGTGGAGAAGTTTATGAAGAAAAACACATTTGACCACAAGTCCATCAGGAAGTGGTCAGCACGTAGTGTCCTTGAGACCCTTCAGGAAAAGGAGAGGGTGGATCCTATCGAGCGGTTCCTTGAGCAGACTGTCAAAGTCATTTGGCAGAATGCCTCATCACCAAAACTTTCCAACAAGCACCAAGACATGGCTTGGCTGGTGGTGAGAAGGGCTCTTCCTGTGAGATCCTTTATGCACACCCGGACTGTCAGCCACACCACACGCTGCCCTCGAAGCGGCTCCGGGGGGGGGGGGGGAACGAGACTATCACACACCTCCTTCTGGAATGTGCCAATGCAGAACAAGTCAGGAGAGGAATGCAGTGGTGTTTGTCGAGGTTCGTCCCGAGCAGTGCCATGACTCCATGCTCTATGGTCTGTTCCCTGGGGCGCACATCGAGACGAACATCAACTGTGCCTGGAGGATCATCAACTTGGTGAAAGACGCTCTTTGGGCGGTCCGAAACCTGTTGATCTTCCAGCTCAAGGAGTTGACCCCGATTGAGTGTTGCAAACTGGCACATTCCAAGGTCCAGGACTATGTGTTGAGGGACACGCTGAAGCTTGGGGCAGCTGCTGCCAAGGCACAATAAGAAAAGACCACCGTGTAACATCTGCCTGCCGAAGAAGAATAGGGGGCCCATGCAGTCATTTGGGCTCTGCTGACGCCTCAGCAGAAGAGCTGGATAGTCAATGTACAGACTTGTATATAGGAAAAATCCATTTCGATGTCTGTATGTAAAGCAATGTAATGTGTGCACAAGAATGGCATGACCAATTGTATAGAGATCCAAATGATTTTATGAATAAAGTATATTTTTGAAATAAAAAAGATCGTCACACCCCTATTCAATATTCACTAAAGGTCAGTGATGGGAAACTTGCAAATAATTCATCTCATCGAACAGAAACTATTCATAGTGACCAATCAATCTGTTATGAGGAATCAAGTCAGAAAAGTGTTGACTTCAAGGAATACTTCGACCAAATATGACCCAATCCCTATTTTATTTACATATTACTCATCTACATTGTGTTTATATCATAAATTAGACTCAGTACATACATTGTAGTCATTACATGCACCGCAGGCCAGCTACTAAGAGGTCATAGAGTCACAGAGATGTACAGCACAGAAATAGACCCTTTGGTCCAACTCGTCCATGCTGACCAGATATCCTAAATTAATCTATGCCCATTTGCCAGCACTTGGCCCATATCCATCTAAACCCTTCCTATTCATGTCCAAATCCAAATGCTGTAATTGTAACAGCCTCCAACACTTCCTCTGACAGCTCATTTCATATGCACACCACTCTCTGTGTGAAAAATGTGCCTCTTAGGTTCCTTTTAAATCCTTCCCCCCTCACTCTGAACCTATGCCCTCTAGTTTTTGACTCCCCTACCATGGAGAAAAGAGACCTTGGCTATTCAGCCCTAACCTCCCACAGTCCAAAGATGTGCAGGCCAGGTGAATTGGCCATGCTAAATTGCCCATAGTGTTAGGTAAGGGGTAAATGTAGATGTAGGGGTATGGGTGGGTTACGCTTCGGCGGGGCGGTGTGGACTTGTTGGGCCGAAGGGCCTGTTTCCACACTGTAAGTAATCTAATCTAAAAACCATACCACTCATGATTTTCTTGTGATGCAGTGGGATGCTTCCCCGTCTCTGATTCAGAAACTCTCAGTTCTTGTCTCACTCCAGGAGCCAAGGAAAGTGTGTGTGAACTGAGGCGAAGTGGTTTGGTAATCAAACTATAAATCCTTCCTCAGGTGAGTTAATTTAATTTGAAAGTTCCAGACCAGAAGTGTTTGCTTAGAACCCCGAGGTTTAGTTGAAATCTGACAAGGTATGAATCTGAGAGTGTCTAAGCTCAGTTGTGTGAATACTCAAGAAAGAGGCTATCAGATTCTCCAGTCTGGGAATTAAGTCACAGTTAAGTCAAACCTAATACAGAAGGGAATCTGCTGGTGTTAATGAAATGTTGTTAGGAGAGGAGTCTGATCAGCTGACGCTATTACTGGACAAGTCAAATCTCAGACGAAATCTGGTTTTGATGGATTTTTTTTTACAACAGAGTGGACTTTCATGGAAACACAAACACACAATGCTGCAGATTTGGATTTAATAATGCAACATAAGTTTATTACAGAAAAGAAATAAAGATAGAATAGAATAAACCAAACTTTTTATATATAACACAACTTTAAAGATTTCAAAGCACACAGTAAAGTACAATATTCCATCTATCCCATCAATAAAAAGAACACAGGACACTGCAATCCTTTTTAGGCAAAAATAAATCTGACCATTCTGTGAACCTTTTCAATGAGGGAAGGGGAATGGAGACAACTGGTTCCTCTTGCATTCCACATAGCAATGAGCCCACCAATCAGAGTCTACCTGTCTGACCTGAGTTTGATCTGTGAACTGAGATTGACAGTTAACAGTTCCTGCTGCATCTCCATTCCATCACGACCTAACTCCCTAGCACCCTCTTCACATCCTGTATAAATTGGTGTTCCCTTTCTCACTCTGGCTTCCTCGTGTCCCAGTTCTGGTGAGTGCAAGAAATCCAACATTGCTTTTGTGTCTCATTAGAACTATGTTTAAGTTGGCACGTTGATTTTAAGTATTCTGTTGTTTCAATTTCTTGGCTTCTACACACTGAAGCCTGTTAACACTACATGGGGAACCATTTAGCATGCACTCACTAGTCTTTCAGTATAGAGCACCCCGCCAGATATACAGGGCACACAGCAGCAAGTGGTGAGCTTGGCAGATAACCTTTATTGAACTAAGCACCAAAGTTGTGAGCGAGTTCTAATCTTGTATATATTAACTTACGTGTGATTTATATGACAGTTTCAAATCACCCCATTGTTTCATTTCAAGGATGGCAGAACGTGTTGCTTAATTCACTTTGACAGAACAAATGCCTGAATACCTCTCTTAAAATGATACTTTTACACAAACGGGTTCAGTTTTAATGATGGTTATCCTGCACAGTTGAACTATCAAACAAAATTCTTTGATTTTACTGCCAAGACAGTTTCAAGGACATCAATCTAGTAAGTGCTCTATGATTCGGAGATCGATAAATATAGAAAATAGGTGGAGGAGTAAGCGATTTGGCCATAAATGGAAAGGCAGCCAATATTATTAAAGACCCATAGCACGCCGGTAATGCAGTCCTACAACCTCTTCCACCAGGAAGACAATACAAAAGCTTGAACACACACTAGCAGTTTCAGGAACAGCTTCTTCCCTGATGAATGGACTCATTAACTTTAAGTAATGCTGAACATGTCAATGTTGATCTTGACTAGCACATGTCCTTTGCAATGTAACCTATATGCCTTACTCTGTCCAAGTTCATATTCACCTTATGATCTCTATGTCTTTGCTTACTATGATCTGCCTATGCTGCCTTCAAACAAAGCTTTCACTGTACTTAGGTACACATGACCACAAATCAAATCAATCAATCGATCAATCTTTAAGCCCGCACCACCATTCAATATGATCATGGCTGATCAGGCAATCTCAGTATTCCCATTTTCACTTTCTCTTCATATCCCTTAATCCCTTTAGCCAAAAAGGCTATGTCCCGTGCCCTCTTGAACATTACTAACGAACTGGCCCCAAAATATTTCTGTGGGAGAGAATTCCACAGGTTTACAACTCTCTGAGTGAAGAAATTCCTCATCATCTCAGTCCTGATGACTTACGCATTACACTTAGACTTCCCTAACATCAGAAACATTCTTCCTGCATCTAGCCTGTCCAGTCCCATCAGGATTTTATGTGCAGTACTTTGCCCTGGAACACATTAAATGGTTTGGAAATGAGTTGTTCTCCTCCTCTATGCATGTTTGTCTATTCTCTATCACGATGGTACGGACCACCACCAAGCTGGTCGAAGTGTGAGAGATCCTTCCTCCCAAAGCCTTTAAGATCCAATTGCTGTAGGTGCTTTATGACAAGATTTTATTTGGAAGATTCTTTGGTACTGAGCTAGCCCTTGCATTGCCCTCCCATCGTTGGTAAAACAAAATCAGGTCTCACTCACATTTTTCACAAACCTAGAGATTTAGCTTCTCAACTCTGTGTTGTGGTTCTGTTTGCCGAGCTGGGAATTTGTCTTGCAAACATTTCGTCCCCTGTCTAGGTGACATCCTCAGTGCTTGGGAGCCTCCTATGAAGCGCTTCTGTGCTGTTTCTTCCGGCATTTATAGTGGCCTGTCTCTGCTGCTTCCGGTTGTCAGTTCGAGCTGTCCGCTGCAGTGGCCGGTATATTGGGTCCAGGTCGATGTGTTTGTTGATAGAGTCTGTGGATGAGTGCCATGCCTCTAGGAATTCCCTGGCTGTTCTCTGTTTGGCTTGCCCGAAAATGGTAGTGTTATCCCAGTCAAATTCATGTTGCATGTCATCTGTGTGTGTGGCTACTAAGGATAGCTGATCGTGTCGTTTCGTGGCTAGTTGGTGTTCGTGTATACGGATCGTTAGCTGTCTTCCTGTTTGTCCGATGTAGTGTTTTGTGCAGTCCTTGCATGGGATTTTGTACACTACATTAGTTTTGCTCATGTTGGGTATCGGGTCCTTCGTTCTGTTGAGTTGTTGTCTGAGCGTGGCTGTTGGTTTGTGTACTGTTATGAGTCCTAGTGGTCGCAGTAGTCTGGCTGTCAGTTCAGAAATGCTCCTGATGTATGGTAGTGTGGCTAGTCCTTTGGGTTGCGGCATGTCCTCGTTCCGTTGTCTCTCCCTTAGGCATCTGTTGATGAAATTGCGAGGGTATCCGTTTTTGGTGAATACTTTGTATAGGTGTTCCTCTTCCTCTTTTTGTAGTTCTGGTGTGCTGCAGTGTGTTGTGGCCCTTTTGAATAGTGTCCTGATGCAACTTTGTTTGTGTGTGTTGGGGTGGTTGCTTTCATAGTTTAGGACTTGGTCTGTGTGTGTGGTTTTCCTGTAAACCTTTGTGGTGAATTCTCCATTAGGTGTTCTCTGTACCATCACGTCTAGGAATGGGAGTTGGTTGTCCTTTTCTTCCTCTCTAGTGAATCGGATTCCTGTGAGTGTGGCGTTGATGATCTGGTGTATGTTCTCTATTTCTGTGTTTTTTAATTATTACAAAGGTGTCATCCACGTATCTGACCCAGAGTTTGTGGTAAGACTGTTTGTTCTAACCTTTGCATTACTGCTTCTGCTATGAGTCCAGAGATCGGTGAGCCCATGGGTGTTCCGTTGATTTGTTCGTATGTTTGATTGTTGAATGTGAAGTGTGTTGTGAGGCACAAGTCCAGTAGTTTAAGTATGCTGTCTTTGTTGATAGGTTCACCGTCTTGTTGTCTGTTATGTCTGTCCAGCAGGTTGGCTATTGTTTCTTTGGCTAGTGTTTTGTCGATGGAGGTGAACAGTGCCATTACATCAACTGAGACCATAGTTTCTTCCTTGTCTATGTGTATATTTCTGATGATGTCCAAGAATTCCTGTGTCGATTGTATAGAGTGTTTGGATCCGCTGATCAGGTGTTTCAGTTTCTGCTGTAGTTCTTTGGCCAGTTTGTGTGATGGTGTCCCTGGTAGTGATACTATGGGTCTGAGCGGGATGTCTGGTTTGTGCACTTTGGGTAGTCCATAGAATCTGGGGGTGTTGTTGCTTTCAGGTTTCATTCTTTGTAGGTCAGACCTGGTTATCTGTCCGTTTTTTTGTAGATTCCTCAGTGTGTTGTTTATCCTATTGGTGAGCTGTGGGGTGGGGTCTTCTCCCAAACTTCTCAACTCTGTTTTCAGGTTCATAAACTAAATGCCCCCAAATAGAATCACACAATGTACAGCTTGGAAACAGACCCTTCGGTCCAATCCTCCATGCCGACCAGATATCCCAACCTAATCTAGTCCCATTTGCCAACACCCGACCCATATCCCTCCAAACCCTTCCTGTTCATATACCCATCCAGATGCCTTTTAAATGTTGCAATTGTACCAGCCTCCACCACTTCCTCTGGCAGCTCATTCCATACACGTACCACCCTCTGTGTGAAAACATTGTCCCTCAGGTCCCTTTTAAATCTTTCCCTTCTCACCTTAAATCTATGCCGTCTGGATTTTGAGCCCCCCACCGTGGGGAAAGGACCTTGACCTTCACCCTATCCATGCCCCTCATGACTTGAAACATTTCTGTAAGGTCACCCCTCAGCCTCTGACAGTCCAGTGAAAGCAGCCCCGGCCTATTCAGCCTCTCCCTGTCGCTCAAACCCTCCAACCCCGGCAACATCCTTGTAAATCCTTTCTGAACCTTTTCAAATTTCACCGCATCTTTCCTACAGCAAGGAGACCAGAATTGAATGCAGTATCCCAAAAGTGGTCTAACCATCGACAGAGAGCAGCAGAAAACCCCTAGAAATGATGTTTGTCTCATACATTGGAACAAGGAAAGGCTTTTTCAATCAAAAAAAAGTAAGTATCTCGAGAGACAGAAATTTATAGCACAGAAGAACACCCTTTGAATCCACATTAGCTGAACCACTGTTATGTCACATTTAAAGAGTTATAATCATACCTTGTTAGATTTCTCAGCTCCTCAGCAGTTAGAGGAGGAGATTTATCGTGAGGGTGAGGATGTGGTTTCATCTCTGGGCAGACAATCTTCACCTTTGGCTGTAACAAGAGAGAGCAGGAGTTCTCATGAGTGAGCACACCAAGTTAGACAGATCCTTTGGCCTGGAGACCATCTCTGAGACCCAGATTACATGGTTAATGCCAAAGTGACAGAACTTGGAGTTAACCTTAAAATAATTGTCCCGGAACAATCTAGAACTCACTATAACCTCAGCATGTCCTTTATGGATGCCTTTTGAATCTGGTGCCTCATGAATCTCCAGACATCGAGCAGCAGTAATGTCAGTGAGCAAAACAGCCAATCACATTGAAGGATTCTCACAGTCAGCAAACAATTGCACTGCCTACAATTTTCAATATCATTTTCAAGAAACAATTGGGACTTACTACATTGACAAAAGAATAAGGGACAAGTTGAAGGATCAGAAGTAAACATTAAAAATAAGTGTTTAGTGTGGGAAATATCAGAATGGAGGAAATCGATTTTCCATCATATAGGCATAAAACCCATTTGTCAGGACCATCATAGGGCAGTCGCAGCATAGTATGAGACCATTCTGCCCATTCTTTACATGCTGGCTCTCTGCAAAAGGAATTCACCCTGTGCCACCCCCATGCACTTAATACCTCATCATACACCTAACTACATTATTTCCAACCAGATATAATATTTACAAGAGTTTTGTTTTAATTACACAAGAATTGTTGTGTAAAAGTATGGGCTTTCAGAATCCCAAATCCTTGTACCACCACCCACTTCCCCCCATCCTCTAATCCTTCAGGCCTTAAAAGCTTGAGCCCTCTCGGGTATCCAATTTCTCAGACCAGATCTCCGAACTTGCCAACTTACCTTGCTCTCTCCCACTCCGAGCTTGGGTTATCCCTAACCCCCAGTGGAATCAACCCTTCCCAGACTGAGGTCTGCAGGTATATCCATTGTAACAGCCTCTTGTGGTGCAGTGAATAACCTCCTTGCCTCTCAACAAGGCGCTCCAGATGTGAGTCCCACAAATGCAGGGAGGACATTCCCAATGGTGGTTGCGCCCAGAACCAGGGGGTCACAGTTTGAGGATTCAGAGTGGACCATTTAGGACAGAGATGAGGAGACATTTCTTCACCCAGAGAGTGGTGAGTCTGTGGGATTCATTACCACAGGAAGTAGTTGATGCCAAAACATTGACTATATTCAAGAGACAGTACTTGATGCCAATGGGATCAAAGGTTATGGGGAGAAAGCAGGATTAGGCTATTGGGTTGGATGATTGGCCATGACCATGATGAATGGAGGAGCAGGCTTGAAAGGTCAAATGGCCTCCTTCTGCTCCTATGTTTCCATGCTGGCATGTCCCTAACTTGGGTTAACAGGTTGGGAATCACTCTTCATAATCCTTACAACACACACCATTAGAAGGTGGTATGAGCAGGGGGGTTAATGCTTTATCAGTTATAAAATGGGAGCCTCTCCCGTCACCATCCATGGCTCCAGACTGCAACACTCAGGTACAAAGTCCACATTGCCACAGCAAGCTGCACTGAATTATCATGCACTCAACAGCCACAGTCTTTATTTTACCTTTTCCAGCCAAAGGATAATTAAAAGCTATCAATCACAGGAAGGGAGCACCTCACTGAACACACACACACTCTCTAACCGCACTGGACATCCTCTTATTCCCAGGAATTTCGAAAGTTCAAATTCCACTCTCCCTGTCCCCGTTACATTATTCAACAATAACGTACAATGTTTCCCAAATCCAACCCTCTCTGAACCACACAGCCATGGGTTTTGACCAGTCTTTGAATGAATTCCAGTCAGAAGATGCATCAGTTGTGGTCCTGAGACATCTGAGATGTCTTGGGTAGATTCACTGACACCAATCTTCCTCATTCTTATTTGTCTAAGTTACTGAAACCAAATGGGAAAGGAAGACTGCACTTAGGTCTTAGGCAAAAGAGAGGTGCAGTCCTAATAAACAGAGTAAGTTTATTAGATAGTATTTTATATTTGGATACATTATATCTGAGTTACTTAATAGTCTTATGTGGGACTTCAAGCCAGACTTAACAATAAGTATACATTACTCTTTAGCTGAATAGAATGTAGCACCAATAACTTCATATAAAAGCTGGTTAGCTTCTCTCTGGTCTTTATAGCGTAATGAGTGGAGCTTATCTCTCGACATCAGTTAACCCTTTCAGACACTAATTGCCTTATCTAACAAGGAAGACTGGGTCCAGGCTGTTTTACGCCCCACACATGGCTTCACTGACACAATGAAGAGGAAGAACAAGGAAGCTGTGCCAAACTCCTTTATAAATTGCTGGTTAGGCCTCTGTCACACTTGTATGTCCCAAATTTAGGCACTGCATTTTCATAGAATCCCTACAGTGTGGAAGCAGGCCATTTGGCCCACTGTGTCCACACTGACCCTCTCCCTTACCCTATTCCCATGAGTAATCCACCTAGCCTGCACATCCCTGGACACTATGGGGGGAATTTAGCACGGCCAATCCAACTAACCTGCACATCTTTGAACTGTGGGAGCATCAGGAGGAACCCCACGCTGACAAGGGAAGAATGTGCAAACTCAACACAGACAGTCACCCGAGGCTGGAATTGAACTTGGACCCTAGTGTCATGAGGCAGCAGCGCTAACCTCTGAGCCTCTGATAAGATGCTAAAACCTCTCAGAAGGACCAAAGATGGATCCCATTGACAATTGCTCTTGGAAGAACCTTGAGGGTGGGTGTTAGCCCTCTGTCCGCCTTCCCAAAGCCTCTCTGTCCACCCTCCCAATGCCTTGACTTCAACTGAGGCACCATACCATCCAGACTTCAGGAACTCTGTTGAGACCGTAGATGGAGAGTGTAGAGGAGGCTGAGCACAACAGTCCCACAGACAAGGGACTTCAGTTCCATGGGGCCTTGGATATATTGTTCTGCAAGGTAAATAAGGGAGAGGTAACTTGGTGTCCAAAACCTTGGTGCGTTTTCACGTGGCAAACAAGGTGGATGTGCACCCAGTGGCAGGAGTGTCAGTAACCAGAGGGACTCAAATTGAAGAGAATTGGCAGTAGAACCAGAGGTGAAATACAGATAATTCATTTTAAATGTGATCATCCGGAAGGTGCTGCCTGAAATGGTGATGGAAGCTGACCCAATAACAACTTTCAAAAAGGAATCTCATAAATCCTTCAAGGGGAGAAACCAACAGAGCAGTGAGCAAAAGGTTGGGGCTAGTAGGGTGGGTCTTTCAATGATCCATCATAGGCACTATGGGCTGAATGGCCTCAAGTTGCTACATCATTCTATGAAGGCTCTACTACATCCAGGAGCACATTTGATAAACCAATAATGACTCAAAAGACAGTACAGTGCACGAGAACTGTAAAGGACAGTGAAGGGAATGTAGCTGTCGTAATATTTCAGACAGACAGTGAGATTGTGTAGGTCAGCTGATATTAGACAACCCAAATAGACACACCTTTTCACAGGTGTCTGCAGTGCAGTGTGCACCAAGAAGACTGACAAAAGCTGAGCCAGTTTCTAACAGATACA
This sequence comes from Chiloscyllium punctatum, assembly GCF_047496795.1. Taxonomy (NCBI): domain Eukaryota; kingdom Metazoa; phylum Chordata; class Chondrichthyes; order Orectolobiformes; family Hemiscylliidae; genus Chiloscyllium; species Chiloscyllium punctatum. Next base: position 111,607,641 of record NC_092749.1, read on the forward strand.
GAAATAATTTGCATGCAACAAAAATCTGACATATAAATCTGCCCTTTGCTCAGGTGCTGAAATTACTTTTTAATTTAGATGCGTAACTCATAATTCTCTGCTTGTAGTGCACGACAGCTGTTATGACCACTGAGCCATTGATTTTTCTTCCAACGAGTCTATAAATAACCAGCAGGACTCGACTGCATTGAGGAAGCTGGGCTTACAGCCAGAATTCTGCTGTTGGGAGGTTCTGAGGAATGTCCTGAATGGAGAATCAGGCTCAAGGGGCCGAATGGCCTACTCCAGTTCCTATTTCTTATGGCCTTTTGGATCCTGCCTGGTCGTGGAAGTGACACATTAGGCTGCACACGTCCATGCAGATTAGCAGGGAGTTAAGCAATAAATCATATGAACAACACTTGCATAAGAGTTAGCTGAGTCCTGACACAAGCTGATGTATCCACTCCCCTCTTTTAAAATCCCCTCAGTCAGTCACTACAAAAATCATTAATTCTTTGCAACACATAATTCTATTGCACTTCAGTTAAAACAGTCACTCGATCAAAATTAAGAAGCCAATTGCAAGGTTTTCTTGAGTGTAAGAAAGAGGAATTTTATTACCTACTCACTCTGAGGAAAAACAATTTCACATATGTTTCCTAAACGTGCCTCAATCTATTGCTGAAAATGTGTTGCTGGAAAAGCGCAGCAGGTCAGGCAGCATCCAAGGAGCAGGAGAATTGATGTTTCGGGCATGAGCCCTTCTTCAGGAATGAGGAAGGTGTGCCAAGCAGGCTAAGATAAAAGGTTGGGAGGAGGGACTTGGGGAAGGGGCGTTGGATATGTGATAGGTGGAAGGAGGTTAAGGTGAGGATGATAAGGTGAGGGTGATAGGCTGGAGTGGGGGTGGGGGGCGGAGAGGTCAGGAAGAAGATTGCAGGTTAGGAAGGTGGTGCTGAGTTCGAGGGTTGGGACTGAGACAAGGTGGGGGGAGGGGAAATGAGGAAACTGGAGAAATCTGAGTTCATCCCTTGTGGTTGGAGGGTTCCTAGGCGGAAGATGAGGCGTTCTTCCTCCAGCCATCGTGTTGCTATTGTCTGGCAATGGAGGAGTCCAAGGACCTGCATGTCCTTGGTGGAGTGGGAATGGGAGGGGGAGTTGAAGTGTTGAGCCACGGGATGGTTGGGTTGGTTGGTCCAGGTGTCCCAGAGGTGTTCTCTGAAACGTTCCGCAAGTAGGCGGCCTGTCTCCCCAATATAGAGGAGGCCACATCGGGTGCAGCGGATGCAATAAATGATGTGTGTGGAGGTGCAGGTGAAATTGTGGCGGATATGGAAGGATACCTTGGGGCCTTGGAGGGAAGTAAGGGGGGAGGTGTGGGCGCAAGTTTTGCATTTCTTGCGGTTGCAGGGGAAGGTGCCGGGAGTGGAGGTTGGGTAGGTGAGGGGTGTGGACCTGACAAGGGAATCATGGAGAGAGTGGTCTTTTCGGAACGCTGATAGGGGAGGGGAGGGAAATATATACCTGGTGGTGGGGTCCGTTTGGAGGTGGTGGAAATGGTGACGGATGATACGATGTATATGGAGGTTGGTGGGGTGGTAGGTGAGGACCAGTGGGGTTCTGTCCTGGTGGTGATTGGAGGGGCGGGGCTAACGGTTGGAGGAACAGGAAGTGGAGTAGATGCGGTGGAGAGCATCGTCGACCACGTCTGGGGAGAAGTTGCGGTCTTTGAAGAAAGAGGCCATCTGGGTTGTACGGTATTGGAACTGGTCCTCCTGGGAGCAGATGCAGCGGAGACAAAGGAATTGGGAATATGGGATGGTGTTTTTACAGGGGACAGGGTGGGAGGAGGTGTAGTCTAGTTAGCTGTGGGAGTCAGTTGGTTTATAGTAAATGTCCGTGTTGATTCGGTCGCTCGTGATAGAAATAGAGAGTTCTAGGAAGGGGAGGGAGGAGTCTGAGACGGTCCAGGTAAATTTGGGGTCGGGGTGGAAGGTGTTAGTAAAGTGGATGAACTGTTCAACCTCCTCGTGGGAGCACGAGGCAGCGCCGATACAGTCATTGATGTAGCGGAGGAAAAGGTGGGGGGTGGTGCCAGTGTAGCTGCGGAAGATGGACTGTTCCACATATCCTACGAAGAGGCAGGCATAGCTGGGGCCCTTGCGGGTGCCCATGGCTACTCCTTTGGTTTGGAGGAAGTGGGAAGATTGGAAAGAGAAGTTGTTCAGGGTGAGGACCAGTTCAGTCAGTCGAAGGAGGGTGTCAGTGGAAGGGTACTGGTTGGTACGGTGGGAAAGGAAGAAGCGGAGGGCTTTGAGGCCTTCGTGATGGGGGATGGAGGTGTACAGGGACTGGATGTCCATGGTGAAGATAAGGCGTTGGGGACCGGGGAAGCGAAAATCATGGAGGAGGTGGAGGGCGTGGGTGGTGTCCCGAACATAGATGGGGAGTTCTTGGACTAATGGGGACAGGACCGTGTCGAGGTATGCAGAGATGAGTTTGGTGGGGCAGGAGCAGGCTGAGACAATGGGTTGGCCGGGGCAGTCAGGTTTGTGGATTTTGGGCAGGAGATAGAAACGGGCGGTGCGGGGTTGTGGGACTATGAGGTTGGAGGCGGTGGATGGGAGATCCCCTGAGATGATGAGGTTATGGATGGTTTGGGAGATGATGGTTTGGTGGTGGGAGGTGGGGTCATGGTCAAGGGGGCAGTAGGAGGAGGTGTCCGCGAGCTGGCGTTTAGCCTCAGCGGTGTCATGGTCGGTGCGCCAAACTACCACCGCGCCTCCCTTGTCTGCCGGTTTGATAGTGAGGTTGGGGTTGGAGCAGAGGAAGTGGAGGGCTGCACGTTCCGAGGGTGAGAGGTTGGAGTGGGTGGGAGGGGTGGAGAAGTTGAGGCGGTTAATGTTGCGGCGGCAGTTGGCTATGAAGAGATCGAGGGCAGGTAAGAGGCCAGCACGGGGTGTCCAGGTGGATGGGGTGTGTTGGAGGCGGGAGAAGGGGTCATCAGAGGGCGGGTGAGAATCCTGGTTGAAGATGTAGGCGCGGAGGCGAAGGCGGCAGAAGAATTGTTCGATGTCTCGCCGCATGTTGAACTCGTTAATCCGAGAGCGTAGGGGGATGAAGGTGAGGCCTCTGCCAAGGACAATTGCTGGCTGATTGCTGCAGCCATTTTCTGTCCACTTTCCTTCCCTGATAAACCCATGGCAGCTGTAAGATCTCAGGTATTAGAATAAGATCATTTTATACATTACTGATCCCCTGGCTAAACTTTCACAGTAATTGGCAATTAACCAGAGAGGACAAAGTTAAAAATCATACAATACCAGGTTATAGTCCAACAGGTTTAATTGTGACAACCAACTCATAAAGAAGCAGCACTCCGAAAGCTAGTGCTTCCAATTAAACCTGTTGGACTATAACCTGGTGTTTTACGATTTTTAACTTTGTACACCCCAGCCCAACACCGGCATCTCCAAATCATAACCAGAGAGGAGGGGAGGATAATTTTGTTTTATCTAGTACAGCGAGTTGGGACACTGAAGCAGAATCAAGAGTAACTTTCAAAAGGGACAAACACTTGCAGCGGGAACACAGGCTGGAGTGTGGGGGAAGGGTGGGGGTGTGTGGAATATTCAACAAATTTAACAAAGAGACAGGATGGGTGAAAGGGCACTTATTGATCTTTTGCAATTGATTATTCTATGATTGTAGGAAGAGAGGTAAACGATATATAATTATTTTAAATTAATATTCACCAGGAAGAGTCCCAGAAAAGGATATTCACCGCAAAATTGGTTACTAGTTTCCTTGAACACAGACCCAGCCAAGAAGACTACAATCACTCTGTGCTCTAGTTTCCTGAATGGTAAATAAGAAGACAGGAACATTAGGGTTAAGGCTAAATTTAGCAGGAGGTGACAGCACTGGCACTAGCAATCCAGTGATGATACAGCTGAATATAGCTAATGCACTGGGGGCACAGGTTTGTATGCCATCTTGGCACACGATACAATTTGAATTCAATGAATAAATCTGGAATTAAAAGTCTGGCGGCAGCCATTAAACCTGTGTCAAATCTTTAAAATAGATCATTTGCTTCACCCATGTCCTTTCGGGAAGGAAATCTGCCTTCCTTACCTGATCTTACCTACATGGGACTCTAGATCCACAGCAATGGGGTTTGCTCTTAAATGCCCCTGAAATGGCCCCTATGACACACAGAGGCAACTGGGGATGGGCAACAAGTCACATAAACAATAAAGGGAAAAAAATTCTTCAGGTTTCCGATATTGACAGCAGGATCAGAGAACCCACTTTGTTTTCCAAGAACCAACTTGGTATGTGGCTGGCACAGTGGTTAGCACTGTTGCTTCACAGCACCAGGGACCTGGGTTTGATTCCGACCTCGGGCAACTGTCTGTGTGGAGTTTGTACATTCTCCCTGTGTCTGTGTGGGTTTCCTCCGGGTGCTCTGGTTTCCTCTCAGAGTTCAAGGATGTGCAGGTTAGGGTGGATTGGTAGTGTTTAGGGATGTGTAGGTTGAGTGTTTTAGTCTTGGGGGATGGTCTGGGTGGGATGCTGTTCAGAGAGTTGGTGTGGATTTGATGGGCCAAATGACCTTGTTTCCACACTGTGGAAATTCTTTAAACTCTATTTTTTTAAAAATAATCAAGGATGCGCATCGTCAGGCTATGTGATCAGGAAAACAAATTTACATCGCTCATGTTACAATCGCCTTCAATATAGAAGATTAAAGATTGGCCCAGTGATAAAGAGTTAAGTGTCAATTTTCTAATATGTAAATACATCAGTAATGATAACAGAGATCACATGACAGTAGACTCCAGGGAGAGTTGATTTGATGAACAGCCTTGTCCTATGATTAACAGTGAATATAATTACACTGGGTTTAGGAACAGGAGGAAGCCATTCAGCCCTTTCAGGCTGTCATCTTCTGATTGATCTGGTTGTCAGCACAATCCCACTTTTATTGCTATGCTCCCATAATCCTTGTCTCTCCAGTTGATCAAAAACTGTACCAAGCTCAGCCTTAAACAAATTCAATGACCCAGCTTCCACTGTCTCCTGAGAAAAAAAATACACTACACTCATGGCCTTCTCGGAGAAAAACATTATCGTCATCTCTGTCATGAAGAGGACTTCTTACTTATGAACCGTGTTCCCTCAGGGGAAATATCCTCCCAGCTTCCACCCTATCGAGACTCCTCGGGACTTTATACGCATCAATAAGGAGATCTCTTGCTCTTCTCAACTCCAGAGGCTACATCCCCAGTTTGTCCAGTCTTTCCTCTTGAGGTAAAGGGTTCATCATGGGAATTGATTGAAGGAAGCTTCTGTCAAACTGCTTCTGAAGCGATTCCATCCTCTTTCAACTGAGGAGACTAAGATTGTAAAGAGTGCTCCGGCTGTGAGCTCTCACTCAGAACTTTAAATGAAAAGTTAATCCTAGCGACAGCTTAGATTGTAACAATAGCTTCAGACCCTACCAAGGAGAAAACCTCTTGAAAACCCATGACTGATGAAACATGAAACTGACGGGTTTAGGATCATCAGAATGGGATGGGATAATCGAGAGAAATTATTTCTTGTGGTGGGGTGATCTAGAATCCAGAACCTTTTCATGGAGCAGGACTTCTCACCAATGAGAATGGAACTCTCAAACTCTCCATGCTACAGAGCTGGGACATCCATTCAGCCCCACCCATTCTACTATCCCATTATCTTGTAGCTGATCCATGCCTCAGCTTCAGTTTGTTCATCCTGGCCAAACAAACACCAGCTCAGTTTTGGCATTTAGTCAAACCCCAATGATGATAGTGTTTTTTTAAAGAATACAGGTGGAAGCAGGCCATTCGGCCCATTGAGTCCACACCGACCCTCCGAAGAGCATTCCACCCTATCCCATAACCTCACATTTCCCATGGTTAACCCACCTAGTCTGCACACTGTAGTCAATTTAGCCTGGCCAATCCACCTAACCTGCACATCTTTGGACGGTGGGAGGAAACCGGAGCACCCAGAGGAAACTCACACAAACAGGGGGAGAATGTGCAAACTCCACACAAACCCTCAACTCATTTACAAAGGCTAGCTTATCTCTCCACGCTTCAGGCTCACTGCCTTTATTGCTGATGAAGGGCTTTTGCCCGAAATGTCGATTTCGCTGCTCGTTGGATGCTGCCTGAACTGCTGTGCTCTTCCAGCACCACTAATCCAGTATTTGGTTTTCAGCATCTGCAGTCATTGTTTTTACCTCATTTACAAAGGTGTCAGGATATCCATCTGAAATCCAGTGGGGAAGGCTCAAGAATGAGATTGTGCTGGTGGGTGGTTTGTTTCCAATGGATATGATGGGCAGAGTGGCCTCCTTCTGTGGCTGTAGGTTTTCCTACATTTTCCTAAACCTCTGAAAAGGGCAAGTGCAAGGATGTGGGGAGACAGTAGGAAAGGGGCGTACCTTGGATTGCTCTTCAGGAGGACCAGCACTAACATAATGCATGGAATGGCCTCTTTCTGTGCCACAGTGTATCAATAATTCTATTCCATTATGCACCGGCTACAGAATGCACTGCAGTAATGCACCAAAGATTCTCAGATGGCACCTTCCAAAATCCAAATCACTTCCACCTGAAAGGACAAGGGCAGCAGATCCAAGGGAACACCATCCCCTGCAAGTTCTCCTCCAAGCCACTCACCATCCTAACTTGGAAATATATCGCCACTCCTTCAGTGTTGCTGGGTCAAAATCCTGGAATTCTGTCCCTGAGGGCATTGTGGGTCTACCAACCGCACATGGTTCAAGATGGCAGCTCACCCCCACCTTCTTAAAGGACAACTAGGGACAGGGCAATAAATGCTGGGCCCAGCCAGTGGCACCCACATCCAATAAGTGAATTATTTTTTAAAATACTATTATTCTATCCCCCTAATTTAGCCTTTTCAGACCAAGTTACATTCTGCAAGATACCTAGCGCCCCCTAAGAGGGCAACATTGCATTCCTGAGGTCACACCCAGAGACTCCCTAGAGACTGAGCTCTCTGCTAAAAACCAGGGGAGAGTCTGGATGTGAATCAGAAGGGAAAGGCTTTTAACGCTGCTTTCCATTTAACCAATCGGGGAACTGATGAAGCAGGTGGAAGTGCTGTTGTTATTTCCATGTTTTCAAGTTCCATTTGTGGGCCCATCAATCGATGTGAAGATGCCGCTATTGATTGGGTGAGCATAACTTTGTTTCCATTTCTTGCATTTAACAAAAAAAAATCAATAGATACATGCATGGTTCCCTTCAGTCGGTTTCCCTTGAGTAATTTTGAAAGAGACTCCAATAAAGCCATTTCCAAACCAACACTAGCGTCCCCACACTGTCATTGGAACCCCCGCAGCGTCCTTTTGCAAGCTGCAAAGACTAGCGACAGATAAAAGGGGAGGCATACATATCCTCGGCTTTCTGAGCAATGTCAATGACGTCTGCAGAAAAACACAGCCAGGCCCCTAATATTCTCAGAGACAGCAGCTGAAGCTCTTTGGTGTGCAGGTGAGTAGAGGACACACAGTTGACTCTTTGCTGTAAGCTTTGGTGTAATGGGAGTCAGCAACTAGTGCAGTCAATGTCAATGAGAACATCACGTTTGGAGCAGCCCCTTGCTAGAGAATCTCACCTGGTAAGATAAGGCACGGTAGGAATGTACAGAGATGTGAGGAGCTCTTTCAATGAGCTGTCACAGGACTAATGGACAGAATGGCGTCCCGTGCAGTAATAATAGTGAAATACTGCAGATGCTGGAAATCCAAAATTCAAACAGAAAATGTTGGCAAAACTCAGCAGTGTTGTGGAGACAGATGCAGAGGAAATGATCTGTCATTTTTCAGAGGGTCTTTTTCAGTGCTTGTTAGTGTTTGAGGGGTGGTTTTATATGGGCCCTCCTGTCACTTAGTCAAATTCAAGCTTCGCACCGGTGTGATTTGTTGGTGCGTTGGCGATAGAGTACAGAACCAATCGGCAGAGGTGAGATATCAAACAAACCGGGTGCACAAGATGGACCAAATGGCCTCTCATGCGGCAACAATTCTGGGATTCTATCTCTCGTTTTCTCTGCAGATGCTGCTACAGCTGCTGAGGCTCCCTTGCATTCTCTGTTTTGGATCCCTCTGTGCTGTATCAGTCTCGGACTGCTAACGCACACACAGTTGGCTGGATGGCTGGTTTATAATGCAGAGTGATACCAACAGCCTGGGTTCCATTCCTACACTGGCTGAGGTGACCGTGAAGGGCTCTCCTTCTCAATCTCACCCCATCTCCTGAGACATAGTGACCCTCTGGTTAAACTCACCATCAGTCCTCTCTCTCAAACATTTATTCATTTTGTGGGCGTTGCTGACTGGGTCCAGCATTTATTGCCCGTCCCTAGTTGCTCCTTGAGAAGGTGGGAGTGAGCTGCCTTCTTGAACCGCTGCAGTCCATGTATTGTGGGTTGACCCACAATGTCCCTTAGGGAGGGAGTTCCAGAATTCTGACCCAGCGACACTGAAGAAATGGCGATATATTTCAAAGTCAGGATGGTGAGTGGCTCGGAGGGGAAGTTGCAGGGGGTGGTGTTCCCATGTATCTGCTGCCCTTGTCATTCTAGATGGAAGTGGTCGTGGTAGAGAGAGTGGCTTTACATCTTTACACTTTATTCAAACATGGATTGCTTTCTCCATGTCTCTGTAGATCTTTAATCCATGTGGTGACCAAGCAGGAATCCCAGCGAGGCGAAGAAGGTGGGTAAAGCTAGATTCTGAGGAAGGGTCACTGGACTCAAAACGTTAACTCTGATTTCTCTCCATGGATGCTGCTGAACCTGGACCTGCTGAACTTTTCCAGCAGTTCCTGTTTTCGCTCGACTCTGGATGGCTCACTCCGAGAAGTGATAACATAGACAGCAAACATTTGGCACTTTCAGCATGTTTGAGCACAGCTAAACACTTCAAGTCACATTGATCCCCTCCAACACGTGAGGTGAATATTAGCCAAAGTACAGAAGTGGCCTAATTACAGAGATGGCCTGACAAGAGCAATTAACGTGACCTGTTTGGTTGGGTGAATTTTCTGTACCTGAGTGTATCTTACAAACATCAGTCACGTTGTTGATGCAGTGAAGAGGGATGTTTGCAGAGTGCAGTCACAAAACAACGCAGCAACAAGACAAACACTCAAGGGATCAAATCACTGACAGCTTCTGAGTTTATAACTTGTGAACAGTCAGCGATATCTCGATGCTCAGATACGCTCAACAACGAGTCCCCTCAGGTGTCGTTTCCACAATCACCCAGCAGCAATAATCATTTATTTGTTGATAATTACCCTGAACATTGGAGCTAGGTTTGTTTTTAATCAAAATGTTATCGTGCATTTGGCAGTGCCCATTGCAAGGACGAATCTGGAAATTCAAACTGGCCTGAGTTCTGTCGTTACCCATTGCCCCGGAGAGGTGTTTTACAAGCACGCTCAATAACCAGAAAGCTCACCTTGACCAGTGCACCCTTGAAGCCCGGCTGACAGTCCATAATTCGCAGCATCTCAATTCTTTTCTAGGAGAAAATGGACAGAATTTTGTAACAAAATGCAGAAATAATGAGGTGATTTAGAAAATAAGACTTAGGAGCAGGAGGAGGCCATTCAGCCCCTTCAGCATGCTCTGCCATTCCATACTATCGTGGCTGATCTCATCTCGGCCACAACTCCACTTTCCTGCCCGCTCTCCACCCGTTACAATTAAAGATCTGTCTATGCTCTCCTTAAACTTACTCAATGTCACCAGTTTCCATCGTACTCTGGGGAAGTGAATTCCACAGATTCACAACCCTATGAGAGAAATAATTCCTCCTCCTCTCTGAGTCAGAGAGATGTACAACACGGAAAGAGACACTTCATTCCAACTCGTCCACGCTGACCAGATATCCTAACCTCATCTAGTCCCATCTGCCAGCATTTGGCCCATATCCCTGTAAACCCTTCCTATACAAACACCTATCCAGATGCTTTTTAAATGTCATAATTATACCAGCTTCCACCACTTCCTCTGGCAGCTAATTCTATACACGCACCATCCTCTGCATGAAAAAGTTGCCCCTTAGGTCCCTTTTATATCTTTCCCCTCTCACCCTAAACCTATGCCCTCTAGCTCTGGACTCCCCTACCCTGGGGAAAAAAAACCTTGTCTATTTACCCTATCCATGCCCCTCATGATTGTATAAACCTCTATAAAGTCACCCCTCAGCCTCCGACACTGTAGGGAAAGCAGCCCCAACCTATCCAGCCTCTCCCTGTAGCTCAAACCCTCCAACCCTGGCAACATCCTTGTAAATCTTTTCTGAACCCTTTCAAGTTTTACAACAACCTTCCAATAGGAAGAAGACCAGAACGGCACACAATATTCCAACAGTGGTCTAACCAAGGTCCTGTACAGCAGTCCCTTATGCTCAAACCATAACCTCTCATTCTAGATTGTCCCAAATGAGGAAACATTCTCTTTATTTTGTCAATCCTGTTTTCCATCCCTCAATTGGATTTCCTCTCATTCTTTTAAACTCCAAATAGTATCATCCTAAACTCGTCAATTTCTCTTCATAAGAAAACCCCTTCACTTCTGGAATCAATTTAGTGAATATTTTCTGATCTTCTTCCAATACAATTACATCCATCCTCATGCGAAAGGACCATAAACTGTACACAATACTCCACATGCGGTCTCACTGATGCCTTGTACATTTCCTACTTTTATACTCAATTCTTTTAGCAATAAATGTCAAAAATCCATTTGCTTTCCTTATTACCTGCTGTACCTACTAACTGTTTTCTGAGATTCATTCACAAGGACACCCAGATCCCTCTGCACCGAAGCACTCTGAAGTTTCTCTCCATTTAGAAAGTAAGTTCCTTTCCTATTCCTCCAACCAAAATGTGTATAACTTCGCATTTGTTCATGACCCTGCTCCCAAAATATAAGAAATAAGGTAAATGAGCTTGTGGTGTAGATTGAAATTGTTGGGTATGAGGTGGTGGGCATCAGTGAGATGTGGCTGCAGGGATCAGGATTGGGACTGGAATATTCAATGATGTACATCTTATTGAGAAGATAGGCAGGTGGGCTGAGGGGTGGGGTTGTCTTATTAGTAAGAAATAAAATTAAATAAGAAACAAAGTAGGGTCAGATGGTGTGGGTAGAATTGAGGAACCATAAAGGTGAAAAAAAATTGTTGGAGTCATGTACAGGTCTCCAAACATTAGTCAGGAGCTGGGGCGCAAGATACACCAGGAGATAGAAAAGATGCGCAGGAAAGGCAAAGTTGCAGTGATCATGGGGGATTTCAACATGCAGACGGACTGGGAAAATCAGGTTGTTACAGGATTGCAAGAAAAGGAACTTGTGGAATGTCTATGAGGTGGCTTTTTGGAGCAGGTTGTGGAGGAGCCCAGAAGGGAACAGGCAATACTGGATTTAGTGTTGTGCAATGAGGCAGACTTGATAAGGGAGTTTAAGGTGAAGCAATGATCATAATATGATTGAATTTACTCTGCAGGTTGAGAGGGAGAAGATAGAATCAGAGATAACGATATTACAGCCTATTAAAGGCAACTACAGAGGCATGAGGGAGGAGCTGGGTAGAATTGAATGGGAGAGGAGCTCAGCAGTGGAACAGCAATGGCAGGAGTTTCTGGGAGTAATTGAGGAGATATAGCAAGGATTCATCCCGAGGGAAAAGAAGCATGGTACAGGGAGGATGAGGCAACCGTGGCTAATGAGGGAAGTCAGGGACAACATAAAAGCAAAAGAGAAAGCACATAATGTGGCTAAGGGCAGTGGGAAACTAGACAATTGGGAAGCGACAAAGACCAACAGTGGGCAATAAAAATAGAAATAAGGAGGGAGAAGATTAAATATGAGGGTGAGCTAACCAGTAATATAAAGGAAGGCTGTAAGAGTTTCTTTCGATATATAGACAGCAAAAGTGAAGCAAAAGTGGACATTGGGCCAGTGGAAAATGACATGAGAGAGGTAGTAGTGGGGAACTAGGAAATGGCTGAGGAACTGAATAATTACGTTGCATCAGTGTTCATGGTGGGAGACACGAGTAACATCCCAAACATTCAAGAGAGTGGAGGGATAGAGCTGAGTATGGCGACCATCACCAAGGAGAAGGTGTTAGAAAAACTGCATGGCCTGAAGGTGGATAAATCACTGGGACCAGATGGACTACACCCCAGAGTTCAAACGGAGATAACTGAAGAGATAGTGGAGGTGTTAGTGGTGATCTTTCAGGATCCCTAAGATCAGGGAGGGTCCCAGAGGACTGGAAAATCACTAATGTGACACATCTGTTTAAAAAGGGATTAAGGTGAAAGATAGAAAATTACAGACTGATTTGCTGACACTTGGTCATGGGTAAGATCCTGGAATCCATGGTGAAGGATGAGATTTCTGAATACTTGGAAGTGTATGATAAAATAGGGCAGAGTCAGCAAGGTTTCATCAAGGGGAGGTCATGCCTGACAAACCTTTGAGGAAGTAACAAGCTGGTTAAATCAAGGAGAGCCAATGGGTGTTATCTACCTGGACTTCAAGAAGGCCTTTGACCAGGTGCCGCACAGGAGGGTACTGAGTAAGATAAGGGCCCATGGTGTTAGAGGTAATATGCTAGCATGGATAGGAGCTTGGCTGCTTGGTGGAAAGCAGAGAGTGGGGATGAAAGGGTCCTTCTCAGAATAGCAGCCGGTGACAAGTCGTGTTCCATAAGGCTCAGTGTTGGGATCACAACTTTTCACTTTATATGTTAACGATCTAGATGAAGGAACTGAGGGCATTCTGGCTAAGTTTGCAGATGATACAAAGATAGATTAGATTAGAAAGTGTGGAAACTGGCCTTTCGGCCCAACAAGTCCACACCGACCCTCTGAAGAGTAACCCACCCAGACCCATTTCCCTATGACTAATGCACCTAACACTATGGGCAATTTAGCATGGCCAATTCAGCTAACCTGCACATCTTTGTGACTGTGGGAGGAAACCCACACATACACAGGGAGAATGTGCAAACTCCACACAGCCAGTCACCCAAAGCTAGAATTGAACCCATGTCCCTAGCGCTGTGAGGCAGCAGTGCTAACCACTGAGCCACCATGAACCTCCCAGGCATGCTAAGATCTGCAACACTCTTATAAAAAGCTAACAGCTGTATTTTAGTAAATTATGTTGAGAAATATTTCTTAGTCAAAACTAACAGGTCTGTCAATCGCTACAAATGAACTGATCTTCTTAAGTCATCCATCATGTATTTAAAATTTTAAAAATACTTTTCCACTAAACGTTTGACCTTATTCGTTCCTGCTTTTCTGACAGTAATGACTTATGCTTGTTTATGGATTAGGTCTGAATCTCTCATATTAATTAAAGGGAATAATTTCATATTAGTCAAAATAATGTATACTGCATATTTCATACATGGTTACTGGAAGGTGAACTAGAGCATATTCAAACTGCCTAATAAGGCAATACATTCAAACATAATGTCCCCAAATTCTGCCCTAGTCATGATTGGCTAATGCAACAACTGGTGTCTTCAGTTGAGACACCTGGAGGTTCACATAAACAAAAGTGGCACAAGTCAACAGAGCTACTGATAAATTGGAAGGATCCCGTATAATCTAGTACCAGAGGTGAACAGCACAAAAACAAGCAAGTTATGCCAATCCTGTATAAATTAGAGAGTTTTGGTCTCAGCTAAAGCGTTGTCCTGATACTTCAGAAAGAATGTCAAGGGTTTGGAGGGTACAGAGATTTACCAGATCAGTACCAGAGTTCAGGGAATTTGGTTACATGAAGAAATTGGAGAAGCCAGAGTTCTCCTTAAAGTAAAATGAGACCAAAGGGTGATTTAACAGATTGAAGTGTTTTGAAAAGTAGATAAGCAGAGACAACATCACAGGGAACACTGAGTTCGTTCCCTATCTCTCTCGGCCTCTCTGTCCTCCTCAAAGACGCTCTTTAAAACTGACCTCTTAGATCCAGGCGATTGTCACCTGCCCTGTTAGCTCCACATGTGGCTCAGGGTGAAATTGTCTTTGATTCTCAGGAAGCTCTGTTTTTATCACGCTTGAGGTGATATGCAAATGCAGTGTGTTGTTGCTGATAGGATCAGTTGCAACTACAACAGTCACATGGCAGAGTGGAAACATGAAATCAGCAGAAACTGAGAGTCACAGGTAAGAGAAATTGACCCGGAAAAAAAATCCAATGTTTCATGTCAACTGACCTCCCCTTGAGATTTGCAGTAATATCCCACTGACTTCCATGATTCAGAGACATCAAGCAAGGTTTGGAATGCAGAGAATTGATGGGAGACCCCAGAGCGTAAGGGTTTAACGTGGGTCAGCCTTCAGAGCATCAGGAATCTTTCTAAACTGGGAGAACCTATCTAGTATTTTTATAAATCGAGTCTCGGCCATTCTTCGGCAGCTCATCACATCCACAACCCTAAACTGAACAGCCAATGGGGTAAAACTCAGAATGCACAGTGAAATGACCATGGAACTTGTCAATTATGGAACAGACTTTCCCCAACACCGGACACTGAGTCAACCCACCACAAGATGGTGGAGCAGTAGAGTCCAACAGCACAGAGACAGAGGCCCTTCAACCCAAACTGGTCCATACTGACCAAAATGTTTCTCCATGCTAAACCTATTTCCCTGCACTTGGATCATATCCTACTAACTCCTACCTATCCATGTATTTGCCCAAATGCCTTTTAAACGTTATTAATGTACCCGCCTCAACCACTTCCATTGGCAGCTCGTTCCATATGCGTACCACCCTCTGTGTAAAAAAGTTGCCCCTCTAGTTCCCTTTTATTCTTTCCCCTCTAACCTTAAACTGATGCCCTCTAGTCCTTGATTCCCCAATCCTGGGAAAAAGACAGAGTGCATTCATCCGATGCACTCTGTTATGGATCAGGTCAGAACCCCTCAAAACTCCAAAAAGGTAATCCCGGCCCTAACTTTGCTTGTTGTTTTAAGCAGGTGAACAGTGGATATTCCAGGAGAGAATCAGCTGGTCAAACTACTAAGGTTTAAATAAACCAGAGTTTATTTGCAAGGTTACCGAATTAAACAAAAACAGAAGAGAACAGAATACAGAATAACCTAACCTCTCTGAAAACCCAGCAGATCATCCGAACTTAATGATGCTGTTCCAAATACTTGCAATAATCGTCATAAACACCCATTGGTATGAAAGGTAAAATGAAACCCAGGGTCTTACAGGAGAGAAGCCGGAGAGAGAGAGAGGACCAGCCTAGACCTGTTTCTTTGGGTCCAGCAGCTTTTTCAACACTACTGAGCTAATACCAAACTAAACCAGAGAGAAGCTGACCTGGTAAAACCAGTCGCTCCTCCTTCATTGTACAAATGTTTTTTTTTAACTTGAAAGCCTTTAGTCTGAGGCAGTATCTGTTAGCTATTATTAAACTGGCCCTAAAACCTTAGACTTTTCAGAGTCTACGTCTTTTACAACCTCTCTGAAACTAAAACCAAGGACACCGTAACCTTGTTCAAGAAGCAGCATCATCACAAACCATGCACCTCCACTCCAAGGTCCCAATGTTCACTACACTCCTTAAGGCCCTGCCATTCACCATGAAACTCCTGCCTTGATTTGACTTTCCAAAATGCAAGACCTTACACTTATTGATATTAAACTCCATTTGTGATTTGGAGGTTATGACTGGGGTGTGCAAAGTTAAAAATCACACAACACTGGGTTATAGTCCAACAGATTTAATTGGAAGCACTAGCTTTCGGAGTATTGCTCCTTCATATGTTAAAGTTCACTTGCGAATGTAACTTGAAGAAAGTTCTGGGATTTACATGTGAAAAAAACTGAAACCAACATGGTCATTCTAAAAGATGAGAGACTTAACAAACAATCCAGGTCTTTTTCAATATATCATTTCAGTTATATCACACTATAAACTTTTGCTATAAATTCTGTGTCCTACGATCGTATACTCTACAACCACCTGATAAAGAAGCAGCGCTCAAAAAGCTAGTGCTTCCAAATAAACCTGTTGGACTATAACCCAGTGTTGTGTGATTTTTAACTTCAAACTCCATTTGTCATTTCTCAGCTCACTTCCCAGCTGATCAAGGTCCTGCTGTGATTTCTGAGAACCTTCCTAAAAGACCTCCTATTTTAGTGTCATCTGTAAACTTACTAATCATGCCTTGTACATTCAGCCCATTCAATGGAACCCTGGCTGGTCTGATAATCCTCAAATCCACTTTCGTGCCTCTTCCCCATGACCCTGAGTCTCTTGCTGGTTAAAAATCTATCAGTCTCAGACTTGAATGTACTTAATGATACATTCTTATCAGCCTTCTGTTGTAGAGAATTACACAGATTCACTCCCCTCTGAGAGTAGAAACTCTCCCTCATCTCTGTCGTCAATGGGTGACCCCTTATTCTGAGTTGATGCCCTGTGGTCCTGGACTCTCCCCTGGACAAAAGAGAAACAACAGGCAGCACAGTGGTTAGCACTGTTGCCTCACAGCGCCAGCGACCCGGGTTCAATTCCCCCCTCAGGCGACTGTCTGTGTGGAGTTTGCACATTCTCCCTGTGTCTGCGTGGGTTTTCTCCGGGTGCTCCGGTTTCCTCCCATAGTCCAAAGATGTGCAGTTTAGGTGAATTAGCCATGCTAAATTGCCCGTAGTGTTAGGTGTAGGGGAATGGGTCTGGGTGGGTTGCGCTTTGGTGGGTCAGTATGGACTTGTTGGGCCGAAGGGCCTGTTTCCACAGTGCAAGTAATCTAACCTCTCCGTACTGTCTGTACAGCTAATGCTACGATAGAGTGTCATTCAGCCCATTAAATCTGGGCTGGCCCCTTGTTCCATTCCCCTTCCCAGTCACCATCGCCTTCCATAATGCTTCCCCTTTGAGTATTTCTGTTACTGTCTTTTGAAGGTTCCTGTCCATTCTGCTCCCTCACCCCTGCCCATTTAGGCAAGATGTTACAACACACTGACTAAATATTACCCTCCGCGGGTTACCCCTGTTGTCCTGGGGCAGTCAACCTGACCCTTTGACCTGCGATATATTTCATCCCGAAGATCCTGCTTTCCTGTCGATTTAAGACTCTTTACATGAAACTCAGGGGGTTCCAATCCCACTCCCAAGACCCCCAACACCACACCGAGAGAGTGCTGCACTGCCAGAAATACTGTTCTTCTGTTAAGGGGACGTTTAACTAAGGGGGCAGGGGGAAATATCCCGAGGTGGCCTCTGTGTGCAAGGGGAATTTGGCCAGACTCCTGACTGATCTTGATTCCTTAGCTGTAAGCTTGAATGAAGCTGATTGAGCTCAATGGTTAGCACTGCTGCCTCCCAGGAACCCAGGTTTGATTCCAGCCTTGGGTGACTGTCTGTGTGGAGTTTGCACATTCTCCCCGTGTCTGCGTGGGTTTCCTCCGGGTGTTCTGGTTTCCTCCCACAGTCCAAAGGTGTGCAGGTCAGGTGAATTGGCTGTAGTGTTCAAGGGTGTGTGGGTTAGGTGCATTAGTCAGGGGAAATGTAGAATCATAGATAGGGGGAATGGATCTGGGTGGATTAATCTTCAGAGGGTTGGTGTGGACTTGTTGGGCTAAATGGCCTGTTTCCACACTGTAGGGATTCTATGGGTCACTATCAGGTTGCTGACTTTGGGATCTTGCTGTGCAAATGCATCAGCAGCCTCACAGCCGTGACTTCACTTGTTCATTTGAAAGAACACTTCATTTGTTTGTTTGTGAGACACAACCTGAGATTGTAAAGAAGTGTAATGGAAATACAACGTTTTGTCAACTGTTTACAGGAAGGACATTCCCAATGACTGGGGAGTCTAGAACCCGGGGTCCCACTCTGGGGTCGGCCACTTTGGACTGGGATGAGAAATCTGAGAAATGTCTTCACCCAGAGAGCGGGGTGCCTGTGGAATTCTCTGCCACAGAGAGCTGTTGAGGCAAGAGCATTGCGTGTTTCCAAGAATGAGTTAGATGTAGTTTGTCGGTTCTTTTGATCGATCAAGGTAGGTGCAGGCTCCACCCAGTGGCTGAAACCAGTTACAGCAGCAAAGCCTGGCTGGACTGAGACATTGAGCAGGACATTGCTTTACCATGGAGCTGGGATCCACTGGGGATTGTGGGATCCAGCCAGGATTACCCTGAGGACTTCAACATGGATAAGGAATAAGGATACTGCTGCATTTATCAGAGCTGCTCTCAGTAATTCCCCACCACATCGGGCAGTCCATCAGTTGTGCCTTTTCCCCACCTCATTTCAAATTGATGCTCTCAGCTGAACGATGCGTCAGGAACGTGCTGGGGTCCGTCTGAGAGAGCAGGCAGGGCTGCAGTGGTGGAATGACGGCGCTGACAGTGCAGCACTCCCTCCACGTGGCCCCAAAGTGTCTCCTCCGCGCTCACACCCCACTCCATGTCCCCGTCTGGGGGGTTCACCCTGGGATCCTCGATGTACGAAGTGGAGGGTGGGGCCGCTGTCTGAGGCACCCTGAGTGGGCACCGATTTGATCTGGGGGAACACTTTTGGGCCTTTTATCTGAGGAAAGATGGACTGACATTGGAGGTAGTCGGGACAAGGTTCAATCAGCTGATCCCGGGGATGGAGGGACTATCTGATGAGGAGATTGGGCCCGCATCCAGTGGGAATATAGAACAATGAGAGGCGACGTTATTGAAACATACAATAGTCTTAGGAAGGTTGACAGGGTAGATACAGAAAGGTTGGTTGCCCTGGTGGGAGAGTCCAAAACCACAGGGCATCATCTCAGAGTAAGAAGTCATCCAGCGAAGACAGGAATGAGGAGGAACTTCTTCTCTCAGAGGGGAGTGAGACTGGAATTCTTTACTGCAGGGCTGGGAATATTCAAGACTGAGAGGGAGACAGAGAGAGAGAGACAGACAGACTTCTATTCAGTAAGGGGAAACAAGGCTTTTGGGATCCAGGCAGGAAAGTGGAGTTGAGGGTGATCAGATCAGCCAAGATCTCATTGAATGGGGGAACAGACTTGATGGGCTGAATGGCCTACTCCTGCTCCAATGTCTAATGGTCTTAGCTGGGGGTAGCCTCCCCCTCCCTCTCTTGATCTTGATGATGCCCCACAGGGGTCAGGGGCTCCACCCCCAAACACAATGAGGGACTGGTCTAAACAGACTCCAGTTACCTCCTTTCAGGATGACCCCGGGTATTCCGAGGGGTTTCGGTCATTTCACTGCCTCGGACATCCAGCCCCTGTCTCTGAACAGGGTCAGCGGTTGGAATGGAAGGAAGCGGCCAGAGTGGGGACACCAGTGACCAGTGGCCGGAGTGGGCACAGGGACATCATTGACCAGCAGCCGGAGTGGGGACAGGGTCAGCAGTGACCAGTGGTTGGAGCAGGGACACAGTCAGCAGTGACCAGCGGCCGGAATGAGGACACAGTCAGCAGTGACCTGCAGCCGGAGTGGGAGCAGGGACAGGGTGCAGAGTGTGGTGGCAGCCTGTGGTCAGAGCAGGTAGAGGTGTTCTGTGATGGTCTGCTGATGCAGAGAGTGTTTGCAGAGAGGCTGTGATGTTTGTCTCTTTAACATTGCCTCTTGTTTCTCTGTCCTATGGTTACACTGTGTATCGCTGTAATGTAATCCTTTTTCTTCGTTTCTCGATTCTGTAACTCAGGATTGTAACCTGGTACCGAAGATGGTGCAGTCAGGGATGACTTATCAGCTTTTCATTATAACCATCGAGTTCATGTGACATTAAAGCTAATTCAATTCAATTTAATCCCAACCAGACACAGGGAATATAAAGTAAAGGACCTTCAGATCCAAGAAATTGATGAAGGGCTTATGTATAAGATTATGGCAAGTGACTACAGAACCATGGGGCAGTAGGGAGAACAAGTTAGCCTCTTACACGATCTCTCCAGAGCATTGCAATTGGCTACAGAAGATATTAAGACTGGGTTTAATCTCACCCATTTCACATTTTGATATTGATCATAAAGAACAGGAGTGTCAAAGGACTGAGAAACCTAGGGAAAAGTGGGTGCTGCAGATGCTGGAGATCAGAGTCTAGATTAGAGTGGCGCTGGAAGAGCACAGCAGGTCAGGCAGCATCTGAAGAGCAGGATAATCGATGTTTTGGGCAAAAGCCCTTCATCAGGAATAAAGGCAGGGAGCCTCCAGGGTGGAGAGATAAATGGGAGGGGGGTGGGGCTGGGAGAAGGTAGCAAAGAGTACAATAGGTGGATGGGGGTGGGGATAAAGGTGACAGGTCAGAGAGGAGGGTGGGGGGAGATAGATGGAAAGGAAGATTGGCAGGTAGGACAGGTCATGAGGACAGTGCTGAGCTGGAAGGTTAGAACTGGGGTAAAGTGGGGGGAGGGGAAATGAGGAAGCTGTTGAAGTCCACATTGATGCCATCGGGAGCATCGGGAGCAACGGATACAATAAATGTCCCCTTCCCCCATCTTACCCCAGTTCCCCTTCCAGCTCAGCAGCATCCCCATGACCTGTCCTACCTGCCTATCTTCTTTTCCATCTATCCACTCCACCCTCCTCTCTGACCTATCACCTTCATCCCCACCCCCATTCACCTATTGTACTCTATGCTACTTTTTCCCCACCCAACCCCCCTCCCATTTATCTCTCCATTCTGCAGGCTTCCTGCCTCTATTCCTGATGAAGGGCTTTTTTCTGAAACATCGATTTTCCTGCTCCTCGGATGCTGCCTGAACTGCTGTGCTTTTCCAGCACCACTCTAAATGGGAGACTTTGGAGTTTGCGTCACATATAGACAGGGTGGTCAAGAAGGCACTTAGCAAGCTTGGCTTCAATGCTCAGACCTATTGAACAGGAGTTGGGAATCCATGTTGAGGTTGTACAGGACATTGGTGAGGCCTCTTCTGGAATACTGTGTCCTGTTCTGGTCACCCTGTTACAGGAAGGGTATTATTAAACAGGAGAGGGTTCAGATTCAATTTACCAGGAAGTTGCTGGGAATGAAGGGTTTGGGTTATAAGGAGAGACTGGGAGATTTTTTCACTGGCAGGTAAGAGATAGAGGGGGTGACCTTACAGAGGTTTATAAAACCATAAGGGGCACGGATAGAGTGAACACTAGCTGTCTTTTCCTGAGTGTGGGGCGATTTCAAGATGAGGGGGTATATTTTTAAGGTGGGAGGAGTGAGGTTTTAAAAAGCACATGAGGGGCAACGTTTTTACACAGACAATATGGAATGAACTTCCAGAGGAAGTGATTGTACAGTTACAATGTTTAAAACTCATTTACAATAAATTCATGAAAATGAAATCTTTGGAGGGATTCGGGCCAGGAGCAGGCAGGAGGGACAGGTTATGTTTGGATTCGGGTCGGCATGGACTGGTTGGACCGAAGGGCCTGTTTCTGTGCTGCATGACCAGAGTATTGCCGAAAAAAAGACCCATTTGGTTGGAGCTGTTTTGGTTTGCGCTCCTCAGGACACTTTGCAAGAGTGCCAGCTCCAGAGGCAAGCTGACCTTTACACTGTGTAAGAGGAGGCTGCTGACTGGTTCCCAAGTGGACACTGAAAAGCAGTTTCTTGTTGACTTTTAAATTCCTTGCGGATTTACAGCAGGAGCTAATAGAATGAGCACTTCATTCACTGGATGGTTCAGTGTCTAACTCACCCATTGCTGGTCGGACTCTGAGATATTCAACGCTGGATGCTCCCTGGGAAGTCCCTCACTTCCGACTGCTCCACCCAGCACCAACCCCATCCCTGCGCCCCGCCATGGTTCAAATCCGGCTGGTAATTTTGTACTCACGTTACGCCGAAGTTCTACTGAGGTCTTCGCTCGAGAGAGGGATCGCCTGCGGAAAAGAGGCGGGACTGCCGCGATGTGACTGAAGCTCGCGGGAGAACCGGCCTGAAAGACAAAGGTCTCAGAAACAACATCCATCCCCCCGTCTCTTCCCTCGCCCAGAACTCACGCTTTCTGAATCAACGATAGGAGGGTTAGAACCTCAAGGGTTCCTCAGGATAGGGAATAGAACAAGGAATGGGATAGGGAATGGGGATAGAGAATGGGGTCAGGAAATGAGCATAGGGATTGGGAGATGGAATGGGATAGGGAATGGGGATACGGTATGGGGATAGGGAATGGGAAATGGAATGGAGACAGGGAATGGGATTGGGAATGGGTTCAGGGAATGGGGATAGAGAATGAGATAGGGAAGGCATGGGGATGGAGATTAAGATAGGGAAGAGGGTAGGGATGGGGGTAGGGAATGGGAATAGAAACTGGGGAAAGGAATGGGAATAGGGATTGGGGAAGGGAATGGGATAAGGAATGGGAATAGGGAATTGGATAAGGAATGGGATAGGGAGGGGGATAGGGGATGGGATAGGGAATGGGATAATTTAGGGGGATTGGGAATGGGGCAGGGAATGGGATTGGGAATGGGTTCATAGAATGGGGATAGAGAATGAGATAGGGAAGGCATGGGGATGGAGATTAAGATAGGGAAGAGGGTAGGGATTGGGATAAGGAATGGGAATAGAAATTGGGGAAAGGAATGGGAATAGGGATTGGGGAAGGGAATGGGATAAGGAATGGGAATAGGGAATTGGATAAGGAATGGGATAGGGAGGGGGATAGGGGATGGGATAGGGAATGGGATAATTAAGGGGGATCGGGAATGGGGCAGGGAATAGGATTGGAAATATGATTGGGAAGAAGACAGGGAATGGGGATAGGGAAAGGGATAAGGAATGGGGATAGGGAATGGGAGACAGAACAGGGATAGGGAATCTGGATTGTGACTTGGGTTAGGGAGGGGGGTAGGTCATGAGGATAAGGAATAGGAAAAGGAAGTGATAGGGAATGGGAATAGGAAAGGGAATAGGGAACAGGATAGGGAATGAGGATAGGGAAGGGCATAGGTTTGGAAGCTTCATTACAAACGCTGCCATCATTGATGCCAACAGAGAGAGAGAGAGAGAGAGACAGAGGGTAAGTGTCCCCTAGTGGGGAAAAGGAGGAGGACATCTCCAGAAAGGCAGAGGTGAAAACATTTTGGAGAGGTGCCTGGGAGGGGTAATTTTGATTGGGGAAAGGATTAATATATGGCATTGTGTGTCTTTGTGTTGGCATTACCACTTCAGTGCCAGCCTCTTTGAGGCACTGCCCATTTTGTATGAAATAACCTGCCACCCCTCACCCCAGGCTGCACCTGATTGGCTCCAACAACCCACTGATGGCGTAAAGGCTGCAGCAGGCCTCAGGCCTCAGGCCTAGCAGGGAGCTGACCAGGGGCTGATCCCCTGGAGCTTGGAGATTCACTGTTGGCTGTGTGTCTCACAGTAGGTGAGCCCAGCCCCACTTCACATCAAGAGAAGTGTACAGCAATAACATCACTGAGCGATGAGCCACTGTCGGAGAAAGTGAAGGTCCTCATTGTTTCACAAAGCAAAATGTGTCTTAGCAAGAGATTCAAGCTCAGCGTGTGAGACGTGGTGTTTGTGGGCAGGTACAGACATGCCCTTTACTGGCACAGCCAGGAGCTGGACACACTGGGCAGCTCGGAAGGGCAGGAAACTCTCACTGGACAGAGAGTCAATGTGGGACTGGGCACGGGATACTGGGGTAGATGGAGCAGCCAGGCCTGGGGTCTCAGGGGGCTGGAGTAGATGGAGCAGCCAGGCCTGGGGTCTCAGGGGGCTGGGGTAGATGGAGCAGCCAGGCCTGGGGTCTCAGGGGGCTGGGGTAGATGGAGCAGCCAGGCCTGGGGTCTCAGGGGGCTGGGGTAGATGGAGCAGCCAGGCCTGGGGTCTCAGGGGGCTGGGGTAGATGGAGCAGCCTGGCCTAGGGTCTCAGGGGGCTGGGGTAGGTGAAAAAGCCAGGGTATGGCCAGGAATCAGAGCTGCAGTTGACCATTCAAGCCCATGTCCCTGCTGTCCCATTGGGGTAAGAAGGTGGATGACTTCCCAACCACCCCCTCTCTCCACGTTCCTATCCTTCTCCCAGGAAACCAAAAACCCAGCCATTCCTGCCCAGAATGTTAATGCCCGAGCACCACCCTCGCCAACCTCTCCACTCCCCCCCACCCCCCCACCGTCCCCGTGACCACTCCCTTCCCCCACCCCCACCACCGTCCCTGTGACCTCTTCCCTCCCCCACCCCCCAACCGTCCCCGTGACCACTCCCTTCCCCATCCTCCCCACCATCCTCATGACGATTCCCCTCTCCCACCCCCCACCGTCCCGATAACCACTCCCCCCTCCATCCCCCCACCGTCCTAGTGAACACTCCCCTCCCCCACCCCCGTCGTCCCCGTGACCATCCCCTCCCCCACCTTCCCAACCCCCACCGCCCTCGTGACCACTCCCTTCCCCCACCCCCCCGTCCCCGTGACCTCTCCCCTCCCCCACCCCACCGTCCCTATGACCATTCCCCTGCCCCACCCCCCCACCATCCCCGTGACCACTCTCCTCCCCCATCTTCCCAACCCCCAATGTCCCCGTTGCCTCTCCCCACCGTCCCAGTGACCACTCCCCTCCCCCACACCCCCAACGTCCCCATGACCACACCCCTTCCCCACCGCCCCCCCCCACCGTCCCCATGACCACTCCCCTTCACCCCCCCCCAATGTCCCCATGGCCTCTCCCCTCCCCCACCTTCCCAACCCCCACCATCCCCGTGACCATTCCCCTCCCCCACCTTCCCAACCCCCACCATCCCCGTGACCACTCCCCTCCCCCACCCCCCCGTCCCCGTGACCTCTCCCCTCCCCAACCCCCCACCGTCCCCATGACCATTCCCCTCCCCCACCTTCCCAACCCCCACCATCCCCGTGACCACTCCCCTCTCCATCTTCCCAACCCCCACCGTCCCCGTGACCTCTCCCCACCGTCCCGGTGACCACTCCCCACCCCCCACCCCCCACTGTGCCCATGACCACTCCCCTTCCCCCCCCCCCCCCCCCAATGTCCCCATGGCCTCTCCCCTCCCCCACCTTCCCAACCCCCACCTGGGTTAGAGAATCACAGGCCTGGAACTAACCCCAGGGCCTCCTGGATGCTGAGGGGGTAAGGGGGCAGGGGGCAATAATGTCCAGGCACGGCCACAATGGAGCTGATCTGCGCACAGCAAGATCCCACAGGCAGCAGCGGCCATAACTGCCCCTTGAAGCAAACAGCAGGGGAGGGGTGGTGGGGGTGGTGGGGGGGGCTAGGGTGGGGTCAGGGTGAGACTGAGTTGGCACAAAGCTACGAGTGTCAGCCGTAACCAGAGCCCGGGACACCAACCCCCACCAATCCACTCGCTTCCAGAAAACCAAAGCCTACCATTCCCAGGTAGACGCCCGTCATGTTCCTGAAGGAGGTATTCTGGAATTGTTGCTTGCTCTGCATTTTGGAACTGCAGGGGTCAGTCAATATGAAGAGGTCACACAGACAGAGTGATGTCCTTCATCCACACAGGAAGCTGTGGGGTTTATGAAGATAGAGACTGTCCATCAGATCACAACATTATCCCTCGTACACAGAATTAGATACTTTCAAATGAATACACATCGGCAAATGTTCGGTTGCACAAAAATGATCACAAAATAACTGGTGGCAGTAAAGAATGAGTTAATTTTCTTTCAGGAAGAATATTTAGATGTTAATTTTCTTAATCTCTTCCAAACTACCTGTGACAGCAGTGTTCCGGCTCCCTCAAACAGTTGCAAATCCTACAGAAAGTTCCAAATCCTCCGGAAAGTTCCAGCTCTCTCCAGGATTCCGATGCCTGAGGTGGAATTGGGGGCAGGGTCGTAATGTTTAGCCAGTGAGGAAACCTGCGACAAACAGGAAAAGTTCCAGCCCTCTTCTCCAAGTGCCGGAACGCTGGGATATTTCTGGGGGAGGGAGGCTTCGGTGCTTCCTGCCCAATGCCAACTCTGAGACGGAGAAACAAACCAGAGATTAACTGGCACCTTGACAACGGTAATGTTTCAGCTCCCCCCGCCCAACCCTGGCTACACACACACACACACACACACACACACACACACACACAGACACAGGTGGCTAACATCGCCCTCAAGTGGCATCACAGAAAGACACAGGCTGCTCCTGTTTGGCTGTGTCTGGGGAAGGCTGTGTGTGAAACGGAAGAATAATCAAACAGGTTCACTCAGTGCTGCTTGGAACGTAGCAAATACTGTGTTTCCGTGTAACAAATATAACACTTACTACCTCAGTATTGGTCATGTACAGGTACATTACCCTCTACTCCCCTCACTCACCTGTACGGGTACATGACCCTGTATTCCCCTCACTCACCAGTACAGGTACATTACCCTCTACTCCCCTCACTCACCTGTACGGGTACATGACCCTGTACTCCCCTCACTCACCTGTATGGGTTCATGACCCTGTACTCCCCTCACTCACCTGTACAGGTACATTACCCTCTACTCCCCTCACTCACCTGTACAGGTACATTACCCTCTACTCCCCTCACTCACCTGTACAGGTATATTACCTTCTACTCCACTCACTCACCTGTACAGGTACATTAACCTCTACTCCCCTCACTCACCTGTACAGGTACATTACCCTCTACTCCCCTCACTTGCCTGTACAGGTACATGAACCTGTACCCACCTCACTCACCTGTACAGGTAGATTACCCTGTACTCCCCTCACTCACCTGTACAGGTAGATTACCCTGTACTCCCCTCACTCACCTGTACAGGTACATGACCCTGTACTCCCCTCACTCACCTGTACAGGTACATTACCCTATACACACCTCACTCAACTGTACAGGTAGATTACCCCATACTCACCTCACTCACCTGTACAGGTACATGACCCTGTACTCCCCTCACTCACCTGTACAGGTACACTACCCTGTACTCCCCTCACTCACCTGTACAGGTACACTACCCTGTACTCCCCTCACTCACCTGTACAGGTACATGACCCTGTACTCCACTCACTCACCTGTACGGATTCATTACCCTGCACTCTCCCCACTCACCTGTACAGGTACATTATCCTGTACACCCCTCACTTGCCTGTACAGGTACATGAAACTGTACCCACCTCACTCACCTGTACAGGTAGATTTCCCTGTACTCCCCTCACTCACCTGTACAGGTGCTTGACCCTAGACACCCCTCACTCAACTGTACAGGTAGATTACCCTGTACTCCCCTCACTCACCTTTACAGGTACATTACCCTGTACTCCCCTCACTCACCTGTAGAGGTACATTACCCCATACTCACCTCACTTGCCTGTACAGGTACATTACCCTGTACTCCCCTCACTCACCTGTACAGGTACATTACCCTGTACTCCCCTCACTCACCTGTACAGGTACATGACCCTGTACTCTCCTCACTCACCTGTACAGGTACATTACCCTGTACTCCCCTCACTCACCTGTACAGGTAGATGACGCTGTACTCCCCTCACTCACCTGTACAGGTAGATGACGCTGTACTCCCCTCACTCACCTGTACAGGTACATTACCCTGTACTCCCCTCACCCACCTGTACAGGTACATGACCCTGTACTCCCCTCACTCACCTGTACAGGTACATGACCCTGTATTCCCCTCACTCACCTGTTCAGGTACATTACCCTGTACTCCCTTCACTCACCTGTACAGGTACATTACCCTGAACTCTCCTCACTCACTTGTAAAGGTATATTGTCCTGCGAGTACAGGAATTAATTTGTATTTGAGATTCACAAACCAATGTGCCTTTAGAAACTGCTGCGATGGGTGATATTTTGCCTCCAGACGAATGAATTACTTTTTAAAAAATGATCAAAGTATCTCCTGCTTGAACCTGTTTGTCTACCTTGGGATGAAAGTGATACAATGCCACCCTCTGCTGGAGGATGGACTGTACTGCATTAGCAGCAGCATTACCATCAGACAGGAGACAGGACAGGAGGGAATCATTGCAGGTTTGTGTTTCGCTATCGTGTTCTTTATCTTGTATTCCCTCTCATCACCCCACCATTCCTTTCACATCATCATGTACTCCCCCTCTCCCCAACACTTCCCTGTACAGGTACATTATCCTACACTCTCCCCCACACACCTCCCCAGACACATTGCCCTGTATACCCCCTCACTCACCTGTACAGGTACATTATCCTACACTCTCCCTCACTCGTACAGGTACATTGCCCTGTGCACACCCTCACTCACCTGTACTGGTGTATTATGCAATACTCCCCCTCACTCACTTGTACAGGGATCTTACCCTCTATGCCCCTCACTCACCTGTACAGGTACATTATGCAATACTCACCCCCTCACTTATCTATACAGGTATATTACACCGTATCCGCCTCAATCACCTCTACAAGTATATTACCCTGTACTCCCTCACTCATCTGTACAGGTACATTACCCTACATTGTGATCCACCCCTCCCTCATCTAAACAGGTATATTACTTTGTACCATGATCCACCACCTCACTCACCTGTACAGGTACATTACCCTATACCATGTTTCCCCCCTCCCTCACCTGTACAGGTATATTATCCCCTCCCTCACCTGTGCAGGTACATTACCCTGTACCATGATCCACCCCCTCCCTCACCTATACATGTACATTATCCAAGGAGAAAGTGAGGACTGCAGATGCTGGAGATCTGAGCTGAAAATGTGTTGCTGGAAAAGTGCAGCAGGTCAGGCAGCATCCAAGGAGCAGGAGAATCGCCCTGCTCATGCCCGAAACGTCGATTCTCCTGTTCCTTGGATGCTGCCTGACCTGCTGCGCTTTTCCAGCAACACATTTTCAGCCATGTACATTATCCTTTAACATGATCCACCTCCTCCCTCACTTGTACAGGTACATTACCCTATACCATGTTCCCCCCTCCCTCACCTATATAGGTTCATTCCCCTGTACTGTGTTCCCCCCTCCCTCACATGTACAGGTACATTACCCTGTACCATGATGCACCCCTCCCTCACCTGAACGGGTGCATTACCCTGTACTGTGATCCAATTCACCTCTCTCACCTCTACAGGTACATTATTCTGTACCGTATTCTGCACCCCCCCTCACCTTTATGGGTATATTACCCTCTATCCCCCCCCTCACCTGTACAGGTACATTACCTTGTACTGTGTTCTCCTCCCTCAACTGTACAGGTACATTACCCTGTACTGTGTTCCCCTCCTCTCTCATCTATACAGGTACATTACCCTATACCATGATACCCCCCCCCCTTTCACCTGTACAGGTACATTACCCTATTGCGTGATCCACCAACTTCCTCACCTGTACAGGTATATTAGCCTGCATCCGCCTCGCTCACCTATACAGGTACATGAACATGTACCGTGTTTCCCTGCTCCCTCACCTGTACAGGTACATTACCCTATACCATGATAACCCCTCCTTCACCTGTACAGGTACATTACCCTATTGTGTGATCCACCACCTTCCTCACCTGTACAGGTATATTAGCCTGCATCCGCCTCACTCACCTATACAGGTACATGACCTTGTACCGTGTTCCCCCGCTCCCTCACCTGTACAGGTACATTACCCTGTACCATGTTCCCACCCTCATCCCACAACTGTAGAGGTATATTACCCGGTATATCCCACCCTCACTTGTACAGGAATAATATCCTGTCCCATGATCCACACCTTTCTCACCTGTACAGGTACATTACCCTGCACCATGATCCACCCTCTCCTTCAACTGTACAGGTACATTTCTCTGTAGCATATTCCACCCTCACCTGTACAGGTATATTACGCTGTATTTCCCTCCCTCACCTGTACAGGTACATTACCCTGTACCATGATCCAACTCCCCTCTCTCACCTATACAGGTACATTACCCTGTACCATATTCCCCCGCCCACCACCCCCCCTCACCTGTACAGGTACATTACCCTGTATCACCCTTGTTCACCTGTACAGGTACATTATCCTGTACTCCCCTCATTCACCTTTACAGGTACATTACTCTGTATTCACCTCACTCGCCTGTACAGGTATATTACCTTGTACTCCCCTCACTTATCTGTACAGGTACATTACCCTGTACACTCCTCACTCACCTGTACAGGTACATTAACCTGTACTCCCCTCACTCACCTGTACAGGTACACGGCCCTGTACTCTCCTCACTCACCTGTACAGGAACATTACCTCGTACTCCCCTCACTCACCTGTACAGGTACATTACCCTGTACTCCCCTCACTCACCTGTACAAGTACATTACCCTGTACTCCCCTCACTCACCTGTACAGGTACATTACACTGTACTCCCCTCACCCACCTGTACAGGTACATGACCCTGTACACTCCTCACTCACCTGTACAGGTACATTACCCTGTACTCCCCTCACTCACCTGTACAGGTACATGATCCTGTACTCTTCTCACTCGCCTGTACAAGTACATGACCCTGTACTCCCCTCACTCACCTGTACAAGTACATTACCCTGTACTCCCCTCACTCACCTGTACAGGTACATTACACTGTACTCCCCTCACTCACCTGTACAGGTACATGACCCTGTACTCCCCTCACTCACCTGTACAGGTACATTACCCTGTACTCCCTTCACTCACTTGTAAAGGTATATTGTCCTGCGAGTACAGGAATTAATTTGTATTTGAGATTCACAAACCAATGTGCCTTTAGAAACTGCTGCGATGGGTGATATTTTGCCTCCAGACGAATGAATTACTTTTTAAAAAATGATCAAAGTATCTCCTGCTTGAACCTGTTTGTCTACCTTGGGATGAAAGTGATACAATGCCACCCTCTGCTGGAGGATGGACTGTACTGCATTAGCAGCAGCGTTACCATCAGACAGCAGACAGGACAGGAGGGAATCATTGCAGGTTTGTGTTTTGCTATCGTGTTCTTTATCTTGTATTCCCTCTCATCACCCCACCATTCATTTCACATCACCATGTACTCCCCCTCTCCCTATCACTTCCCTGTACAGGTACATTATCCTACACTCTCCCCCACACACCTCCCCAGACACATTGCCCTGTATACCCCCTCACTCACCTGTACAGGTACATTATCCTACACTCTCCCTCACTCGTACAGGTACATTGCCCTGTGCACGCCCTCACTCACCTGTACTGGTGTATTATGCAATACTCCCCCTCACTCACTTGTACAGGGATCTTACCCTCTATGCCCCTCACTCACCTGTACAGGTACATTATGCAATACTCACCCCCTCACTTATCTATACAGGTATATTACACCGTATCCGCCTCAATCACCTCTACAAGTATATTACCCTGTACTCCCTCACTCACATTACTCTACATTGTGATCCACTCCTCCCTCACCTAAACAGGTATATCACCTTGTACCATGTTTCCCCCCCCTCCCTCACCTGTACAGGTATATTATCCCCTCCCTCACCTGTGCAGTTACATTACCTTGTACCATGATCCACCCCCTCCCTCACCTATACATGTACATTATCCAAGGAGAAAGTGAGGACTGCAGATGCTGGAGATCTGAGCTGAAAATGTGTTGCTGGAAAAGTGCAGCAGGTCAGGCAGCATCCAAGGAGCAGGAGAATCGCCCTGCTCATGCCCGAAACGTCGATTCTCCTGTTCCTTGGATACTGCCTGACCTGCTGCGCTTTTCCAGCAACACATTTTCAGCCATGTACATTATCCTTTAACATGATCCACCTCCTCCCTCACTTGTACAGGTACAGTATCCTACACCATGTTCCCCCCTCCCTCACCTATACAGGTTCATTCCCCTGTACTGTGTTCCCCCCTCCCTCACATGTACAGGTACATTACCCTGTACCATGATGCACCCCTCCCTCACCTGAACGGGTGCATTACCCTGTACTGTGATCCAATTCACCTCTCTCACCTCTACAGGTACATTACTCTGTACCGTATTCTGCCCCCCCCCTCATCTTTATGGGTATATTACCCTCTATCCCCCTCCCTCACCTGTACAGGTACATTACCTTGTACTGTGTTCTCCTCATCCCTCACCTGTACAGGTACATTACCCTGTACCATGATCCACCCCCTACCTCAACTGTACAGGTACATTACCCTGTACCATGATCCACCCCCTACCTCAACTGTACAGGTACATTACCCTGTACCATGATCCACTCCCTACCTCAACTGTACAGGTACATTACCCTGTACTGTGTTCCCCTCCTCTCTCATCTATACAGGTACATTACCCTATACCATGATAACCCCTCCTTCACCTGTACAGGTACATTACCCTATTGTGTGATCCACCACCTTCCTCACCTGTACAGGTATATTAGCCTGCATCTGCCTCACTCACCTATACAGGTACATGACCTTGTACCGTGTTCCCCCGCTCCCTCACCTGTACAGGTACATTACCCTGTACCATGTTCCCACCCTCCTCCCTCAACTGTACAGGTATATTATGCGGTATCCTCTACCCTCACTTGTACAAGTATATTACACGGTATCTCCCCATCCTCACCTGTACAGGTACATTACCCTGTACCATGTTCCCACCCTCATCCTACAACTGTACAGGTATATTACCCGGTATATCCCACCCTCACTTGTACAGGTATATTACCCTGTCCCATGATCCACATCTTTCTCACCTGTACAGGTACATTACCCTGTACCATGCTCCCCCACCACCACCCCTACATGTTCAGTAACCTGTACTGTCTGTACCATGCCCCCCCCCCAACCTGTATCAGTACATTACCCTGTACTATGATCCACCCCCTCCCTCACCTGTACAGGGACATCCTCCTCCCTCACCTGGACAAGTACATTAGCCTGTATCCCCCTCCCTCACCTGTACAGGTGCATTACCTGTACAATGTCCCCCCCCACCCCCCCACCCCTACATGTACCGTACCCTGTACCCTCTGTACCATGCTTCCCCCCTCACCTGTACAGGTACATTACCCTGTGCCGTGATCCATCCCCTCCCTCACCTGTACAGGTATTGTCCATTGGAAAAGCTGACTGGCCTTCATCTGCCTTTTCGTCATTGTACGATTCTGTGTTTCCAATAAACATTCACATTGCAATTATTGTCCTCAGAGTTCCTGAGTATATTTTAATAGGGCCTGCCCCTACATCAATCCATCCCCATTGTGATAAATGAAGATGTGGAGAGTTTCGGTTCTCTCTCTATGGGTCGTGAATCTTTGGAACATCTACCCAGAGAGCACAGGAGATGGAGCCTTGAATAGTTTTTGACGATAGAGGCAGACAGATTCTTCACTAACGAGGGAGTCAAAAGTAATTAGGGATAGGTGGGAAAATGGAGTGAGGCCACATTTAGAACATACCATGAGCTTAATTGAACTACAGAACAGTATTAAGGGGCAGAATGGTCTGTTTTTCATATGCATTGATGAGATGTGACATTTACATTATTTGATGTCCTTTCCTTAATGCCTATAAATCGAAAGGCTTTCTGGGCCTTTCTACAGTGTAGTTAAAATTCAGTCCCCCTCCCAGCGCTGTGGGTCTGGAATCAGGGTTTAGGTCAGACCGGGGTAAGAACAACAGAGTTCCCTCCCTCAGAGAGAATCCAGTGGGTTTTTACCACAATCCGTGATGGTCACCATCAGTGAGATTAGCTATATTATAGATTTATTTTTAAAAGTTTAAATTCTGTCACAGTGAGATTTGAGTCCTGGAGCTTTCATGTGGTTCTCTGCTTTATTCAGTCAGTAACATTATCACAATACCTGCATCAGCCCCTCGTCCATGTGTAATATCAACATTAGCAACATGCAACCAATTGTCTCTATCACTACGTGCAGTCTGCTTTACATACAACCAGGAAAGAGATGTTAAAAGGAGATGTTTATAATCTGCTATCCTTGCACAATCGATTCCTTTGGTTCATATATGCAGACTCCACTGTTTTATGATTCAGTTTGACAGGACCATATTAGTTCTGTGTACATCCAGTTTAAAGAGTCAAAATTTAATTTACAATTCATCTATTCCAATTCTCAGTGTGTCTTTTTGGTTACTGGAGATGATCTAGAATTATTTTGTCATTTCTATCAATTTGAACATTTATAGCTGCCTCATAAACTCTGTTTTTTGTTTGTTGTGTTTACTATGTTGTTCCCAAGATGTGTTTTCTCCAGGATTAATGGGACTGGATTAATTGGTATTTCATTTATTCATTTGTGGGATGTGGGTTTCATTGGTTGGGCCAGCATTTATTGCCCGTCCCTAGTTGCCCACCTGCGAGGGTGGGGGGGGGGGGTGCACTGCCTTCTTGAACCGCTGCAGTACCCCAACGGTATGTTGACCCACAGTGCCATTAGGGAGGGAATTCCAGGATTCTGACCCAGCAATGCTTAAGGAACAGCAATATACAGTATTTCTAAGTCAGGATGCTGAGAGGCTAGATGGGGAACTTGCATGGGCTTGTGTTCCCATGTATCTGCTGTCCATGTCCTTCTAGATGGAAGTGGTCCTGGGTTTGGAAGATGCTGCCTGAGGATCTTTGGTGAATTTCTGCAGAGCATCTTGTGGATAGAACACACTGCTGCTACTGAGCATTGGTGGTGGAGGGAGGGGATGTGGTGCCAATCAAATGGGCTGCTTTGTCCTGGATGGTGTCAATCTTCGTGAGTGTTGTTGGAGCTGCACCATCCAGGCAAGTGGGGAATATTTCGTCCTGTGATAAATTGTTTGCTGTGATTTTATTTATTCACGGGAAATAAGCATCAATGATGAAGGCACCATAAATGGCCCACCCCTGTAGGACTGAGTGGCTTGTCAGGCCATTGGTTACAATCCCATCCAATAGTAGCACAGGACAAGTCAGATCCCAGAGTGAAACCTGACTTGTCTTTGTAGCTGTCCCCATGGTGGTAAGTCACTACAACATCACCATAGAGTCTTAGAGTTACACAGCACAGAAACAGACTCTTCGGTTCAACTCTTCCATACTGTCCAGACATTCCAATCTGATCTAGTCCTATTTGCCTGCACCTGGCCCATATCCCTCCAAACCCTTCCTATTCATGTCCCCATCCAGATGCCTTTTAAATGCTGTAATTGGACCAGCCTCCACCACTTCCTCTGGCAGCTCATTCCATACACGTACCACCCTGGGTGTGAAAAAGTTGCCCCTTAGGTCTCTTTTATATCTTTCCCCTCTCACCTTAAACCTATGCCCTCTAGTTCTGGACTCCCCCACGCCAGGGAAAAGATTTTGCCTATTTACCCTATCCATGCCCCTCATAATTTTATAAACCTCTATAAGGTCACCCCTCAGCCTCTGACACTCCAGGGAAAACAGTCCCAGCCTGTTCAGCCTCTCTCTATAGCTCAAATCCTCCAACCCTGGCAACATTCTTGTAAATGCAGGATGAAGGGACGGGGGGGGGGCATTATAGCGATGTTTGCCGATGATACGAAGTTAGGTGGACAGGCAGGTAGTCCTGAGGAAGTGGGGAGGCTGCAGAAGGATCTAGACAGGTTGGGAGAGTGGTCCAGGAAATGGCTGATGGAATTCAATGTGAGCAAATGCGAGGTTCTGCACTTTGGAAAAAAGAATACAAGCATGGACTACTTTCTAAACGGTGAGAAAATTCATAAAGCCAAAGTACAAGGGGGTCTGGGAGTGCTAGTCCAGGATTCTGTAAAGGTAAACATGCAGGTTGAGTCTGTGATTAAGAAAGCGAATGCAATGTTGTCACTTATCTCAAGAGGGTTAGAATATAAAAGCACCATTGTGCTACTGAGACTTTATAAAGCTCTGGTTAGGCCCCATTTGGAGTACTGTGTCCAGTTTTGGTCCCCACACCTCAGGAAGGACATACTGGCACTGGAGCGTGTCCAGCGGAGATTCACACGGATGATCCCTGGAATGGTAGGTCTAACATATGAGGAACGGCTGAGGATCCTGGGATTGTATTCATTGGAGTTTAGAAGATTAAGGGGAGATCTAATAGAAACTTACAAGATAATACATGGCTTGGAGAGGGTGGTCGCTAGGAAATTGTTTCAGACTCGGACCCGCGGACACAGCCTTAGAATTAGAGGGGATAAATTCTGAACAGAAATGCGGAAACATTTCTTCAGCCAGAGAATGGTGGGCCTGTGGAATTCATTGCCACTGAGTGCAGTGGAGGCCGGGACTAAATGTCTTCAAGGCAGAGATTGATAAATTCTTGATGTCACAAGGAATTAAGGGCTATGGGGAGAATGCGGGTAAGTGGAGTTGAAATGCCCATCAGCCACGATTGAATGGCGCAATGGACTCGATGGGCCGAATGGCCTTACTTCCACTCCTATGTCTTATGGTCTTATGGTCTTATCGTCTTAAATCTCTTCTGAACTCTTTCAAGTTTCACAACATCCTTCCTATAGAATTGTATGCAGTATTCCAAAAGTGGCCTCACCAATATCCTCTACTCAACTCTTCAATTGATGTCTTAACTGACTCAGTCCAGTTTTCCCTCTGGGATCGCTGGGACAGATTTATGAATTCTTTCCAATTTTTCTTCTTGACTGCTGACCCAAACGTCTTCTCACTGCTGACAACTTGAAACTTTTCTACAAACTCTCACAGCTTAGAGACTTCACAAACTAAGATCCTTCTCCTCAGGAAAAACTCAGCTCCTGAATTGAACTCTCAACTCTACTGAAGCGCAGTTGAAAAAACTAAAATAATGGCCCCAGGTCTGTTTTCTGTATTTGTTGTAAACTCAGCAGTGGAAGGGTTCCATCAATCAGCATCTCCAATGTCCTGATAGACATTGAACTCAATCACATGCTTTCTTGGCAGTTAGTTGTTTTTGTCATTGTTCCAAATGGTTTCTGACCTCTTTAAAAAGCCCCCTTCGCAGAACCAAAACCAAAACCAAAACCAAAATCCATCTTTCTCAATTTTAAATGTTCAAATTCCCAAATGGTAATAATTTGGCAGCACATCAACTTTATCACTCTTTTCTCATGGCAGTGAAGAGTAAACCACAAGGCTGTAGGTCAGGAATCACAGAGCAGATGAGGACAGATTTCCCTCACTAAAGAACATTCAGAATCTTATGGGCACTCACTATTAAGTTATATGTAATAAACCTTTTTACTGTTCATCAAGTTTGCCGAAGAGATTGTAAGTGGGCATTCTTCCCCAATTGGTGTCAATAGCTTAGACTAATCCCAGAAAGAAACATTGGTGTCAGTGATCTCTCTAACATCGCTGGTGGTTCCAATGGATGACCATGTAAATGTAAGACGTTTCTCAATTATCCTGCTGCTGTTTGACGACACTGATCTGTGGAAGGCATTTCCTGTTGATACTGAGGATTTCCTGTGAAGCTATCATCCTGGGAACACATGATCTTACACTTGCTACCATAATGAAAGACAATAAATCAATGCAGAAAGTGAAAGGGTGAATCCTTGCAAAGCAATTACCAAGGGCCAGTGAGATTCTTCAGGCTTCAGAAAGGAAATTATAAACTTCTCAAGATGTTACCGTCAGCAACAGGAAATTAATGAAATTACCAGAAAAAAGAAATGTATTGCTGTGTCTTCAGCTCCATTAATGTTTATTACCCGAGGCAGGCCAGGGATGAAGAGTCATTCCTCACAGCTTTCAAACCAAATTTTATCATTCTTCCAGCTAGCCGTTGCTGTGACCGATCCTGGGATATGTTACACAAACAAGGCTGTGTTCTGCTGAATAGTAAACAGTTTGAACTGGTGCTGTTAGATTTTCAAAGCAGCATAAGAACAAGGAGCAGGAGTAGGCTATTCAGTCCCTCAAGCCTGCTCCACCAGACTTCTGGATCAAAGCTGATCTGACAGTGGCTTTAGCTCCAGTTCCCCACCCACCACCCGACGATGACTGACTCCTTTGTTCAAGAAGAATCTATCTACCTCTGCCTTAACAATACCCAATGACTGATGTTTTCAATCAACAGAAAAAGATTAGATGGAAATTAAGTGAGATTTGGGGCATTTCCATTTGGACAACAAGACCACCTCCCACACCAAAGCTACCCAGCATGCATCTCTCCTTCACACTTTCTTTCATTCAAAGAAAATCTTTTCTCAATCTTTTTTCCAATTGTTCATTTCATATTTTCCTTATTTCCCCCCCAGTATGTTACAGCCCTCGGTCTAGCTAAGGAATGTTTCAATGGTTCAACTCAACAGTTCCACTGCTCTCCATTGGCCTCCTACCCCATAAACCAGGGCTCACCCAAACTGATCTCCAGGAACTTGCATCTAAATCCATCAGCTACATGATCATTCACCTGCATTGACCTTTGGTCCAGCAAACACCTCCACATTATTTCCCCCTCCAACACTTCCACCATCCAAGATCTCCGTGTTTTTCAATTTTCACCTCCAGAGCGGCCATAGGGTTGTAATTGTTTGTCATCGGTGGCCATTGAGTTCTGGATTTACCTCCCTGAATCTCGCTATCTCTCTCTTCCTTTTCATAAAATCATCAGACCATGAGAAATAGGGACAGGCTTGGCCCCTTTAGTTTGCACACCATTCAATAGGATCATGGCTGATCCAATACTCCCCACGTCCACTTTCCTGCATTTTCCTTTAATCCTTGATTGCACTATTGGTCAAGAATCTATCTATCTCAGCCTTAGATAACTCTGCCCTCACAGATCTCTGTGACAAGGAGTTGCAAAGACTGGGAAAAGAAATTCCTCCTCATCTCAGTCTTAAATTGGAGCTCCTTTATTCGGAGACTATGACCTCTGGTCCTAGACCCTTCCATGAGGGGGGAACATTGACCCTGTCAAGCCCATTAAGAATCTGACATGTTTCAATAAGGTCACCTCCCATTCTTCTAAACCCCAGGGACTATCGTCCCAACCTGTTTAGCCTTTGTCCATAAAACTGTTCCCTCCATCCCAGGGACTATTTTGGTGAACTTTCTCTTAACTGCCTCCAATAAACAAGAGGATCAAAACTTCTCACAATATTCTTCCCTCAAATCGTCCTGAGGGTAAGGCCGGGGCTTTGGAGAAAGGTCTTCACTCTGGGGCTGGTAAATGTTTGGAACTCTCTACCCCAGAGGGCTACAGATGTCCAGAGATGACTGAGAACCATCGCCTTTTGAGCAAGTAAACCAGAGGCCCCAGGGGACATGGGTTCAAATCCCAGCACCACAGCTAGTGGAATATAAAGTTGATGAATAAAAATCTGGAATGGTGGCTAGTCTCAGTGATGTTGACCATCAGACTGTGGAAGGAACCCATCTAGTTCATTAATGTCCCTTTAGGGAAGGAAATCTGCCATCTTTACCCTGTCTGGCCTCCATTTGACTCCGGGAACACAGCAACGCATTGGCTTTAAAACAAATTAAGATTTTTTAATTATTAAGAAGAGACTATTTGCTTAAAAGAGCCATTCCTTTGTGATATGGATCACTGAACATAGATCATAGAATATACAACAATACAGCACAGGAATAGGCCCTTCGGCCTGCCATGTCTGTGCTGACCATGATGCTATTCTAAACGAATCGCATCTCCCTGCCCCTGGTCCATATCCCTCTATTCTCAGTTCATGTGTCTGTCTAAATGCCCCTTAAAAGTTGTTATTGTATGTGCCTCTATCACCTCCCCAGGCAGTGCGTTCCAAGCACCTAACACCCTCTGTGTAAAAAATGCTTGCCTCACACATCTCCTTCATCCCCCTTTCACTTTAAACCGATGTCCCTCGTATTTGACATTTCCGTCCTGGGAAAAAGGCCCCTGACTAACCAACCTATCCATGTCTCGCACCATTTTATCAGGTCACCCCTCAGCCTCCACACTCCAGTGAAAACAATCCAACCTCTCCTTACAGCTCTGAGTTCTGAGGAAGGGTCACTCGACCCAGAACATTAACTCCTGATTTCTCTCCACAAATGCTGCTAGACCTGCTGAGCTTTTCTGGCAATTTCTGTATTTTTTTGTTGTTGTTTCTGATTTACAGGCATCCACAGCTCTTTGGGTTCTCCTTATAGCTAACGCACTCCAAACCAGGCACTGGTTAAACCCCTTTTGCAGCCTTTCCAAAGCCACACTGCAGTGACTAAAATCAAATCTCTGAGGGTGGAGGATCTAAAGATTTTGATCGATTGGTCACATTGTAGAGTGTTCAGCTTCAGTCCTCAGGCTTCAGGCAAGAGTGAACTTAAAACACAGCATTTGTGCTAAAATGTCAAAAGGAGACCTGGCAGTGTGGTTGTGAGAAAAACATTCAAAATGAAGGTCTCACTGACCTGCCAGTTTTGATGTTGACAAACCAAATTGGGTATAATTGAAGCTGTCAAATCTCAATCATTTCTGGTCAAGTTCACTTAGTCTTACTTTCAAAAACATTGATCTCGTTTTCACTACATCTCAAACAAAAGTGGTTGTCAAGATCTTTTATACGCTGTGGAATTAAAGATATTTGTGGCATTCTTCAGACGCAAAATAAAATGCTTTGGAAATTTTCTTCTGAATCAGTCACGATAGAAAGAATTTTGTGTGGTCAAAGTTGATAAGAGGCAGGAGTAGGGATTGGGAGGCCTTTCTGCTCCTTGAAGTATTCAACGTTATCATGGTTGACCTTCTACATCAATCCTATCAGAGCCTGCCCTCTTCCCCCCCCCCATCCATCCCTCTTATTCCTGATACTTGAAAACCTATCGATCTTGAATCTACTCATTGATAGAACATCCACAGCTCCATAGGGTTGAGAATTCCAATAATTCCAAAGTAATTTCTCCTCATTCCAGGAAGAGGTGGGCATCCCCGAGACTGGGATCCTCACTTCATGTTGGGTCCACCAGTTCTGTGGCCCCTCACAAGTAATCCATTTGTGAACTGTCCGGGGAATTGTTTGTTTCTTGGGAATTGTTTTTTTTGGCAGTTGCCGGCTAGAATCTCAGCACAGTTACAGTACAAGAAGGCCATTCAGCCTGCCCTTTGTGTACTGGCCCTCTACAAGAATGACTCATGCTGCCCGTTCCCTTCAGGTTTTTTTTAAAATTTGCTCATTGCTTTGGGCCAGAATTTATTACCAATCCCTAATTGTCTTCAAGGCCTGAGTTCAACTGATCTCATGCTGGGATCAACACACTGACTAACCTCCTGGCTCTAAGTCTGCTTTCCAATCTCACTGCTAACAACACCCTCTCTCAGCATCAACCTGTCTTCAGCATTAATGAAGACTGAAATTAAAAATGTATTAAACATGGCTGCCATTATTGATTGCCATCTGCAAATTGACATTCCTTTCCTCTCGAGAACTCAACCTCCAGAGGTATCAGTACAAATTCATCACCAATCTCCCCTCAGTTTTTAAAACAATATTCTTTCTTATTTGATGGAATAGGCTCCACATCCAATTCCTCTGAGGTGCCTTTTGAGCATTACATGCAGTACCTAGATTTGATGCCACGATACTTCATAAAAAGCTATCACCTTCATTGTATATTGTACATACCTCACTATATACTGTTTTATACTGTATATAGAACATAGAACATTACAGCAGAGGAATGGGCCCTTCGGCCCACAGTGTTGTGCTGCACATCACACCAAATTAAACTAATCCCTTCTGCCTCCCCATGGTCCATATCCCTCCATTCCTTGTATATCCATGTGCTTACCTAAAAGTCCCTTAAACGCCCCTATTGTGTCTGCCTCCACCACCACCTGCGCAGCATGTTCCACACACCTACCACTCTCTGTGTAAAAAGCTTACCCCTCATGTCTCCTTTGACCTTTCATCCAAAAGTAGTTGTCCCTCCAGCAAGGCCCTGCTGAAAGGCTCTGACAAGTAACAAATTGTAGGCTCCATCACTTCCTCATCTCTCAGGCTCTCCGCTGTGCGTTTGCTCAGCTCTGCATCCAAGAGGTCCACGTCCAGAGGTTCCCCAGGTCCTTCTGACGCTGAACACTTTTGAATCCCATCTTCTGGGAATCCTTCACTGACCCCCGCTATCACTCACCATCTCTACCAAATACCTGAATATATTCAAGAAACAGATTGATTTTGTTGAGATAGTAAAGGCATCAGGAGGTATGGAGAGCAAGCGGGAATGTAGTGTTGAGATAGAAGATCAGCCACAATCATATTGACTGGTGAAGCAGGCTCAAAGGCTGAATGGCCTACTCCTGTTTGCATTTTCTATGCTTCCATTAAGACATTTCTGTGAAGCATTCACTGGTAACCTAGAGACCCCCCCAAGCTAACGTTCTAGTGACATGGGTTCAAATCCCACTGTGGCAGGTGACATCTGAATTCAATTAAAAATTGCAATTATAAGCTAAAGGTGACCAAGTAAAAAATGATGATTGACATTAAATCCCATCTGGCTCATTAATGTCCTTTAGGGAAGGAAATCTGCCATCCTTACCCAGTCTGTCCAGACTCACAGCAATGACTCTTAATTGCCCTCTGCAATGGCCAAGCAAATAAA
Source organism: Chiloscyllium punctatum (assembly GCF_047496795.1). Lineage (NCBI taxonomy): Eukaryota > Metazoa > Chordata > Chondrichthyes > Orectolobiformes > Hemiscylliidae > Chiloscyllium > Chiloscyllium punctatum. The sequence goes on from NC_092749.1 coordinate 111,650,159, forward strand.
GGGCAATTAGGGATGGGCAAAAAATGATGCCTCTCACCCAACTTTCAGTCCAGGATAGTTACACATGTGTATTGCCCCATTTAAAGATGGCAGACTCACCTGTCATGCATTACCCTGTATAAAGATGGCGGGTTCACCTGCTTCTTGCTGTGCATTGCCCCCTATAAAGGTGGCGGATTCAACTGCTCCATTCAATGTATTGTCCCTTTATAGATAGCAGCCTCACCTGCACCTTGCCATGCATTACTCCCTCTGAAGGTGTGGCTTCACAGGCTTTCTGCCATGCTTTGCCCCCTATAAAGATGGCGGACTCACCTAATTCTCGCCATGCTTTGCCCCCTATAAAGATGGCATCCTCACTGCTCCTTGCCATACATTGCCCCCTATAAAGATGGCAGCCTCACATATTGCCTACTGTGCATTGTCCTCTGTAAAGATGGTAGCCTCACATGCTTTCTGCCATACATTGCCCCCTACAAAGATGGCGGCCAAACCAGCCCCCTGACATGCATTGCCTTTGATAAATATGGTGGATACACAGGTTTCTCTGGGAAAATCAGCCAATGGAAGGAGTGCAACAGCACAGATCACTTTTGAAATACACGATGAAAACAATACCGGGAAGAAACAAAAACAGAGTCAGGCAGAAGGACAGGACAATCCTATTTTAAAAATCAGGATTTTTGGACACTCCCGAGTAATTTAATCTGTGGCTCAATATGCATATTCCCGGACAGTTTTCAATGTTGGAAATGCACTGTGAGAGTTGTGAGTGTCAAGCCTTCATGATTCAATGGGAATATAGCCCATTAACCCCAGTACATGGTTTCAAATATGACCTTGATCCCTCACTTGCATTTCAGTCCAATGTATCCTGGATGTCGATGTTGTTATAAAATGTGGAACAAAATTTCTGACTGTGTGGAATGCGTTCAACTTTGACACAGGGCCTTTAGAATCTGAGCTTTGAAACCAAATCAGTTCAGCACTTGATTTTCTAAAATCAGACAAAGTACTTGGACATAATCCTGGAAACTACGCAGTCACAGTATGACAGAGTATGTCAAGACTGGTTGAGGTGAACTCCATTATAAACACGAAAGTGTGGCTCCTAGTATTGTAATTCTGGTTTGCACTGCACTGTTGAGGTGGAAGGAGTACACTGACTTATCGCATTCCTGACAGTCTCCAAACTGGTGTGAGTGAGTGAGAATTGATTTGGTGATGTTTGGAAGTATTATCTAGCACACTCTGTTGATGTTCTGCCAATTCCAACAATCTGTATTCAGACTTAGAATTGTTGAATGGTTGTAGCACAGAAGGAAGCCGTTTGTTTCATCGTATCTGAGTTAACCCTCAGCAGCAATGACTCACCCAATCCCACTTTTCCAATCTAGAGCTCTGAAAATGATTTTCACTACAGCCATTCTTTTAATCCATTCATTGGATGCGGACATTGCTATGGACCGGCATTTATTGTCCATCCCTAGTTGCCTTCAAGAAGGTAGTGGTAAGCTATCTTCTTAAACCACTGCGGTCCATTGACAGTGCTGTTAGGGATTCTGAACCAGCCAAAATGTGATTTATGAAGATCTACATTCTGTTGAAGAAAATAAGACAGAACAAGTATGTGGTACAGGTCCTCTAAGTAGCTGAATAGCAGAATAGAACTTTGGAACATTGCCCCTCAAGATGATATATTGCAAAACTTTGTTTAAAAGTTACATTCTCGAGTGAACTTTAACGATTGGTGCCATGTCGGCTCAGATAATGCATTGAAGGTGTGAGGTGCCCTGTGTGGGGCTATCTGTGCCCCAATGTTCAGACTGATTCTAATCTAAAAAAGGGATTTACAGAAGCTTACATAGACTCATGCAGTCTTGGAGCAAAATAAAATGTAATTCTGCAAGTTCAAATTCACCCCACAAACTTATATGTGTATGTGTACAAGTGGGTTATGTAGTGTCTGTGAGAGGGTGTGTGTATGAGTGTGAGTGTAAAGGTGTGTGTGTGTGTGTGTGTGTAGGCAGTGCAGTGGGGTCACCTGTAATGTGACATGAACCCAAGGTCCTGGTTGAGGCCCTCCCTGCGGGTACCGATCTTGGCTATCAGCCTCTGCTTGGCCATTTTGCATTGTTGTCTGTTCCAAAGTTGACCTTGGAGGATGGTCATCCAAAGATCGAATGTCCCAGACCACTGAAGTGTTCTCTGACTGGGAGGGAACACTCCTGCCTGGTGATTGTTGCGCGGTGTCTGTTGCCGTAATGTTGGCTGAGTCACATGAGTACTTGCCATGTACATGGTGGGAGGTGTCCCCATGTGTAATGGTGGTAACAGATACCACCGATACATGTCAGGATACCTCCCACTATTGTTAACGTTCATTGAGAATGTAACTTCAAGGAAGTTCTGAGATTTACATGTGAAAGAATTGAAACCAACATGGTCATTCTAAAAGATGAGAGACTTAACAAACAATCCTGGTCTTTTTCAATATATCATTTCAGTCACATCACACTGTAAACTTTTGCTATAAATTCTGTATCTTATAATCTTATACTCCACAACCACCTGATGAAGGAGCAGTGCTCCGAAAGCTAGTGCTTCTAATTAAACCTGTTGGACTATAATCTGGTGTTTGTGTGGTTTTTATCTTTGATGATGTTGATTGCTTTGCCGAAGCAATGGGAAGTATAGATGGTGTCAATGGATGGAAGGCGAAAGTGAGGACTGCATTTGCTGGAGATCAGAGTCTAGATTAGAGTGGTGCTGGAAAAGCACAGCAGGTCAGGCAGCATCCGAGGAGCAGGAAAATCGACGTTTTGGGCAAAAGCCCTTCATCAGGAATGCTGCCTGACCTGTTGTGCTTTTCCAGCCCCACTCTAATCTAGACTCAGTGGATGGAAGGCTGGCATGTGTGATGGACTGGGCTGTAGTCACAACCCTCTGTAGTTTCTTGCAGTCTTGGGAAGTGCAGTTGCCAAACGACATTGTGATGCATCCAGATAGAATTCTTTCTATGATGCATCTATAAAAATCAGTAAAAGTCCTTGTGGACATTCCTTGTAGACCTGCTAAGTTTCTCCAGCATTCTCTGTCTTTGTCAAAGTGCCACAAGTTTTGAAAACTCAGCAAATGTAGGAACAAAATTTAATTAAAATTGTACCGATCTTTTCAACCAGAAGTAAGCACCAGGATACAATTTCACTCAAGTATACTGAGCGACATGCATACAAAAGGCCGTCTGCACATTACTGATTGTAATTCCAACCTATCAACACTGCTTTATGTTCAGAGTTAACTGCCTATACATATGTATTTGACAGGAGGCAATGAAACGCAAAGATGTTTTGTAATATTAAAAGGTTTTTCTGTTAGACTAGAGATAATATTCCCCAAATCCTAACCATCCAAGAATCCCTACAGTGTGGAAGCAGGTGTTTTGGCCCATCAACTCCACACTGACCCTCCAAAGAGCATCGCATGCCATTACCCTGCATTTCCCATAGTCAATCCACCCTAACCTGCACATAGAGTCACATAGTCATAGAGATGTACAGCATGGAAACAGACCCTTCGGTCCAACCCATCCATGCCAACCAGATATCCCAATCCAATCTAGTCCCACCTGCCAGCACCCGGCCCATATCCCTCCAAACCCTTCCTATTCATATACCGATCCAGATGAGTCTTAAATGTTACAATTGTATCAGCCTCCACCACTTCCTCTGGCAGCACATTCCATACACGCACCACTCTCTGCGTGGAAACATTTGCCCCTTAGGTCTCTTTTATATCTTTCCCCTCTCACCCTAAACCTATGCCCTCTAGTTCTGGACTCCCCGAACCCAGGGAAAAGACTTTGTCTATTTATCCTATCCATGCCCCTCATGATTTTATAAACCTCTATAAGGTCACCCCTCAGTCTTCGACGCTCCAGAGAAACAGCCCCAGCCTGTTCAGCCTCTCCCTGTAGCTCAAATTCTCCAACCCTGGCAACATTCTTGTAAATCTTTTCTGAGCCCTTTCAAGTTTCACAATATCTTTCCGATAGGAAGGAGACCAGAATTGCACGCCTAACCAATGTCCTGTACAGCCGCAACATGACCTCCCAGCTCCTGTACTCAATACTCTGACCAATAAAGGAAAGCATACCAAACGCCTTCTTCACTATCCTATCTACCTGCGACTCCACTTTCAAGGAGCTATGAACCTGCACTCCAAGGTCTCTTTGTTCAGTAACATTCTCTAGGACCTGACCGTTAAGTGTATAAGTCCTGCTAAGATTTGCTTTCCCAAAGTGCAGCACCTCACATTTATCTAAATTAAACTCCATCTGCCACTTCTCAGCCCATTGGTCCATCTGGTTAAGATCCCGTTGTAATCTGAGGTAACCCTCTTCACTGTCCACTACACCTCCATTTTTGGTGTCATCTGCAAACTTACTAACTGTACCTCTTATGCTCACATCCAAATCATTTATGTAAATGACAAAAAAAGTAGAGGACCCAGCACCGATCCTTGTGGCACTCCACTGGTCACAGGCCTCCAGTCTGAAAAACAACCCTCCACCACCACCCTCTGTCTTCTATCTTTGAGCCAGTTCTGTATCCAAATGGCTGGTTCTCCCTGTATTCCATGAGATCTAACCTTGCGAATCAGTCTCCCATGGAGAACCTTATCGAACGCCTTACTGAAGTCCATATAGATCACAGTTACCGCTCTGCCCTCATCAATCCTCTTTGTTCCTTTTTCAAAAAACTCAATCAAATTTGTAAGACATGATTTCCCACGCACAAAGCCATGTTGACTATCCCTAATCAGAGCTTAAAAATGTGTTGCTAGAAAACTGCAGCAGGTCAGGCAGCATCAAAGGAGCAGGGAAATCGACATTTCGGGCATAAGCCCTTCTTCAGGAATGAGGAAGGTGTGCCAAGCAGGCTAAGATAAAAGGTAGGGAGGAGGGACTTGGGGGAGGGGCAATGGGAATACGATAGGTGGAAGGAGGTTAAGGTGAGGGTGATAGGCCGGAGAGGGGCTGGGGGCGGAGAGGTCGGGAAGAAGATTGCCGGTCAAGAAGGTGGTGCTGAGTCTGAGGGTTGGGATTGAGAAAAGGTGGGGGGAGGGGAAATGAGGAAGCTGGAGAAATCTGCATTCATCCCTTGTGGTTGGAGGGTTCCTCGGCGGAAGATGAGGCGCTCTTCCTCCAGGCGTCGTGTTGCCATGGTCTGGCGATGGAGGAGGCCAAGGACCTGCATGTCCTTGGCGGAGTGGGAGGGGGAGTTAAAGTGTTCAGCCACGGGGCGGTTGGGTTGGTTGGTGCGGGTGTCCCAGAGGTGTTCTCTAAAACGTTCCACAAGTAGGCGGCCTGACTCCCCAGTGTAGAGGAGGCCACATCGGGTGCAGCAGATGCAGTAAGTGATGTGTTTGGAGGTGCAGGTGAATCCCTAATCAGTCCTTGCTTTTCCAAATACCATGTACATCCTGTCCCTCAGGATTGCCTCCAACAACTTGCCCACCACTGAGGTCAGGCTCACTGGTCTATAGCTCCCTGGCTTGTCCTTACCATCCTTCTTAAATAGTGGCACCACGTTAGCCAACCTCCAGTCTTCCGGCACCTCACCTGTGACTATTGATGATACAAATATCTCAGCAAGAGGCCCAGCAATCACTTCCCTAGCTGCCCACAGAGCCCTAGGGTACACCTGATCAGGTCCTGGGGATTTATCCACTTTTATGAGTTTCAAGACATCCAGCACTTCCTCCTCTGTAATATGGACATCTTCCAAGATGTCACCATCTATTTCCCTACATTCTATATCTTCCATGTCCTTTTCCACAGTAAATACTGATGCAAAATATCACTTAGTAACTTCCCCATCTCCTGCCGCTCCACACAAAGGCCACCTTGCTGATCTTTGAGGGGAATCTAGATTAGAGTGGTGCTGCAAAAGCACAGCAGGCCAGGCAGCATCCAAGGAGCAGGAAAATCAACATTTCAGGCAAAAGCCTGGTGAAGGGCTCTAACCTTAACTCTAATCTCCAGTACCCATTTTCGCCTTGTTGATCTTTGAGGGACCCTATTCTCTCCCTAGTTACGTTTGTCCTTAATGCATTTGTAAAAACCCTTTGGATTTTCCTTAACTCTATTTGCCAAAACTATCTCATGTCCCCTTTTTACCCTCCTAATTTTTCTCTTAAGTATATTCCTACTGCCTTTATACACTTCTAAGAATTCACTCGCTCTACCTATACCTTACATCTGCTTCCTTCTTTTTCTTAACCAAACCCTCAATTTCATTAGTCATCCAGCATTCCCTATACCTACCAGCCTTTCCTTTCACCCTGACAGGAATATACTGTCTCTGCACTCTCATTATCTCATTTCTGAAGGCTTCCCATTTTCCAGCCGTCCCTTTACCTGCGAACATCTGCCTCCAATCAGCTTTTGAAAGTTCTTGCCTAAAACCATCAAAATTGGCCTTTTTCCAATTTAGTACTTCAACTTTTAGATCTGGTCTATCCTTTTCCATCATTATTTTAAATCTAATAGAATTATGGTTGCGGGCCCCAAAGTGCTCCCCCACTGACACCTCAGTTACCTGCCCTGCCTTATTTCCCAAGAGTAGGTCAAGTTTTGCACCTTCTCTAGTAGGTACATCCACATACTGAATCAGCAAATTTTCTGTACACACTTAACAAATTCCTCTCTGTCTAAACCCTTAACCCTATGGCAGTCCACGTATATGTTTGGAAAGTTAAAATCCCCTACCATAACCCCCCTATTATTCTTAAAGATAGCTGAGATCTCCTTACAAGTTTGTTTCTCAATTTCTCTCTGACTATTAGGGGGTCTATAATACAATCCCAACAAGGTGATCATCCCTTTCTTATTTCTCAGTTCCACACAAATAACTTCCCTGGATGTATTTCTGGGACTATCCTCCCTAAGTACAGCTGTAATGCTGTCCCTTATCAAAAATGCCATTCCTCCCCCTCTCTTGCCTCCCTTTCTGTCCTTCCTGTAGCATTCGTATCCTGGAACATTAAGCTGCCAGTCCTGTCCATCCCTGAGCCATGTTTCTGTAATTGTTATGATATCCCAGTTTCATGTTCCTAACCATGCCCTGAGTTCATCTGCCTTCCCTGTTAGACCCCTTGCATTGAAATAATTGCAGTTTAATTATTAGTCCCACCTTGTTCGCTGCTTTGTCCCTGCCTGTCCTGACTATTTGACTCATCTTTGTTCTCAACTGTACCAGTCTCAGATTGATCTCTTTACTCACTATCCATGGGTCCCAATGCCCCATCTTATCAGTTTAAATCCTCCCGAGCAGCTCTAGCAAAAGTTTGGACCACGGGAGGAAACCGGAACACCCAGAGCAAACCCGCACAGACACGGGGAGAATGTGCAAACCCCACACAGACAGTCACCCGAGGGTGGAATATAACTCAGATCCATGGTGCTGTGAGGCAGCAGTGCTAATCAGTGAGCCACCTAATGAGGATGAATTATTCCTTTTGGAACAATTAATTCACTTGGCAGTTGAATGAAGCCATAAATACCAGAACAAAATTGAATTTGAGTCAGTCTTTATTGAATGGACTGATCTTCACTGGATTGCTAAAGTTGCTAAGATTGTCCTTCCCCTCAGCACCTCTAAGGGAGAGATCCTAATTCTTGATTTGGCTACCTCCAGGTCTGACTATTCCTGCTCGCTCCTAACCAGCCTGCCATCCAGCACCCTCTGATTCATCAACATCTTTTGCTGCTCCTTATCCTGATTCATGGCAAACTCCACTCATCCATCACATGCTGTTCTCAAAGATCTCAACTCCTCCAAAGAGCTGTGTTCCCTGACAGAGTGCCACCCTGTTCCTCCTCCTTCCTGAGACGTGACAGCTGTGACTCTTATGACTGGGAGGCGTTTGTCACCCATCCTTCAAAATGGTGACCACTTGTCCATCGAGCTGCTTTGAGTTCAAACGCCTGAGGAAGAGGAGGAAAGGAAAGGAGGCAAATCCTACTCTCTGGCTCCCTCTGTCGACCGGGATGACCTGACCCACATGCCCAAAGAGCTGCAGGTGGAGGCCATGTGATCCTGCCGCCCCTAGTCAATATCAACCTCAAATTGAGGACTAGCCAGCACCTTCCAGATCAAAGCAATCCCCTGCATTAAAGAATTTTATAAGGTGCAGGCGGGAGAATGGTAATAAGTGAGTTGCTCAGTTGGACAGCTGGTGTAGACCCAATAGGTCAAATGTCCTCCTCCTGAGCTCTAACAATTCTGTGCCATCCAGAAGAAGGCAGTTATATACAGGATAGACAGATGGCTAATCAGGAAGGGAATCGAGGGTTAGAGGGAAAAGACAGGGAAGTGCAGTTGAGGATTATTCAATCTTATTGAATGGCAGAGCAGATATAATGGACCAGATTTTTTTCGTTCATTCACTCATGAGTTGTGGACGTTACTGGCTGGCCAGTGTTTATCACCAATCCCTAGCTGCCCTTGAATTGAGTGGCTTGCTAGACCATTTCAGTGTCAACCCAGTTGCTTTGGGGCTGGACCACTTCAGTCCCAACGATACACCGGAGAAATCAGGTTTCCATGGAGAGGAGATGGCCAAGTGGAGATTTGATTGAAGGATCAAGAACAATGTTTGAAACGATTGGCAAAACAAGCAAAGTTGATGCAGGAAAGTGTCTTTTCTCCCAGAGAGTGTGTAGGGTCTAGAATGCAGCGCTTTTTGAGAAGGAAAAAGGTGCAGAGTTCACCTGGGAAAGGCAGGAAGATGGCATTGAGTGAGATGCTCAGTCAAAGAGCTAATGTAGACTCAATGGGCTGAATGGCCTCCTTCTGTAATGGTTCTGGATGTGCTATTGCTGTGGATATCCAAATCTATCTATCTATCTATCTATCTATCTATCTATCTATCTATCTATCTATTCATTATCTATCTATCTATCTATCTATCTATCTATCTATCTATCTATCTATCTATCTATCTATCTATTTTATCTTTTCCTTCCACCCTCCCTCTCTTCCTTCCTTGCTCTCTTTCTTTCTTTCTTTACTCTTCCTTCCTCTCTTTCTTTCTCTCTCTCTTTCTTTCTTTCTCTCTTTCTTTCTTTCTTTCTCCCTCCCTTCCTTCCTCTCTTTCTTGCTCCCTCTCTTCCTTCCTTCCTGCCCCAGGAACCAGTTCAGTCCAGCCCAGCCATCACCCCCTAGCTGTGATGAGAAGGCAGCTGTATGTGGCCCAGCCGCAGGAAATGCAACTGTTCAGCAGAAGTGGGAAATGAGCTGCTGGTCAGAGCAGCAGTAATTAAATGGAGACCTTCATCATATGTACCAGTGGTTCACCAATAGAAAAGTCTGCTGAAGTAGCACTGGGAGGTACGCAGTGCTAAATCGGGCACCAATCCTCAGCATTCCCAAAGGATCTGCAGCTTCATTAACCTCGAAACAAGGACAGATTGTGCTCCTCAGAGGACAGACGTGACTGAGGGCAGGGTGATTGAAATGTCATCGACACGCTGCCACATCAATGGATTGACATCATTCCTCCTCTGTCAGCTTTCTCTGATTGCTTCCTGTTCTGAAGGCATTGCCAGTTGCTTCAGTGTCAACCTCAGCAGTAACTGGGTGGTCTCACAGCCTGACCAATGATCACAGAGAGACTAGATTCACACAATGGGCTGAGGGAAGGCAGTTCCTACTTAGGGAAATCTGGGGTTAATGGGGTGGTAAAGGTCTGCAAGAAAATGCATTGATTTACCGTCTCATGGTTTGTGATGAAGTTCCCCTTCCCTGACTGAGTATCTTCTTGGGCCATTTTGGAGGGGAATTAAGAGTACTAAGAACATAGGGAAAAGGAAGGGAATCAGGCTATTTGGCCCCTCGAAACTGTTCCCATATTCAACTAGATCATGGCTGACTTTTGACCTCAGTACTATTTTCCTGCACTATCCTCAAATCCCTTGATAAGTTTATCTGGACACCGTTCCACTTCTATCTGGAACATACTCAATGACCGAGAACATACAGCCCTCTGGACCAGAGAATTCCAATATCGACATGGGATCCAGGAACTCAGCACAATTTCTCAACTGACTGTCCACTCCAGAATCGAGAACAGATGATAAAATCAGGGTCGTGTGTACCGAGTGCGTATGGAATCGTACTTTTGAATGTGTATATGTGTGTGAGTTATGTGCACGTATGTATGTACATGTCAGAGTGAGTGTGAGGGCGTCAGCGTGCATGAACGAGAGTGTGTTTTTGTGTTTGTGTGTGAATGCATGTGTGAGTGAATGGGAGTGCACGTGAGCATGAATGTGTGCATGTGTGTTAGTGTGAACAAGTGTGAGAGTGTGTGTGAGCATGAGAGTGTGTTTTTGTCTGTGTGTATATGTGTGTGAGTGTGAGTTTGAGCCAGTGTGAGTGTAAGCAAGTGTGCACAGGTGAGTGTGCATGTGTGAGTTTGTGCATGTGTGTGTGAGAGCATCAGAATGTGAGTGTTTTTATGTGAATCTGCATATGAATATGAAAAAGTGTGATTACACCAGCATGCATGTCTGAACAGGTGCATCAGTATGACTATGTATCTTTTTGTGTGTGACCATATGTGTGTGTTTGTGTGCATTTGTGCATGCGAGTGTTAGTAGGTGCATGTTGAGTGCACATGAGTTTTTGTGTGAGTGCCCATGTGAGGATGAGAGTATGTAATTGTGTGTTTTTCTGTGTGAGTGTCTGAGTGTGGGAGTGTGAATATATCTGTTCTGGTCATTAAAATGTATGTGAGAAATTCCCACCCAAATGAGAACAAAATGTCCCGGCCAACATTCCTGTGACATGCCTAAGTTAACCAAGAGGTCTCAAAATATAGCCCAAATATCAATTATTGTAACATGTGGCTGAGTTTGAATGTGCTCTTGTTTTCAATCCTTCACTGTCAAGACCAGCATTTGATTCCCATCCCTAGTTACCTGTAAATGAGTGGCTCCCTTGGTCAGCCATTTAGGAATCAAACCTATTGCTATGGATTTGGTAAGTCAGACTGGGATTCCTTTTCCTGATCCAGATTGTTTGTACATCAATTGATGATCATCATTTAAGGAGCAGCTTTCTGTTCCCGATTTATTGAATTTAAATTTCACTAGCTCTGTTCACCTAGTTCTCTGGATTACTAACTCAGTGATATTACCACTCCACCACAACTTTCCTTTGCTCTTTACATTGCCATGCTGTGGAGATGCCAGAGTTGGACTGGGGTGGTCAAAAGTCAAACGACACCAGGTTATGGTGCAACAGTTTATATGAGATTGTAAGCTTTTGGCGCGCTGCTCCTTCCTGAGGCGTGGTCTGTATAAGACACAGTAGTTATAAGCAAGAAGTTAACAAATTTAAAACGAGCTGCCCTTGTTGAGTCCTTTGATCAGTTATATCAGTCTTTACATGGCTGGTGCAGGTTGCTGAGGTTTAAATAGGATGTCTGGTAAGTTCAATAGTTCTGTAACCGAACCAGTAATCCACCCTAAGTTTCACAGGTACAATGTTCACACTAGGTCTTGACTGAAAGGACCTGAAGATGCCTCCCTACAGTGTGTCTGCCTCATGGAAGCTGTCACGTGACTGTAGAAGACTAGGAAGGACACCTACGGACCGAAGGGTCTGTTTCCATGCTGTACATCTCTATGACTCTATGATTGCATTCCAATCCACATACAGGTCGTTCTGTTACCACATGCGTTTCATCATCGCGAATTCACTGTAACGCGATTGACGAATTGCAGATGCTGTTTCTAAAGTGCAAATTTTTAAAACGTGTGTTGGCTGTAACAACACTTTCAGAGCTGTTTCTGAAGTGCAATTTTTCTAATAACGTGGGTTTGCACAAGGACGCAACCATCAAGTTATAGAAGAATTACCGGTGTCCCCTCTTTTACACAAAATGAATTATGTGCAAATTTTTATTGACTCATCCACAGATGTGGGCTTCACTAACTAGAGGGCAATTAGGGATGGGCAATAAATCCTGGCCTAGCCATGATACCCAGAGGGCAATTATCATGCAAATTTTGTGTTACCTGAGCAAATATATGAGACTTTTGTCACGTTTTAGCAGGTTGCTATTCCTCAGTCTGTGCACAGCATGCTTACAGGTAGTTCTTTTGTAACACGACCATCACATTCTAGTGCAACTCTGCATTATAGAAAAATTGCGCTGAAGAAACTGTGTTTAAAGTGTTGGCGTTACAGCCAGCACACGTTTTAAAAGTTTGTGCTTTGGAAACAGCGTCCCGAATTTGTCAATCGTGTTACAGCAAATTTGCATTGAGGTAAAGCATGTAATGGCAGAATGACCTGCAGTACTGAATCATGCATATCCCCTCATCATACAAGGGTTCAGTTATCGTGGCTGTTCATCTGAATATTGGTGTTGTCCCAGGGAGTGTCATTCTACTGGCTGTTGCCATGACAGCCACTGTCATTCCATTTCCATTGCCAGGTTGCTGCCGGCCTCTGGATTGGACGGTTGGTGTGTGTTCCGTGCAGATGATGAATCTCCCTCTTGCTGATTGGCTGAGGAACAGCTCTACATTTGTGTGTGTGTGCACCTATACCTGCAGTACTGTATCTCTTCCACCATATTCCCCCAAAGGGAGGGAGTGGGGTCAGTTAGCTTGGACGGCTGGTTTGAAAGGTAGAGCAATACCAACACTGAGGTTGCCAGGAAGGACTCTCCTTCTCAACCTCTCCCCTCGCCTGAGGCAAGGTGACCATCACCAATCGTCTCTATCTCTCTCTCTCTCTCTCTGTGTCAAATGAGGAACCGATCCTCTGGGGCAATGGGGATCTCACCTTTTATACAATCAAGGTGACATCTGCACCTCACAGGTCCCACGTTGTCACTTGGGCTGGCTTTTGCTTAACGTCTGGACCCTGACTGGTTCTCCAAAACTGAACTCTGGTAATGGCTTAGCAGTCTGATTGAAATGAAGCTGAAGACACTGGAGGGACTCAGCAGAACAACGGAGAGAGAAACAGAGCGAATGTTTCAAGTCCAGTGACCCTTCTTCAGAATTGCCAACAGGCGCAAGAATGGGGCTGTGTTATTACTGTTGCATGATGCTTCACTCTTCATTAATTGTTGTGTAAGCAACATCAAAGGAAAAGTGATGCTCAGAGAAGCAGCTTTCTGTGAATGCTCACATAAGAACCAAGGACTCGTTATTGAATAGATGCTCAGGCTTTCCAAGAAAACCCACTTTCTTAATGTCACAGTGCAAAACAAATCTTTATTCGACAGCATAAAGATGGGGAACCTTGCAATTCTTCCTCGTTCTGAATCATGCTGATTTATTCATTGCTTCAATATTTCTGCAATGCCGTTAAGATGGAACAGAGCAAAGTGGCTACAAAGAAACCTGAGGGTGAATGAAATGTCAAGTCTTGGATGACAGATTTTGAAGAAAAGCAAGATAGATTCACACCGATAGGAATAGTGAACACTGACAGGGATAGTGAATACTGAGAGGGATAATGAACACTGACAGGGATAGTGAACAATGACAGGAATAGTGAGTACTGACAGGGATAGTGAACACCGACAGGGATAGGTAACAGTGGCAGGAATAGTAAACATCTACAGGAATAGTGAACAATGACAGAAATAGTGAACAATGACAGGAATAGTGAACAATGACAGGAATAGTGAGCACCAACAGGGATAGTGAACACCGACAGGAATAGTGAATACTGACAGGAATAGTGTACACCAACAGGAATAGTGAACACTGACAGGGATAGTGAATACTCACAGGAATAGTGTACACCAACAGGGATAGTGAACATCGACAGGAATAGTGAATTGCCGACTGGGATACTGAACACTGACAGAGATAGGGAGCACTGACAGGGATAGAGAATACTGACTGGGATAGTGAACATCAACAGGAATAGTGAACACTGACGGGACTAGTGAATACTGACAGGAATAGTGTACACCGACAGGAATAGTGAACATTGACAGGAATAGTGAATATCGACAGGAATAGTGAATATTGACAGGAATAGTGAATAATGGCAGGAATAGTGAACATCGACAGGAATAGTGAACAATGACAGGGATAGTGAACACTGACAGAAATAGTGAACAATGACAGGGAAAGGGAATACTGACAGGAATAGTGAACAATGAAGGGATAGTCTCACACCAATTAGGTAGTATATGAGTTCTTCAGGCATCAGTCTAATTTTGGGAAAAGTTCATTTGTGTAAGAACTGCTACTTTCACTTGCACTTGTTTTATTAAAGCTAAGTTTAAACCATAGTCCTTTGTTTGTCTCAAACAGTAAGAGCACTTGGATAAATGCAGCTTATGAGTAATAAACTGATCAAAGTGTCTGTATAGAAATTTCACTGGCAACAGGTCCATCTCCAGAAGTAGGATAAAAATAGTCATCATGAAGAGCACATTTCATCCCCTTGCCCTGTCTCTCAGCTCTCGCTAATCATTGCTCAACCGCATTGCTTCTCTAGGATTATCCCCACGGATATGGGAATTAGAATGAAGACAGGGAAATAAGAACAGGAACTAGCCAAACAGCCCATCAAGCCTGCTGTACCATTCAAACAGACACTGGCTGATGATCTCCCTTGAAGCAGTTTGTTGTATTGACAGTGGTTTTATGAAAATGTTTGGGAAGAACAGTGTGCACAATTCCCTTGATTGTCTAAGAAATAATTCCATGGGATCTTTTATATCTATCAGATAAAACAGACAGGGCTTTGTTTGACAGTTCATCTGAAAACACGCACAGTGAGGTACAGGAACAGCATTTAGCCCATTGCATTCCATGAGATCATTGCTGATCTGATAACCCTCAACACCACTTCCCTGCCTCTTTCCCATAATCGTTGATTCCCTTCCCGATTAAAAATCTGTCTCCAATTCTTGAATGTATTTAATGACCCAGCCTCTACTGCGTTCTGTGGTATAGAACTCCACAGCTTCATGTGTACAAGACTATGGGCAGGTGCTGGGAAGTGGGATTTGAACAGTTCAGTGGTTGCTTTTGACAAGCACAGATAGAATGGGCTGAAGGGCCTTTTTTCCGTGCTGTAGGTTGGTGTGTGACTCTACACCATACACTCCTACCCTCCCCATTCTTGCTATCAGTGGTATCCAGGAATCTAAAGATGTCGTATCTTGAACCTGTATAATGGTCCTGCAGTGCTGGCAGTAGAGAATTCCACAGCTTACTGCTCTCTGAGTGAAGTAATTTGTCCTTTTCTCAGCTTAAAAACTCCACTGCTTTTTCTGAGACTGCATTCCCTGGTCCCTGACCCACAAAACAAGGGAAATATCCTAAGTACATCCATTCTGTCATACCCTTCTGTTAGAATTTTGCAAGTTTCAATGAGGTCATCTCTCATTCTTCAACTCTTTGGTGAATGCGGGCTGAGTTTATTAGATTCACCTCACGAGACAATTCTGCCATCCCAGGGATTAGTCTGATCAATCTCTTTACACACTCTTTGGCAACTTGGTCATTCCTTAAGCAAGACCTGAACAGCACACTGCACTCTAGAGCTGGTCTCCCTGAGGCGCTATACAATTGCAGGAAGACTATTCAATCCTTCAGTGAAGTTGCTGCTTTCCCTTCCGCACTGAACTCTCTCAATTGAAAATTGCAACTGGTTTCCTCGAACTGAAACTGTGCCACTTTATCCCTCCTTGATCTCTCTGCATCTTAAGATGATATGATGCCTTTTCAGTTTTAGCTGTTGGCCTGCTCTGTGGGGCTGTCTTAACTCACTTCATCACCCAATCTCATTGGAGCTCAACCAAGTTTCTCTTCCAGCTCTCACCATGTGGCAGCTGTGACTCAGCTGGCAGCACTGTCACCTCTGACTGTGATGGTTGTGAGTACAAGACCCATGTCAGGTGGTGCTGCAATTTCTTGGCACTGGAGTTACCTCTTGATCCATCTTAAAGCTTATCTTTTGGATCACCTGTCCCAACCGCCTCAATGTGGCAAGCTGTCCAATTTTAAGATTCTCCTTGTCTTAAATAGCCTTTGCCTGTCCAATAACATCAGGACAGACTTCAAAGTGCTCCTTCAAGCAACATCTATATATACAAGGATCTTGCAACAGGCATCTCTCTGTCCCATGCTTTACTGGTTCCAGTCCTCTAGCAGATTATTGAGGTCATGATTACACTATAACTCAGAGGCTCATCTGCATATTCCTTAAATCCTATCTCTGCACTCCTGCGAAATGTTCTGGGATGTGAAAGATGCTACATAGAAACATAGAAATAGCTGGTGTAGGCCATTCGGCCCTTCAAGCCTGCTCCACATTCAGTATAATCATGGCTGATCATCCAACTCAGAATTCTGTTCCCGCTTTCTCCCCCAGAGCCTTTCATCCCTTTAGCCCTAAGAACAATATCTAACTCCTTCGTGGAAACATTCAGTGGTTTGGCTTCAATTCCTTTCTGTGGCAGACAATTCCACAGGCTGCCCACTTTCTGGGTGAAGACATTTCTCCTCATCTCAGTCCCAAATGGCCGATCCTGTACTGTGATCCGTGTTTCTGGATTCCCCAATCTTTGGGAACATCCTTCCTGTATTTCCCCTCTTTAGTCCTGCTAGAGTTGTAGACGTTTCTATGAGATACTCTCAGCACATGCATCTAAACTCCACGTTGTAATTGGTTGGACCAACCTCTCTTAGAAATAACTTACATAAACCTGACACACTGAACCCAAAGCCACACCGAGGTGCGATGACTGGAATTTATGAAGCGTCAGTGGAAGTATAAGCAGTGATGAATTGTTGCGATAAAAGAACACAAATTGATTCACTTGCCTGGTAAACAGCAGCTTCCTTGTCCATTCAAAGGCCCCAGTCAAAATATCCATCGCTGTCACTATAACGCTCCTCAAATTGCAATGGCATCTCATATCAGGCACATTTCACTTCTTTTGGAGGGAAGTCTGCAGTGGCACTGATCGGGTTAGCGGGATAAAGTCGGAACAAAGTATTGTTGGCATTCTGAGTGAATGGATTTCATCCAAATTCCGTTTAATGTTGTAGATTAGCAGCAAGGCGAGCACCGGGAAATTAGCAATTATTCCTTCATCAATTGCACAGTGTATTGACTGATGTGGAGGATACAATTTGCATTTACCATGCCAACGGCATCTCCTGTTGAATTTGATACAGTGACAAAGGCACTCATTGGTCTTCTTTTTATTCACTAAATGTTGGGCATTTCCTTTGTTCATTGCTGAGACTGGCTTCTCAACAGGTTGCCTTTCAAGAATCTTCCCCTCGGTTTCCTAATAAATAGTCAGTCTTTGATTTAAACATTATCTCACTGTTTAATAAGTGATGCTTGAATACCAAGCGAAAAGCAGAAGTTCTGTTCTATTGGGGAGGACACTGCACTTCCCTCCTTGAGCAAGTTTAATGGCATTTCATCAGGTGGGAGTTTAGTGAGTTCTCACCTCTGCCCCCATTAAGACCCTGATGGGACGATCCATGGACAGCTAACCTGTCCCACCAACAACTGAAACCTTCGACTGAGAAATTAAAGGTCATGCTGCCCACGCTGGTATTAGCGCAGTGGGTGGTGGCGGCATCACCTAGTACACAGCGTGGATGGCAAGCTAACCCTCTGAGGGGTTCCTTGCTGCTTCCCAGGGGTTGGAAATGGGGTTCCCACCTTTGAGGGTACCCAGTGCCAAATCAAGGAATAAGGAAAGGCACCTCCCTCCCAGTCCTTGCTGCCAAGCCCCTCCCTATTTCCCAGCAACCTTCCCCCTTGCCCTCACTCACCACACAAGGCTGTGGGTATGGGTGCCATAACAGTAGCCGCCATAGCTCCCTGGTGGCACTTGTCTTCAACTGAGCTGTCAGCCTCTGAATGTGCGAGGCAGGTTTTTCACACAAAAGGGGATGGTGGAAACAGGGACTATAGCATCATTCAAGAAGCACCAGGACAGATGCAGGATAGGAAGGGAATAGAGGGATACCGATCCTGTAAGTGAAGGCAGTTTTAGTGTGGAAGGGCAAAATGGGTCAGCGTAGGCTTGGAGGACCGAAGGGCCTGTTCCTGTCCTGTATTGTTCTTCGTTCTGGCTGGAAGCTCTATGCAGATGTGATTGTCTTCTTTTGCTATTTGTTCTTTGATATCGGTGTCGCTGGCTAGACCAGCATTTATTGTGCATCTCTAATTGCCGAGGGGGCAGTTAAGAGATGTTGCCGGTCACATGTAGTCCAGACTGAGTAAGGATGGCAGATTTCCTACCCTAAAGGGGACCAGCAAAGCAGATGGGTGTTTAGGACAAGCAGAGTTTACCTAGTTACTGGTTGGATACAAGTTTCACCATATGCTATTGCAAAGCCATGGACTCAGGTCATTAGCCTCAGGTTTAGGATCACTACTATAGTGACATTATCATTACTTTGTTACCTTCTTGTCTCCTGTGGAAGGTTTGTCATTAGTCTGTTAAGCATCAGGTCGGGAACTGATTCAGTGAGCTTTCCCTATGAGAGGTGATGTGTTTCTTTTCCCTCCTACATCAACTATGGCTTAGGATTTCAGTTACCTGTCTGCAATCTATTCACAAGGGAGTAAAGTGAACCACCAAGCACGATACATCCAGCCAGCATCAATCACATACACTCTTCACAAAGGCTCACAACAGTGAACAGGTTTGGCAGAAATGATTACCTGACCCTTCCTTCTGTTAGAGTCTGAGGCAGTGACAGCTGGTAATTGTTCCAAGAGTGTAGAGAGTAAACCCTTTCAGTGATGGAGCATCACAATGAGTGACCTCAGTTGAATAAATAGGCCTGTTACTGCAAATTAATTTCACATCCTTCACTGCTGATTCTCTCGCTGTCTGCCAGTACAATTCTTAGAATAGATTGTCGACTTTTAAAACACGAGCTTGCATTTATCAGCCCACCTGATGGCCCAAAGTGGTTTATAGCCAATAGATGTTCACTGTTGTAAAGCAGGAGTCAAGCTGTGCACAGCAAGCTCCCAGAAACAGTAACGGGGTGGTAATTTGTTGCCCTGATGTTGACTGAAGGTAAATATATGCCAGGAAACTTGCTTGGTCGGTTGGATCCAATTCACTGAGCTCCATCGATAGGGCACTCAGGGTCTTCACAACACAAAGGTGGGTCTGACTCAGAGCCTTCATCGGCTGAGGGAATGGCTGCCAGGTGTCCCCTCTTATCCCCCTTTCTGAGCACTTCTGGAATGTTCCCTGACTTCAGCCAATAGGGTCACAGGGCATGGGTCACAGCAGCCAATGAGGTTAGACCAGGTGATCTTACCTAAGATATGATTACTCCATGGTGCCAAGTGGTCAGTCCGAAACAGGGGAACACAGGAACATAATGTCTCCCCCTGTTGTTCTGGCTGAGTACCTGTCAATGGGCTTCGGGACATACCAACTCGCCCATTGTTCGATATGCAATCCAGATCTGGGCTGGTCCCTGTTAGCTTCTGACCTGCGGTAACCCTGGTCTATTTGCAGTCCATCAGGCCTCGCTTGCAGAAACTATTCAGCCAATTTAATGTTGGGCATAGCTGCTTAGGCCGGTGGCCCACACTTGGTCACAGAACCATTTGCTGGGAAGAGGGACAAGCAGGGAAGCTGGGGAACTGGCAGTTTCATAGGAATGGGATCGCTGGAATAGGTGCTAGACCCTAGAAGGAGATGGAGGTCAAAGTAGCTGGAAATGTAATCCTCAGGATTTGTGTGGGCAAGACTAATGAAATGTTTAACATTAATGGTCATTAAGAAGGAAACAAAGACAGCTAGAAGCCTGATCCCTATCTTAGAGATTAAGTGACACAGAGAAATCTTCCAGGGACCATGGGTAATGTAGGCTGGGTCAATGTTTCTTGCTGAGCCTTAATTGCACTTGAGAGGGCAGTAGCGAGCCATCTTGATGCAGACAGCTGAGTGGCTTTAAGGCTATTGTGGCACAGTGGTAGTGTCCCTACCTCTAAGCCAGGAGGCCTGGGTTCAGGTCCCACCTATTCCAGAGGAGTGTCATAACAACTCTGTAACAGGTTTATTTGAAAGTATGTACAACTGGCTAGGGCCATCTCAATCACAGGAGTTGGTGTTGGTGACTAGAGCCTGCATATATTTCTTATTCCTGGTTGTATTTGCTGGGACAGTTTCAGAGGGCTCTTAGAGTCAATGGTCTGGATGTGCAGTTACCTTTCTCTATTTCAAAAGTATACTTTATTCATAAATTATCTATAGGTAACATAACAAACACAAAACTGGCCCATATAGACTTTGCATAAAACCCAGTGGACGTTTAACATTCCTTGTCAGAGCTTCAATCCAGTTGCAACAAAAAGGCATTTCCTAAAAAATGAAAGGGAACTATTTACATTCCCATTAAGACTATACCATATCTCAAAACGTAACAGACCTTTGTTATACTTTGGCAGAAAGTCCTCAGACGGTGGTCTTTCCCCACTGCGCCTTGTCGGTAGCTGCCCCAAGCTTTAGCGCATCCTCAGCACATAGTCCTAGACCTTGGAATATGCCAGTCTGCAACATCTGGTGAGGTCAACTCCTTGCTCTGGAAGACCAACAGGATTTGGGCAGACCAAAGAGTGCCTTTCATCAAGGTGATGGTCCTCCAGACCACAGTCAATGTTGTCTCAGTGTGTGTCCCAGGGAATAGCCTGTAGAGCAGAGTCCTGCATCACGGAGCTGCTTGGGATGAACCTCAACAAAAGCCACAACTGCACCTTCCTCCAGACTTGGTTTGTAAAACCACATTCCAGAAGGAGATGTCTGATAGTTTCTACATCCCCTGCATCCTCTTGGAGGCACAGAGAATCCAGGTGCATGTGAAGGATCTGACAGGTAGTGCCCTTCTCACCACCAGCCGAGCGATGGTTTGGTGCTAATTGGAAAGCTCTGGTGATGAGGCATTCTGCCAAATGACAGTCTACTCAGGGAACAACCCGACAGGATCCATCCTCTCCTTTTACTATAAGTGTAGAGTCATCAGTAGGCCAGGAAAGGTGAGGTGTTAGATTCCCTTCCCTAATGGTTCTTACAACAATCCAGTTGTTTTAAGGACACCACAACTGGCAACAGTTTCTCAGTACAGAGTCATTCAATCAACTAAATTCAATTTACAATAACTGCCATGATGGGGTTTATACTCATGTTGGTGGATCATTAGTTCAGATGTTTAAATAATCAAAAATATACCCAAACGACAGTCTATGTGAACTGGTAATATCAAGCATGTTGTAACAGTGACATCTGCACTCAAAGGCAAGAGGCTGTTGTGATGAATGTTCATGGGATCACATTGTTATTTGGGAACTTAGGTTGCAAAGTGAAGGATAAATGGTCATTAGTTTTCATTTTGACGCTTTTATAGAAGGTGACAGTCATTTTGAACAGCGACCTTTTTCAAAGTCTTTTTTATTTTCCAAATGAACAGCGAGCCACTTTGGGAGATAAGTGCTCGGGCTTTTGCAGTCCCAAGGTTTGTAACACAAAGGGAGACAAAGGGAAGGCAGTCAGAGGGATAGTCACTCAGACAGGAACAGCTTAATTCAGAGGGAAGAGCTCTTCAACAGCAGCGCTGCTGTTAACAACACTCCAGGCATAGGTCGCTCAGGTAAGGAAGGCTACTCAGAGGAAAGCCAGAAATGGACGGCTGTGGATGTGTCAGAGAGAAAGATCTTCTCAAAAGACAGATGAAGACATAAGATTAAGGAGCCCATGTTCAATCATTAAGTGAGTTGAGTTAACAGTTTGTTTGAGGTCTCATTGATTAAAGAAAATAGCATCAAGTGACAGTAGAAATTTGCTGAAAACTTACTGATTGCAGCTGTGCCAACTGTAAAAGGCGATTTAGTACAGAGACTAGGAATCCCCTCATTGAGCTTTGGATAACTGTAGGGTTGATGTGAATGCAAAATAATCAAGTCCTTCTGATTTATGCAATTCTTTCTTTTTAAAACAGTTGCTTTTCTTTTACTTCTATGCAACCAACTTTTTTTTTCTTTTGTTTAAAGTACATAGGCAGCCTCTTGATCATTGGCTGATCACTGTGGCAAACATCAATAAGACATAAACAAATGGTCTATCAAGCCAGGTTTAACTCTGGGATCTGACTTGTCCTGTATTAACATTAGCTGGGTTTAGAACGCAGTGAGTAACGGAGGGAATAGTGTGTACTAGAGAGAGAGATGGACTCACAGAAAACAATATTATGTACACTAGTGTTAAAAAAAACAGGTTTCAGAAACCTACTACAGTCAACTAGCAGTCACTGTAAGGTAAGGGGAAAGGATTACAGGCCATATTCTACCACAGACTCAAGGATGGCCATTGCAGAAAACAACCATCCATATAAAGAACACAAATGTCCTGCAAGCTTACTCTGCACTTTCAGAACAATTATTAACATTATTATTAATGTCTTTGAGTCAGTCGATATATAGTTTAGGGCTGGCAATAAAACCTGGTCAGTGGATGACAGGAAGTTTTACTGTAAATAGCAATGTTTCCAATCTGCTGAAATGCATGACAAATTGCTGGCAGGCAACTAGAGTAATTTGAGGTAATGAATAAATAAAATTAGTCAAAAGAACAAAGGGAACATGAAAGAAAGATGCTGACAGGGAATATTTCACCTGTTTTAGAGGACTCCAATTCCATAAAAGTCGTAATAAAAATTGAAATAACTGCAGATGCTGTAAATCAGATATAAAAACAGAAACTGCTGGAAAACCCCAGCAGGTCGGGCAGCGTCTGTGAAGAGAAATCAGAGTTCAGAGGAAGGGCCCAAAATGTTAACTCTGACTTTTCTCCACAAATGCTGCCAGACCTGCTGAGCTTTTCCAGCAAGGTCCATTTTTGTCCAGAAAAGTCTCCCTGTTCGTCCTTGTTCAATGTAACACTCTGGCCGCAAAATACATATTCCTACCTCAACCTGGAGTGGCCTCCTTCAGGTCGTCTGAATTTGGGGTTTCTTGCACCCCTTTTATCCAGGAATAAACAGACTCAGCTGCAAATTGACTGTATTGAGACAGTCAGGCCAAACAAGTTCAGTTTACAGTAGACGAGAAAACAATTCAGGCAGTGAGTTCCAGGTTATGTACCTGTATCGAGTTTCGGACGATGGAGTGCATCAATGTTTTCTCTCCACAGCTTTAGCCTTGGAATGACCCAAAATGATCTTCCTTGCAAGTGCAAAGAATATTTCACATACTTTTTAAATCAATATGTCTTTATCACAAAGGCTCCAAGTTCTCACCTTGTGTGAGAGAGTGCACGCATTTTAGTCCTGTTTACTTGCATTCATAAGTAATCCTCATCTTTGCATTTTTCTGCAATTAACATCTCTTTCTGGAAGAGGTATGATTAATCAGATTCTATTTCCCATCCAATCAGCACCCTCTTCACATGCAGTATCATTTAGAACATAGAACACAGCATAGTACAGGCCCTTCAGCCCTTGATGTTGTGCCGGCCTTTCATCCTACGCTAAGATCAGACTAACCTACATACCCTTCATTGTATTAACTTCCATGTGTCTAACCAAGAGTCGCTTAAATATCCCGAATGTACTCTACCACCACTGCTGCCAGTGCGTTCCACCCACCCACCACACTCTGTGTAAAGAACCGACCTCTGACATCTCCCCTATAACTTCCTCCAATCACCTTAACGTTATGCCCCCTCATGATAGACATTTCTGCCCTGAGAAAAGTCTCTGGCTATCCACTCTGTCTATGTCTGTCATCATCTTGTACATCTCTATCAAGTCACCTCTCATCCTTCTTCACTCCAATGAGAAAAGCCTTAGCTCCCTCAACCTTTCTTCATAAGACACACCCTCCAGTCCAGGCAGCATCCTCTGCACTCTCTCTAAAGCTTCCACATGAGGCAACCAGAACTGAGCACAATATTCCAAGTATGATCTAACCCGGGCTCTATAGAGCTGCAGCATAACCTTGCAGCTCTTAAACAAAATCCCCTGCTAATGAGAACCAACACACCATATGCCTTCTTAACAATCCTATCAACTTGGGTGGCAACTTTGAGGGATCTATGCTAATGGACCCCAAGATTCCTCTGTTCCTCCACACTGCCGAGAATCCTGCCTTTAATCCTGTATTCTGTATTCAAATTTGACCTTCCAAAATGAATCACTTCACACTTTTCCAGGTTGAACTCCATCTGCCATCAGCCCAGCTCTGCATCCTGTCAATGTCCCATTGCAACCTACAACAGCCCTTCACACCATCCACCACTCTACCAACCTTCATGTCATCAGCAAACTTGCTAATCCACCCTTCCACTTCCTCATCCAAGCCATTTATAACTATCACAAACAGCAGAGGTCCCAGAACCGATCCCTGCGGAACACCACTGGTCACCGAGCTCCAAGCTGAATACTTTGCATCTACCATCACCCTCTGTCTTCCATGGGCCAGCCAATTCTGTATCCAGACAGCCAGATTTCCCTGTGTCCCATGCCTCCGTACTTTTTGAATGGGCCTACCATGGGGCACCTTATCAAACACCTTGCTAAAATCCATTTACACCACATCCACTGCTCTACCTTCATCAATGTGTTTTGTCATATCCTCAAACAATTCAATAAGGTTTGTGAGGCAATTTGTTGTGCCTTGTGACATTGAGCAGTCTTGTGAATGTATGAGGAGAGATTACATCAGTTAGGGCTGCAATCACTGAAGTTTAGGAAGAATGAGCTGGGGCTGAGTGAGGCAGAGCAAGTGCAGAAAGGATGTTCTCCCTCCCCGGGGAATCCAGAACCAGGGGTCACAGCCTAAGGATATGGGCCATTTCAGACTGAGATGAGAAGTTTCTTCACTCAGAGAATGATTAGCCTGTGGAATTGGCTACCACAGATGCAGCTGAGGCCAAAACAGTGTATGATTTCAACAAGGAGTTGGATATAGCACTTAGGGTTTAAGGGTATGGGAGAAGAACAGGAATAGGCTGATAAATTGGAAGAACACAGCAGTTCAGGCAGCATCCAAGTAGCTTCGAAATCGACGTTTCGGGCAAAAGCCCTCCATCAAGGGCTTTTGCCCGAAACGTCAATTGCGAAGCTACTTGGATGCTGCCTGAACTGCTGTGCTCTTCCAGCACCACTAATCCAGAATCTGGTTTCCAGTATCTGCAGTCATTGTTTTTACCTCCCTGATAAATTGGATGACCAACCCTGATCACATTGACTGGCACACTGGAAGGATTTGCAGGTTAATACGCACCCTGATTGGTTGTGCTTGAAATACCCCTTCCTTGACCACTGAGTGAAGCAGGACTTGTACACAAAGCCCCCAGCTCACAGGCTGGGACAGAGCTGCTGCACTATTGGGGTGGGCTCGACACACACTGAGTTGGTGCTGGTTTGTAGATAAAAGGAGCTGGACCTCAATATTGTGGGAAATGCCATCAAACAATCACCAGTCTCACTAGCCAAACTAAAAGTGACTTTCTCCATAACAGCATAAGGAATAGGAACAGGACCAGGCCATTCAGCCCCTCAAGCCTGCTCTGCCATTCAAAAGGCTGTTCCAAGATTCTTCATGTCTAACCTCCTGTCCTATCCCCATAACCCTTTGTTCCCTGACTGATCAAGAATCTATCTCAGCCTTAAATAGACACAAGGACTCTACCCCCACAGCTCTCTGAGACAAGGAGTTCCAAAGACTCACAACCCTCTGAGAGAAGACATTCCTCCCCATCTGAGTCTGAAATTGGAGCCCCTTTATTCTGAGGCTGTACCCTCTGGTCCCAGACCTCTCTTTCCTTCTCTTTCTCCAGGGCGGCATGATGGCTCAGTGGTTAGCACTGCTGCCTCACAGCGCCAGGGACCCAGGTTCAAATCCAGCCTCGGGCGACTGTCTGTGTGGAGTTTGCACGTTCTACCCGGGTCTGCGTGGGTTTCCTCCGGGTGCTCCGGTTTCCTCCCACAGTCCAAAGATTTGCAGGTCAGGTTAATTGGCCATGCTAAACTGCCCACAGTGTTCGGTGCAGTAGTCAGGGTAGATATAGGGTAGGGGAATGGGTCTGTGTGGTTTACTCTTTGGAGGGTCAGTGTGGACTTGTTGGGCCAAATGGTCTGTTTCCACACTGTAGGGATTCTAATCTAATCTTAAAAAAAAACTTCCTGCTTTAGAAGTGGCAGTTCTCCTGTGAAAGATGAGAGGACGAGGGTGGTTTCTTCAGGGCCAGGCTCAAGGCTCAAATGTACCAATGAACATAGGAACAGCTGGAGGCCATTCAGCCCCTCCATTAACATTGAATAAGATGGAGACTGTTCTGACTGTGGTCTCAGTCCCAGCTGCTTGCCTGCACATACAGTGATCTGTCTTTGAAAAGTGTAATTCAAAGGCGCAGCCTCATCTACTCCCCAGGAAAGAGGGTTCTGTTTTCTAATCACTCCCTGAGGGAGACAGTGGAAGGGAGTCAAAAAAAAGAAATTGCAAGAAAAGCTCAGCAGATGTGGTTCGGTTTTGTTGTTTCTGATTTCCAGCAGCCTCAGTAATGTTAAATGGAAGGGAGACATGGTAGATTTGACTGTGTCTCCTCGTCCTGGTTCTCCCCAGCAAGGGGAATGAGGGATGAGCTCCTCAGGACCCCCTCAGCACCCTCTGTCCTTCAATGGGAAGAGTCCAGTGTCTGTGTGGGAGGGTTGGGTCTGAGAGATTCCTGGGTTAATGCGGACTGTGCGCTTGTGATACAACAGCCGTAATGGGCCAGAGTGGGAGAGGAACTGGAAAGATACTGAAAAATACTGGAAAACTCAGCGGGTCAGGCAGTATCCATGGAGGAAGAGAGAGCGAGCTAACCTTTCCTGGACTCTTCAGCTGTAAAAATAGTTTAACAACGTGGTAGCATCCAACTCGGTTAAAACCCCTTATTTTCCACACGGTTTCATTTCAATGTTCTCTCCCCTTGTTCCACTTTAATTTTTGCAGCCGGGTGCGAAATAGACCGAAGTGGTTCTCGTTTGGGGGCAAAAGTCCTTTCCGCAGGAATCTCCTGGAAGTCGATGAGTCACATCCCACGCAGTAAGAGAAAGGGACAGCTCTCAGAGCAATGAGGCGCGAGTTGTTGCAGTGCTGCCGTGGGCTCGCTCACTCGACTCCACACCGTCAGTGTGCAAGGAAGCAACAGGCACAGGTACCCTCTCCAGAGCACTCCAACTCTTCCTCAGAGCCCAGGTTTGCTGCAGGACCTGGTGTCTCCGGATTGTCCCAGGCTTTGGTGCCAGGGCTGTCTATCAGCGAGCTGACCTTCCACATGTTGTGGGGGGTCTGGGAGGATGGGGGAAAGCTGTAGTGAAGCCCCTTGGACTGGGGAGCTGAGGAACCTGAGCTGCAGCCTCTTGGACTATGACACCGCCCGCTTGGACAGCCAGGACTTCATGACGGACCGGAGCTTCGAGGCGGCTCGGACCGTGGTCGGGGTGACTCTGGTCGGGATCATGCTGGTGTGTGGACTCGGCAACTTGCTGTTCATTGTGAGCCTGGTTCGCTGTAGGCAGCGCCGCAGCTTGACCAGCCTCCTGCTCGCTAACCTGGCCGTCTCGGACATGCTGGTGGCTGTGCTCTGCTGCCCCTTCGAGATGGATTACTATGTGGTCAAGCAACTGTCCTGGGAGCATGGCCACGCTCTGTGTGCCTCGGTCAACTACCTCCGCACCGCTTCCCTGTCTGTCTCCACTAACGCGCTGCTAGCCATCGCCATCGACCGGTAAGGGAGGGGACTTGGGTTAACTAGGGACACACACAGATACACCCACACTCACACAGAGACACAGACACGCAGAGACACACAAGGGCACAGACACACACACACACACACACACAGATACACCCACACTCACACAGAGACACAGACACGCAGAGACACACAAGGGCACAGAGACAATTATAGACATACAGAGACACACAGAGATACACACACTCACACAGAGATACAGACACACATAGATACACGCAGAGACACACAAGGACACAGAGACACACATCGGCATACATAGACACACACAGAGATAGACACACACTCACACAGACACACACACAGACACAGATACACCAATACTCACACAGAGACACAGACACACACAGATACACGCAGAGACACACATGGACACAGAGACACACAGAGATACACACACTCACACAGAGATACACACAGACACACACAAACACACACATACACAGACAGACACAGCGACTGAGACACACGCACAGACACACACACTCAGAGATACACAAACACTCACACAGACGCACTCAAATACAATCTCACACACTCACACAGAAACATACACACATACATAGAGACATACACATACAAATATATACAGACATACACACACACATACACAGAGATATACACACAGGCAAACACAATAGTCATACACACACAGAGACACACAGCCACACACATAGACATACATACACACACACAGACACAATCACTACACTGAGACACACACAGAGACATACTCACACAGGCAAACATGCAATAACACAGACACAATCACAGAGACACGGACACACATACAATCACACACATACACAATCACAGGGACAAGAGGGAAAGACAGACAGCGACGCAGTCACAGAAAAGAGAGGACAGAATCAGGGAGACACACATACACACACAGACAGACACACACACACAGAAAGACACACACACACACACAGAAAAGAAAGACAGAGACACACTCAAAAGCATGACACAAAAGAGAGGCACAGAGCCAGAGAAAAAAGGATAGGGACAGAGAGATACAGAGGCAGAGAGAGTCAAAGAAAACAGAGAGAGAGAGAGAGAGACAGAGAGACAGACAGAGAGGAAGAGAGGGACATGTACAGAGACGGACAGAGTCAGAGAAAAGGTAGCAAGACTGAGAGAGATACAGACATTAATAGACAGAGAGAGAGAGAGACACACACACAAAGTGAGTCAGAGAAAGAGAGATAGAAAGAGTCAGAGAGACAAGTTCAGATAGAGTCTTACATTTTTATTCAGTTAAGGAATCAAGGCAAGAAAAGGGCGGAAAGGTGGGAAAGGGAGTAAAGAATTTTTAAATCAGTTGTGATTTCATTGAATTACAGACCTGATGGGCTGAATGGCCTACTACTAAGCTTTGTGGACAGTGGCAGAGAGAGTGACAGGGAGAGATAGGATGGACAGAGAGAGGACATAGTGAGTGATAGAGTTGGAAGGAAAGAGAAATATCAGAGACTGAGACAGACAATGGGTGAGAGAGACAGACCGAGACAGAGAGAGAGAAAGATGGAGACAAAGAGAGACAGAAAGAGACACAGGAAGAGTGTACCGGGATACTTCTTTAATCAGTAAGGGAATGGGGAAATGGCAGGAAAATGGAATTGAGGATTATCAGATGACTTCATGACTTCATTGAACGGCAGAACAGACTTGATGGACCAAATGGCTCACTTCTTCTCCTATGCTTTATGGGCAGAGACAGTGAGAGAAGACAGAGGGAAAGATAAAGACAAAAGAAGTCAGAGGCAGGGAGAGAGAGAGAGAGACAGAAAGTCAGGGACAGAGAAAAAGAAAGTTAGTGGCAGATAGGGAATCAGAGACATCAAACCCAACAAGTAATATTGTAGCTGATTTGCGACTGTGCAGATTTGGATTTATCCAACAATGATTTTAAACACCATTCATTTCCCGTTTCCAAACCCCTTAAGTCATTGTGACTGTGGTGTCTAGCTCAGGCCATTTAATGATCTGTTTGTTTCTTTGCCTGGAAATCTCAGCAAGGCGAAGATGTGAGTGCTATCAGTCACTGGCACATCAGCAAGACTGTCCAGTTTGCAAAGCAGCATCTGACCTCTCCCTCAGATCATGAACCCTTTCAGGAAACCAAGATCCCCTTCCCCAGCAATACACAGCCTTTTAATTATTAAAATAAAACAAATTCCAGAAAAACAACCTTCCCCATTTTAGGGGGATGGTCCAGTGCAGTATTAATCAAAAACTAAAAGTTCTGGAAGTATTCAACAGGTCAGTCAGCCTGCGTGGTGGTAAGGAGAGGACATTAATGTTTCACTGTCTGTGATCTTTCACCTGAATCATCCCTCTTTCTCTCTCTCTCTCTCCAGAGATGGCTAGACTTATTGAGTGATTTTCCACCATTTTCTGTTTTCCTGTCAGATCTTCAACATCTCCAGTGTTTTGCATTTTAGTTTTGTTTATTCATTTTGTTAATATTGTCCACACCTGATGGCAAGACTCCAACAAAACAAGATTTGGCCCTTAGCAACTTCGAAACCGCAACCTGGACTTACTCTGTTTTAGGAGTGAGGTACAGGGATATGTTTTAAGCCCAAATGGGAAACTGTCACTCTTAAAAACTGTTTTCCTTACAAAAGAAACATATTGTTAAATGATTACATGCTGAAGTCTATCAGTAGTGTGTAGTGATGAGTTTGTAATTAATCAAATGGCTGCTTTACAGAGTGATGGTCACAGTTTCAAAACTTGTGTGCATTTTAAACTTGAATTATTTTGAGTGCACATGTGATAGAAACAGACTAAAAACACACAAGGAAATATCATTTATCAAGATTTAACACAATGGCCTTCACATTTCTAGGTTTCTAGAAAACCACAATCTAGTGTCTCCAATTATCCAAATGGATTTTTCAGAATTCAACTTTTACCTTTTATTTCAGCTATTTACAATAGGTTTGTGTCTCACGAACATTGAAAAGGATATGAATGGTGTGTTCATACAACTGCTACACTTTGTTTCCATCATGGGCAGAATCAACGTTCTTAGTCTAAATTTGCAGATGCACTTTATAAAGCGCTGTGTACAGATATTGTATGTTCATGGTTATATATGAGCATGTGTTGTATGTTTGTGATGCCGTGTATTGTTGGGTGTTGTATGTTGTTGGATGCTTCTACTGGTAGACATTGTATATCAGTGGGTATTCTGTATTGGTGAAATTTGTACAGAGGTAGGTATTGTATGTTATTGGGTGTTGTAAAATTGTGAGTTTTGTATACTGATGGGTGTTGTATGCTGTTCAATGTTGTACATTGGCGAGTTGTTATACTGGTGAGTGTTGTGTATTGGTGATTGGTGGACATTGTAGATTAGTGAGTTTTGTGTATATCGGTTAAAGTTGCATATTGATGGATGTTGTAAATCGGTAGGTGTTATATAAAGTAGGTGCTGTACAGTGGTGCACATTACATTGAACATGGGTGTTAGGAGCAGGAGTAGGCCATTCGGCCCTTTGAGCCTACTACATCATAGTTCAATCAGGGCTCAGCTGATTGTGGTCTCAAATCCACCTTCCTGTCTGTCCCCCATAACCATCGACCCTCTTATTTATGAAAGCTCTAACTCTGCTTTGAATAAATATAAAGACCCAGCCTTCACTACCTTCTGGGGAAGAGAATTTCACACTCTAATAACCCTCTGACAGAAGAAAAAAGCCTCATCGCTCACTTAAAACTGAGACCTTTTGTTTAAACCATATCCCAATTTCAGATTTCACCACAAGAGGAAACCTCCTCGGTAACCAGTCACCTCAGGATCTTGTAAGTTTCAGTGAGATCACCGCTCAACCTTCAAAACCCCAGCAGATATAAGTCTAACCTGTTCATCCTTCCCTCATTGGAATAGGTCCAGTAACCCAGGAATGGGTCAAATAGGGCCTTGACTATATTTTAATAAGGAGACCAAAACTGTACTTCAGGTATGGTCTCACTGATGTCCTATATAGCTACAGTAAAACATCCTGATTTTTATATTCCATTCCTGTGGAAATAACCAACGTTCCATTGACCTTCCTATTCACTTGCTGCAACTGCAGACTAATGGTTTGTGATTCATGTACCAGGACACCCAGATCCCTCTGTACTTCTGCAATCTCTTTCAGTGTAGATAGAAAGCTGCCTTTCTATTCTTCCTGCCAAAGTGAACAAGTTCACATTTCCTACATTATACTCCCATCAGGTTTTTCTTCTTGCCTGTTCACTTTGTCTGTTCATCTCCTTTTGCTGACTGTCTACCTTGCCTTGACACTTACCTTCCTATCTGCTTGGTGACATCATCAGCTGCCTTAGCAACCATGCATTCAGCCCCTTTGTTCAAATCATTGATATAGATAATTAACTAATTATCCCAATAAGCTTTATCATTGCCACTAAACCTAACAAATGCTAATAAAACCTTACAATTACTAATACATTTTCTCGACTTTAAAACCAAGCAAAGTACTCATCAACAAAATCACACATTCATTTCGTGTGAGGTCACCTTTTAACTTTCTCAGAAGATCTTTAAGAAGGGGTTTCACAGAGTCAGAGTCCCATCAGATGTCTGTCCCCATTTGTGTAGTTTCTCAACTCTCAGTCTCCTGGACAAAGGTAGATAAAAGAGAACCTCCCTTCTCTCCTCACCAACTCCTTCACCCATCATCTCTCAGCGTTACACTCTTGTTCAAGCTTCTCTTACTGATGAAGTGTACTCCAACCTCTAAATTACACTCGAAGTGACACAGATGATTGAGGTTTGAAATTTGCATCACAGCATGGTTAAGAAGGCATTTAGCACACTTTGCCTTCATTGCTCAGTCCTTTGAGGATAGGAGTTGGGATGGCATATTGAAGTTGTACAGGACATTGGTGAGGCCTCTTCTGGACTATTGTGTCCAGTTAGACCATAAGACAATAAGACACGGGAGCAGAAATTAAGCCATTCAGCCCTTTGAATGCTCCATCATTCAATCATGGCTGATAAGTTTCCCACTTTCTCCCCATAACCCTTGATACTCCCTTGAACCTATCCATCTCAGTCTTAAGTATATTCAATGACCTGACCTCCACTGCCTTCTGTGGCAATTAGTTCCATAGATTCCCCACTCTCTGGCTGAAGATGTTTCTCTTATCTCCATTCTAAAAGGTCTTCCCTTTCCTCTTCGCCTGTGCCATCAGGTCCTAGTATCTCCTACCAGTGGAAACATCTTCCCAACATCCACTCTGTCCAGGCAAACCCACCAGTATAAAATCTCTGGTCGCCCTCTTACAGGAAGGATATTATTAAGCTGTAGAGCATTCAGAAGAGATTTACTAGAATTTTGCTGGGTATGGGAGGTTTGAGTTATAAAGAAAGACTGGATAGGCTGGGACTTCTTTCACTGGAGTGCACAACATTTCAGAGGTAACCTTATAGAAGTTCATAAAATAATGAGAGGTAAAGGAATAGTTAATGGTAGTTGTCTTTACCCTCAGATGGGAGATCTCAAGATTAGGAGGCACATTTTTAAGATAGTGATTTTTAAAAAGACATGAGAGGCAAATGTTTTACACAGAGGATGGTTCAAGTGTGGAATGAACTTCCTGAGGAAGTGGTGGCTATTGGCACAATTACAACATTTAAAAGATATTTGGAGGGATATGGGCCAAGAGCAGGCGGGTGGGACTGGTTTAGGTTGGCATGGACTGGTTGGACTGAAGGGTCTGTTTGCATGCTGTATTTTGTTTTATTCATTTATGGGACTTGGGTGTCGTTGGCTAGGCCAGCATTGATAGCCCATCCCTAGTTGCCCCTTGAGAAGGTGGGGGTGAGCTGTCTTCTTGAACCGCTGCAGTCCACGTGCTGTGGGTTGATCCACAATGCTGGTAGGGAGGGAATTCCAGGATTTTGACCCAATGACTGTGTGAAGGAACAGTGGTATATTTCCAAGTCAGGGCGGTGAGTGGTTTGGAGGGGAAGGTGTTCCCAAGTACCTGCTGCCCTTCTCCTTCTGGATGGAAGTGGTCATGGGTTTGGAAGCTGCTGTCTGAGGATCTTTGGTGAATTTCTGCAGTGCATCTTGTAGATAGTACACACTGCTGCGACTGAGCACCAGTGGTGGAGGGATCAAATGTTTAGATTACTTACAGTGTGGAAACAGGCCCTTCGGCCCAACAAGTCCACACCGACCCACCAAAGCGGAACCCACCCAGACCCATTCCCCTATATTTATCCCTTCACCTAACACTACGGGCAATTTAGTATGGCCAATTCACCTAACCTGCACATTTTTGGACTGTGGGAGGAAACCCACACAGACACGGGGAGAATGTGCAAACTCCACACAGAGAGTTGCCTGAGGTGGGAATTGAACCCATGTCCATGGCGCTGTGAGGCAGCAGTGCTAACCACTGTGCCACCATGCCATTTGTAAATGTGGTGCCAATCAAGCAGTTACTTTGTTCTGGATGGTGTCAAGCTTCTTGAACGTTGCTGAAGCTGCACCCATCCAGGCAAGTGAGGAGTATTCTATCACACTGCTGACTTGTGCCTTGTAGATTGTGGATAGACTTACAGGAGGTGAGTTACTTGCCGCTGTATCCCTCGTCTCTGACTTGCTTTTGGAGCTATTGTGTTTATGTGGTGAGTCCAGTTGAGTTTCTGGTCAATGGTAACCCCAAGAATGTTGATGGTGGTGGCAATACCGTTGAATGTCAAGAGGCAGTGTTTAGATTGTCTCTTATTGGTGATGGTCATTGTCTGGCATTTGTGCGGCACGAATATTACTTGCCACTTGTCAGCCCAAGCCTGGACTTTGTCCCGATCTTGTTGCATTTGAGCATGGACTGCTTTAGTATCTGAGGAGATGCAATGGTGCTGAACACTGTGCAGTCATCGGTGAACATTCCCACTTCTGACCTTATGACAGAGGGAAGGTCATTGATGAAGCAGCTGGCAATTGTTGAGCCTAGGACTCTACCCTGAGGGACTCCTGCAGAGATGTCCTGGAGCTGACATGACTGACCCTCACAACTACAACCATCTTCCTTTGTGCCAGGTCTGACTCTAACCAGTGGAATGTTTGCCCCTTGATACCCTGATTCTATGACTGTTGCAATTACAGAACCCCAACTAGACCAGTGACTTAACTGATTTCGACCTTGCTCTCCAGGAGAGAACTGGCTGATCACTACCCAACCCAGGAAGAAATGTAAGATGAAATTTCTGTTAAATGATAATTGGTGACTAGAAAGATTTGATTTAGATAAAAAGAACTGAACCTTTCATTTCACTCCCCTACTCACCAAACTAGCGATATACTTGAAAAGGTGCGCTCCATATACAGGAATGGACATTGTGGATTGGCAGAAGTTGTAAAGTGATGGATGTTGTATGGGACTGAATGTTGCACTGTGGTAGATGTTGCATGTTGATGAATTTTGGATAGTGATCAGGAGTGGATGTGGATGGATGTTGCATGCTGTTGGATGTTGTACAAGGGTCAGAGTGCATAGTGGTCGGAGTGTATAGTGGTCGGAATGTACATTGGTTGGAGTGTACAGGGGTGGATGTTGTAGAGTGCTGTGTATTGTGCAGTGCTGGGTTCTCATTATTATTTCCTTTTGCCACAGATATCTAGCCATTGTACATCCCCTGAAGCCCAGGATGAAGTACCAGACTGCCTATGTGCTGATCGGCCTGGTGTGGGGTGCCTCTCTGCTCATGGCCATCCCCTCCGCTTACTTCACCACTGAGGTCACCATCCCACACTCCAACTCGCAGAACAAGATCTTCTGTGGACAGATCTGGCCAAGAGAGCAGCAGGTCTCTTACAAATCCTACTCCCTCTTCATCTTCGTCCTACAGTTCCTGGGTCCCTCGCTGAGCATGGGTCTCTGCTACGCCCAGATCTCCCGAGAGCTCTGGTTTAAGAGTGTGCCTGGTTTCCAAACCGAGCAGATACGGAGGCGGCTGAAGTGTAGGAGGAAGACTGTGTTGGTGCTCATGGGCATACTAACTATTTACATTCTCTGCTGGGCTCCCTATTATACCTTCACCATAATTCGCGATTTCCACCCCACACTAGTTTTGAAGCTGAAACACTACATTACGGTCTTCTACGTTGTCGAATGCATTGCCATGAGCAACAGTATGATCAACACTATATGTTTTGTCACCGTCAAGAGCAGCACCATGAAATACGTCAAGAAAATGATTCTCACAAGGTTTAGATCCACTTCTGGTGGCAGTAGCAGATCAGGCCAAGATCTGAGAACGACTGGGATGCCGGGGTCAGATGAAGTCGAGCAAATGCAACTCCAGTAGCACCTTGCAATGATGTCGAGTATCTGTAAGGCTTCCCCATCCCATTGACAGAGAGTTCAGAGGGACTGGCGGTCAAATGCTGCCTTGATGTCAAGGCCAATCGCATTCACCTCAGCTCTGGGCTTCAGTTCTCTTGTCCATGTTTGGACCAAGGCTGGAATGAGGTCTCTGTGTAGCTGCCCTGTGAGTGCTTGACTAAATAATGTGGAGGGATTTACACTCCCTGTACTGTAATGGTACTGTACCTGTCCTGCCACAATCCTTTATGCATTCTAGTGAAGGGGAAGAAGAATCATAAATTCCCTACTGTGTGGAAACAGGCCATTCAGCCCAACAAATCCACACTGACCCTCCAACAGCATCCCATCCAGACCCAGCCCCCAACCCTATCTCTACATTCCCGATGGCTAACCCACCTAGCCTGCACATCCCTGGATGCTATAGGCATTTTAGCGTGACCAACCCACCTAACCTGCACATCTTTGGACTATGGGAGGAAACCCATGCAGACATGGGGAGAATGTGCAAGCTCCACCAGACATCATCCGAGGCTGGAATTGAACCTGGGTCATTCAATACTCTTTGTATGTACTTGAACAGGAAGTAGCACCAGTTATATGGAAGCAAATGCTGTCTGTAATGTGTTGTGTTGTGTCATAAATCCCTCTATTTCCCATGCATTGCTGTCTCCAGGTCAAACTGCAATTGTTGTTTATTTGTGTCTTGATGTATTATAAATTCAGAAAAGTGGCTACGTAAACTTACCCCGTGCTTAAGCTTAACAGAGAATGAGGTTCCACAATTGCTTTTGTTATCACCTTTGTTTCCAGTAACAGCAAATATTGTACAGGATTGAAGACTGATGTGGTTGAAGCAAAAACATGAATAAAAGAATTATAATGAAACTGATCCATTTAGTGCATTTACTTAGATTGATTTCTTTCAAAAAAAATACATGGTTCAGGGAACACATCCTGTAACTGTTAGCAGCAAATGATTATTTAATATTTGAGATAATCTGGTTTGGAAATTAAATGAATGAAAATGGCTAGAGAGAATGCAAGGAGGGAAAGATTTTCCTTGAGGGGTGTTAAAGGATGAACATTGTCCGTAACAAATGCTGAGGATATTTTGTAAGTCTGACAGCTTCTGTAACTAGAGAAGCAGTTGTGGGTGGGTGATCTTCAGAAGAGAAAAGTTTGAAAACACCAGGTTTTAAGCCAGGGTAAAGTTGTAAAAAGGGACAAAAGGAAAGTCTGTGTTAGTGGTTTTAAAAACAATGTTATTCAATAGGCTATGGGGATTATCATTATTACAAGGGACAGCACGGTGGCTCAGGGGTTAGCACTGCTGTCTCACAGTGCTGGGGACCCGGGTTCGATTCTAGCCTTGGGCAACTGTCTGTGTGGAGTTTGCACATTCTCTTGCCCCTGTCTGTGCGGGT
Source organism: Chiloscyllium punctatum (assembly GCF_047496795.1). NCBI lineage: Eukaryota > Metazoa > Chordata > Chondrichthyes > Orectolobiformes > Hemiscylliidae > Chiloscyllium > Chiloscyllium punctatum. Next base: position 111,687,790 of record NC_092749.1, read on the forward strand.
TTGTTCCAGTTTCTTCCCACAATCCAAAGATGTGTAGGTTATTGTGAATTGGCCAGGGAAATTACCCATAGTGTGCAGACTAGGTGGATTAGCCATGGGAAATGCAGGGATGGAGTGGGATGCTCTTTGGATGGTTGATGTGGGCTTGATGGGCCAAATGGTCTATCCCCACACTGTGGGGATTCTATGAAGTTACAACTTGATGTATTGATGAATAAAGGAAACTAATACAAGGACATAGTAATAGGGAGGGATAGTGAAACTGAGATCATAACCTTAATGAATAGAGGAAGAAAGTATAGGAGCCTTACGTTCTAATCCTGCTCCTATTTCATGTGCCATTTATGATACTTTTCTTTGGTTTTATCTGGAAACATGATACTGACTCAACTCTATGTGAAGTAAATATATTTGTATGTTTTAATGTTGTTTAGTGCTGGTTTGGATTTTTAGTTTGTGAGTTAGTAATGTGGAATTTCTGGCTATCCAAAGTTAATAGTTAACTTGTCAGTATTTCTGAAACCATGTTGATTTAATTTAAACCAGAGGGGTTTGACCTTTAGCTTTAGAATTACTGGGTCTCAGTGGACATTAGGAGAGTTTTATGACCCCTCCCTCCCCCCCCCCCCCAACAAGACAGACAAGTTCCTACTTAGAAGGTCAGGAAATGTTTCTTAAAGCCTAAGGGAAACACTCATAGCTCGGAAAGATATAATTATTTAAAGTTTTGCATCATGTTTACAACAGTCCTGTGAAGCCCTAGGAATCGACTAAATGTATCGAGTTGTATTCCTGAGAAGTAAAGGATATACAGTGAACTCAGTTACCCAAGATTAAACAGGCAACTTTAATCCAAGACTAGAGATGTTGGAGCAAGCCCTGAAGAGGTTACTTGAAGCTGAGTATGTTTAAGTAGGTGTAGCTCCTTCCTGGAACTATCTGCAGTTCCAATCAGAAGGTTGGAGTAGTGAGTGACTTAAACCGACTGAAGTGTAGAGATGGTGTGAGATTTGTACAAGTGGTATTTTGACTGCTATTCCAAGAAAGTGTTTTGGCTACTATACAAAAGCTATTTTGCTTCTTTTCAATTAATAACGGAGTGTTTTAGAATTAATGGGAGCATACTTTTACTGGGCGATTAAAAATCTTTGAATTTGTATTATGGTTTGGTTTATTTTTTTTTTGTAATGAATTTTTGTTTAACTGTTAAAGCGAAGCCTGCAGCATTGTGTGCTCATGTCTCAACAAGGGACCACTTTCTTAAAATCCCAAACAAGTCAAAACATGATCTATCAAGCCAAGTTCCTATGTGGGATCAGACTTGTTCAGTAATAACCTCAGTTGGGATCACAACATCTGGATTAAACAAAATGAAAGGTATCATGTGGAATGGTGTCATTGTTTTGCATTTATGTATCATTCTAATCACCGCATGTCCGCATATTGGGTTGTAAATTCTTAAATAAATTTGCCCAAGTTTAAGTGGATTCGCTTGTTAAAACAAGATGCTAAAAATGACAGTTCTGAGGAAGGGTCACTCGACATGAAACTTGAACTCTGATTTCTCTCCACAGATGCTGCCAGACCTGCTGAGCTTTTCCAGCACTTTCTGCTTAAAAGTCCCAGAATGGTTCAGGTACAAAAGGAGGCCATTCAGTTCATCATGTCACTTTTTATTCTCTTGTGGAACATGGATGCCAATGTCTGGGCCCAGCATTTATTGCCTGTCCCTAGTTGGCCCTTGAGAAGGTGAGGGTGAGCTGCCTTCTTGAATTGCTGCAGTCCACCTGCTCTGGATTGACCCACCATGCCCTTAGGGAGGGAATTCCAGGATTTTGACCCAGTGACACTGACAGATGGTGATATATTTCCAAGTCAGGATGGTGAGTGACTAGAAGGGGCATTTGCAGAAGGTATCTGCTGCCCTTGTCCTTTTAGATGGATGTGGTCATGGGTTTGGAAGGTGCTGTCTGAAGATCTTTGACCGCATTGACCCTCTGAGTGTTTTAACTTTGTGCCGATATGCTATCTTTTTCCTGTGACCCTACACATTGTTGCCATGAATACAGACAGTTCCCTTGACTTTTGATGGAAAACTAACTTAGAACTAATCGTTTGGAGATATGATTGTACTCAATGGAAAATTCTATCAAGAGAAAGGAGAGGTTTATAATTCCCTGAAGACCACCCAAGTCGAAATATTGTATAAACTTATGTCGGGTAAATGTTTCAGCCTTGGGTTTCTGGTTCTCTATCATGTAGAATCCAGCCAAGGAACTCTATTGCTTTGAAAGCATGTACAACTAACCTCGCTGTAATTGTCTCCCCCCACTTTTAACATTAGAATGAGTTTAATCAAAATTAACTGAGTTTAAATGGTGCAATAAATTGAAACTCTGCACTGTTTATTCCAACAAGCAAACTGAAATAGTTGTAAAACAGAATGACCTTTCATCCCCATTGTCATCTCTCCATGTAATTCTAACTTGAAGAAATCAGTTTCCATATGTTTCACTGGCTGTCACTGGAATACTGAATCATTCTAGATTAGAGTGGTGCTGGAAAAGCACAGCTGGTCAGGCAGCATCCAAGGAGCAGGAAAATCGACGTTTCGGGCAAAAACCCTTCATCAGGAATCACTGAATCATTCGCTGAGTTCGAACAAAAAACAAATATTCAGTTCCATCCCACTGGAGTAGCACGCTGGAAAACACACCTTGCTATTACCAGCATCATCACAAAGCTAAAGGTTTTACAAAAGCACTTAAAATTCTCCAGTTTAGCCTTTTTCTGGACCCAGGTTGATAGAAAGCGTGGGTCAGATTTCTGTACTTCACAAGAATTACTAGTTATTACAAATAAATAATTTCTAGCTACAGGTAAACAGTTAGCATATAACAGTACCAGCTAAACCACTAAACCCCTCCCTTTTTCTAAAATTTCCCTTACACATACAAGCAGTCAGACACCAAAAGAAACATTGGTGTTATGGGGGAGGGGAAAACTGGAACGACAGTCCAGAAGTCACTGTCCACAGGGTTTGCTGAAATGATCCTTATCAGGACTTGCTGTTGGCAATCTCTTGTTATCTCTCTGCCCTTGCCCAGCAGGAGGTGAAGAGGAATTGGTTCGCAACTTATAACATCTAAGTACAAAAAAAAAGAACAAAAAAGTAGTACAGCACAGGAACAGGCCCTTCGGCCCTACGAGCCTGTGCCAACCATCATGCCCCAACTAAACTGAAAAACAAACCTTCTGCCCTTAGTCAGTCGATATCCCTCTATTCCCTCACTATCCATGTAACTATCCAGATGCCTCTTAAATGTTGTCAATGTGCCTGCTTCCACCACCTCTTCAGGCAATGTGTTCCAGGCTCCTACCACTCTGCATGAAAACCTTCCTCACACAGATCCCTTTAACTCTGGGAAAATGCCTCTGACTATCCACCCTATCTATGGGTGAATTTGAACTCGCAGAATTACATTTTATTTTGCTCAAAAACTGCAAGAATTCACGTAAGATTCTGTAAATCCCTTTTTTAGATTAGAATCAGCCTGAACAATGGGGCACAGACAGCCTCACACAGGGCACCTCACACCTTCAATGCATTATCTGGGCCGACATGGCACCTATTGTTACAGTTCACTTGATAATGTAACTTTAAAAAAGTTTTGTGATTTACATACGATAGAACTGAAACCAACATGGTCACTCTAAAAGATGAGAGACTTAACAAACAATCCAGGTCTTTATAAACATATAATTTCAGTTACATCAGACTGCAAACTTTTGCTATAAATTCTGTGTCTCATGATGTTGTACTACACAACCACCTGAGGAAGGAGCAGCGCTCAAAAAGCTAGTGCTTCCAAATAAACCTGTTGAACTATAACCTGGCGTTGTGTGATTTTTAGCTTTGTCCACCCCAGTCCAACACCGGCACCTCCAAATCATGTCCACCATCGACACCACTAGTTAGTGGCGCCTGTTCACAGTGGAGAGGATCTGCAAGAAGATCACAGATTTTGACACAGACATCAAGTTTCTACAGAAATGCAAGAGCGATCCCAAAAGGATTATGGATCACAAACACACTCAAGTTGACCCATAACACAGACTGCGTGGAGAGACGTTGCCACGGCAAACTCCTCAATCATTTCATGCACCAACTTGAGAGCAGGTGCCACAACCTAGTAATTAAGATGGAGTCCACACTCTCAGGCTGCATTCAGGATACGGCAGTACAGTCTAGGGACATTGCCAAACAGGCAAGGTGACAAAACTACACTACATACATGCACACCAAGGACAAGAAACACAAGGAACTGGAGCAAATTGGCATCACCACCAGCAGTAGTCAAGCCTGCCCTGGTACCACAATGGAAAACTATATCACTGTGGGAAGTCGATTATGAACTTATCGGACCACACCCTTTAACCAGAAGAGATTGAAGTTCTTAGCAGGGGTCTCAATTTCTGCCCCACGACCAAAATGGACATGGGTCTTGCAGCAGACACAGAAGAATTCATCAGACGAATGATACTCTGGCAATTCTTTCAAGAATGCTAGCAGTGATCCCAATGAGCTCACTGAGTGTGTGTGTGTGTGTGTGTAATGCCAAATTCATCAGCTGTACCCACAACGTAGAGCAAAACATCACCAGATCATAACACAACACCATCCATACTATCAAAACCAATCACAACATTGTCATCAAACCAGCAGATAAAGGAGGAGCCATCGTCATTCAGAATAGAACACATTACTGCAAGGAAGTGTACGGCCAACTGAACAACCAGGAACACTACAGGAGTGCAGGTTCATAGCTCCTTGAAACTGGAGTCGCAGGTAGATAGGATAGTGAAGAAGGTGTTTGGTATGCTTTCCTTTATTGGTCAGAGTATTGAGTACAGGAGTTGGGAGGTCATGTTGCGGCTGTACAGGACATTGGTTAGGCCTCTGTTGGAATACTGTGCGCAATTCTGGTCTCCTTCCTATCGGAAAGATGTTGTGAAACTTGAAAGGGTTCAGAAAAGATTTACAAGGATGTTGCCAGGGTTGGGGGATTTGATTTATAGGGAGAGGCTGAACAGGCTGAGGTTGTTTTCCCTGGAGCGTCGGAGGCTGAGGGGTGACCTTATAGAGGATTATAAAATCATGAGGGGCATGGATAGGATAAATAGACAAAGTCTTTTCCCTGCGGTCGGGGAGTCCAGAACTAGAGGGCATAGGTTTAGGGTGAGGGGGAAAGATATAAAAGGGACCTAGTGGGCAACTTTTTCACGCAGAGGTTGGTACGTGTATGGAATGTGCTGCCAGAGGATGTGGTGGAGGCTGGTACAATTGCAACATTTAAGAGGCATCTGGATGGGTATATGAATAGGAAGGGTTTGGAGGGATATGGGCCAGGTGCTGGCAGGTGGGACTAGATTGGGTTGGGATAGCTGGTCAGCATGGACGAGTGGGACCGAAGGGTCTGTTTCTGTGCTGTACATCTCTATGACTCTATGACTATAACTACCTACCCATCCGACCAAAGAGCACACCCGTGAACTAAACACATTGATAAGGACTTAGGATCCAGTCCTTCAGAGTTCCCTATGCGCTCTCATCCCATGTACTTCTTACATAGGTGACCTCTACTGCCTTCTGAAGATACACAAAGCCAAGTTACCAGTACATCCCATTGTATCAGGCAATGGGACACTGAGAGAACCTCTCTGGCTTTGTTAAAGACATCTTGAAACCCATTGTACAAGAGACCCCCAGCTTCTGTCACAACACTACGGATTTCTTACAGAAACTCAGCACCCACGGACCAGTCGAACCGGGAACCTTCCTTATCACAATGGACATTTCAGCACTCTACACCAGTATCCCCCACAATGACGGCATCGCAGCAATAGCCTCAGTCCTCAACACCAACAACTGCCAATCTCCAAACACCATCCTACAACTCATCCGCTTTATCCTTGATCACAACGTCTTCACCTTTGACAACCAGTTCTTCATCCAGACACATGGAACAGGCATGGGGACCAAATTTGTACCCCAATATGCCAACATTTTCATGTACAAATTCAAACAAGACTTCTTCTCTATGCAGGACCTCCAACCAACATTGTACACCAGGTACACTGATGACATTTTCTTCCTCTGGACCCATGGTGAGGAGTCACTGATAAAACTACACAGTGATATTAACGAGTTTCTTCCCACCAGTAAACTCACCATGGACTATTATCTATTATCTGTCTCATTTTTGGACACATGCAGCTCCACCAAGAATGGACACCGCACTACTTCACTCTACTGCAAACCCACAGATAGCCTCACGATGCTACACTTCTCCAGTTTCCACCAGAAACATATTAAAATAACCATCTCCTATGGAAAGGCAAAAGTGAGGACTGCAGATGCTGGAAACCAGCTTTTGCCCGAAACGTTGATTTTCTTGCTTCTTGGATGCTGCCTGACCTGGTGTGCTTTTCCAACACCACTCTGATCCAATCTCCTATGGACCAGCCTGACACATACACAGACGAGGAGGAATGGGATGGGCACATGGAAGTACTCAAGAATGCCCTCATAAGAGCAGGGTATGATGCTCGACTCATCGACCTCCAGTTCTGACATGCCACAGTGAGAAATTGCAATGAGCTCCTCAGGAGACAGACACGAGCTGCAACCGACAGGGTACCCTTCATTGTTCAGTATTTCCCAGAAGCCGAAAAACTACACCATGTTCTTTGCAGCCTGCAACACGTTATCAATGAGGATGAGCACCTCGCCAAGACCTTCCCCATGCCTCCACTTCTCGCCTTTAAACAACCACCAAACCTCAAACAGCTTATCGTTCGCGGCAAACTGCCCGGCTTTCAGGACAATACCGTACAACCCTGTCATGGCAGACGCTGCAAGACGTGTCAGAGTGTCGACACGGGTACCTCCATTACAAGTGGGGACACCTCCCACCATGTACGCGGCAGGTACTCATGCAACTCAGCCAACGTTGTCTATCTCTATCTACAGGTGACTCCACTACACACACACACACACACACACACACACACACCCCTACAGATCCATACACTCACGCAGACCCTCTCTCACACTCAAGCTCTCTCTCTTACGGTCACACATACACTCCCACAATCACATGCACACACACACCCTCTCACAGATTTATACCCCTTTACACTCACATGCATACAGATACACACACTCTCTCATAGACACTCATACCTCCTCACACACACGTGCACACACACATATAATTTTGTGGGGTGAATTTGAACTTGCTGAATTATATTTTATTTTGCTCAAAAATTGCATGAGTCCATGTAAGATTCTGCAAATCCCTTTTTTAGATTAGAATCAGTCTGAACATTGGGGCACAGACAGCCTCACACAGGGCACCTCACACCTTCAATGCATTATCGGAGCCGACATGGCACCTATTGTAACAGTTCCCATGAGAATATAACTTTAAAAAAGTGCTGGGATTTACATATGATAGAACTGAAACCAACATGGTCATTCTAAAAGATGAGAGACTTAGCAAACAATTCGGGTCTTTTTAATATATGATTTCAGTTACATCACACTGTAAGTGTTTGCTATAAATTCCGGGTCTTACGATGCTATACTGCACAACCACCTGAAGAAGGAGCACTGCTCTGAAAGCTAGTGCTTCTAAAAAAACCTATTGGACTATAAGTTGATGTTATGTGATTTTTAACTTTGTACACCCCAGTCCAACATCGGCATCTCCAAATTATGCCTCTTTACCTCTATCAGGTATCCTTTTAGTCGGCGTCTCTGAGTTACTCCTTAAAAGTGAAAGCTTACAGCAACTAAGGGAAATCAACTGGCTTTCTTCAGACTTTAAGTGCTTTATTAACTGCTGAGAGAAGGACATTACCTTCTTTTCCAGAGGTCCCACAGCTTCTGACTAATCATTTGCAACCATAAACTGGTCAGGAACCTGACAGCCAATCATATAGTCATGAGCAGGCAGAAGGCCTTTATCATCAGCAAGTGGTCTTTTATTCCTGATGAAGGGCTTTTGCCCGAAACATCGATTGCAAAGCTCCTTGGATGCTGCCTGAACTGCTGTGCTCTTCCAGCACCACTAATCCAGAATCACTCCACAGACCAATCAGCGACTTGTTACCAGCCGGATCTCATTTTGTACCCACTCCCTGGTTCCAGCACATCTATAGTAATGTTCCCCCAATGAATTGAACAAATAGTTGTGTGAACAACACTTACAATGAGAGCTGGTCGCTTGCTTTTAAAATGTACAGCAATCCCTTCCACGGTCCATGGTTTTAAAGTAGTCCTTATCCTATTTCAGTCCACAAGCAAAATTACGGAAAATTCAAGAGATATGGTCTTTGGAAATTAAATAACCACAGATCATTTTCTCTTTATCTCTACGGATGTGGCATTTAGGTGGGAAAATCAACTGGTAGACGCTGTAGAAAATGAACAATTTAATGAATTACCTCAAAAGTACATTCCAGAAATTTAAATCATTTTTTAGTATGCTTGCAGGTGAACACATAAAAAGGTGTAGTGATCTCATTGTAGAAGTTCATTAAGATTTAATTGTGCCTGTCTAACTTTGCGTTTTCATTCTCAACAATAATTCCAAGTGTTACTGTAATTGACTTCTTTAGTCTATCAATGTCAACAATCTTTCTTCAGGGATTCAATTTACATGACGCATAATCATACCCAATAGTAGTGTGTGTTTAAGAATCTCTGCCTGCTGGGAATTATTCCATTAAATGCCTGAAAATCCAATAACAAAACTACAGCTGCAGCATATTGCAAACAAAGTTGAAATAACTTCACTAAGGCTGGAATTCCATCATCAAGTCACCCTTTATTTTCACGTGCACAGTACTTGGCATTAGTCCAGCTCCCTCAGAGCCAGCTCTCTTGAGTGAACAAAACCCCTGACTCTCCTGTTTATAACTTTTTATTTATTAACCTATTTTCCCAATCAACCTGATCAGAAACCTCAAATATGTCATTAAAATATGTCATTTAATATGATTAGGTTTTTGGGGATACTTATTTTTTCTACTTGAACCTGGGCCTCTTTGTCCAGAGATAGGGACATTACTACTGTGCCACAAGAGGACCCTTAAATTATTGAATTCAAATTCCACCATCAGCCACGGTGGGATTTGAATACAGGTCCCCAGAACATTATCTGGGTGTTTGGATTAACAGGGCAGCAATAATACCACAAGGCTATTGCTTCCCCCTGTGAAGTTTTTTCTTCCCCCCAATTTTACTACTTTTTCCTCATCAACCTCAGAGTGTTACCTCAGATTACAACAGGATCTTGATCAGATGGGCCAATGGGCTGAGGAGTAGCAGTTGGAGTTTAATTTAGATAAATGTGAGGTGCTGTCTTTTGGGAAAGCAAATCTTAGCAAGACTTATACACTTAATGGTAAGGTCCTTGGGAGTGTTGGTGAACAAAGTGACCTTGGAGTGCAGGTCCATAGCTCCTTGAAAGTGGAGTTGCAGGTAGATAGGATAGTGAAGAAGGCATTTGGTGTGCTTTCCTTTATTGGTCAGAGTATTGAGTACAGGAGTTGGGAGGTCATGTTGTGGCTGTACAGGACATTGGTTAAACCACTTTTGAAATATTGCGTGCAATTCTGGTCTCCTTCCTATCGGAAAGATGTTGTGAAACTTGAAAGAGTTCAGAAAAGATTTACAAGGATGTTGCCAGGGTTGGAGGATCTGAGCTACAGGGAGAGGCTGAACAGGCTGGGGCTATTTTCCCTGGAGCATCGAAGGCTGAGGGGTGACCTTATAGAGGTTTATAAAATCATGAGGAGCATGGATAGGGTAAATAGGCAAAGTCTTTTCCCTGGGGTCAGGGAGTCCAGAACTAGAGGGCATAGGTTTAGGGTGAGAGGGGAAAGATATAAAAGGGACCTAAGGGGCAACGTTTTCACGCAGAGGGTAGTACATGTATGGAATGAGCTGCCAGGGGAAGTGGTCGGGGCTGGTACAATTACAACATTTAAAAGGCATCTGGATGGGTATATGAATAGGAAGGGTTTGGGCCAGGTGCTGGCAGGTGGAACTAGATTGGGTTCAGATATCTGGCCGGCATGGACAGGTTGGACCGAAAGGTCTGTTTCTGAGCCGTACATCTCTATGACTCTAATCTGTTTGGAGATATTATTACACTCCTCTGGAGCAGGTGGGGCTTGAACCAAGGTCTCTTGATTCAGGGGTAAGGACACTATCACTTTGCCACAAGACAGCCTCACTCTCCTGTCTATACCTGTCAGCCAAGGCTCCCTGATTGGGGCTGTTAACCTGGTCCAATCAGCCAAACCCATATTCTATGAGTTCCACTGGCTGACCTTGTTACAATCACTCCAAAATTCATAAACTTCCAAAAAAAGCACTTTCAGTCTTTTGCAACATTTAAAAAGACATCTGGATGGGAATATGAATAAGAAGGGTTTGGAAGGAGTGGGGCTGGGTGCTGTCAAATGGGACAAGGTTGGATTGGGATATCTGGTTGGCATGGACAAGTTGGACCGAAGGGTCTGTTTCCGTGCTGTATATCTCTATGACTCTATGACTCTTATTCATACTTAGCTTGTAAACTAAACTAGTTAAGTTAAAGAATCACTGGAACTGTTTCACAGCAAGATTAATGATCACAGAAGTCCTGTACCTCTGTGCAAGTGTTTGTAATACTGACCAGTGCTGTTGCACACTGTACAGGTATACAATAAACATGAAAGTATGTCATTTAATAATTGATTAGGTTTCTGGGTATATTTACTTTTTCTATTTGGTATTACATTTCTGTTTAAAATAATTAATCCAGTTATAACATGTCTGCATCATTTTGTTAACAAGGAAAATTTCAAATTAAAAAAAATACAGCTTCGAGCCACAGTTGCATTATGAAATTTAACATGATCACTTAATGAAAATATTTCCACTTCATTTGCTGCATAGGAGCAGACAGACTCTCAAGAGATAATTCTGAACCATTACAAAGAACTTAGAAAAAAAGGGAATAGGTTTATTTCACGTCGTTTTTTTAAATTGTTACACCTCTCTGGGGTAGCACAGTGAAAATCAAGCCTGGCTAGTTTTTGGAGTTGTCACAAACGTTAAAGGTTTTTAGAAAGAGTGCCAAATTCACCAGTTTCTCTGTCTTTCAGATCCAGGTTGGTAGAGAGCACAGACCAGATTTCTGTTCTTAACAAGAATGATGATATATTCCAAATAAATGGATTGTAGCGACAGATATATGATATGAATCATTGAGATATAACTCCACTCGTCAAAATCATAACCCACTTAGGCAACCCTATATAGACACAAGAAGCATTGGCAATCTGGGTGGAGGGAAAGCAGTTCCATGGTTCTTGTCCACAGAATTCACAGAATCCCTACAGTGTGGAAGCACGACATTTGGCCCATTGAGTCCGCACCAACCCTCCGAACAGCATTCCACCCAGACCCAATGCCTTATTGATAAACCTACATTTCCCATGGCCAATTCATCAAAGCACAGCACTTGGCAGAAACCCACACAGACACAGGGACAACATGCAAACTCCACACAGACAGTTGCCTGAGGGTGAAATCAAACCTAGTTCCGTGGTGCTGTGAGGCAGCAGTGCTAACCACTGAGCGACCATGATACCCTTGCTGCTCCTGGATGTTCCTTCTCCAATTGGTAGGCACTTCTAATGTGGACTAATTTGCACCTTGCTAACTATAAGAGATTCTTCTAGTTAGACCATGAAGCAGTTTTCCTTTACCACGCTGGATCTAATGGGTCCTGTAGCTTCCTGCAGTTAAAGACGATGGAAGATCTTCAGCATGAGCAGCAGGTCATAAAGTGGTGTGAGCTGGTCCTGCTCATCAATGTCGGCCTTTAAATTCAAGGGAGTCAATGGTCATGGGGCAGGGGTGGAATGGGGTGAGAGGGATGGTGAGGAGAACAGTGCAGTCAAGAAAGTGGAGCTGAGACTGTGACCACATCCACCATGATCTCACTGAAGGGGGAAGCAGGCTTGAGGCACCAAATGGCCTCCTCCTGCTCCTGACTCGTATGGTCCTATGAAGAAAAGGGAGATTGAAGAAAATGACTTTACAGAAGAAATCTTAAATACCATCAGGTACAATTGCAAGGAAAGCTTCCACTGTACTGAAAGCGCATAATTTTTCGGGATGCAGCCCAAATCTTTGTTGGCATGGATGAGTTGGGCTGAATGGTCTGTTTTCATGCTCTGACTGTCTATGACTCTGACTAAGTGAATGTTGAAACCTATCATGGTTGGAAATGGAGAGTTTTTTCTGGAGTAGACAATTTCATCCTTCTGCCCTTATTTGCCTCACCATTGGCAGATGTGATTTTAACAACAAGGATCTCAAATTGTTTCTTTGTGAAACCCTCAGTTTCTCTATCTTCCTTTATCTTTGAATATTTCCCTTTGTTATCCAGCTTCCAGTCATGCCTTTTCATATCAACTTCCTTCAACCAAATTTTTGCAATTTGCTACATCTCCTTGGACCATTAACAGTCTGATCTATAAATGCAGTGTTAATGCCTGTGTTGAACCATTTAAGAATTAAAATAAACTTGCAGTTAAATAGTAACTTTCATACCTACAGCATACTCCAAAGCACTTTTGCTGAGTTGGATGAATGGTTGGTTTATGGTGCAGACTGATGGTATGGTTCAGTTTGTGTACTTACTGAGGTTCCCATGCAGAAGCTGTCTCCTTCAACTTACCTCTTGTCTGAAGTGTGGTGACCCTCATGATAAACTGACCAGCAGCTAGCTAGCTAGCTAGCTGTCTCTCTTTCACTCTCACTCTCTCCTCCCCCGTCTCTCCGTTACCCCACCCCCCCAGTGAGATATCAGATTCTGGTAACGCTCACATCAGCCAACAAATTGTAGTCACTGCCACGGTAACCAACCTGTGCACAGCAAGCTTCCACCAGACTGCAATGTGTGACAATGCTGTCACTTTAAAAACATTATTTTCTCCTGGGTTTTTATTGAAGAGGGGTTGTAAAGGCAGAGGTGCTGACCTGGCTATTGGAAACGGCTTAAGTAAATAATTTAGGAGGCCTTTAGTTTTTTTTTAAACAGTTAGAACAATGGAAGGGGGTAGCCAGCTCCCACAGACCAGGCTTTCTAGTGTTTTAGCTGTCGCTTCAGAAGCTGTTTGGGGTCCCAGAATAGTGGGAAGCTTCAGTAAGCAATGCTACTTTTTCTGAAATCTCTCTTGAGGTTGTTTCCTCCTTGGTTTGAGAACTGCATGTAATAATCTGCATCTGAATTTTTGTCAAGGGGTGTGTTTATGGGATATTACTACATTGGAACAGTTAATTAGTACTGGGTACTGCATCTATTATTCAGTTAAGTTTCCCAGTAGTTAAGTTATTCTAAACTCCTCTTCCTCTTGTTTGTATTTTAACTACAGTGCCGAAATGAATTTTATATTGCTCAATGTTGAGTAGTTTGACCAGCCACATCACATCTGGAACAGACACTTCACATCTACCTTTAAAATAAGAAAAGGTTAGTGGCTAAAATATGAGCCCTTTGAGATGGCCTGGTCCAGTCCATAACAAGCGTAATAATGAGCCTGTCATTTTTTTCCTGATTGAGGGATAAATATTGACCAGGACAGGTGAGAGAATGCTATTGTACCTCTTTAAAATAGTGCTAAACAATCTTTTAGATCCATTTAAGAAATCAGCTGGGGCCTCACCCAGAGGACAGGGTCTTTGACAGGGCAGCGCTCCCTTTGTACGCACTGGAGTGGTCAGCACAGATTTTTGTGTATGGTGTTTAGAACTTTCAGATTTACGCACTTGTCATTGTCCTGAATATGTATTGGTGGTCTTTTCTTTTCAACCAGAAGTGCACATTAGAAATCTGATCATTTGCTTTTTCCAGTTAATCAAGCACAATGCATTTCAAAATATCCGACCTGTTCTTCCAACTGACAAAGCTCTGAACCAAGAAGGCCGAAGGGTCCCTGTGAAATGTAGCTCGAGGATAAATTGCTGAATTGGTTCACAGCTGCACATGTACCTCGCCACATTTCATCAGCACGCTGAGTGCCAAAAAGTCTTATGTCATGAGTTCATCTCCATTAAGAGCTGAAATGCGGAGCCAAAAATTAAATTCACAACCAGTAGAGGATATTGATGAAAGAAATGCCTTATATAACTTACAATAAATAATCCACTTTCAATTCATTTCATAAACTATTGCCCTAAACCTAAGTGATAATGTTGCTTTGCACATGGACCCATGCCAACACGGTATATTTTCCATTCTTTACCTGTCTGTAGGTTCAGGGTAGTTAGCCGTGTCTCTATCTCTTGGCAGCATCCAACTATTCATATTACAAATCATGTGTGGGGGGGCATCCATTGGAACAAACATGAGGTTCATCTGCATTTTCTTTTTTCATGTCATAGTCAAACACTAACACAAATGGTTAGCATCAAAAATGGATAATGGCCTGTCAGGCATGCTCCCAAATAACAGTCGGTGTCCATGGAACTGAGATGAAAAGGCAAGATATATACTTGGCGAGGAATGAAATTAAACACCAGGTTTCCAGGCTATACACAGGTTGGTGATTCCAATCTGTGGACTGCTCTCAGCCCACTGAGAGTGCAGTGAACAAACTGCACATACTCTCACCCAAAGCTAATGGGAATGCCACCATGGCCAAAATGTTTAGTTGACCTGCTATAGGAAGGTGAGAGCCTGCAGGAAAGATTTACCAGGATGTTGCTAGGGATGGAGGGTTTGAGTGATAAAAATTGGCTGGATAGGCTGGAAGCTTTTTCACAGGAGTGTAGGAGGTTGAGGAGTGACCTTATAGAGGTTTATAAATTCCTGAGGGACATAGACAAGGCACCCATGCAGACACACACACATACATACACACATACATACACACACGCAGACACACACACACATACACACAATGCTGGAGACCTGAAACAAACAAAAACAGAAATTGCTGCAGAAACTCAGCAAGTCTGACAGTCTCAATGCAGAGAGAATAGAGTTAACGTTTCAAGTCCAGTTACCCTTCTTCAGAGCATTTACCTCATCACGAGTTTTATTCCCTAGCACCAATCCCCTGCATTTTCCCCCAAATCTTCGCACACCACTTCTATCCAAATAACCACCCAATGTCTCCCTTGAATGCCTCAAGTGATCCGGCCTCCACATTTCCAGCCAGTGCATTCACACACCCTGACTACTCGCTGTGAGAAAAAAGGTTTCTCTTATTTCATTTGCATAGCACCTTAATTCATTTGATTCACTAACGTTCTTCAGGAAAAACAGTATGCTGGTCTACATGTGACTCAAGGGTCTGATTCTTTACTGCTGTATGACACAGTCCGTAGAGGCAAGGACAAGGGCAACTGCTGGTCTTTGCAATGATAGCCACAACATATGGAAGAATAACATATGTTTGATTAATTACCTGGAATAGAATATATGCATGTTCTTTCTGTGAGAAAATAAGGTTCCTTGGAGTGTAAGGGAGTGTGCCATGATATGAAGCAGGGGAACTCTGAGTAACAGCCCTCAAGACAAGCTGTTTGGGGCCATTGTAATAGCAATGTGAAAAGTGACAAAAGGAAAACACAGAACATTCTGAATGGGAGAAGAGAAATATAAAGAAGGAAAGTTACTAAAAGTGACTCTTCTTGTTTGAGTATTCCCTGTTCCTCCCTGAATTTTCAGGATACTTGGCTTGATGGGGTGGCAAGTTGCTATTGAAACAGGTTGTAAGGCAATGACCTTTGAGGAAGGAAAATTGCCACCACCTCCTGATTCACAAGATAGTAACCCCACCTGAATGTTCTTTGAAGTGATCCACAAACCCTTAGGTTGTGCCCATTGCCACCTTCTTGGGTTACAAAGCCATATGTGACCCTATCACTTACAGCAAAGAAACTTCAGCATAGTCAGCTACCCCAAATAAATAAGACCAGAGCAGTTATAACAATTGCAAGAGATCAGAACTGTACAGAGGACTCCAAGTGCAGTCGCACGAATGTACAGTTGTAGCAAGTCTTCCCAACTCTGATCCTTCATCTCCTCTTGCAATAAAGGTCAACACTCTATTTGCCTACCTAACTACTTGCTATACTTTTCTTATTCACTCATAGGACGTGGGTGTCACTTGCTGGGCCAGATCTAAAGAGGGACCTCAATTATCCAGCATTAGATTATCCAAATTTTGGATTATCCAGCAAGATTGCAAGGTTCCGATGCTTGGATAAACTATGTTACTGGCATTCGATTAACTGTACAAAATACTCCACACCTGCGCCCTTCGAATAATCGAGGTTTCCTTGTATTGCCCACCTCCAGTAGTCCCCTTGAGCTGCCTTCTTAAACCCCTGCAGTTCATGTGATTAGGGATATGAGGGAGAGTATTCCAGGATTCCAACCCAACAGCACTGAAGGAACGGCAATTTATTTCCAAAAGCCCAGGATGGTGAGTGACTCAGAGGGGTAATTGAAGGGAGGGGTGTTCCCCTGTATCTGCTGCCCTCGTCCTTCTAGGTATGGGGGCCATTTCCTGATCTGGAATAAGGCCATGTATACAATGGCCTGGAATTCTATCATAACTGGAAAGTTAAAGCAGTTTTTATAGCTTTACTATTTCATTGGGTATGGGTGTCATTGGGTAAGACCAGTATTTGTTGCCCATTTCTAACTGCCTTGAACTGAACGATTTGCCCAGCTAATTCAGCAGGCAGTTAAAAGTCAACCCCATTGCTGTGGGTCTGGAGTCACATGTAGGCCAGACCAGGTAAGGATGGCAGTTTCCTTCCCTAAAGGACATTAATGAACCAGATAGGTTTTGCAGAACAATTGTCGGTGGTTGCATGGTTACTACTACACAGGCGTTGCTTGGATTCCAGATATATTTATTGAGTTCAGGTTTCACCATCTGCCCATGCCCCCACAGCACTGAGCTGGGCTTTTGGGTTTAGTGATCCCCAGTGAGATTGACACAACAGCACCACCTCCCAAAATGTGCCTGAAATTTCCTGATAATCTGGAGGAACATTAAAATTTGGTGTAAAACAAGCAGTGATAATCTGGGATTGGGATAAATGGAAAAGCTACATCATATTCTTTTGCAAAAATAATACTTGGAGCAAACAAATAATCATAGCAAGCAAAACATGCTTAAGAAAAGCAATTATAGAAGTTTTCCCATTATTAATGGAATTCAGTGTGATATCTTGATAATATTGAGAGCACATGTGTCCGAGGGGGAGAATGGTATTTCTAATTTGTAGAAGTGTCAACCTGAAACATCAAATCCTGCTGCTCTCAAAAGGTGAGGTGTAAATTCAGTTCCATTCAGGGAATCTACATTCTATTCTTATGCCATCATTGAAGCCCAGAGACAGATTATAGCCACAAGCAGACAACAGATCATTCCACTGTTCCACACTTTTCTTATTGGGGTATTCAGCCATGGAACATATCTCTAATGTACAGTAGAGCGTATAAATGATGTAGAGCTACATAAAAGGCAAAAATTGTTTGCTTCAAACCATTAAATCTCTGATTTATCTTCTGCACATGAAATGTTAGATAAGCTGATAATTTTGGGAGTCTTTCTGCTCACTACATGCTGTCAAACCTTTGATTTGTCCCCATCTGTGACACAGAAGTGTAATTAACGTCTGTCTGTGCATAATGAAACTGGAATGTTCTCATCAATTAAGTTTTCTGGATTTTAGCGATTTTGAGGGAAACATTGTGCTTGTTAAAAAATGATTTTTGTGGAATGTAGGCATCATTGGCTGAGCCAGCATTTATTACCCATCCAAAATTATCCTTGAGAGCAGTTAGGACACACTGCTATGGGTCTGGAAGTTAGATCAAGTAAGGACTGCAGATTTCCTTCCATAAAGGACATTAACGAACTGGGATGAATTCTTACAACAAACAATGATAGCTGTGACGCTCACCATCACTTGGATTATAGATTTTTAACATCAAACTTAAAATCACCCCAGCTCAGTTAGTGGAACTTGAAACCATGTCCATCCCTGATGTCCCCTTCTCTTGCTCCCCCATCCTTCTCCCCCCCCACCACCTTACTGCTCCTTCTCCCCCCCACCATCTTCCCCCTGCCCCTCCCCCTCCCCCTCTCCCTCTCCCTCTCTGGGCCCCGTCCAAGGACATTAACATGGGTTTCTGAACCTACAAGCCCAAAGACAATACCACTGCACCACCATCTTCCCATTATCATAACTAATGTTCATCTCCACATTTTCTTTTCAATCTATTAACTGAATTTAAATTCCACCAGCTCCCCAGTGGACTTTACAGTCGAGGAACTTGGCTTACAATAATACAAACAGAAAGAGCTGGAAAAACTCAGCAGGTCTGGCAGTGCAGAGAGAAACAAAGTTAACGTTCCAAGTCTGGTGACTCTTCTCCAGAACGGAAGGGAGCCGGAAAACTGATATTTTTAATGCTGTTGACAAGTGAGGAGGAGGAGTGAGTGGGACAGATGCTGAGGACGTTCAGAGTCTTAGAGTCCTGGAGTTTTACAGCATGGAATGAGGGCCTTCAACTCATTGTGTCTATACTGGTCAGCTAGTCCCTACCTACACTCGTCCCATTTATCAACAAAGGCCCATAGCCTTGTTTGTTAATGTACTTCCAGTGATCACCTAAATATTTCCGGAATGCTGAGATGGCGCTTACCTGCACCATCTCTTTCTGGCAGTGAGTTCCAGATGCCCACCACAGAATTGTTTCAGGTAAGCGTTCATCAGTCAACTGAAAATTTCTCACAATACAAAAGCAGTATGTACAAGATTAGATAAGGCAATTGGCATCCCAGTTGGACCTGAAGTAGAAAACCCAGTCCCCGTTCTGCCATTCAATACGCTAGTGGTTGGTCGGTTTGTGTATGAAGACCCAAGCACTTGAATCGAACCCAGGTCCCTGGCGCTGAGAGGCAGCAGTGCTAACCACTGAGCAACCGTGCTGTGTGGTGTAAGCATGTTCAAGCTAAACCTTATCAATAGTCATTCCCCATAAGCTGGGATTTGAAATGATATTTAAGTCAGGACAGCGTCTGCAATCAATACTTTGACTTAACACAATGATCATCAATCATTATGGAAAAAATTCTGGACAAATCTTTTACCCAGCATGCATTAGGACTTCCATCAGGAGTGACATGTGGCCAGGTTACACTGGGGCTGGCCATTCACACTCTCTTGCACACGCACACGCGCGCACACACACACTCTCGTAGACACACACTTACTCTCACTCTCACACACAAGAGTTCTCTCTCACTGTCACACACAATCTCACAGATGCATGCTCTCTCTCACACACACACATGCTCACTTTGTCTCACACACACTCACTCGCATGTTCACTCTCACTCATATGCATGCTCACTCTCACAATCACACTTTCTCACTCGTGCTCACACACATGCTCTCTCACTCTCACAGGCACACCCACACCTATACACACACACACACACTTACGCACTCATACATGCTCCCTCACACACAAACAGACTCTCTCTCACTCACACACACACACACACACACTTCTCTGTCGAAGAAGAAGAGGTAGGGTATTCACGGCAGAGATCAATACATTTCTGGGTGTCGAGATAATAAAGGTATATCGCTGTAACATGGATGTCAGCAAATTCAATGATGGCAATGCCATTGATCATTACGGGGTATTAGTTAGATTCCCTCTTGTTGGAGATGGTCGCTGTCTGATATTTGTGTAGCATGAATGTTACATGCAACTTCTCAGCCCAAGTCTGAATGTTGCCCAGATCTTGCTGGATGGGATTATGAACTACTTTAATATCGGAGGGGTTGTGAGTAGTTCTGAATATTGTACATTCAAAACCAAACATGCCGAGCTTTCGATGGAGAGGAGGTGGAATCGAGTGAGTCTGGCAGAACACAAACTGGCATCAATGAGCAGGTTATTGCTTGATAACACTCTCAATAAACACTTTGCTGACGATCAAGAGAAGTAACTGGCCGGGCTGAATTTGTCCTGCTTTTTGCGAACAGGAAATACCCGGGCAATTTTCCACATTGTAGGGCAAATGCCAGTGTTGTAACTGTACTGGAACAGCTTGGTTAGGGGAGCAGCAAGTTCTCAAGCACAAGTTTTCAGTAGTATTGCCAGAATGTTGTCAGGCCCAAAGCCTTTGCAGGATCCTGTGACTTCAGCTGTCTAGATACAGAATTGGCTGGTCCATATAGGACAGAGGGTGGTAACAGATGGAAAGTATTCAGCCTGGAGCTCGGTGACCAGTGGTGTTCCACAGGGATCTGTTCTGGGACCTCTGCTCTTCGTGATTTTTATAAGTGACTTGGATGAGGAAGTGGGAGGTTGGATTAATAAGTTTGCTGTTGACATGAAAGTTGGTTGATTTGAGGATAGTGTGGAGGGCTGTTGTAGGTTGTAATGGAACATTGACAGGATGCGGAATTGGGCTGAGGAGTGGCAGATGAAGTTCAACCTGGGAAAGTGTGAAGCGATTCATTTTGGAAGGGCAAATTTGAATGCAGTATACAGGGTTAAAGGCAGGATTTTTGGCAGTGTGGAGGAACAGAGGGACCTTGGCATCCACATCCATAGATCCCTCAAAGTTGCCACCCAAGTTGATAGGGTAATTAAGAAGGCATATGGTGTGTTGGCTTTCATTAGCAGGGGGTTTCACTTTAAGAGTCATGAGGTTATGCTGCAGCTCTATAGAACCCTGATTAGACCACACTCGGAATATTGTGTTCAGTTCTGGTCATCTTGTTATAGGAAGGATGAGGAAGCTTTTGAGAGGGTTCAGAGGAGATGTACCAGGATGCTACCTGGAGTGGAGGGCATGTCTTATGAAGAAAGGTTCAGGGAGCTAGGGATTTTTTCATTGAAGCAAAGAAGGATGAGAGGTGACTTGATAGAGGTGTACAGGATGATGACAGACATAGACAGAGTGGATAGCCAGAGACTTTTTCGCAAGGTGGAAATGGCTATCATGAGGGGGCATAATGTTAAGGTGATTGGTGAAGGTTTAGGTCAGTTGTCAGATGTAGGTTCTTTACACAGAGAGTGTTGTGTGCGTGGAATATTCTGCCTGCAGTGGTAGTAGAGTCAGAGACATTAGGGACATTGAAGCGACACTTGGATAGGCACAATAATGATAATAAACTGAAGGCTATGTAGGTTAGTCTGATCTTAAAGTAGGATAAAAGGTCAGCACAACATCAAGGGCCAAAGGGCCTGTACTGTGCTGTACTCTTCTATGTTCTATCATATGGAGTGAACTGAATTACTGAATTGGCTGAAAATTGGTGTCTGTGACACTGGGGACTCAGTAGGAGGCTGACATGGATCATAGAAACATAGAAGATATGAGCAGGAGGAGGACATTCGGCCCTTTGAGCTTGCCCTACCATTCATCACGGTCATGGCTGATTGACCAACTTAATAGTTTCATCTTACTTTTTCCCCATAACCTTTGATCCCATTCACCCCAAGTACTATATATAGACACCTCTTGAATACATTCAATGTTTTGGCATCAACTATTTCCTGTGGTAATGAATTCCACAGGCTCACCACTCTCTGGATGAAGAAATGTCTCCTCATCTCAGTCCTAAATGGTTCATCCTGAATCCTCAGACTGTGACCCTCTGGTTCTGGACTCAGCAGCCGTTGGGAACATCCACCTTGCATCCATCCTGTCTAGTCCTGTTGAATTTTATAAGTCTCTATGAGATCCCTCCTTATTTGTCTGAGCTCCAGTGAAAACAATCCTAACCGAGTCAATCTCTCCTCATATGTCAGTCCCACCATCCTCGGAATCAGCCTGGAAACCTATGCAAACATCTACTTGACACATCTGATTGAAGATGGTGGCAAATGCTACAGCCTTTTATTTTGCACTGATTTGTGAGCAGGGCCCACATCATGGGACATCTTGGAGCCTCCCACTCTGATTAAACTTTGGAACTGGCACCATGGGACAGGATGGCTGAGCTTCAATCAGGCCTGTGGGCTTCGATATCATTTAGTTCTGTCTGAAGCACAACAATTTCAATTTGTAGCATCCACAACGCTGTTAGGAAGAGAGTTAGAAGATCTCAACCCAGTGACATTGAAGGAACGGCAATATATTTCAGAATGATGAGTGACTAAGGGGGAAACTTGCAGGTGATGATGTTCCCATGTAACTGCTGTCCTTGTCCTTCTCGGTGTTAACATTTTTGGGCTTGGAAGATGCTGTTGGAGGAGCCTTGATAATGTGCATCATGCAGATAGCGCATGCTGTTGTTCCCGAGCGTCAGTGGTGAAAGGAGCGAAGGTTTAAGGTAGTGAATAAGCTGAAAAATCAGCCATTGTTTATGTCTGTGTTCCCTTAATGCATAAGAGTTTGGGGTCTTTTAGAATTTATCTTGTGTTTTCTATTAGCAAAGAATTGTGTATTCTAATATTTTACCTTAAATTACATTGGCTAATAACACTGATGAAATGTATTCAAACCAAAATTAATTTTGATTCGAAGGAATACCTAAGGGGAAAGACAAATAATATTTAAGAGGTTTTAGGTACTTTATTTAGGCCACTTCCTACCAATGTAGATTGCTCAACAGATTCTAATTTATTTTTTATGCCTGCAAGGCATTTAGAGTTAGCATTAATATTATCATTTCTAGTTAATAAAATGTCACGTTTAACTCACAAGAAATACCATTTTTCATGTGTAATCCATGAGGTAATTACATTCAATTCATCATAATCATTTCCAGTCAGTCAAATCCAACCTTAATTTTGCAATTTAGAACTCACTTTTCACGTTCCCAACATGAAATACTGTGGACACTGGAGAGCTGAGATAGAACCAGGAATTGCTGAAGAAACCCAGCAAGTCAGGCAAAATCTGTGGAGAGAGAACAGAGCTAATGTTGCTAGTCCAATGACCTTTGGCCAGATTTAAAGGTCAGCTAGTGTTAAAAGTATTGTCGACAGTTGTTTGATAGTCTCCAGAACTCAGAGTATTGCTGAGAAAAGATACAATTCATTGAAACTTTACACCTTGCAGTCATCAGGACAATTCACAAGCAATATCAAAGTAAAGGAAAAGTAATATTTATACAGTAAGAGAGGAGAGTGCTCTTTGATTGGCAAGTGAATTCAGATTGATAGAGGTGTTGCCATGGAGAATGCACTAATTAATGATGACCAGTTATAGAGACACAACTATTTGGGACTGCGAAAGTTGCAATTTGAAAATTGCTGCCCAGTTTTATTTCAAGGCAACTCATGTAAATGGGAGTCCAGGGACTTAGCAGAAAAGAGCAAAAGTCATAACGTTGGGCATGCAGCCCTGTATTCCCAAGTCACGACCTTCTGCATTTACCAAACAAGGAAGAAATAATGAGAGTTTCAAATTGCCTTGATGATGTACTGTGATACCGACATGTTCAAAATGACCTATCCAGGGTGTTGAAGGATATACATGCAGCATGACGGACCGTCAAACAGAAGTATTACAAATGTGGAGCTTATAATGCAAACACATAAAGCAAACTTACAAATTGAAATAGGGACTGAATTGTTAGCATCTTCTGCTCCCAATACTCCCCACCAGTGAACCTTGCATTACCCTAAAGTACTGTGCTTTGACTTCATGTGTGTTGCCACCACTGGTGGAACATTCACTTATAATGTGGTTTCTAATGATCTTGGATGTAAGAACTTAGCAATGTAACACTGATGTCACTCTTGAGCATAAACACTGACGACTTTGGTAAACATTTTCAGCAGGATTGTGCACTTTTGATATGCCAAAAAAAAATCCAAATCAATTATGTCTCCAATTATCTGTCTGACTTATTTTTATCTTTACATGATAAATTTGACAGATTGTCGCCACCATCAAATTCAGCAAAGCAGAGATTAACTCAGACAATGGCCTCTCTATGTCTCGTCCACTTTATCACTCTGCTGTTGGTGCTGACACTGTGCTGGCTTGCCTCCTTGTTTTCTGATTTATTGTTACTCTCTCGCTCATATGTATTTTTTTTAAAAATACATTTTTATTGGAAAAAAGGGGAATTTTTTTTGAATATTACAACAAATACAAAACCAAACAATTCAAACCAATGTTAAAAAACAAACCCACTAATTACATAGATAAATAAATACTAATAACTCAGCTAAAAAAAAGAAAATCTTAATAGTAATAGTAACAACAACAATAACACAGCTCAATGAAACAAAGCAATAGCCCTTGAACAACGAGTGCATAAGTATATACATATTCATATGTTCATAGTTCCTCCCCTCTGGATACCAGAATCATTACATAAAATTGTCATGGCTATATAAAGGCTCTTATTAGTATGGCGGACAAATCTATACCCAGATAGTCCAGAAAGGGCTGCCATGTCTTATAGAAATTCTCAGTTTTATGGTGCACCATATTCGTAAGAAAGTCCAAGGGGACGTGCTCCATGACTAGCTTACGCCAGCCCACCAGTCCCAGGGGATTTTCCAACACCCACCTTAATAGAATGTGATTTCTTGCACAAAAAGTGAGGATACTGAAAAAGGCTTTTTTGTGTGCGTCTAATGAAAGTGAATTAACAAAGCCAAGAAGGAGAGACATCGGGTTCATCTTCACCTCCGTCCTCAAGGTCTTCTCTATTTCGCCCACCCCAGCGCTCCAGTATGCCCACAGTCTGTGGCAGGACCAAAGACAATGAGTAAACGTGCCCACGCTCACTTTACATTGAGGGCACATTGGAGATGGTCTCGCTTTAAATTTAGCGAGGAGGTCTGGGGCCAGATGGACCCTGTGGAGAATCTTCAATTGCAAGGCATGGGTCCTGTTGCAAATAGAGATCCTTCTTGCATTTTCCCAGACATCATCACATATTTCAGAAGAGATTTCAATGTCCAGCTCCCTCTCCCATACCTTACAGAGCTGTTCAGCCTCATCCAAGGGATCCTCTCCCAGTCGATGATAAGCGTTGCTAACAGATAATGTACCCTCAGCACTCAACACCCTCTTTTCCATGGAGGACCTATAAGGATCAGTTAAAAGTGTGGTCTCTTTTCGTATGAAATTTCTAATTTGAAAAAAAAACAAAATAGGTCACTACTGGGCAATTCATATTTCCTAACCAACTGGTCAAAGTACATTAATATGGCCCCTTCAAATAAATCACCCAGGCAAAGCACGCTCCTAGCTGCTCACAGTTTAAACCCAGAATCCACCGTCATTTGCTGAAAACCCGGCATAACTACTATGGGTGTCAAAAATGATGTTTTGGCAATATTGCCCCCACCCTGACACATTTCCCTCCACGCCTTAACAGTATTGATAACTACTGGGCTATGGCACTGTTTCCATTTTGTCTAAGAACAGCAGGCTAATGAGGGGGCATCTTGCCTGAGATGCTCCGATGTCCAACAATAGTGATCATGATTTGGAGATGCCGGTGTTGGACTGGGGTGTACAAAGTTAAAAATCACACCACACCAGGTTATAGTCCAACAGGTTTAATTGGAAGCACACTAGCTTTCGGAGGGTGGCTCCTTCATCAGGTGATTGTGGAGGGCTCAATCATAACACAGAATTTATAGCAAAAAATTTGCAGTGTGATGTAACTGAAATTATACATTGAAAAATTGATTGTCTGTTGAATCTTTCATCTATTAGAATACAGTGATAGTTTCACTTCTTTCATGTGTAAATCACAAAACCCTTTTTTTAAAGTTGCATTCTCGGGTTAGCTGTTAACAATGGTGATAGCGAGACAATATGTTGAAGGTGTTAGCCCCCTGTGTTCTCTGTCTATGATCTGATGTTTAGATTGATTCTAATCTAAAAAGTGAGATAACAGAGCCCTCCACTATCACCTGATGAAGGAGCGTCGCTCCGAAAGCTAGTATGCTTCCAATTAAACCTGTTGGACTATAACCTGGTGTTGTGTGATTTTTAACAACAATAGTGAGTTAGGGTTCCCCCGGGCCCAGTCATTCACGTAAGATAGCAATGAGCTTAACTGATAGTTGTTGATACCCAGGAGGCCCACTCCTCCCAGTCTGTAAGGGAACTGCAATTTAGTCAGTTTAATTAGGGGCCGCCTGCGATACCAGATGAAAGAACTGAACCAGCCGTTCAATCTTCTAAATATTTGCTTAGCAAAAAGCAAAGGTAGCATTCATATTGGACACAACAGGGGGGGAAGAATGTTCATTTAAACAAGGGTTATCCGACCTAACCAATCGGATGCGCCCCCCCATCTATGAAGGTCCTGTTGAATAAGTGGTCAAAATTGGTTTTAGACAGCTGATTGAAAACAGGGGCAATAAATAGACCAAAGTAGAGAAAGCCTTCCTGCGTCCATCTAAAGGGGAACCGAGATCCGCCCTCAGGATCAGGCACTCTCGGGAGACCCCACCCATGGGCATGGCCTCTGATTTCATATAGTTGATCTTATAACTCAAGAAGCCTCCAAATGGATTGATGTATTGCATCAGGTGTGACACTGAGACTGTTGGGTTTGATGAGAAGACGTGAAAGTCATCTGTATACATTGTGGTCTTATGTGACTTTGTCCCCATTTCTGGAGCTGTTATATTGGGATCCCTGCACATTGCCTCCGCCAGCAGTTCGATCACCAATGTGAATAGCAATGCTGATAAGGGACAGCCCTGTCGACTGCCCCTACAAACATTGAAATTGCTTAACCGCACACCACTGGTGAGTACCACAGCAAGAGGGTTACTATATAAAACCTCCACCAACCTGATGAAGGTCTCTCCCAGGGCAAACCGCTTTAAAGTATAAAAAGGATATGGCCACTCGACCCTGTTAAATGCCTTTTCCACGTTTAAGGAGATTACCAATCCCTGTACCGATCACTGTTGACATACTTAGATTGTGTTAAGTAACCTCCTGACATTATCTGACAATCTGCAACCTTTTATGAACCCTGTCTGGTCCTCCTTAATGATAGAGGGCAGTATAGTTTCTAGCCTTAATGTTCGCCTCTCTCAGAGAGGGTGGGAGGAGGCCACAAACTGTGTCAGTCATTAAACAAACTGAACATCGGCTCTGACAATATACTGATAACTTACTTCTAGAACGCACCGGGGAGCCATTCTGGAGCTGCCTCACAGCCTCCTGCAACTCTTGCTCTGACAACGGGGCATTGAGGAGAAACTGTTGTTCAGGGGTCACTCCCGGAAGGTCCAAATTCTTTAAAAAAAGATTCCATCCTAACCCACCCACCCTCACAGCTTTCAAATCGGTATAGTTCAGAGTAAAATTTCCAAAATGCTGCACTAATCCTTTTAGAATCTCAGGTTAAATTTCCAGTGTACTCCGTGATCAATGTCATGGCTTTGGGGGAACTCCTTTTCCTGGTAAGGAATGCTAGGTACTTTCCCGGCTTATCCCCATGCTCAAACAGCTTTTGGTTTGCAAATGTAAGCTCCCTTTTGGCTGTCTGAGCGCATGGAGTTCAGCAAAGACCGAAGCGCTGTGATCCTCTGCAGTTTACCCAGAGGAGGGCCTGTCAAAATGTGCCTTTTCAGCTACTCTCGGACGCGGCTCGAGCAAGCATTGCTGCTCACCCAGCTACTGCTTCTTACTGGCTGAATGGGAAATAACAAACCCCCGAGCATAGGCTTTAGCTGTTTCCCAAAAGATGGATCGGCTACTGGCCGAGCCTGAGTTAATATCTAAAAAAGCCCTGAACTCAGCAGAAAAGAATTCAATAAACTTGCTTCCTTGAAGATGAAGGGTGAGCCTACCAAAGTATCCTTATTCTTAACCATTAAACACACTGCGGTGTGATCGGAAATAGCGATATTGCCAATTGTACATGACGTCACTGAGCCCGGGTGTGCTGCAGAGGTCAGAAAAAAATCAATCCTGGTATGGTATGTGGGTTCAAAAAGAACGCAAGTTCCTGCCAGTAGGGTGAAGGTGCAAACATCTACAAATCTCAATTCAGCACACATATCTCCTAATTGTTTAGATAGCAAAGAAGATATTGGAGGGCCTTTGGGCAATCTGTCCATTGTAGGGTCTATTCGACAACTGAAATCCCCTCCTTCGTTAATATGCTTAGAAGCAAGGTTAACAAGTCTAGAAAGTGCGTCTGTCAAGAATTTAAGGGGGTGGTCCGGGGACAGTAAACATTTAAGATCCCGTATTCTTCCCCATGTATCAAAGCTTTAAGGATTACAAGTCTCCCATGTGTGTCTTTAATGCACTCTAATAACTTAAATGAGAGATTCTTTCTAACTAAAATGGCCACCCTTCTATTCCTCATATTGAAAGATGAAAAATAAACCCGGTCATACCCATTCTGTTGCAGCTTCAACTGCCCTGCGTCATCCAAGTGTGTTTCTTGTAATAAGGCAACATCCACCCTCTCCTTTTTAAGGCTGGAAAGTATCTTCTTCCTCTTGACTGGCAAATGACTCCCCTTAATACTCCAGGTACACCACTTAAACACATCCATAGCATTAGCCTTTATAGCACTATTTAGACTCCAGAGAGGAAGAACCCAAACTATAATTCGCTAAGCTTTAATGCAAAAAAGTCCACAAAACCCAAAAACTACATTGACTAAAATAACTATAGCCAACAAACCTACAAAACTTAAAAAACTATGCACAGCAAAAACAGTAAAACAAAAGATCGCTGAAGGCATTGATAGGAGGAATTTACCCCCTCCTCCATTCAAAGGGGGTACCTACACATCCTATAACCCTGCAAACCATCCCAACTGCCCTCTCAACTCCTACCAGCTAGTGTCGCGCCACATACACTGGCAAACCGGTGGGAAAAAAACACCAAGAGCAAGATTAGTACAATAGACAAGTAAATTAAAATATAAATATGTCACCCATTCCTTAACATAACTTAGAGATTAAAGATAATTCATCCCAGACATCATTTAATGCAACTTATTACCAGAAAGGAGATGCCACCACATCCTTTTTAAAGAAGAACAAACCTGAACAGCTCGGTCCTCCATGCCTATTCAACTTAAGTCAACGTGTCCACAAAATTCTTTCCATTCTCTGGTGAGTTGAACAAATGTACGGATCCATTACGATTGACCCGAAGCACTGCTGGATATCTTAAAGAAGACTTGATCCCAAGCTTCCTCAATCTCCTCATGATGCCACTGTTGGACTTCCTTTTCCGGATCTCCGCTGCCAAGAAGTGTTGAAAAAACATGACCCTGGAGCCGCCACATGCCATTGCCTTCGGGTCCTACTCCTGGGCTCTAGAGACTTCCATGACCCTCTGCTTGTCTTTATAATGATGGAACCTTACCACGACAGGGCGGGTGTGCTGATCCATACCCGGCTTTTGTGCCACGGTCTAGTGAGCTCTCTCAGTTCTTATTGTTCCCTTCTCAGCCTCCAAAATAAAGAATTCCAGGAACCACTTCTCAATGTGTCGCTCACCTCAATGTCCCCTCCGGTGTGCCAAGAATGCACAGGCTCTTTCTTTTGCCCCTGTTTTTGAGATCGTCTACCAGATCCAACAGACCTGTGTTTCCAGGTCTTCAATCTGCCTCTTGGAGGAGTCAATCTCTGTCTGTACCCCTGCAGCCCAGAGCACGAGCTCATTGGTCCTTTTTCCCAGGCCTTGCAGTATAGCAGATACAGGAACCAGCTCCTCTCTGATTTTTTTACTTGATCTACTTCCCCAGGTACAAACCTCGCAAGATTTGGCCAGCTCCTCAGCCAGGGTCTGGTGAGTAAGCACGCCTGCTGCTTCAGTGGGTTTGGCTGTGGCCCCTCACCTGGGCGAGCTTCCTCATTCCTTCGGTATTCTCCAGCTGCAAGAACAAAGGGAAGTCACTATTTTTCAAGTTTCTAGCTCCTGTACTGTGTTTTTATTCATGGGTTCTCGCACTGTTGGGTCAGTGTTGTGGCACGGAGCACAGCAAACGCAATCCGAACAGGATGCCACCATCTTGGATTCTCACTCATACTTTTAACAAAGAGCACGTCTAAAGAATTTCAAAAGGTTTTGCAAACCCTTGCAGTGGAAACCAGCCCATGTTCACTGTCATGTATCTGCCAAGAGTTTGACTAAAGCCTGGGAGAGTTTTATGCCTCTGTTGTATGTCAGTCACTTGTAGTTGTCAACTTACAGACTTGTAGATAATTTTCTAAACAACCTGCCGGTGATGTTAGGCCACACCTCTGGAGCAGGTGAGACATGAAAACAGGTCTCCTGTCTCAGAGGTAGGACATTGCCACTGCACCACAAGTGCCCTTATTTATAGACTTCTACAGTTGCCTGATGAGACCCTCTGCTGGTTTAATTGGTCTGAAATTAACTCAAGTTGACATGGGATACATTAAACTGGAAGGTAAGAAGACAGTCATTGAATGCAGTTTTCAAGAATGAGATAGAATGAAGTCGAAATGTTTCTGCCCACCCTTTCAATATGAATGTGAACCGAGACCCCTGACCAAGGAAGTTTCATGACAAATGGTACAATATTAAAAGAAACAAGAGTGAAGTTGTTATACATTAATTTTCTCCATAACAGAGAACCGAAGTTGAAACATACCTCTATATGCTCATGTCTGTCATCCCTTTGAGTTTGCTAACACCCTTCTCCTTCAGCGAAAATCCTGAAACATCTCGGGTTTGCTCCGTACGGCAAAATAGATGAATGGATTTGATGTTCTTTGCAGACAGTAAGAACATGTATGTGCCATGTGCCTGCCTCAACTCAACAACTAGTTGGCAGTCGTTCACTTCTCAGGGCAATGCCTTAACCAGATTCAACCTGCCAGGTATAAATTAAAACAAATTAAAACAAACTGTCCTTCATCATCCACTGGTGCATTCTCCATGGAAACACTTCCACCAATCAGAGTCAAGTTGCCAACCAGTCAGTATGTTCTTCTCAAGCAGTATAAAAAATATATTTAATTATAAGGATGCCACTCCAGTAGGGAGCACAGCACTGTCAGAAAGGATGTTAAACTTGCTGCTATCTATCCTAATGCTGTGGCTCAATTGGGAGCACACTTGCCTGTAAATCATAAGGTTCTGTGTCCAAGTGCCATTCCAGAGTTCTGAAAAAGTCATACTGGGGCTTAAACTGCTAACTTAGCTTGTCTCTCCAAAGATGGTGCCGGTGTTTGTTTTTTTGAAAGGTCACTGTGACACTGGAGTCTTTTTTAACAAGGCTCCTTAGAGATCACACAGCAAAACCATAATTGGAGTTGTGTACAGACCTCCTAACAGTGGTCAGGAGCAGGGACGCAACATGTACCGGGAAATAGAGAAGGCATGTCAGAAAGGCAAGATCACGGTGATCATGGGAGTCTTCAATATGCAGGTGGACTGGGTAAATAATGTTGCCAGTGGATCCAAAGAAAGGGAATGCTTACAGGATGGCTTTTTGGAACAGCTTGTCATGGAGCCCACAAGGGAGCAGGCTATTCTGGACCTAGTGCTTTGCAATGAACCAGACTTTATAAAAGATCTTAAAGTAAGGGAACCCTTAGGAAGCAGCAATCATAATATGGTAGAGTTCAGTCTGGAGTTTGAAAGAGAGAAGGCAAAATCGGATGTAATGGTGTTACAGTTAAATAAAGGTAATTATGAGGGCATGAGAGAGGAACTGACAAAAATAGACTTGAAGCAGAGGCTCGCGGGGAAGACAGTAGAGCAAAAATGGCAGGAGTTTGTGGGTATAATTAAGGACACTGTGCAGAGGTTCATCCCCAAGAAAAGAAAGATTATCCAGGGAGGGATTAGACAGCCATGGCTGACAAAAGAAGTCAGGAAATGTATTAAAGAAAAAGAGAGATCCTATAAAGTGGCCAAGAGCAGTGGGAAATCGGAAGATTGGGAAGGCTACAAAAACAAACAGAGGATAACAAAGAGAGTAATAAGAAAGGAGAGGATCAAATATGAAGGTAGGCTAGCCAGTAATATTAGAAATGATAGTAAAAGTTTCTTTCAATACATAAGAAACAAACGACAGACAAAAGTAGACATTAGGCCACTTCAAACTGATGCTGGAAGCCTAGTGATGGGAGATAAGGAAATAGCAGGAGAACTTAATAAGATTAGATTAGATTACTTACAGTGTGGAAACAGGCCCTTCGGCCCAACAAGTCCACACCGCCCCGCCGAAGCGCAACCCACCCATACCCCTACATCTACCCCTTACCTAACACTAGGGGCAATTTAGCATGGCCAATTCACCTGACCTGCACATCTTTGGACTGTGGGAGGAAACCGGAGCACCCGGAGGAAACCCACGCAGACCCGGGGAGAATGTGCAAACTCCACACAGTCACTCGCCTGAGGCGGGAATTGAACCTGGGTCTCTGGCGCTGTGAGGCAGTACTTTGCATCAGTTTTCACAGTGGAAGACAGGAGTAATATCCCAACAATTAAAGGGTGTCACGGGGCTGAGTTGAGTATGGTTGTCATTACAAAAGAGATAGTGCTAGAAAAGCTAAAAAGTCTTAAAATTGATAAATCTCCTGGCCCCGATGGGATACATCCTAGAGTTCTGAGAGAGGTGGCTGAGGAAATAGTGGAGACATTGGTTGAGATCTTTCAAGAGTCACTGGAGTCACGGAAAGTCCCGGATGATTGGAAGATCGCAGTTGTAACCCCATTGTTCAAGAAAGGATCAAGACAAAAGATGGAAAATTATAGGCCAATTAGCCTAACCTCGGTTGTTGGTAAAATTCTAGAATCCATCATTAAGGATGAGGTTTCTAAATTCTTAGAAGAGCAGAGTCTGATTAGAACAAGTCAACATGGATTTACTAAGGGGAGGTCATGCCTGACAAACCCGTTGGTATTCTTTGAAGAGGTGACAAGCAGGTTAGACCAGGGAAACCCAGTGGATGTGGTCTATCTAGACTTCCAAAAGGCCTTCGATAAGGTGCCACACGGGAGGCTGCTGAGCAAGGTGAGGGCCCATGGTGTTCGAGGTGAGCTACTGGGATGGATTGAGGATTGGCTGTCTAACAGAAGGCAGAGAGTTGGGATAAAAGGTTCTTTTTCAGAATGGCAGCCGGTGACGAGCGGTGTCCCGCAGGGTTCAGTGTTGGGGCCACAGCTGTTCGCATTATATATTAATGATCTGGATGAAGGGACTGGGGGCATTCGAGCGAAGTTTGCCGATGATACGAAGATAGGTGGACAGGCAGGTAGTACTGAGGAAGTGGGGAGGCTGCAGAAGGATCTAGACAGTTTGGGAGAGTGGTCCAGGAAATGGCTGATGGAATTCAACGTGAACAAATGTGAGGTCTTGCACTTTGGCAAAAAGAATAAAAGCACAGACTACTTTCTAAACGGTGAGAAAATTCGTAAAGCCAAAGTACAAAGGGATCTGGGAGTGCTAGTCGAGGATTCTCTAAAGGTCAACATGCAGGTTGAGTCTGTGATTAAGAAAGCGAATGCAATGTTGTCACTTATCTCAAGAGGGTTGGAATATAAAAACACCATTGTGCTACTGAGACTTTATGAAGCTCTGGTTAGGCCCCATTTGGAGTACTGTGTCCAGTTTTGGTCCCCACACCTCAGGAAGGACATACTGGCACTGGAACGTGTCCAGCGGAGATTCACACGGATGATCCCTGGAATGGTAGGTCTAACATATGAGGAACAGCTGAGGATCTTGGGATTGTATTCATTGGAGTTTAGAAGATTAAGGGGAGACTTAATAGAGACGTACAAGATAATACATGGCTTGGAAAGGGTGGATGCTAGGAAATTGTTTCCATTAGGTGAGGAGACTAGGACCCGTGGACACAGCCTTAGAATTAGAGGAAGTAAATTCAGAACAGAAATGCGGAGACATTTCTTCAGCCAGAGAGTGGTGGGCCTGTGGAATTCATTGCTGCAGAGTGCAGTGGAGGCCGGGATGCTAAATGTCTTCAAGGCAGAGATTGATTGATTCTTGTTGTCTCGGGGAATTAAGGGCTACGGGGAGAATGTGGGTAAGTGGAGTTGAAGTGCCCAGCAGCCATGATTGAATGGCGGAGTGGACTTGATGGGCCGAATGGCCTTACTTCCACTCCTATGTCTTATGGTCTTATGGAGAGAACTATTTGCTTTGCTGTAGATTTCTACTGGAGCTGTTTTGAATAGTGGTTGATTTGGGGAGATTCTGTTTTTTCCACTGGCCTTTGGTTGGGCAATGAGAAGCCTAAGAGAAAGAGCTGCCCAGCTGATCTCTCCCATTTCAGAAAAAAGCCTCTTGTTGAGTTCAAAGAGAAACCTATTAGTTCTTCTGAAAGAGTAATTGAGAGGAATCCTCAAAAGTGTAATTTCCAATCTGTATCTGCAATATAATGTTGCCAGGACTGGAAGGTTTGAGTTGTAAAGATAGGCTGGGACATTTTCACTGGCTGGGACATTTTCACAGTATGACTTTTTCAGAACTCTGGAATGGCACTTGGACACAGAACCTTATGATTTACAGGCAAGTGTGCTCCCAATTGAGCCACAGCATTAGGATAGATAGCAGCAAGTTTAACATCCTTTCTGACAGTGCTGTGCTCCCTACTGGAGTGGCATCCTTATAATTAAATATATTTTTTATACTGCTTGAGAAGAGCATACTGACTGGTTGGCAACTTGACTCTGATTGGTGGAAGTGTTTCCATGGAGAATGCATCAGTGGATGATGAAGGACAGTTGCTTTAACTTGTTTTAATTTATACCTGGCAGGTTGAATCTGGTTAAGGCATTGCCCTGAGAAGTGAACGACTGCCAACTAGTTGTTGAGTTGAGGCAGGCACATGGCACATACATGTTCTTACTGTCTGCAAAGAACATCAAATCCATTCATCTATTTTGCCGTACGGAGCAAACCCGAGATGTTTCAGGATTTTCGCTGAAGGAGAAGGGTGTTAGCAAACTCAAAGGGATGACTGACATGAGCATATAGAGGTATGTTTCAACTTCGGTTCTCTGTTATGGAGAAAATTAACGTATAACAACTTCACTCTTGTTTCTTTTAATATTGTACCATGTGTCATAAAACTTCCTTGGTCAGGGGTCTCGGTTCACATTCATATTGAAAGGGTGGGCAGAAACATTTCGACTTTGTTCTATCTCATTCTTGAAAACTGCATTCAATGACTGTCTTCTTACCTTCCAGTTTAATGTATCCCATGTCAACTTGAGTTAATTTCAGACCAATTAAACCAGCAAAGGGTTGAAGGGTGACCTTATAGAGGTTTATAAAATCATGAGGGGCATGGACAAGCAAGGGTCTTTTCCTTAAGGTGGGGGAGTTCAAATCTAGAAGGCACATTTTAAGGTGAGAGGGGAAAGATTTAAAAAGGATGAGGGGCAACTTTTTACACAGAGGGTGGCTCGTGTGTAGAAAGAACTGCTAGAGGAAAGAGTGGATGCAGATACAATTACAATGTTTACAAGATATTTGGATAAATTTATGAATAGGCAAAGCTTGAATGGATGAAGCTGAAAATGTGTTGCTCATTGAAGGGCTCATGCCCGAAATGTCGATTCTCCTACTCCTTGAATGCTGCCTGACCTGCTGCGCTTTTCCAGCAACACATTTTCAGCTCTGATCTCCAGCATCTGCAGTCCTCACTTTCTCCCTGAATGGATGAAGGTCAAACACAGACATGTGGGACTAACTTGATTTGGGAACATGGTCAATATGGACTAGGTGGGCCATGCTGTAAGACTGTGTGCTAGAACGTCATAACAGCAGACTGTAGACATTCTACACTTTATTCTTTTGCTTTTAAGAATAAGCCATTGGTGAATTTTTTTCGGAAAGCTAAACTCTGCACAGCAGTCTGCTCTCTCTCCCTTCTTTTCCTGAGGAATGTATTTGTTTGTTTGTGTGTCTGGGGGAATACCTAGAGGGATAAACATTGATGCATTTTGGGAGGTAAAGTACAGGTGGAAATTATACAGTGAATTTCAGAACCCTTAGGAGTATTGATACGCAGAGGGATCTGGGTGTGCAGGTCTACAGATCACTGAAGGTGACAGTGCTGTAGATAATGTAGTAAAAAAAGGCCTATGGCATGCTTACCTTCATTGGAAAGGGCACTGAGTATAAGGATAGACAAGTTATGCTGCAGCTTTATAAAACTTTATGTTAGGCCACATATAACTTCCGTGTTCACACTACCAGAAGGATGTGGTTGCTGTGGAGATGGTACAGAAAAGGTTGACCAGGATGGTGCGTGGTATGGGGGATTTTAGCGATGAAGAAACATTGGATAGACTGAGTTTTTTTTCACTGGAACGCAGGAGGTTGAGGAGTGACCTGATAGAAGTTTATCAAATTGTGAATGCCATGGAGAGAGTGGGAAGTGTGAAGCTTTTTCCCAGGGTGGAGGGGTCAATTACTAGGGGACACCAGTTCAAGGTGTGGGGCAAGTTTAAAAGAGATGTGCGAGGCAAGGTTTTCACGTAAAGGGTGGTGAGTGCCTGGAACTCGCTGCCAGAGGTAGTGGTGAAAGCAGATACAATAGCAGCATTCAAGAAACACTTGGACACATACATGAATAGGAAGGGAATAGAGGGATACGGATCCTGTAAGTAAAGGTAGTTTTAGTATGGAAGGGCAAAATGTATCAGTGCAGGCTTGGAAGGCTGAAGGGCCTGTTCCTGTGCTGCACTGTTCTTTGTTTTGTTCTTTGTTACTGACTGTATGTTAACCAATTATTGCATCTTTATTCAATAAGTTTAGCATTAACAATAAATTGTTTTTATTAAAAACATGCTTGATAGGTCTTTTTATTGTTAAATCCTGATATAGCTATTTAATTAGCCAGTTGCTAGCTGGAAGAATAAATGTTATGTTGTGCTGTGATCCATGGATTGGCGGGACTAGAACAACAGTGCATGCCTCTAGCTTCATTCATTATAAACCCAAAGCTAAACCTGCCACGTTAAATACTGAAATTAGTCATGGGCCATTACCACTCTGTCCTCATTCACAGCATTCCAAATCTGCTTTGAAATTGCAAGTTTCACTAAAATCCAAGCATTATATATTTAATTTTTGGAACTGAAATAGGAATTACATTTTATTCCAATTGATTCCAGGTAGCTCTTGCCATACAAGAAACAAAGGCAGCCTTTTGGTAAATATCAAGCTGGTGTTATTTGAAATTATCATCCTCTAAATATTTGTTAAATTATGCCATTGGGATTCTGTGATTGCAGGTAATCAGAGACAATGGAATGAATGGTTCTAGCTGACCTAGCACATGAATCACAAAAGGTTAGTATGCAGATACAGTCAGCAATTAAGAAAACTAATAGAGGGTTATTATTCATTGCAAAGATGACTGAATGCACAAAGGGTTGATCTTTCAGGTAAACAGGGAATTGACAAAATCATATCTGGAATACAGTACACTCCAAATTGGTTTCCTTATTTAAGGATGGTTGTAAATGTATTGGAAGTAACTCAGGGAACATTCACTGGGCAATTACCTGGGGTGGGGTGGTGGTCAGATGAGGAAAGCTTGGACAAGCTGGGCTTGGGGTTAAAAGAGTAAAGGATGAGTTGATTGAGACACAAAAGATCCCAAAGGGTCTTGGCAGGGGGCTTGTGCAGAGAATGTGGGAGAACCTCCAATTAGGGGGTGCTGTTATTATGTTGAGATTTTTTGAAGGAATTTCCACCAAAGGCCCGAGTTTCCTTGCTGCATTTTACCAAACTCAGCTCATTAATAATCTGCCTCAGCCCCTGGTGTGCCTCACCTCCTCTTCCAGACCTATACTAAGACAGGCCAGTCCCAGAATTCGCCACTCAGCTGGCATTCCAGAATTCCCTGACATTAAGGGTGTCAGGTTGGCTCAATGATTAGCACTGCTGCCTCACAGCGCCTGGTACCTGGGTTCGATTCCAGCCTCAAGCGAGTGTCTGTAAGGAGTTTACACATTCTCCCCA
Source organism: Chiloscyllium punctatum (assembly GCF_047496795.1). NCBI lineage: Eukaryota > Metazoa > Chordata > Chondrichthyes > Orectolobiformes > Hemiscylliidae > Chiloscyllium > Chiloscyllium punctatum. The sequence continues at coordinate 111,725,864 of NC_092749.1, forward strand.
CATCTGCATGCATTTCCTCCGGTTTTCTCCCACAGTCCAAAGATATGTAGGCTAGGTGAATTGGCCATGCTAAGTTATCCGTAACATGCAGGGATGTGTGGGTTAGGTGCATTAGTCATGGGAAAACATAGACGAATAGTCTAAGGGAATGCATCTGGGTGCGATATCCTTGGGAGGGTTGGTGTGGACTTGGGCCAAATGGCCTGTCCCCACACGGTAGGAATTCTATCTACACCACCTTTGGACACACCCTGTCAGTCCCAAGCTGCCCTGCACAGTTCCTGGCATTTGCCCTGGGCATGGCAGAAAGGGGGAGGCCAGACTTTGAGGGCATGATCCAGGATGTCTTGCTGGACAGGGTTTTACAGAACCAGGGCTTTCTCTTCTCCCAGGACCAGCAGTGGAAACCATGACCTGAGGCAATCCCCAGACTGGTCTGAGGTTGCCAGCCAGATCAGTGCAGTCTCTGAAACAGTGCCCAGTAAAGTAGGAAGTAGGTCAATGAGCGTCTCCACTCTACCAGGGTAAATGCCACCATCTTCTCTCTGATACCTCACCCTCACTCTTTCTGCGACTGCACCCATCTCCACCACGCACTTTCACTCTATTACCTGCCATGCCTTCCCACCTCGCTGTCACCCATCCCGACCCCTGACATTACTAACCCTCTGTGCTGCCCGTTCACTCACTTGGGATACTTCCTCAACCTGCACCAACATTAACAGCAATGTCAGTGTTATGGACTAGGCCAGACCACTCAAAACATTCTTAAGCAGGCACCCCAGACCATAACTTTGTTATTTGTTTCAGTACATATACAGTGAAAATTACCCAGAGTAAGATAGCTAAGTTGAATACCAGGTTTTAAAACAGATAAAAATGTATTCACAGAATTATACAATGAAACATAAAGAACAAAGAACCCTACAAAACTCAGTCTATCCAAACTAGACTTAATTATGCTGTTCCAAATATACACAACAATCCCAATAAGCAAAGCCCCTTAAAACACAGATGAAAAAAGAAACAGATGCTTACAGGTTGAAGTTAAAAGGGCAGAGCTCCTGCTGAGCTCCTAACTAGGTCTGGACTGAAATGCTCAGTGAGAGAGCTGACCACTCTCCTTCCATTCTACAGGTCACTTCTAAAACATGACCATTTTGACCTGAAGTGTCATCTGTTTACATATAAACAAAAAGGTCTCTCAATACCCTTTAATCTCTGTACCAAACTAGTTTAGTCGGAGCCTGGCCTGTTTACGACCCCCATGAAAAAAATCAAGGACACTGAATCCTTGAGAAAAGCAACAGCTTTTAGAAAAAAGGGACCAGCTTTGTGATACACCCCACCCCCCCACCCTTAAAAAATTAACCATCAATATCAAAAGATGGCTTTGTTTTTTAAAACTCTTCAAAAACAAATTGGTTAGTACTCTAAAACACACATATACACAACACTGACTATACACATGCAAACATGTACAACCACATGCGAATTCAGGTCGTGGCACACCCGCTACTGAACACCTCTGTATCTCATTCGAGTCTCGATAATGCATTGGCAATCACGCTTTCGTGACCTGCCACATGCACAATTGTCAAATGAAAGGCTGCAACAACAAGTTCCATCTGGACAGTCTGGCATTTCCATTCTTAAATCTTTCCACAAATGTCAATGGGTTGTGATCAGTATATACGATTGTCCCAGATGGTAATATAAACACTGAAATGTTGTAATGCAACACCAAGCTTAAAGTCTCCTTCTCCACCGTAGAATATTTCTGTTGATAAACGTTCAACTTCCTGGAAAAATATCCGATGGGTCTTTCTACTCCCCTGTTATCCTCCTGCAGGAGCACCGCACCAACACCCACATCACTGGCAACGATAACCACCTTGAAAGGCTTCGTGTAATCAGGTCTGGCTAATACTGGAGCAGTGGTTAACACAGTGTTTAGGCTGTCAAATGCTTTTTGACACTCCTCTGTTCACTGAAACTTCTTGCCCTTTTTTAACAATTCGGTGAGTGCAGCAGCCACACTGCTAAAGTTCGGCTCAGCAACCGTAGTAATGCTTCCTTTGTCGACGGTGTGGGAACTTCCCCAATTACTCTCATTTTCTCATCCCGTGGGGTAATTTGTCCATGTTCAATAACATGGTCCAGGAAGGTGACTTGAGCTTTGGCAAATTCACTTTTAGCCGGGTTTATCACCAAGCCTGCCTTCTGAAGTTGATTGAACAAGTCCGATAAATGCTGTAAATGTTCCTTTTCTGAAATGTGGCTGGAGCGCTTTTCATATCAAATGCTTTTCATACTTTGACTTGATATAGTCCATTTGGTGTTATGAAAGTCAAAATCTCCTTTGCTCTCTCTGACAGAGGTACTTGTCTGTAGCCTCTGAGCAAGTCCAACTTAGGAATGTAAGTTGCTTGTCCCAGATTTTTTGACACAGTCCTCCAACCATGGATTTGGTTTTGCACCAGTCTTTGTAATGATGTTGACTTTGCAATAGTCCACATATAACCATTTGGTACCATCTGGCTTTGGCACCATGACTATGGAAGATCTCCAATCACTGTAACTCACTTCAATTATGCCATCTTGGAGTATGCGCTCTTTCTCCTTCTGAAACTGTGCCAACGTTTGAGGGTTATGTCTCTAAGGATGTTGCTTAATCGGAACAGCATCAACTATATCTACATCATGCACAATTAGGTTAGTATTTCCCAGTTTATTTCTGCATCTCCCTCCATGTGATAGTAATAACTCTTTCAGATCATTTCGATTTTCTTGTGAAAGGTAACTCAATAATTTATCGCAATGTTTGACAACTTCCTCATTGTCCAATTTGATTTGAGGAATGTCCAATTCAGAATCCTCTGAACTTGGTTCTTCCTTCTGTGCTGTAATCATTAACACCTTCTCCTCTTGCTTTCCTTCCTTTTCAAAATACCTTTTGAGTATATTCACATGACACACTCAGATTCCTCCCTGTCTGGAGTCTTTATTATGTAGTTCACCTCAATTTCCTCTCTATTTGATACCATCCACTAAACCTTGTTTTAAAGACTCACCTGTTACTGGAAGTAACCTTATCCCCAATTGCAAAATTGTGAATTTTTGAACTCTTATCCACGTCCTGCTTCATTGTATGCTGTGATACTTTTAAATGCTGTCTAGCCAACTCTCCATCTCTATTTAATCATTCTCTAAAAGTTGACACATAATCCAAATGGGTAGTCTCTGAATTCTGACTTATTAATTTCTCCTTCATCAACTTTAACAGCCCTCTCACTTCATACCCAAATATTAATTCAAATGGACGGAATCTGGTTGATTCATTTGGTGCACCTCTGATTGCAAAAAGCACAGACGGAAGTCCCTTATCCCAATCATCTGAATAATCCTGACCATAAGCCCTCAACATGGTCTTTAGCGTTTGATGCCATCTCTCCAGTGCTCCCTGTAATTTGGATGGCACACAGTAGATTTGAATTGCTTTATTCCCAAGTTATCCTTGAATAGTTCGGATGTGAAGTTTGATCCTTGATCTGACTATATGTCTATTGGTAGCCTGTATCTAGTAAAAAAAATTAAGTAATTCTTATACAACCCTTTTTGCACTGATGTTGCGTAATGGGATTGCATCTGGAAATCTAGTTGACACATCTATTATTGTTAACAAATACTTATTCCCAATTTTTGTTTGAGGTAGGGGACCTCCACAATCAATCAAGACTCTTGTGCAAGGTTCCTCAAATGCTGGAATAGGTATTAAAGATGCAGGTTTATTACTGCCTGTGGTTTTCCGAATAGCTGCATTATATGACACATCTGGCAAAATCCTTGTGTAATCCAGGCCAGTAAAAATGTCTTTGTATTTTAGCCTGTGTTTTCCTCACTCCTAAATGACCTCCAAGTGCTAGCTCATGCACCACTCATAGCACCTCCTCTCTATACCTTAATGGCAAAACAATTTGATGAATCTCTGCCCATTTCTCATCTGCTTGAATATGTGATGGTCTCCACTTCCTCATCGAGGTATCATTTGTTAAGTAATGAAACACAGGGATGCAATCACTCTCCTCTTCTGTATATGCTTTCGATATAATTGTTTTAAGTTCTCATCTTTCTGCTATAACTCAATAAGCATAACAAAGCTAAAGATACTTGCATGTTTACCTGATCTGTCCGACTTACCCGATCAAAAAAAAGTCTCAGATAAAGCTATGTCAGCTTATTTAACTGTGCCTCTTGATCTCTCCTGATTCAACTTGTGCTTCTGTGATCTTATGATCACACAATCTGGGGAAATTCCTGGATCAGCATCCTTCATTTCTTCAGTTGCCTGAGTCTCAACTGGCTTTTCAACTAGAGTAGGTAGCATGCCTACCGGTGAATCAGGTATACCATTTGCAAGGACAAATTGTATTCCTGGAGCTGAGAGTTTGTCTAGTACTCCTACCACAAATTCTCCACTGTTCTGTGGACTCTCTAGCCTCACTTTATATATTTTTTTGTCTCACCATGAATTCCTGTTACCAGTAACTTTTCTGGTAATAGTCCCTCAGGATTGCATATCTCCTCATCCTTCAGCATCTCAGACTGAGAGGATCCTGCATCCCTTAATATTATAACCTCTCTACCTGCTACTCCTGGCCTATGTGAATAAATTTTACTCTTGCATGTATATTTTTTAAAACAGATCAGGCACATCCTCCTTAACCAATTTCTGATCATCTTGTAAACTCTGAGACAATTGTGTAACTTCTCTTGTGATTTTTGTTACTAGTTCAACAAAACTTCCAGGCTTATCTGGTTTTTCTACATCTGGCTTTTTCCTAGCCCACCAACACTGTGATTTCATGTGGCCCACTTTATTACAATGAAAACACCAGAGATTTCTAACTTGTTTGTCCCACTCAGGGTTTCTTTTTTACCCTGTGGTAACTATCCTTATGATCTTCACTGAGAAGTACCTTTCCCTTTATATGTGAGGATTTCTCTTTGCCCCAATTTCTATCCCTCATGGACTGAAATTGATTCTGGAAGCCAAAACATGTTTTATGGATCAGCTCATAATCATCAGCCACTTCAGCTGCTAACCTTGCCATTTTAACTCTCTGCTCTTCCACATGAGTTCACATTACTTCCTCACTAAGGTTACCTTCAACCTTTATCACCAGCCTTTTAAGCTAATTTTCCTTTTTAAGTGTTCAAAAGGTCTCTCTCTTTTTCCTTCTCTTCTGTTGCCCTCTCTTCTGCTTTTAATTGTAACGCAAACATTCATTCCTGCTGCCCTTTCCTTGTCTCTCACCTTTAACTCAAGCTGCTTCATTTGCAATTGAATCCTTGCCATCTCTATAGATTCTGATGGTTTCTCTAGCAAGTTTAAATGCTGACCTACTGCTGTAATTATCTCTCCTTTCCTCACAGACGCAGGCAGGTCCAATTCCAGCTTCTCTGCTAATTCCTGCAGCTCAGTCTTATTCACATTTTGCAAAACTTCCAAAGTCACCGCATTCACTTCCAGAAAACTTGTGGTGATTGAAAGATACATTACTATCTCAAGTTTTGTCTACTCAACCAAACCAACACCCAAAATAAAGATGCTAGCACCTACCACATGCTGTTTAAAATCCCACAAAGAGCCCCCAATTTGTTATGGACTAGGCCAGACCATAACTTTGCAATTTATTTTGGTAAGTGTACAGTGAAAATTACCCAGAATAAGTTAGCAAGGTTGACAATCAGATTTTAAAACAGACAAAAAAAATTCTCAAAATTACACAATGAAACACAAAGAACAGAAATAAAGAACCCCTACAGAACTCAGTCTATCCAAACTAGACTTAATTATGCTGTTCCAAACATACACAACAGTCCCAATAAGCAAAACCCTTTAAAACACAGTTAAAAAATGGAACCGATGCTTACAGGTTGAAGTTAGAAGGGCAGAAAGAGAGAGAGCCTGTTCACACAGTCCACTGCTGAGCTCCCAACTAGTTCTGGACTGAAATGCTCAGCCAGAGAGCTGACCACTCCCCTTCCATTATTCAGGTCACTTCTAAAACTTTGGCCTGAAATCTCATCTGTTTACATACAAACAAAAAGGCCTCTCAATACCCTTTAATCTCTGTACCAAACTAGTCTAATCGGAGGTCAGCCCACTTATGACCCTTTTGAAAAAAATCAAGGACACAGTATCCTTGAGAAAAGGAACAGCTTTTAGAAAAAAGGGAGCAGCTTTGTGACACTAGCCACTTTCAGCCTTCTTAATATCCATCTCTCTCATTCCAGAAGGAAAACAGCCCATAATAATCAAGACTGGTGATGTGCTGCTCTGTGTACAGCGCCTTATCCTGACTCTGACCACCCTGAGCAGCTGATTGACCGTGTCTAAGCCTGAACTGGTATTAGACTGGTTAGCCTTGACTAACTGTGCTGGGATTCCTTGACTGAAGGCTATTCCCTTTTGACCTAAAGGCCACTGACAATGACAAGCTTCCTGCCCTTGCATCAGAGCTAAATGGCAAGATAAGACAGTAGTATGGTCCTGGTATCTCTGGCTGAGAGGGCAATACTCGAAAAGTTAATGCAATGCAAGGCAGAAAAACCATGAGCATCCAGGACAGTTCAGATTGAGTGAGCACAACAATAGCAAGTGAACATCTCGGAGATCCAGCCTGGTGCAGTCCATGAGCACACAGTGTCCTTGCTGCAGCATCACAATGAGTCACAGGGGCAGCCCAAGGTGTAGCATTGAAGGGCAGAAGCACCCAGTAATTGGATCAGAGATGTGCTATGAGGGTTCAGACAGACTGCTACATGTCAGATGCCAGTGTGGACACAGGGTGCATTTGGCCAGTGGACATGGAGATGTGAGATGTTGGTGCCCGGTGTCCAACCTGAAGATTCTTCAGAGCAAGCAGCAAGCTCAATCCACCCATGCTTGGCTTCTGGCTTCCACGTCGTGTTTTCTCCAGCCAGTTTGGTCAGATAGGGAGCTGAAAGTTAATGAGGCAAGTCAGGCAGTTATCAGGGTGTTTATCAAGCAACTATCCCCTTTAATTGGCAGTTCGTCACTGCCTAAGAAGAATCTCACCACGCCACTTGTCAAAATCATGGAAGGTGGAGTGAGCTATGTCCAATGTAAAGATTAGTGTAGCCAAATTCTCATCTGATTCTGTCTCAAATCTCACCACAGACTATGTTGCTCAGACACCTACAAGATTCTACCCCAAGTCTTTGAATATTTCTAAGGTACAGGTGGATAGGTCTTTAATAAGCAATGGGCTAAATGGTTATTGGGGCTGGGGGGAAGAGGACAGGCAGAAATGTGAAGTATTCAGATCCACCATGATCTTATTGAATGGTGGAGCCAGCTCCTCATTTGTATGTTCACACGTCATTCCTGTGACTTTCTGAAACTGCTGCACTGTCAGCCCAAGGACAGAACTGGAAGAGTGATGGCTAACAGAAAGCTGGACTTTTGAAAACAATTCTACCACTAACAATGCAGTCTCCTTCTTTATGTGAGACACATAAATCAAATTGGCTTTGATTTAATGAGTATATCAATTATAATGAAGGGATGATGTATGAAGAATTTAATTAGGGCTCATGGTGTTGTTTAATGTGTCATGAACTGTGTAGGATTACTACAGTTTAAAGCAACAGGTACAATTATAAGTTGATATATGAACTACAAACGATCAAATCATGGAGTGATTCACTCATCATGCCTGTGCTGGGTCCTTAAAAGCTATCTGTTTAATCCTACTTCTGCTCTTTCCCCATAATCCTGCAAACTTTTCTATCCTTTTCAAGAACCCATCTAATTCTCTTTTAGAAAATACCATTGAACCAGCTTGCACTTTCAGCTAACTTCTCATAAAAAAAACTTCCCCATCTCCCTTTTGTTCCTTTTGTCAATATTGCACAATATTGTAAATTCCCTTTGGTGCAATTATTTCAAAATCACCTTTTGTGCAAACACTGGTACTTGTTGTCTATGTAAGATGTGAACCAAAATCTGGCCCCAGTGCAATCAGCACAATAGAATAATGTGTATAGATCACATTGGAGGAATGGTACTGATGTTTATAGATAGAATCCCTGTAGTGTGAAAACAGGCCATTTGGCCCATAAAGTCCACATCGATCCTCCAAAGAGATCCTCCGAAGACCCTGCCATCCAGATCGTCTGCCCAATCCCACTCTCTCCTAACCCACCCAGCCTGCACATCCCTAAATATTACAGGCACGTTAGCATAGCAAATCCACCTAAGCTGCACATCTTTGGACTGTGGGAGGAAACGAGCACCTGGAGGAAACCCACACAGATACAAGGAGAACGTGGAAACTCTATACTGGCAATCATCTGAGGCTGCAATTGAACCCGGGTGCCTGGCACTGTCAGATATAAATATTCGTCTGAGTGCTGGCACCTTAGATGAGAGAGTATGAATGATTAGCTCTCAAAGCTAGACTGTCATGTGTCACATAATTTGTATAAATATTGTGTAATAGGACAGACCATTTTTAATTTACCAGTGCCGATCTTAAAGTCTACAAAGCTTTAAAGGTTCATGCCCTATACCACAAATATTTGCAAAATGCTTAAAAAGGTATTAAGATGTAATATGAAAGCAATTCAAGACAAATTAGAGTGCATCAAATTGCTAGTTGACCTCTGTTAACTATCTTTTTTCTATAATACCAATTGTGATATTCTCACCATTGGGTAATATCTGCAAATCATTGAAGTGGTGGATTTGAACGTTCAAAACGCATTTGGATAAGTACATCAATAGGAAAGGTTTAGAGAGATAAAAGCCAGGAGCAGGCAGGTGGGACTTGTTTAGTTTTGGATTACGTTCGGCGTGAGCTGGTTAGACCGAAGGATCTGGTTCCATGCCGTATGATTCTATCTACACAATTGATAGTGAAATCCTTTTGTTCCCAATCCGCATGGAGAGCTGGAGCTTTCTTCATTCTACCAATGTTGACTTCAGGGTAATGTATTTGAGGTATCTAGGATAATGGAAGAACTCAACTTTATCCAGTGCAAGCATAACATTTCAGCCCTTAAATACAATACTGGAAAGACATAGACATCTTTGGCTGAACCAGCATTTATTACCCATTCCTTAGTGCCTTTGGAGAAGGTGGTGGTGAGCTGCCTTCTTTACCATTGCAGTCCTGGAGTGTAGTGACAACCACAATCTTGTTAGGGAAAGTAGTAACAGGATTTTAACCCAGTGACAGTGAAAGAACAGCAACATATTTCCAAGTTAGGATGGTGAGTGGCTTGGAGGGGCGCAGGTTGTGATGTTCCCATGTACCTGCTGCCCTTGTCCTTGTAGATGGTAGGAATCACAGGTGTAAAAAGGAGGAAACATTTACATTCAGATGAAGCAGAGCAAGCAATTAGAAAGGCAAAGAGTAGGTTAACTTTGCTACAAAGGGCTTGAAGCAATCATACAAGCTATTAGTGAGGCCACACCCAGAGTTGTATGTTGTTTTGGTCTCCTTAATAGAATGCATTCTTGGCTTGGAGAGGGATTGTACTAGTTCCTGGGATGAGAGGATGATCTCACAAGATAAATTTGAGTTAATGATGTCTATATTCTCTGTAGTGGTAATCCAAATGAAACAAAATATTTAAAGGAGTTTGAAAGGGGAGACGCTGAAAAAAATATTTTCCTCCTGGCTGAGGAATCTACAATACAGGGTCACAGTCTCAAGTCAACTGTTTAGGAAGAGACCTTTCTTTGTTCAAATGGTTATGAAGATATGGAATTCTCTAGCCCAGAGAGTTGTGAATGCCCAGTCAGACAGTATATGCAAAGCATCAACAGTGTTAATGTGGGATCCAAGATGACGGCGACTTAGCAAGTCTGAGTCTATAGTACTCCTCCCAAGATTTGTGCAAAGTGGGCCACCCGCCTCTACCACACTTACCAAATGATTTAAAATAGCTTTTACTTAATGTAGTTAGTTGCACAGTACTAAATTTAAACAGTCTACTCTCCTGTAAAAATGACTAGGGGGAAAGGAGCCTGCAGTTCTCAGCAGGGAGGAGCCCCTCCCCCACCCTCCCCAGCCACCCCGGGGGACTTACCTACAGTGGCGAGCCTTGTGGAAATAATCTCCAAACTTGATGTGAAGATCGATGCTTTCATTGAAGAGTCTCAGAGCCGATGGGACTCACTCTTGGCCGCGCTACAAAAGCACGACCAAGACATCGAGGAAATCGAGCGCCGAGTCAGAGGGGCGGCGTTAAAGGCCACGACCTCCGAGGCCATTGCAGAATCAGCCTTGGATCGGGTCTGGACTCTCGAACAGCACGTCTGGACCTTAGAGAATCACACTCCAAGGTCATCGAAAAAATATTCGTTTGCTGGGCCTTCCTGAACGGGAAGAAGGCCAGCTTAGTGTTCCTCGAGCAGTGGCTTCCACAGCTGTTAAATCTGGAGGCTAGATCTGGCCAGGTAAGGGTGGAATGGGGCTACTGGGTTGCAGTGCATGGGCCTGGCTCGAACCACCCCCCCGCCCGGTCCTGTTCTGGCTGCAGAGCTACAAAGAGAGGCAGATGCTCTTGAAAGTTTCCAGAAATCTTGGGAAAGATCCCCAAGCCATGATTTATAAAGGATCCAAGATTATGTTATTTCAGGACTTTTCCCCAGCTTTGGTCTGAAAGAGGAAGGCATTTGACGAAGCGAAGAAGTGCTTAAGGGACTTAAATATTCAGTACTCCTTGCGCTATCCAGCTATGTTACTCTTCAGCCATGAAGGGTCCGTGTATAACTTCGGATCGCTGGAGAAGGCCAAGGAATTTTTGAACTCTCTTAGATAAATTGTAAGAGTTCATTGATGTTGTTTTGCCCTCCCCCCCCCCCCGGTTTAGCCCCCTTTTTTTCCTTTCATTACCTTACTGTTTAATATTATCTCCGGGGGGTGGGGAGAGGGGTTTAACTCATTGTTAATTCTAGCTCAGTAGTATATTTGAATTTTCTTTATCCTATCATGGGGTGCCTGGGTCAAGGGTAGGGCACTGGTTGGGAGAGGTTATGATGGGCTTTTGGAAAGGAAGTGATGCCCCCTGGGAACAAGGGGGAAGATCTCCGTTTAAATAAGTTTTATTTTTTTTATTTAGAAATAGTTTTTTTATTATATTGATCTGAGTGTACTAAAGACCCTTTATTTTTGTGAATTTTATATGCTCTATGCTCGGGATGTTTTGGATAGGGTTTCTTCTCTCGAGCGGTCTCGAACTTGCCCGATGATTATGGTTAATCAGTCTATTAAATGGTGCACCTGGAATGTCACGGGGAGTAATTCACCAATCAAAAGGAGGACAATAGTATCAAACCTCAAGAAAGAAAGAAAGAATGATATAGCTCTCCTTTAGGAGACATATTTATTGGATAAAGAACACCTGAAATTATGACAGGGAAGAGATTATTTTCCATTCTCTCCTTCTGTGCAAGGAAAAACATTTTGGTAAACTGGGTGGCTGAGGGCCCTCATGGACTTTCGAATTGGCACAGAATTCTTTTGGAATATACTCCCCCTGACTTCCTTACAAATATGGTGCACCAAAAAAAAACAAATTATTCCACAAAATATGGCAGCCCTTCTTGAAATACACAAATATAGGTATTTCGGTTATCCTAACAAGGGCCTTTATTTAATTGAGAGGATGAACCTGGCTGGTCCGGGGCTCCTTGGGAGAGGAATCCCGCACGAATACGGGTTTTGTTATGATCTGATGTGAACACATTCCGAGCATGTATCTCACTACTCAATTTCTGTGTTATCCATCGTTTATTTTTTCTCTTGAATAATGTAAGAGATTTAATCATACACTCTGGTTAGTTGTAGGTTACATGAGTAGTAAGTTGAGTTTTGGTTTGTTTTCCTCTTGGTATTTCTTTTTTTTCTGTTTGATAGATTTTGGCTATTATTTATTTAAGATTTGATTGTATATCAATGTTTATACTTGGGGTTTATTTTAAATTTTCTTTGTTTTTACACGTTTACATGTTGAATTTTCAATAAAGATATCTATTAAAAGAAAATGTTAATGGGTAGATGGGGAAACTGAGAGAAAGGCAGAGTAAGAAGTAGAAGATTCAGCTACCAGCAGAGTCTGTGGCCTTGTAAATGGAGTGAAGAGTCAAGAGATAGTAAAGGTAAAGCTGCCAGGTACTGGGAGGGGGGGGGAGCAGGGCGGGGTTGGAGAGGACTGGTGGTGGGCTTAACCTTAGCATCAGCACACCTCAGGTGAGGGGAGAAAGAGTTTGAAAAGCAGTATCTTTCATGATAACCTCATGGGATTGAACCCACACTTTTGATATCAGTCTGCACCACCAACCAACCCCCATGTCAGACATATATGTGTATGTAGCAGAGGTTTTTTTAAAAAAACGGGGATAAGTGAGAGAAGTTGTACAATAACAAGGTAAGTGCGAGGATGCATAGAAGTCCAGAGGCTATGGCTGCCTTGAAGCTCACAAAGCCAAAATTTAGCTTGTGACTCCATATGGCGTTGTCACCCCTCACTGATCCAAATCATTAAACTGGCTTCAACTGTGAGAAGTGAGCTCCAAACCAAACTGGAAACCCAGAACAATTTACACATTTGGAGTTGATTTTCTTTCTGTTTGAGTCTGTCAACACAAATATCATAGCGCCAATAACTGTGAACAGTTGAAATTATGTCAGATGACAATCAAAAAGCAAATATTGTTAAGTGCCTCCAGAACAAACTGTCCTGGGAGGAACTTGTTCTGCACTGTCAACCAATTTTTTTTTGCTTTTCATTTGGGAACCATTAATAGGTGTTAAGAGGTGAACTTGTAAATAATCGTTCAAATTCTGCAATCTGACTGCTTTCAGTAGTTTGGAAGCACAGCACTGTCAGTTTCAAGCTGAAAGATTACCCAGTTTTTCACTGAAGTCCTCCAGTGTAAATATTGCAATAATCTAGAATTGAAAATACTAAAACAAAAACACGCCATAAAATCTAGCCGAAGTAATATTCAACAGAGCAAAAGTTCAGATTTAGTGGGGACATGAAACTGTAGTGTGGGAGGTCAATTTTATTGTCATTACTGGGGGGGGGTACAGCAATTATCTCCTATTGAGTTACACTTCCTGTCCAGTCTGCAGGATGTTATTAACAACTTGAGTTACACTTCGATGACAATGTTGTTAATGTACAAGAAATGGCATAGAGAAAATATGTTGAAATATTTTGTCCCTGAACATGGCCTGAAAAATCAACGAATGCATGATCTGGTCATAAAAGTTGACTTTTCAGGAGCACAACAGGCAGTGGGAAACCAGAAAATGTTCACATCTATAAAGACACCATGTTATTGCTGAGTATGATTTATCGGTAGACTTTATCGGTATAATGACTGATAAACCTCCCTGAAACAGAGGCAGAGGTCCATTCAAATGTCACAAAACACTGACATAAGATGAAACAGTTTTAGAACTGATGAACTCCTGTACTGGTGGTCACTGTTTCAAAATGAGAGGGAGAAATGAAAGGCAGAGAGGGAGAAATTCTCTCACAGAGGTTAGTGTCTCTTTGGAACTCTCCTACACAAAAGCCATTGGAAGCTGACAACTTGAATATTTTGAGGCAGATGTAGCTAGATTTTGATAAGGGGGTGAAAGGTTATCAGTAAGTGGGAATGTGGAGTAATCAACTCAGTTATGGTCTTGCAGCATGATAGAATAGGGCTCAAAGAGCTGAATGATCTTATTTTGCTTTAAAATTTGTATATTGTCCATTTGCAGTTCCAGTGAGCTTGGTATTTCTCAGTTTGGCTACAATTAAATCCACAGGCAACTATTAAAAGGCTAAAAGAATTATAATTCTTTTTTGAGGTGCATTTTTTACATTGGAGTTCCTTTATTAATTTTGACGCTGTGTTTGGTTTTTCACTTATTTCAGAAGAGAGAACTTTCTTTTCCCCCAGCAGCTCAGTAGAATCGAGAGTTTGGTTCAGAAGGGACAATAGTTTTCTCTGAAGAGGGGAACCAGTCATTCTAGCTGAAGGGTTGTCTGTTTGTGGAGCTTCCAAACCAGGAGAGTTTGTATAAAATTCTTCAATTAGTTAGAACAGAGAAAGTTTTGGCCATCAGAATTGTGAAAAGTTCATGGCAATAGAATTGGAAAGGAATTAAGCAGTTGAGTAAAAACATTAAATAGTTGACACACAAGCATACTTCTCTGAAATTAAGCATCTTGAAAAGGATAATGTTGGGAAATAGCTTGAAACTTTGTTTTGCAGTTCACATTAAGATCTTTCTATCACATTGATATAGTATTTAATGCTAAAAATCACAACACCAGGTTACTGTCCTACAGGTTTACTTGGAAGCACAAGCTTTCGCAGCGCTGCTCCTTCATCAGGTAGCTGTGGAGCAGGATCATACGACACAGAATTTATAGCAAAAGATCACAGTGTCATGCAACTGAAATTATGTATTGAACAAATCTAGCTTGCTGTTAATAATGGGTTGCAGGTTTCAGTTCATTAATATGTAAATCCCAGAACTTCTTTTAAGTCACATTCCTGAGATAACTTGTTTTATAAAAAAAGTGACATCTCAGCTCAGACAATGAATGCATTAAAAGGTGTGAGGTTAGAGTCTGGCTATATCCTAATCTTGAGTCAGACTAGTTCTATTTGCAAAGTGGAATTTATAAAATATTACATGGATTGACTGCCTGCAGACCGCGCTTTTTGAGTATTCTGGGATATGACTTGTTCAGTATTACGATCTTAGAATAATGAAACATCCCAACGAAACTCCTACAGGTAACAAGATAGGTGAATGTGTCAACTAATCAGTCTCTATCCTAATGGACACTTCAATCATTTATGCATCTAAAAATTATTACACTTATCATTTCAACCATTACACCAAACTGATTTGGCCTTCAGCCTCCTAATTATGTAGTTCATGAATACCAAATATAAATGCATTAGCATCTGAAAAATAGATTAAGCATATTTATTTGAATTCTTCTGTTATATCCATTAGAAAAGAAACATTTATTTTCTGTAGGCCACACGTATAGATCTAAAGATTCATTTAATGCTTCAGATTCATTACACTATTCATAACCAATCTTCTCTTGTATGTCTTCCATTTAACTCTAATGCCTTTGATTCAATCTGCCAATTTTCATAGGTCACCAGAATTGCCCTTTAAATCCAGTCATTAGATGTAGATTAGACATGATCTTAAGAGAACGGCAAAACAGGCTCAAGAGGCTTATATGATCTACTCTTGCTCCTATTCCTTATGATCTAACAGTCTAGATTAGAGTGGTGCTGGAAAAGCACAGCAGGTCAGGCAGCATCCGAGGAGCAGGAAAATCGATGTTTTGGGCAAAAGCCCTTCATCAGGAATCCATTCCTGACCTGCTGTGCTTTTCCAGCACCACTCTGATCTAGACTCTGGTTTCCAGCATCTGCAGTCCCCACTTTTACCTTATGATCTAACACCATATTCATGTGTGCTCTTAGTCAAATATCATTTTGAATGTTAATAGAGCAAAACACTAAAAACAGATGCAATCACAGAAAATTTATACGTAGGTACTGCAGGTGACTAAGGTGGCTAGTGAAATCTTGATGTTTATTACAAGAGGAATTAAATCAGTGTTTCTAAAGCTCTACTGGGTATTAGTAATACTTGGAGGATTGTGCCTAGTTTTGATCTCTTTATTTAAGACAAGGGGTGCACGGTGGCTCAGTTGTTGGCCCTGCTGCCTCACAGTGCCAGGGACCCAGGTTCGATTCCAGCCTCAGATGACTGCTGTGTGGAGTTTGCACACTCTCCCACACTCCAAAGATGTGCAGGTTAGGTAAATTGGCCATGTTAAATTGCCCATAGTCTACAGGGAT
The DNA here is from genome assembly GCF_047496795.1 of Chiloscyllium punctatum. Taxonomy (NCBI): domain Eukaryota; kingdom Metazoa; phylum Chordata; class Chondrichthyes; order Orectolobiformes; family Hemiscylliidae; genus Chiloscyllium; species Chiloscyllium punctatum. The sequence goes on from NC_092749.1 coordinate 111,741,804, forward strand.
GTGGGGATGTGCACGTTTGGTGCATTAGTCAGGGGTAAATGTAGAGGAATGGGTCTGGGTGGGTTTCTCTTTGGAGGGTCAGTGTGGACTTGTTGGGGCAAAGGGCCTGTTTCCACACTGTATGGACTCTGTGATTCTATAAATGGTAGGTTACTAGATGCTCAGAGGAAAAAGGAATCTTGAGTTGTTTGCCCACAGATCCCTGAAGGCTGTTAAAAAAAAAAGTTGGTAGGGTGGCTAAAGCGGCACATGGGACATTCCATCATTCATGACAGGGATCACAAGAGCAGGCAGGTCATGTTGCTTTCTTCAGAGCAAAGGCGGCTAAGGAGGCACTTGTCTGAGAGGTATAAAATTACAAGGGGCATGGATAAGGTGGATAGAAAGCAGTGGCTCCCTTTTTGAAGGGTCAATCACGAGGGGGCATAATTTTAATTCCTTTTCTCCAAAAAAAAACAATACAAATTTTATTTCAATGAACGTGCTGAATATTTTTCAGATTTCAAAATTTGAAGTTTCGAAATAGAAAATTCTGCAAGCCGAGAATAATATTCTGTGAGCACAATTCTTCCTAAGGCAAGGTGAGATATTTGGGAAGAAGCTCTTGGCAAAAATATTCATTCCAAATTTACATTTCTGGGAAAGACCAAGACTTTTAATTAAAATCTTTAACGGAAGCATTAAAAGACACATTAATAGCTAAATGCAATAACTCTGTTGTGGATTGTGCCATTTAAACTAAAAAATTTTAAGTCTAATTCTAAAAGTTAGTGCAAGATGAGAAATTCAGAAGTTATTTTGAATGATTGTATCTCTGATGGTTGTAGCAGTTACTGTGTCTCAGTAATCACAAGTATTGTAGATATTTTAGTAGTTGCCAATGAGCCACCACATCCTCATATAACAAATTTAAAATATGAAGTGAGCCAACACAGCAACTCAAAATAGCAAGACAATTTGTACATAGCTGAAAATGATGTTTTGTTGAAGTTTTTTTTTTGCCCTGCATTATTCAGGATAATTAGCAAGAATACCAATTCAACAGGAAGAACACCACATACTGTACAGGAGGAGAATACAGACTGGTTGGTAAGTGGGCTCTGATTGGTTGACATGTTAATGATGTCTGACACTGCTTGCAAATTGCCCTGATGAATGCAAATTGAAACGTTTTGGCAAAATGTCTTTCTTTAGCAATAATCATTTCCATATTACCAAAAACATTAAGTGCATACTGTATTGACAAATCTGTACACCAATTATTTTCCAAGCCAGCTTCATTTAAACAAAATTCAACATTATAAAAATAATTATTTCAAATATATATCCAACCTACAAGGTAAAAAGATGTTATGATTTTAACCTATTTTTGGTTTATCTAGAAGCAGTGCACATTACAGAGAAATTCAACTGCAATCAACGATACTGCTTTTAAATAATGGCCATGAGCACGTCACACCAAGACAAGATTTCACTTTGACTTTCTCACCATACCACTGCTGACAACTAAAGAGCCTTGCCACGTAGAAGGAAATTGCCAGATTTACTGGGGAGATAGACAGGAAGGGACTCTGAAAGTGTTATTTCACTGGGATATTCACCAAATCCATAAAGAAAGTTGAATTTGGAAACATTTTTAAATTAATACATTTCTATCCATTGCTATGCAAAACTCAGCATTTATAGCGACTTCCCAGATCTAAGTCCATTCAACACGAACAATGGCATTCACCTTTCCATCAGTTTTAAAACCTGATGAATGGCTTTTGCCCGAAACGACAACTTTCCTGCACCTTGGATGCTGCCTGACCTGCTGTGCTTTTCCAACATCACTCTAATTTTGACATCAGTTTTAAAACCCTATTAATCTATAGGACCATCATCAGCATCAGCCTTCTCTTCAGTAGCAGTACTGTTACAAATGCACATCCAGCTGGTGATCAACAGGAATTCTATTACTGGGGGGAATAGAAGGAGGAGTGCTAAAAGCCCCTTATATTGAGTGCACACTGCAGAGAACCCACAGAGGTTAGTTTCAGAGTCACCTTGGTGGTTAGGTAGTCAAGGAGAAAGTGAGGACTGCAGATGCTGGAGATCAGAGTTGAGAGTGTGTGGTGCAGGAAAAGCACAGCAGGTCAGGCAGCATCTGAGGAGCAAGAGAATCAGGCATAAGCCCTTCATCAGGAATGAGGTAGTCAGACCCACACCAACCATAGAGGAAGGATGGTTACCAAAATCAGAAGTTGAAATTAGCATTAGACACCTCAATGCATTAGTGCACCACTCCAATCTGAAGCAGTTCAGCCAGATAAGCCTAGACATCCCTTTCAGATTCCAGGAATTCCATTGACACCAGAGCAATTTGTGGGCATTTCTGTAATCAAATCAGAACTTTGAAGTCAGTCACATAGATTTTTTTTCTTTAAATTTGTTTTATTGCTTTACATCTGAACTCAAACAGACTGGTTGCTGTAAAAATGCACACCTAAGGAGGTATTAGGCATTCAAAAACAATGTGCACTCTGGCCAAAAAACGTATATTCTTCACTGCCTCTCTAGTACAAACCAGAGATGTTTTGCAAATTTTACTCAGTAGTTGAACTTAATTCCAGTGGGGCATGCTTGAATCAGTTGACAAATGTGGACACTAACTCCACAGTAAAACTTCAAAACTGCTTTATGTTTGGCTCTTTCCTGACCTGTCATTGAGGTCCTCTTTAAATGAAAGACAAAACTAGACTTTGCACTGAAGTTGCCAAAACCGGAGGACTCTTGTGCTAGCACATGTAGCTTGCTAGGACGACTAAAAAGCCCAAAAATAATCCCCTTGTTTTCACTAGTACAATGGTAACAATAAACTGAAATATCACTCCTTAATGCTTATCTAGCAACAAGCAAAATTCTGAAAACTTTATGTCCTTCCCCTAACTATCCATCAAAGCAGACACTGAAAAGGCTCAAATTCCATTTCCAGAACTCAGTGAACTAATAATTTTAAAGTGACAGATGATTCAAACCTAGATATGAATTAGTAACAAGAGGGCAGTCATGTGATTCTGAACATAAAAAGTTAATTCAAGCCAATAAACGTCAGTGCTAGTGCAATCAGAAAGAAAACAGATTCGCTCAGTGCTCCAAGGTGAAAGGTACAAAAAACAAGTTTCATTTTTTATTTCTTACAAATCTATTAGCTTCTTTTGTTAGTGTTTCAATATCTTCATCACTATCTGAACTTGGCTCCCAATCAGAATCCTCATCAGTTGGTTCCAGATCCTCCTCTTCATCGTCAATAAAGCTATCATTCAGGTCATACTGGTTAGGTTCACCATCATCATCACTCTCACCATTCAGACCTCTTTTATCTGGCAGAAGAAAAACATTTGAGATTGACAATTATTGGCACATGAGGTAAAAACAATGACTGCAGATGCTGGAAACCAGATTCTGGATGAGTGATGCTGGAAGAGCACAGCAGTTCAGGCAGCATCCAAGTAGCTTCGAAATCGACGTTTCGGGCAAAAGCCTTGCCCGAAACGTCGATTTCAAAGCTACTTGGATGCTGCCTGAACTGCTGTGCTCTTCCAGCATCACTAATCCAGAATTATTGGCACATATTAGTTCCACAACAGAGCATTCACTACATATCAAGAGTTATACCATTGCAGTAGAGGGGAATGATGAGCTCCTATTTGACAACATTAATCCAACTTGGTCTTAAGCTTGCTTCTGTTTGCAGTGTGGAATTGTAATATTTCTTAGATAATTCTGCTCATAGCTTCAAATCTTGAAGTGTTTGTTGGATTCAGATGTATGCCTGTTTTCTATTTCCCAATATGAATTGACAATGCTGTGTATGGAGATATATTAGAATAATTGAGGATTTAGATAAGACATGTTGCTTGGCAACTGATCCTAACTGAGTTACATGCATATATGTTACTTTCTAGTGGACATTAAAAATTATTTACAAAATGGGGACACATAAATGAACCGTTCAGCTCCTTGAGCCCGATTTGTCATTCAGTTAGGTTTTAACCACTCGGAATGTCAACTCCCTTTACCCACTATTTGATCAGAATCTTTTGATGCCCTCACGTTAAACAAAATGCTGTAGACTTTGGTCTTGAAAACAGGCAGGTATATTAATACAAAAGCAAAAAAAAACTACAGATGTTGGAAGTCTGATGCCATGGTAGGTTTAGGAGGTCAAATTATTGAACTTAATATTTATGCAGAATTAAAAGATATATTCATCAATACACAGGATGTCTGAGACAACTATTAGAAATTTAAGCACATTATATTAGATAAATCATGAATAAGGGTATTTGACAGATACAAGATTTTTCTCTTTGTATATAACTTCTGCCATTATTTCACCAAACTGCGTATTAAGTAAACACAAAATTCACATTGAATGTTGTGCAGTCTACCAAACAAAGAATGTCATTTTATCCAATGTTGGTTTCGCTTTCACTTTTAACTCTATTTAATGTTTCGGGGTCCTTCTTCCACATCAAATTCCTGAAGAAGGGCTCATGCCCGAAACGTCAATTCTCCTGCTCCTTGGACGCTGCCTGACCTGCTGCGCTTTTCCAGCAACACATTTTCAGCTTCCACATCAAATGTCAAGCTAAGAATGTGGGTATACGTTAATTGGGCTCTTTAATAACAAGATCACCGTATACAATCAAACATACTGTTCTGTTCCATTGCCTATCTAATCCAAGAACACCAATTTTCTGTAACAAAAACTGAACACAAATGTGAACTGATTGGAACATTGTAAGCTCTCAGCATAACATCTCTAGACTTGTCCATTATTATTCGAATAAGATACCTTAACTATTGGCTTTTCTAATCCCTTTGTCTGAACACTGATAGTAATGGCATGTCTATGATTAATGTCGTATGACGATTTAAATCAAAAAAGTTTCCACGGCCTTTTAGAGTGAAAAATCTCCACATTTCTAGTACCCCTTTTTTATGATAAAGGGCTCAAATTTCATTTGTTATTGGTTACAATTTTGAAGACTGTACACTTTTGTTCTGAATTTCCTTAGGTGAATAAAATAGCTTCTCTTCATTAAGTCTAAATCTTGACTCCTTTTATTATTGTCATCATCTTTCAACTATGGACCAACTATTTTATGCAACCTATCCTCATAATTTAACTCTTTGAAGCAATGCCGTAATTCTAATACTGTGTCTAAAGCTGAACGTCGTTCTTCATAAGCCAGTTTTAAAAATGTATGCCATTATGAGATGTGGATATTGCTGACAAGGCGACAATATCGCCTGACCGTAACAACACCTTTAACTGAGAACCTTGATAGGCTATTTCAGAGGCCTATTGAGTACAACCACATTGCAGTGGATCTGGAATCAGATATCCACAAATGAGGCAAATGACAAATTTTGATTGCACTGGTTGAAGAATGACAATCTAAGTGTGATTTTTAAAAAACTCTTACCTTTTTGAGACCCTTTCCTCTTTGGTCTTCTGAATTCACTTTCTAAAATTATAATGTTATCAAATAAGAAAACCCAAATAACATGATTATAAATGACAAATTACAGCAATCTGAATTCTTGCACAAAATTCAACCAGTCTGAAGTAAATAACTATTTTTGCAGGTGATAAGGTGATGTCACTAGTTAATGCAGAAATCACATTCATTTATGACTGACTATAATGGTTTTGTTTACAAACACATGCAAGAACTGGTACCACAATGGGTTATGCTTACTATTAATTCATCTTTAGAGCCTTGGTTTGAACTTTCCACTGAAGAAAAAAACTTCTCTCTGCTATAGGAGCAAATTATTGCAGATGCTGGAATTGGTACTGAAAACAAAGTGCTGGAGATCACAGTGGGTCAGGCAGTGTCCATGGAGAGAACACAAGCTGGAGGGAGCAGCAATGGGGGGTAAGAAGGGGAGAAATGTGGAGTGAAACTGGTTGTTCTTTCCAGTCTGACAGTTAGACACACCATTTGTTCTGCAATTCCCACATTCCGATCACTTAATCTGCCTGATCAGGACCCTTTCTCCCCTAGCACTCCACAGCTTTGCCTCCCTGCTCCCCACCTCCCCTCACCACCCCACCACCCCACAACTTCCACATATACACTGATCCCTCCACACATCAGTTCTGATGAAGTTTCATCTAGACTCGAAACATTAGCTTGCTCTCTCTCCACAGATGCTGCTTGGCACGCTGTGATCTCCAGCATTTTTCATTTTCATTAATCTCTGCTGGCCTTGAGCATTTACACAGGAACCACGATTATCCAGCATTTGATTAACCGAACTTCGGATCATCCGAACAAGATTGCAAGGTCCCAATGCATGGCTAACTATGTTATCCGGTATTCGATTAACCGAGCGAAATACTCCCGCCTGTGTCCTTTCAATAATCAAGGTTCCTCTGATATGAAATGGGTTTCAACAGTCTTGAGACAACAACTTTAGCCCCGGGCACAAATTACAGCACTGGTTCTTACGTGGCAGCAACCTGCCATCTCCCTCACCGAAAGTGTAAAAGTGAACAGTGCGTAAAGGGGATAGTGAGAAATGGGGAAAAAAAGAAGTGATTGACGTGGTACAGACTGCTATTCTGAACCCGAGGTTAAGTCACCTCGTTGAAGAAATACTCTCCATATGGCTGTGATAAGCTTAGCCTGACTGTGTTGAATCCTGACCGGGAGTGCTTGAAAGAAAAGAAAAAGGCTTCCGCTTCTCCAGAGAGATATTCCATTCACTGCTCAGCATCAAATTAATCTTTATAACATCTTAATCATAAATATTTACATGTCTCTTAGATGCACATCGGTCTATATCGTAGCGCTGGTAATTTTACTTACCATTCTCTTAGAACAAAGCACACACTTACTTATAAACTGCAAGTGAAACTATGATTTATATCTATTTTGCTCAACCATACTATGCAATAAATGAATCAAAGAAAGGTACTTCTATCTATCTTGACTTAAAATGGAAGCTAGAACTGAATTAAAGTTTATTGGGAATGAATGTGACAACGCAGATGATGATGCAATTCTGATATCAGACAGAGACATGCTTTTGGGATCCAAAGACAAAAGGAACAGAACTATATTTTAGATGTGTAATCAGTATTCTCTGTTTCAGTATTTAAATAAAGAGTTCACCAGAACTCCTAAGATTCAACATCTTAAGTCGCACTCATATAAGGCGGAGGTAGAAGTGCCACAGAATCAGAGTGAGAACAGTCTGGCTAAGTACAGTATTCTCAAGAGTGCAATACAGAACTGATCACACAGAGCCCATTGTAGGCAGAATCCACCAGGGCAGAATTAAATACAGTGCAATCCATGGAATCCACAGATGACTATGTTTCATCCATGCATGAATAACAGTTAACAGAGAAATGGAATTGTGGACTTTTATGATGGCATAGAAAACTTTGTTATAACTGGCACCTTATGAAGTGGCACTCTTGATAAACCAGCAAAAATTACATATCTAAAATACTGGAAGTTTACTGTATTATTGCAACCTCCGCAATGTCGAGTGGTCAGTTGAAGGCGAGAGTGAGAAGGCATTCTGCGGGTAAGCTTTATTTAAGGTAAGCTTGTATTATTTAAGTGCTTTATGGTGTAAGCAATGTATAACAGTGATGTGCATCCTCTTGCATCACATTTCTATTATTTAGTCTGTGTTTTTACGTTGACCATGCGGTCCTCTTGAGCAAGTAGAATATTTGTCAACTGGCACATTCCTGGTCTAAGAGGTACTGGTTACGAAATCATTTGCTATAACATTATTTACATTTGAAATTCAGGTCAAGTTGACCTAGATTTGTCATTACACTAAAAAAAAGGTGATTGCTTTTCATGGCACTAAGTCATTTACTACTTTCTGAAATTGCTGTATCATAAAGGAGTATCTATAAGACACAGGAGTGGAAGTAAAGCCATTCAATGCCACTTACCCGCACTCTAATATAGTTCTGTTCCTTGCAAGGTCAAGAATTTATCAATCTCTGCCTTGAAGACATTTAACTTGCCAGCCTCCACTGCACACCGTGGCAATGAATTCCATAGGCTTGCCACTCTCTGGCTGAAGAAATGTCTCCTCATTTCCGTTCTAAATTGACCCCCTCTAATGCTAAGGCTATGCCCACGGGTCCTAGTCTCCCCGCCTAATGGAAACAAATTCCCAACGTCCACCCTTTCTAAGCCATGCATTATCTTGTAAGTTTCTATTAGATCTCCCCTCAACCTTCTAAACTCTAATGAATACAATCCCAGGATCCTCAGCCATTCATCCTATGTTAGTCCCACCATTCCAGGGATCATCCATGTGAATCTCTGTTGGACACACACCAGTGCCAATATGTTCTTCCTGAGGTGTGGGGCCCAAAATTGGACACCATATTCTAAATGGAGCCTAACTAGAGCTTTATAAAGTCTCAGAAGCACATCGCTGCTTTTATCTTCCAACCCTCTTGAGATAAATGATATTACATTTGCTTTCTTAACCATGGACTCAACCTGCAAAGAATCCTGGACTAGCACTCCCAGATCCCCTTTGTATTTTGGCTTTATGAAGTTTCTTGCCCAAAGTTTTGTTTTATGTCATCAGTGAATCATAAGGGCTCCTTCCATGGAAGTTTTCATGGAAGAACTGACAAGTTCAAACAAAGATTGCACATCAATTATCAGAAGGTACAATTAAACCTAATGTTATACCTGGAGTTGGAAAACGTGAAATAAAAGTCATCCTTGTTATTTGTTAACTTGTTGATATAATCTACTCATTATTTCCAGCATGTTGATGTTTGAAATGTCCAACTCAAAGTAAAGAAAAACTTTAAAAACATTTAAAATACTTTGAAAAATTACCATTTATGTTTGTGTGAAAAATGATAGGGATATAGATGAAAGCAGAATCAAATTTATTATAAACTTCTGTAGTTAGAGAAAATGTATAACAAAACCAAGATATCAATTAAACTTTATGGATACTGAAATCAATACCTGGAGGTTGCGTGTGCTTGTACTCCTTCTTGTGTTGGGGATTCTTCCTGTAAAGAAATGAAACACGTTAATTTATTAATTAAACACAATATATGCCCTAAACTGCTAACATGCTTCATTCTATTAGCCTTTACAAATGGTAGTAGGATTATTTAAACAGGACAGTGGAGTGATCAGAAATATTCACTGGCTACACTTTTCCAGTTTTGCCTTAAAACATTCACCATGTTTAACAATTTTATTTCCAATTCTATTCTGAAGGCATTTTATTTCTGTTGGGTGAAAGTCCCATAGGTTCCAATCTCACCCAAATTGCCTACATCGAGGGCTTTAATATTCAGCTCTCCATTCACATGGAGATCAACAAAGGTACTATTTTTGCAGATGCCACCTAGAGGAAAGCTAGGTTATAAAATATTGAAAAAACAATGAGCATAACGGGGCACACATCACCTCTTACAAAAGTGAGGTACTTTAGGGAACTCAAGTTCAGAGCGACATCCACCTAGTCCAGTTTGATTCTCTAGGTGAATTGTGGAAGAATTTGAGAGAGACTGTTTCCAAAATTGCCTAATATTTTCATCCTTTGTTTCATCGCTCCTTAGAGATTACAAGGTTTATGGGTAGCATGTGAACTGTATTTACCAAGATGTGGAACCTACTGCAGCTGTGTGGGACAGGCTGGACAGAACATAGAGTATTGACCTATAATTATAATTGACATCATATTTTTATGTAATTCATCTCTGAAAAGTAATGTTTCTCTGTGACAGTTTCACAATTCCTTGCAGCTATACTGTGTGATACCAGAATACATTGATAAAGTGTGTAGAACTGGTTAAGGTGTCAGTTTTGAAGCTGAAGTCAATCAGCACGAATGAAACTAATTTCAGCACCTCAATAACACTTTCTAGGAATTTGTTTTAATTTTACTTTGTATGTTATAGTAGATAGGTGCCTTTGAAGGTGGTCAAGTATATTCATTATGTTCTGTAAACATTACGGAGCAAATAACAACCATGCAGGTATAAAATAATTGTCTTCAAACTGCCATTTCTACAGAAAGAACACAGTCTTTTCATAGCAATAACTGTTAACTTCATCACTGGGCTAGGAGAAAGGGACATGGCCACTGTTAAAATAAAACCCATCCATCAAATCACTTAAGTGCTTGGCACCCGCAAAGTGGTGTTAAGTATTAACTGCACTTAAATGTGAATTGCACAACTCAAGGATGGGTGGGAATGCACAGAACATTTTCACCTGTATCTTAACAAGATAGGATTCAGAGTAGCAATAAGATGACTGGGTTGCCCTTATTTTGAAAAGTTTATAAATCTAAGTTAAATCAACAATTAATAAAACATAACTTCAATAGGATTGAATTTTCCACATGACTTGTCAGTTTCATGGTATTAGGGGATTCTGAGGTTTTCACCCATTAAGCGACCTAAGGAAATTTATCTATTAAAATCAAAATAGCTTTAAATTGAAGCGAATATACAACAATTTTTCTCTCCCCGCAAAATAATTGTTGTAGCATAAATTACTAACCTATAGCAAGCAGTACCAAAAGGACACTCTGGTTTGTCATCATCTTCCTCCTCACCTGCTAACTCCTCGTAATCAGGATCGCCAGGATGACTCAACTCTTGAAAATGCAATGGATTTTTCCTGAGGAAAAGGTGAGTTTATACATCATGTAAGAATAAAAGTGTTACAATTATGTAGTTATTAGGTCATTATAACTGAAACTTTATCTTCAAAATGAAGATAAATGAAGGGGGTCACTGATCTGTTCTACAGGTAGCTGACAGCAAGCATGAGCTGCTCCATTGCTAGAGTTTAAAGGGAGGCAGAGATTGTTTTAATTGGAAGATGCAGCAACATATTTAAGCTTGGAGACGGTCTCTTCAGTTTATAATGAGCAGACTGGTTTTCCTAAAGTCTTAGAAAAAAAATAGTAAATAGTTGTGCTGTGAATTATTCTTTTACTTCTAAGGTGAAATAGAAGTTCAGGTCAAAACAGTCCATTGCTACTTGAAATGAGGTAAATGAGTTTCTCATTGTTATGGAGAAGAAAACAAAGGCAGCCTGCAACCTGTTGTCAAAAATAGCTATGTGACAAATAAAGGTCTGTATGGTCAGCAGAAAGAAATGGCTACTGGCTATATGGAACACCATAGCCAGATGCAGGAGAATGGCAGAGTCTAGTCTATGGGGTGCATCCTGCAACAGTTTAGAGATTCCAGGTGGTTTGCTCTGGCATGTCCAGAGAAACACATCATCAGAATTGGCCTGACTGCCGGGGTGATTTAAGAAACTCTCTGAAAACAAAGGACAGCACTTAGAGACAGTCACCTAAAAGTTACTACACAATGAAGTGTGATTACGGAAACCTACTGGAAACTGTAGCAACTGTGGACTGTTTCCCAAGATGATTGTAATTCTTTGGACAATGTGATATCTGATGAATATACAGGGGAACGGCTGTAGTTAAAGAATTAGTCACTGCTAAATGAAAAAAGTGTTTAGTCAATAGCAGTTCTTCAATAATTTGTTACAGTAAAAACTTTACAACTTGGAATCTAGTCAGGTCATTCTTTCAGGTAACAAAACAGAAATATAATTTTTAAACACTGTCAGTCTCTAAGGAGACGGCAGCTTTATAATGTGAAAATGTCAAAATACTTATTATGTTACACAATAATAAAAGCCATAGATATAGCTAGAATTAGCAATATTTACACTAATGTGAATGCTTCTAAATGTGACACAGAGAGAGGTCTTTGGCTCAATGACTATTGTAATTAACTCTAAGCCAGCTCAGTGTTTAAGTCTCACTCTGGGACTTGGTCACATTCTGTTGCAAAGTTGTATGCCTCTCCTGCTCAGCCAAGATTGTGAGTTGGTTGCAGCCCAACAACCACCCTGCATTAAAAGGCTCCACCCACAGGTCCTTGATACATGATATAGTCCACAGCAAGTGTCTTCCACAAGACTGCAAGCAAAGGAGAGAGAAATGTGCTGCTTTTGCGAAACATGGAAAATCAATTTGCTAAATATTTTAAGTTGATAGTTCCATGTTGTGATTTGAATTGGATAGCAAGAGCATGCACACTTCTAACCATGGTAAATCCTTGGTCAATGCAGCATATTTAGGAGTGGCATTAGCAGGGGAAAACATTACCAAATTGCATAAAGATGTGGTGAACTCATAATCCCAACTAGAATGCATCTATAACTGAGTCACTATTCAATCAGAATACATCACACAGCCATTAAAACACAAATCAGTAAAAAAAAATTTCATTAACTGGTTTTATGTTTGAGGTTTGTTCGCTATGTGAAGTAGGTTAGAACGGTCAAATAAAACAGCAACGATGTCAACAAATTCATTAAAACCAGAGACAGTCCAGCAAGCTTTGTCTACAGCATGTAGGTTTTCCCATCTAGAATTCTCCAAAAACTCTTCTAATCAGACATTAGAAGTTTTCCCGATTAAATGGAGCACAAAATAACTTTAATTTTAAAATCAAGTTACACTCCATAAATGGGAATCTATATTTCTGCCTTTTATCTGTAGCTTAGGGGCTTCAAAAGTTTGTTTGCAGTAAATTCAAACTGATATTCAGACAGAGAACAAAACTCTTAACTGTCCTGCATATTGGCGTTTCAGCAAGACTTCCAAACTCTCAGGAAATCAAAGAATAACTATATTTGCACAGCGAGAAACCGTAATGATCTCCTCAGAAGACAGACACACGCTGCAACAGACAAAGTACTGTTGTCCTATACTTCCCGAGAACCAAATGACTACGCCATGTTCTTCGCAGTCTGCAACACATTATCAATGAGGATGAATACCTCGCCAAGACCTTCCCCATGCCACCACTTCTCACCTTTAAACAACCACCAAACCTTAAACAGATCATGATTCGTTGCAAACTGCCCAGCCTTCAGGACAATGCCACCGTACAAACCCTGCCACAGCAGTTGCTGCAAATGTTAAGAGTATCGACACAGGTAACACCATTACACATGGGAACACCTCCCACCATGCACGCGGCAAGTACTCATGTGACTCTCACAGGATGCAGGCAAGGACGGCCTGAGATATGGTATATTGGTGAGATCAAGCAGAGACTATGACTATGGATGAATGGACACTGTATATCAATCACCAGGCAGGAATATTCCCTCCCAGTTGGGGAACACTTCAGCGGTCCTGGACATTCGGCCTTGGTCCTTCGGGTGACCATTCTCCAAGGCAGACTTCGGGACAATGCAAATGTTGCTGCGCTGAGACTGATAGCCAAGTTTGGCATCCATGAGGATGGCGTCAACTGGGACCTTGAGTTCATATCACACCACAGGTGACCCCATTTCACGATGCACTCTCTCACATACACACACTCTCTCTTTCTCATATGCACACACATGCACCTCCCACACACACATCAACACTTGCACCCTCTCACACATATCCGATCACACACACACACTTAACCAAACTCACACACAACTATCACGTGCACTCACACCCACATGCACATGCTCAATCTGTTGCTGCAACATACCCACACATATAAGCTTATGGGGTGAATTTGTTTGTAATTGAAAAGAAGTTCTGGGGTTTACATATCAAAGAACAGAAACCAGCATATCCCATTATAAAAGATGAAAGAGTTAATCTAAGATTGTTTACTGTATCACATCTCCCTGACACTGGACTCCTTTGGCTATAAATTCTGTGAGCATGATCTTAACATCCACAACCACCTGATGAAGGAGCGTCGCTCCGAAAGCAAGTGCTTCCAAATAAACCTGTTGGACAATAGCCTGGTGTTGCGAGATTTTTAACTTTATATTTGCGAAGTGAACAGTCAACTCTTCAGAAACCCCAAAGAACCGAAGCCATAGACATTATGCTTTCTTGCAGTTTTCTCTCAGTTTTCATAAACCCAATTATTTCTTTGCCTCATTATTTTTCTCTAACTCTCATCATTTTTGCTCCGTTTCTTTTTAAGAAAATTACCATCTAAGTTAGTCATTACAATTTCAAAGTTGGATTGAATATTATGGATCAGTCTTCCCTTCATAATGCATGTACTACTTAATGCCAAAACTTTCTTAACCCTTTCTAAACCTTGCCTAGAACCGATTTTCTGTGCCATTTAGTATAGTCTTTAAGATACTTTTCCCAACCAGTGCACAATCCATAATCTGCTTTCTACTATTCAGAATTATCCTGATTTATTACATTTTGTTCTTCTTACATTTAGGGAAAAAAAATTCTAGAACGTGAACTTTATTTTAAAATTGAAGTGTTATTGATTAAACAACAACTGCTAGAACCAATGCTTTGAGAGATACTGCTCCCTTGTGGAGAAGTCAATATAAGATGCATTCCTGATAAGTTTAACTCCAGAGCTCCATTGTCAGTCAGTCATATGCAAATCTGAACCTTGAGACCAGGAAGGTTCACTTCCACATTAAATGTTGGGCCATAATATAAATCAACACTGAGCTGCAAAATATTTGCTAAGCTAGATATCTTAGACATCAAGGTAAAATCTACATGATGGACCGGAGCAGTAGCCATTATGAAATAAAATGCACATCTTTTCCTGGCAGTCCCACAGAACAAGAAGGAAACTTTCCAGGGAGTCTTTACAGAAGGAGGAGGCTATCACACTGCAGCAACTCACTGTTCTGGCTGACCAGAAACTCTCGCATTTATTTCATCTGACATAAGTGTACAGGCCGTTCTGCTATAACACGACAGCTGTGTTCTTCTGCAACCTTGCACTACAGAAAATCACACTGTGAAAAACTGCCATGGAAAATCACATTGTAGAAGATCACTAATAGAAAATCACTAAACCCATTCAGTAGAAAGCTCGCATTATCCAAACAACGTCCCCAATTATTCAATCGCGTTATACCCAATTTGTGCTGATCAAACATGCCTTATAGCAGAGTGACCTGTATTAAAAAGGATTTTCAGGGTGATGACCAACCTGACTGGCCACATCATATCTTCCATGGCCATTAAGTCTTAGAGCGTGACCTGAACGTGGGGTCTCTGCTTCAGAGGCAGAGACACTACCACTGCACCATAAGGCTTATTACTACAGCAACATACATCTACAGAATTCAAACAGCCAAGACAGCTCAACATTTACAGCACGAAGCTTTAAAGTTAAATAGTTGTTTCAAAATGTAAACAAAACAAAAAAAAATCCCATTCCTGGGCCAATGATTTGGAATTATATAAAGTCTTTATTCCCTTTAAATTCATTCTAGGAATGTGAGAACTAATGGCGTTTATTGTCAACCCATGTCTCTTCAACAGGCAATTCAGAGTACAACACTTTCCACCTCACCCCTTTACTGGTTGCCCTATTGGCTTCCCTCACTCTTTACCATATTTATCTGCACTTTTTCTGCCAACGTTGGAAGTTTTGGTTGTACTGGATTGCACTCACCTCTGTGTCATCCACCCCCAACATTATCACACCTGTACATCTTCATTCCAAGTTCATATCTGTTCTAAACATCTACATAGCCTGAAGGTAAACTCTCAATTGATGACCACATATATTTGCACCCTACTCTGCCAACATTGACTGCTCCAACTTATCCCACCCAGACTACATGGAAATATGGAAGACTGATCGCTTCCTTCACTTACACTTGATCCCAACTCTTGATGGAAGCTTTGTCTCCATTCCTGTTCTCCTCAACACCACTCCACAAGATCAAGAATCCATCTGTCTTCTTAGCCTTGAATATACACAGTGACCTAACCTCCACAGTCCTCTGGCACAAAGAATTCCATAAATTTACTACCCTTAATGAAGAAATTTCCCCTCAACTCAGTCTTAAATGTGAGATCCCTTAGTCTAGGATTATGTTCTCTCACCCTCAAGAGGTAACAGCCCTTCTGCATCTACTCTGTCAAGTCCTCTAAAAGAACCTTAAAAGTTTCAAGAAGGTCACCTCTCATTCCTTTATGTTCTAACAAGCACATACCCAACCTATCAACCAGTCCTAAGAGTCCCTCTGCACTTGGTATCAACCTAGTACTTGCATTCCAAACATTACCCATTCTCAAGGTTGCCCACTGCTTCACTGAGATCCCTCAATGTGATTTTTCAACCATCATTTCTAACTCCAAAGAGCCTTGATGTACATATCTTGAGTCACTGCAGTTTACATGTGTTCTGAAAGATATAATCCAGCAATTGCCTGAGATTCTTGTGCTAACATTACTGGCTCAGAGATCTGGCATCCGCTTGCTCTGGTTTCACTTAGATTTATATTCCTGGAGGCATTCATTCCCAATCTTCTTCACTTTCTCTTGAATTGTGCAACTTGTGTCTATCATATTACAAACTGTGCTCCCAATTCTAAGTTACCAGCATAGTGAAGCCAAAAGGATTTAAAAAAAAATAAATGTTGTGTGTAAATTCTCTTCTTCAGTTGCAAATTTTGCTGACAACTCCTATTTGAATTCCTGCTTTCACATCTTCAGCAGTTGCTACTGAATTTTCTAAAGTTTTTTTTTAATCATTGAAAAGCTTGCTTGATAACTTCCTTTAAATCTTCAAACGTAATCTGTTTCACTCCTCAAGCAAAACACAAAGATTAGTACTTGAAAGATGCAATAGATACAGCCATACACACATTTCTAAAATGTGATTATACTTATCTGTTAATATACAAATTGTTGATACCTGTAACAATTACTTCCATACATGCAGGGGGCTCTCCGAGGCTTGCTCTGCTCTACAGTTTGAAAAGTCTTTGTGCCTTCTGCTGCTCCTGCTTCATCAGGAGCTGGCCTGCTGCTTTTATCCCTTGTGTGAGAGGTCTCCAATGTCTGTGCACTCTTCTGCTCACTTTGTCTGCTCATCAATTCCACTTCTTCCTCCTCCTCCTTCTCTTTAACATTCATTTCCCAGTCACTTAGCTCATGGGACCGCTGAGAATCAAGACCGTGTCGGTTTTTGGCTTCCCCACTATCACCGACCATCAATTTGTAATTACACCTGGAAGGTCCATCGAGATTGTTCTTCTTTTCCTCTTTGCTTTTCGCATTAGCAGAATTTGCACCTGGAGTATTCCCTTCAGTATTGTTCTAGGAGACACAGAATTGTAGCCATCTGTCACAGAAGATATTTACTTATTTTTGCACAGAATTATACAAAATTGCATAAAGAAAATTTCTATGAAAGCACAATACAATGGATGCTGGAAATCTGAAATAAAAAGCTTAACTACTCAATTGGTCAGGCAGCAGCGAAGAGAGAAAGAGTCAATGTCTCAGAAATGGTCAAATTAGAGATCATAATTTCAAGCAACTACAAAGACAAAAACAGGAAAAGCCAAATAGAGGGATGATAAAAATGAACTTCAGACCAGATTTAAAACAAAAAAAACTCTCCACCTAACATGTCAACTTTTCATTGTATTTCTCGCATTTATCTTCTTCATCATAGTTCACTGCTTTCAAGTTGGTGACATGACAACCATATGTACATATTAATGCTGACTTGTTTGATGATAGAGGGTACACACTCAAAGCATCAAAATCATTTTCTCTTCAGAGATGCTGACAAGCCTGCTATACATTTCCAACATATTGAGCTTTTACTTCAGCTCTGCAGATATTCCTTCTTCAAAGTAAGAAAATAGATATTTTAAAAACCCAGTTTCAAAATACACAATTATAAATTTTTTGCCATTAAAAAAAAGTACTCTCAATAAAATTTCATCATAAGGAGCTGATTTTTTTCCCCATCAAGTTGCAAGCTCAGAAAACGAAATGATGAACACTTCAAGAATATTACAGAAAAATCCTTGATTAAGTAGGAAATTGAAATTAGGATTGGTAAAATTGGTAGGATTGTCCAGTTAAACCAAGATCCCGAGAATAGACTTTAAACTGGTCCCAGCTTGTTACGGCAAACATGCTGCTCATTCATTACTTTAATATTAATGTGAAGCATGCAGAACATAAATTATGAATACCATACCTTGCTTTGGTCTTCATCTTTATTTGGTTGTGTTTTCCTTCTCCTACCTTTTTTCTCCTGTGGTTGATCTGTTGCTTCATTCTCTCGGACATTCTCACCAGACTCATGTCTTTTTCTTCCTGGTTGTGTTACCTGAGTTTTTGTCTGCCCTGCATTACCTCTTCCCTGCCCCATTGCATTTCCTAAAGTAAAATGAAGACATAAAAAACCATGGATATGACAAAGTAGCCAAAAAATAACTGGAAATGCAAAGAAAGAACAAAGAAAATTTACAGCCCAGGAACAGGCCCTTCGGCCCTCCAAGCCTGAGCCGATCCAAATGTACTGTTTAAACCTGTCGGTCAATTCCTAACCATCTGTATCCCTCTGCTCCCCACCTACTCATGCATCTGTCCAGACGCATCTAAATGAATCTACTGTGCCTGCCTCTACTACCTCTGCTGGCAACACGTTCCAAACGCCCACCACCCTCTGTGTGAAGTACTTACCATGTGTACCCCTCCTTAAACTTTCCACCTCTCCTCTTGAAAGCGTGACCTCTCGTTATTGAATCCTTCACCCTGGGAAAAAGCTTGTCTCTATCCACCTTGTCCATACCCTTCATGATTTTGTAAACCTCAAATCAGGTCCCCCCTCAATCTCCTTTTTTCTAATGAAAATAAACTAAGATTAACAGGGAAAGATACTTTCCAAAGATAACAGTTCCCAATAGATTCTATCACTATTCCACAACAGATGCACAAGTGGATGGTATATCGCTAATATAATAAAAAGCATTAAATCAAATCTGGAAGGGAATGGCTTGTAAAGAAGCCATCATGATCATGCTGTGTATTGGTATCTGACAGAATTAACATATTAATGACTGCTATATGATTGCATAGCAACCTTATGAAAAATACAACAGCTTTTGTTAACAATCTCAATGATTAGAAACATTGTTAAATGTCGAAACATCTTGCTGCACCATTATGTCACCGGATCATCTCGGAACTGAAACTTTGATTACTTTCAACAACTCACATTTGTTTTTTTTTGACATACAGAAACATGACAGCACCCGATAGGGAGAAGCAGGAGGGTTACTGGGGAAGAGGAGTTGTTTATTCAATCCTTAGCAGAGATTTACTTTTTATAACAATGGTATTTTCCTGCAGCAAATAAAGATGTCCCTCCAAAGAACTCAACATTCCTCACTGTTTCTCTTAAAACTCAGAAATAAATTTATCTTATTGGAGATATGCACCTCCCTCCCTTCAACTGCATAACTGGACAAACCAAGAATAACGCCAAGGCAACAACTTAAGATATATTTTCTCCTTTCTCCATGTCCCATTTATTTATTTGAAATAAACTGTCCAGAATTCATCTCATCAGACAAAGTTAGTTCATGTGTTTTGTAATTTTTAATACATTGAGTAATGCTGAGAATTCACCTTCAATGATACTTTGATTAAACTAATGCTGGGCATTCTATTTGGATTTGCAGCATGAATTATAAAATATTATTTCAGAGATTTAGCTTGGAGCTATGTGATAACTTACTTGTGAAACTTGTTTATTTGCATGTCAATTCTTACATTTAACAAGTAACTTTTTAAAATTCAGTCTATTTTATTTGATAAAAGCATGTGGCGGCACGGTGGCACAGTGGTTAGCACTGCTGCCTCACAGCGCCAGAGACCCGGGTTCAATTCCCGCCTCAGGCGACTGACTGTGTGGAGTTTGCACATTCTCCCCGTGTCTGCGTGGGTTTCCTCCGGGTTCTCCGGTTTCCTCCCACAGTCCAAAGATGTGCAGGTCAGGTGAATTGGCCATGCTAAATTGTCCGTAGCGTTAGGTAAGGGGTAAATGTAGGGGTATGGGTGGGTTGCGCTTCGGCGGGGCGGTGTGGACTTGTTGGGCCGAAGGGCCTGTTTCCACACTGTAAGTAAAAAAATAAATAAATAAATAGCTTGAGATTGGTTATCAAGATCTTTCAGAGTGTAATTTTTAATTAACAAAAGACAGCCATATGTTTAAATTGCAATTTTCACAAAACGCCTACACTGAAAAAGGAATACACTGAATTGCTGAAGGCACTGGAGACTGCAAAGGCCCTGGCAACATTCTGGCAATATTTGTGCCCCAGAACTAGCTCAGCCTATTGCCAAGTTGCTCCAATACAGCTACAATACTGGCATCCACCTGACAATGTGGAAAATTGTCATGTATGTCTTGTGCACAAAAGGCAGGACAAATCCAACCAGGTCAATTACCACCCCATCAGTCAATTCTCGATCATCAGTAACAGATGAGATCATCAACAGTTCTGTCAAGTGACGCTTATGAAGAAATAACCCGCACACTGACTAAGTTTGGGTTCCACCAGGATCATGAAGCTTCTGGCCTCATTAAACCTTGGTACAAACATGGACAAAACAGCTAAACTCCAAGAGTGAGATGACAGTGACTACCCCGGACATCAACACAGCATTTGGTTGAGAATAGCATCAAGGAGCCCTAGAAGGTAATCAGGGGATTGGAGGAATACCTACCAAAAAAAGATGTAGTTGGTGGAGGTCATCAACACAGCCACTGGACATCACTGTAGGACATTCAAAGGATCGTACCCTAAACTCAAAAATCTCAGTGGCTTCATTAATGATCCTTACTCCATCCTAGCTCTGATGTGGTGATATTTGCTGGTGACTACACAATATTCAACACCATTCACGATACCTCAGCTACTGAAGCAGTCCAAATCTATGTGGGCTAAGACCTGAACAACATTCACGCTTAGACCAACAGGCAGAAGTAACATTCACAGAAGTGTCAGACTATGACCATCACACCATGATATTCAACAATATTATGATCAAAGAGTTCCCCTCACCATCAATATCATGCAAATTGCTATTGGCCAAAACTGGTCACTGAACTGGACCAGCCATATAAAAACTGCAGCTATAAGAGCAGGTCAGAGTTTAGGAAGCTAACAGAGAGTAATTCACTTGTCAGTCAAAGCTTGCCCATCATCCAAAGGCATGAGTGATAGAATGCTCAACAACTGCCTGTATGAGTTCAACCTCAAAAAACACCCAAGAAGCTCGACACCATTCAGGACAGAGTGGCAGTAAAGTGCGTCTATTACCTTCAACATGCACTTGCTTCATCACCAACAAGTGAAGGCAGTGTGCACCATCTACAGGACATACTGCAGCATCACCCAGATTCCTTCGACAGTACCTTCCAAACCTACAACCTCCGCTACTTAGAAGGACAAAGGCTTAGGAACATCACCACTTGCAACTTCCCCTCTAAGTCACACACAATCCCTGACTTGGAAATTTACTGCATTTCCTTCACCCTTTGAGGTAAAACCCTAACACCACAAGGACTGCAGTGGCTCAAGGACGTAGCTCACATCGCAGCAATAAATGTTGGCTTAGCCAACACCACCCAGGTCTCATGAACAGAGAAAAGAAAATGCTGCCAATGGATACACGTAGGCTGGGATTTTATCAGAGTGATGCAGGTTTCATCTAAGTTGGTGAACTCTCAGTTCTGTCTTGATGTAATCAAAATCCACTGTTGGGTCTTTGCTATGATTGAGGTTCCCAAATGTTCCATCCATCAAACAGAAGCCAGCAGCCTATCTCACTGCCAGTACAGCAGGTCTGTCACTGTTGGTGGCACCAACATGGCATCCCCTCCCCCACAGGCCAAATGTAAATAAAGGTGGGATGGGTGCAGGTACCAGGGAGCTGGAAGCAAAACCTGGGGATAGCTTTCAGCTCCCAACTGATACAGGGTTCCTCAGGATGCCTGACCATGCTGAACTCCCACCTGAGAAAGCTGCTGGGGAGACCAAGGGTTCTCTGAGCCATTCCTAAATGAAGAGCTGCCATGTAATCCTTGAGCATCTGTTCAGAAATAATAGACTTAAATTGGCTCATCAGTGATTCATCTGACATCCTGTCTCTGGTGGCTGGAATCCAAAATCACCCCCTTCTACTTTGCTGTAGCAGGAGACTGATGTAGGGTCTCTCCTAAGACGAGCTGGCCACTGTAGCCAAATGTTCAGCCACAACAGACAGTATTAAAATCCAGCCTATTGTTTCACCGTTATTTTTGTCAGACATTAAATTCCTTGAATTATCGACCTTAAATGAAACAGATGGAAAAAACAAGTTTTTATATATATATATATATAGAGAGAGAGAGAGAGAGAGAGCACGAGAAAATACAATGACAAGTTCTCTCATTTAACTATAACAAAAAAAGAAATTTAAAAATCCTAAGTAATGGAAAAGCCATTAAGTAATGTCGAGTGTAGTGTTTTGATCACAGTAAAGTCTGTTGGAAAATAAAATATTCAGTCCAAGTGGAATAGTATTACAGGCTATTATGCACAATTTTAATCTGGCAAAAGCTAGCTATTATTTGGTTTTCAGTTAAAATGAAAACCTAAAAATGGCTATAATAACTAATATCATTTAGAAACTGTTGGATATGCTTGACTGCAGCCTCACAATTGGCTAACCTTTCCGAAGGGAAAAGGACTTGTATTCAATAAAACAATTAGTTCTTTAGAGAAGAGATAGGGAATTCATAAGGCAATTCAGTTTTCTGAAAAGTATGTGTTTAAGAGTTTAAATATAAGAACACTACATTTTGTTTAAATAAATTGAATGAATTGCATATAGTCCCTCTCTAAACATTTAGTACAGAGCATGAAGATGCATAACCTTTGAGTGCTTGCGTCGCCTTCTTCACACTAATTACCTCATTATAGTATTGTCATTTACACACCGAGAGATGTATGGGATGGTGGCAATGTTACAGGATTAGTAATCTAAGGGGCCAAGGTAAATGCCCTGGCAACCTGTTCAAATTCCACCATAAAAGGTGATGAAATTTAAATTCAATTTAGAAATTTGGAGTTGAAGGAAAATGAAAGTAAGAGCAACTATGAAAAACAACTACAGATTGTTGTAAAAACTCATTTTGTCCATGAATCTCCTTTAGGGAAGTTTAAAAAGGTGTTATGCCTAGTCTGGCCTACATCTGACTCCAGACCTACAGCAACGTGGTCAACTCTTAAATGCCTTCTGAAATAACATTAAAGCAAAGTGTGTAACTTTACACTAGAATGTGATATGTCACAATGTCATGTAACTATCTCAAACGTACTGGTCTGTAGTCTCAATTATAATGCATCTTCAAAACATCTCAAAAATATATATCTTTGACCATTCTTTTCATCGCTTCAACTCCTCACTTCATACTCTCAGTCCTGTTTTCCTCACTTCTTTTTCCTCTTTCTTTGAAGTATTTCAGGACATTTATCCATTTAAACATACCTTCCAACCACAGGATTTGACAGGAGTTAGTTACATTGTCGAGTGCAGTGTCTGAGCAAACTTAAGCAACCTTCTTGTCTTGAGGCTGTTTTAAGTTGCTGCAAAGTCACTGTTGTGATTTTGGTAGTTGGTTCACTGTGGTTCAACATTCAATTCCAACAGATAATGCACATGGCACAATTTGGTTTCCATGATACAGAATTTTATTTAAAACGTCCTGAAGACAGTTACAAGGCTAGAGATGACGACTTGTCCTAATGATAGGATCCAGCTGCAGGGTCTGTTTTGGATTTTTCACTGGTATATTTCTTACATACTTCCCACAATTGATTATTTCTCAACATATATTTTAACGAGATCAGCACTGCAGCATGTTATCAATTTGCTGTTGAAGTAAAGAAAGCAACATAAAAGTACATAAAGCTCTGAAAACAAAGTATATCAAACTTCAGCTGCTGATCACCCCTATCTGCTGTTATTCTTTATGTATTCAAAACCACTAGAAAATCCCAGCAAATGAAATGCTGTGCTAAAGGATTTACATCAAAATATTTATACTATTCATCTTGCATATGTTTTAAAAAAAACAAAAACCCTTCCCTAAACAATAACCTATCCAGGAAAATTTTAGAAATCTGAGCCAGGCTAATTTGCTGACACAGTATGCTTCTTGCTTCATCAAGTGAATCATTTGTGTTTTTGTCTTCCATGCAGAGATATTTGCACTAGCAGCAAGCTGCTTCAGTTAAACCACAATTTCAAGTATTTTCATCTACAAAGGACAGATGTAAACAAGTAGTTGGTTGTGACTACTCTAAATGGTCATATTACTACAATATGGAACTATTTTTACACTGTATCATTTACTTTACTAATGAAATTTATTTTCAAATTGTATAATGTCAGAACACATGATTTCCAAAGAAATCTGACTTCATTCATTGAAGGTCAAAACCAGAAATAATATCTTCTTGCTAATACAAAGTCACCAAAAATAGTTTCCATGCTCCACATTATATTCTTCTCAAGATCCTTAGTGGACAGATCAGGTTGCAAACTACAACCTTGAGGATTATACAATTCAATTTTGCACTAGAGGATAAACTTAACTAGAAAGCCACTGAAAGGTAAGTATTTCAATGCTATACCATTAACCTGAAGGAAAGCTAAATTTGCTTATTCGCCCAAGAACGATGGCAAACAATTTCAAACAGAGCATTCTTTTTAAAAATCCACAGATGCAGAATGAAGCCTTCTTCTTCCTGGCTGTAAGAGCTGTGTGAAAACAAACCGAGAATGCTTAACCTAATTTCTGATGGCTAAAGACTCACAGAATAAGTCTGTACCTTAACCAGCAGCAAACCAATAAACGTGCTTCATATAAAAATACTGTGTGTGTGAACTAATCAGATCACATTGGTGCAATGGGATACTCATCTCAGATTGGGGTTAAAATAATAAGAATAGCGTAAAGAATGTTTGTAAGGCTGTATTTGTGCTAGGTGGAGCACTGTCCACATGCATGCAACAAAGTGTGGCTTTTAAATACATGTCCTGCTGCAGAGCGCTATGCATTCTGAATAAATGTAAATGAGGTCATCAGGACAAAAGAATTGCAAGAACATCTGGGTGGAGCCCTTGGCAATTGTTTTGAAAGTGCCGAGTGAGTTTAGAATTTTGAATAAATCATTTCTGCTGTGTTTTAATATAACCTACGTACATCAATGTCATTTACCTAGCTCTGACTTTCAGTCAAGGGCGCTCTTTCTGTTCACTGAGAAAATATTAAATTCTACGATAGGGCATACAATAGCAGAGAATTTAGAAATACATTACATAATCTAATCAAGACGACTCAACATTGTCTGATGAAGGAGATATTATACCTGACAAATATTAGATTCTTTAAGATGAGACAAGCAGGAAAGTTGGGAATTGGAAGATGCAATATATTTGCATTATCAATAGGCGTACAGTAAAGTACCACAAATAAGGCCACATCATATTAGTATAGATATAGAATTGGCTAACTAATAAAAGACTTGGGATAGAGGGATGCATTTTCAGGGTGGCGATCTTAACTACTGGAGTGCTGGAGCCTCAACTGCTTACATATCAATGAATTACATAATAATAACAGATGAAGGAAGTGAATGTACTAAAGCCAAGTTTTGAGATGACATCGAAGTAGGGAAGGCAGCAATTATTGAGGGGGACGAAATGAGCCTGCAAAGGGATACTGACAGATCAAGTGAGCGGGCAAACATTCGACATGGAATTTAAGATGGAAAAATGCATTTTGACAAGAGGAATAAAGAAGCAGAATATTAAAGTGGAGAAAAACTACAGAAAGCAGCACTGAGATGTGGGCTCCTCATGGACATTAGCTTTTTATGATTTGTGCAAGTTCAGCCAGTAATAGGGAAGACCAATGGACAACTGGAATTGGAACATAAAAGTAGGGAAGTCTTACTGAAATCATACAAGGTACTAGTTAAATCAAAGCTGGAATACTGAGAACAGTTATGTCCAACGAAAATTACATTGGCATTCGAGGCAGTTGCGAGAAAGGGAATTAGGTTGATTCAAGGTACAGAGGGATTTTCTTTTAGCAGGAGAGATTCAGTAGTTTGTACTCATTGGAGTTTAAAGGTCTGAGGTGCAATCTTATTGAAATATATAAGACTTTTAGCGGACTTGATTGTATAGATGTGGAAAGGCTGTTCCCCCTTGTCGGAGAGTATAGGACCAGAGAGTGTAATTCCAGAGTAAGCAATTACCCATCTAAGACAAAGATGGGAATGAATTTCTTTCAGAGGATATTGAATCTGTGGAATTCATTACCAGAGAGAACTGTAGAGGCTGGGTATGATGACATTCAAGTTTTAGACAGATTTTTCACCTGTAAGGGAGTGAAATGTTACAGAGAAAAAAAAGCAGGAAAGCAGAGTTGGCGTTATCAGAATGCTGGAGATCTAAATCAAAAGCAGAAACAGAAATTGCTGAAGAAATTCAGCAGGACTGGCAGCATTAGACATGGTCACATTGAATAGTGAAGCAGACTTGATGGGTGAAATGACCCATTTCTGGTTCTATATCTTAAGACCCACCAGCTTCCTGTTTTTAATTGTGGAAATAAGTCTGACTGATTTTACAATCTTTCGGCTTTTGTTTAACATCCTATTATTTGGCGCACTGGTGGTTTCCAACTTTGAGATGTCATCAAGAGCTTTTACATTAAATACCTGTCAAGACATTCTTCCTATTAAAGCAAAGTACTGTGGAAACCAGAAACATGCTCTTCCTATTTGAGCCTGTTGCAAGTGCACTGTGGGTGCATCAATACATGCGCCAAAGGATCATTGCCATTAAAAATACGCACTGTGCCCTCTCATCTACTTTGGGAACACAGCTTGTGCAGCTTAGCATTTTATATGATGGCTGGAATAAATGACTAAACTGAGAATGTTGTTGCACATGTCAGCCCACATCTCTCATCTAAAAAACACATTAGCTATACCGAAAACCTTTACTCACTGCAATACTCATCAGATGAGTTTTGATGTGGCTTCTTTAGAAAAATCCGTTAACCTTCTATTACAGAAATCTACATCAAAGTTTGTTAATTTTTTGAAGACAATGACACAAAAATCCAACACATAGAAACTTCACAAATTTTAAAAGGAATTTACATGAGGAACATAGTTTTCTAAAGTATTTGGAGAACGAAACCCAAAGTAGACAATTGTAAAAAGCTATTTTAGTGAACGCTCATATGGTAACTATAAAAAGTGAATTTGATATACTGCTAAGTTTCTTGCATTACTCAAGTGACACTGAAAATCAGGATGATACTTCAACTAAAAAAAATTCATTATTTAAACTGAAGTGATCAATAAGCCAGTGAACCATAACAGATAAGAAATAAAAACAAATTGCTGGCGAACCTCAGCAGGTCTGGCAAGGGGTTCTGAAGGTCCACTGTACTCAAAGTGTTAAAGCTGCTTTCTCCCCACAGATGCTGCCAGTCCTGCTGACTTTCTCCAGCAATTTCTGTTTCTGCTTTTGATTTGGATCTCCAGCACTTACAGTTCTTCATTTCATTTTCATGATAGAAAGGTCCTGTAGCAAGTATTCAGTAGAGTCAGCACTGCATAAGAGGTCAAACAATTTTACTATTATTGCAACAGATCTGCTTCTATGCTTAATTTAAATTCAAAATTAAAATACAAATATAAACTATTGTAATTAACGTGCAACTCAATGCTACCGTCATTGAGCCAGAGTACCCACTGAAAAATGACTCAAAACTATATGGAGAAGAATCAAATGGCAATTTTCAGCATTTTTAGAATTAATGTTCAAACCCAGCAACCTGTTTAAACAATACTGCCAGCAATACTTGAATTTATACAAGCCAAACATGTTTACTGAAAGGCTCCAAATTTGTCATTTTAATTGCTTTAAAGATTAACAATCTTCCAATTTTATCAAAACAAAAGCAAACTCTTATGCTGCACTTCAATTTCTGAAAGACTACCCATAAACGTCAAGCCATGTACATTCATAATGATTTGTGACTGCAGACAAGAGTTATTTAAGAACTGATGCCAAAACTAACCCATATTGCAAGAATAAATGGAGAATGATTCAATTATTGTAAAGCGCAATGGAAAAATAAAGCTTCCGCCCTTTTAAATCATTTAATGAAATAGAACATGCCATTTATATAACAGACAGAAGCAAAGAAGAATATTGACTGGCTGGAGGTCATTGGTCTCAAGTTATATACACTCTGACCCTCCTGGAAAAGTGCCCCAACACTGGAGTGATAATAATATTGAGTTTCATTATGATTCTCTGCATGATGGATCACCCTGGCTATATCAAACATTTCATACGTTACAATAGGCCACTGAGGTGACAAGGCAGAAAAGTGGATTTGCCTGCCACACATGCCACAAAACCATCCGGAAAAGAGAGGACATGTGAGGAAACCTTTTCCCCTGAGATTAGCTGGTGAATTCTTTGCTATGAGTTCGAGAAAGTTAGATGACTGAAACTAACGTCAGTCAAAGATTTACTTACTCAAACTCAGCATTTTTGAAATTTGAAACCTTTTGAATGATACAATGCCATCTTGATTTCTTGCTGTGATTAATACCAGTGCCTTCCAACCTTGGAATGTGTGTCTGACAACAAGAAATATGATAAACTATTAATAAAAACAAACAACTGCGGATGCTAGAAATCTGAAACAAAAAGAAACTGCTGAAAACTTGGCAGGTAATAGAGTCAGAGTCATAAAGCATGGAAAGTGTCTAGCAGCATCTGTGGAGACAGAAATGAGAGTTAACGTTTCAAATGTGATATGACTCTTCTTCAGATAAACCAGTGTTCATTATCTGCCATTATCAATTTCCCTCTCTACATTTGTTTACTTGCAAATAGCAAGTAGAAAACTCTAGTCCTTTTAGAACTCCATGAGGAAATCCCATGATGACGCAGTATTCTGTTGAAATCACTCTCCCTTCCCATTATTTGACACCTATTCCAGTTTTTGCTTCACCTGCCTGATTCTGGAACTGTTAGATCTCGTTAGACTCTTCCCATACAATGTTCGTGTTTATCTTAAGTAGCCAAGAGACTTCCAAACAGCATCTTCAACAGTGCAAATGATACAAAATGACATCAGCAGATCTATGATGGAATGACATTCGGATCCACTAGGCATGCTCAGCACAGATAATGCTGGACAGTTACCAAGGTGAGACAGTGGTGCAGTAGACATGTCACTGAACTGTTTATACACAGGCCCAGACTATTTGCGCTGGGGGCCATGGTAGCCAGTGGAATTTGAATTCAATAAATAAACCTGTATAATAAAGCTGAACTCAATACTGGTGACCTTGAAAACTATCTTCTACTGTAAAAGCCCTTGTGATTCATCAATGTACTTTATGGAAGAAACCCTCACCTACTCTGGCCTACATGTGACTCCACACCCACAGCAATGTGGATGAGTAGCCTATCAAACCACTCAGTTCAAGCATAATTAGGAATGGATAACAAATGTTGACCTTGACAGAAGTATGCAGAGCCAGTGAAAGAAATAAAAAAGCTATTACCTTTAGCATATTTAAACGTTTCTTTGCTAATATTAAAACTTTTGAAGTGAGTCTTTTGAAGCTCATTCCTAAATCCATTTCTCCAGCTCGCTCAATATCATCATTGCCTTTATTATTAGACTCCTTGTCTGACATCCAATCCTGTTAAAGTTAAAAATCTCACAGCACCAGGTTACAGTCCAAAAGGTTTATTTGAAAGTACAAACTTTTGGGGTGCTGCTCCTTCTTTAGATAGCTAATGGGGCAGGTATACAGGACACAAAGTTTATAAGTAAAAGATCAAAGTGTCATACAGCTGATGCAATGTATTGGACAAACCTAG
This sequence comes from Chiloscyllium punctatum, assembly GCF_047496795.1. NCBI lineage: Eukaryota > Metazoa > Chordata > Chondrichthyes > Orectolobiformes > Hemiscylliidae > Chiloscyllium > Chiloscyllium punctatum. Next base: position 111,771,666 of record NC_092749.1, read on the forward strand.
ATTTGACCAATACATCACATCAGTTGTGTGACACTTTGAGCTTTTACTTATTAATTCTGTGTCCTATGCACCTGCCCCACTAGCTACCTGATGAAGAAAACTGGTACTTCCAAATAAACCTATTGGACCATAACCTGGTGTTGTGAGATTTTTAACTTTCTCCACCCCAGTCCAACACTGGCACCTCCACGCCCTTAGATAAAAACCAGGGTACACTGAAGTAACTAGGAGAAAGATTTGTTGGTGTACACAAACTTACATCAATTCTTCTGGAGCAATGAAAGCAGCACCTCAGAAACAAAGTACTCCCTCACAGTCTTTTACTTTGCCACAATCTCCAAACTGTCACATTTCATTCTATTTCCTTTTCAACTATTCTTGGGTAGATCTTGTTGAAACATTCAAAAGTCTGAAAGGACTTAATTAGGGTAGGCACTGAAATGATGCTCCCTCCCCACGGGATTCTAGAACTAGGAGACACAGTTTAAAAACATTTGGTCCTTGATTAAATGTATTAATGTTTTAACTTGAAAGCCTTAAACATTCTCAAATATCAGAAAGTATTTGTGGTAATTTTCTTTACAGCTTTCCCAATGTGCCAGCAATTTGCTGGAAGACTCAGTCTAAGCATACACAGCATGAATTTGACATTGGCACGATATGTCCTCATAAAATCAGAGCCTTCTTAGTTAAAGCACACAAATAAAACAGGAATTTCAGTCAGGATTTTCAAGTTTTTTTTCCCAAATTTTGCTTTAGAAAGGCATATACTCTTATTTTGGATCTTTATTTTCTGGATTTGAGCAGATTCAGAGGCAATCTTGTTGAAATATATAAAATTCTTGGATGGTTTAACATATGCAAGGGCTTCCTTGGCCAGAGCACCCAGAGTCACTGACTCAGGGTAAGGAGATGGTCATTTCAGACTGTCATGAGAAGTTTCTTTGCTCAGAAGGTTATGAATCTTTTGAATTATCTATCTCACAAAGTTATGGATGCTGAGTTGATCAGGATATTGAAGGCCAATTATGAGAATCAGGCAGCAACACCATCCACTTCTTCTCAGCAGCTTGCTTGAATTGCCTTTATATTCCTCCTAGTCAATGAATGTTAACACAAGACAACAGATTCTGTACCACTCAATGTCCCTGTGCAAGTATGTTGAACATCGTAGAACAGAAACAATGGAAAAAGTAGCAGCCAGAATTTGCATCATCACGTCTGACTGACTTCCAGCTCAGATCGATCTGCTCAGCATCAATCTTTGCGATATATGCAGCATATTGATATGCTGAACCTGTAAATCTGAATAGGTACTCCTTAAAACAAAAAGTATCCTCATGTGATAACCAACCTTAGGATTTGTAAAAATTAAACATGTCTGGAAAAAGTGAGACTTAAAATTGATAAATGATAATGCATCCAACCTGCTTCACCCCCAGTGGATGAAGGAATAAGTCCTGAACTCATGATTTTGAAAAAAGTTACGCTTGCAGGCGCTTTATTTTGTTTCAAAGCATAATTTGAATGTAATATTAAAATTGCCATTCTGGACAGCTAAAAGAGGAATTATACTGAGGTTTCTACAAACAGGTCAGATGCCTACACTGTCTTTTTGTGCTCCAGTAACTCTGATTAAGGAAGGACCTACAGAAGGATTTAAATCGCTCTCCACATGAGACAGAGTTTAAAGTGATACAAGTGTCTAGGAGTTATTGCCACAAGGAATGTGAAATTATGTCCTTGGAATTTCACATCTACTTTCTGGATTGTTGTACAATGAGGAAACTCACCTGCAGAAACTCATTCCCAGTTGTAAGCAGAGTTCTAGCTTAAGAAATACATAGGTATGATAATTACAAACATAACAGTAACACATATTTAGTTGCTTAAGGCTTTACTTTTGTTGGCTCTATTTAATGCAGTTAATGAAAGCAGCCGCAGAAGATTCAACAGACTATTTAATTTTACACAGTGTGAAAATGCATCATAAGCATCAGAAATTAAAGCAGCTAGCATCAGCAAGCTTTCTGACTGAAAGCCAGCTGCACATTACACATTCCATTGGGTTGCTTACTCAAAATAAAATAATGAAATCAAACCACTAAATAAAACAAAATTGACCAAGAACAGCAACTTGGAATTATTTCAACAGGCCACTGTCAAAATAAAAGTAATTAATGCAAATTCTAATCAGAGTAATACCCCAATTTCTTTGCGATTACTTAAATGAAAAGCAATTTTCAAAACGAGATGATAAAATTATGATTCTGAGTTGTCAAGTAGAGTTTCTTGATTCTTGATTCAATATTGTGTGTCTATACATATAAAGATGTATCAGGAAAATACTAATCAGGGCATGACAGTATCACAGTTATGATATTAGATTAGGAGGAGGATACTAGGAAACGTAAGTTCAAATATAAGCTCAAATCCACCAAAATAGTCAAGCAATTTACATTTAGTTAAATAAGTAAATCTGGAATAAACAGCCAGTATCAGTAAAAGTAACAAGTAGCTACTGAATTGTCCTAAAACCCAATCAGATTCACAAATACTCCTCAGGAAAAGAAACTCGCTGTTCTTACCTTGCCTGACTTGATAGGGGGCTTCAGACACATAGTGCAGTCACACTGCCAATGAACCAGCATATCAAGCCACACAATTGTGCTCAAGAGAGCAAACACAGTTGGAAAATAAATACTGGCCTTGCTAGTGTTACCCTCATCCTGAAAAAGGAATGATAAAAATACAATCTAGAATAAAAGTACACTGTTCAGTTAAGACAATTCAGTTCATAACTGAAGTAAGGCAAATTTTAATGGTATGAAACAAAAACTTTCAAAAGTTGGATAAAGGGACGACTGACAAGTGCATTATGTCCCTGTTCGAGTACAGTAAGGTTGGTAAGACTAGGGAGCAATGAATGAATAAAGATCTTGAGGTTTTCGTCAAGAATAATAAGTATTAAGTTAGATATAGACTACTGGGATCAAATGAACCCCTTGAAGTGTATAAAGAGAGTGCAGTAGCATTCTTAAGAGGGAAACCAGGAAGGCAAAGGGGTGGTACGAGATAAGGCAGATGAGGCTAAGGATAGCACAGTGGTTCAGTGGTTAGCACTGCTGCCTCTCAGTGCCAGGGAACTAGGTTCAATTTCAGCTTCGGGTGACAGTCTGTGTGGCATCTGCACATTCGCCCTGTGTCTGCGTGGGTTTCCTCTGAGTGCTTCGGTTTCCTCACACAATTCAAAGATGTGCAGGTCAGGTGAATCGGCCCTGCTAAATTGCTCATAGTGTTCGAGGATTTGTAGGTTAGCCAGGGGTAAATGAAGAGTAAGAGAGTAGGGGAATGGGTCTGGGTGGGTTACTCTTTGGAGGGTCAGTGTGGACTTATTGGGCCGAAGGGCCTGTTTCCACACTGTAGGGATTCTATGATAATCCAAAGAAATTCTACAAGTACACTGAGAGAGAGAGAGAGAGAGAGAGAGAGAGAGAGATAGAGAGAGATAGAGAGAGAGAGATAGAGAGAGATCCCTTAAAGACCACTGAGTTGCCTTTGTGCTAAACTTCAGGAGATGGGAGAGATATTAAGTTAATGTTTTGCATGAGCTTTTACTACAGAGAAAGAAATTGAGGCTGGAGAACTCAGGGACATAAATATTCATACTTTGAAAACAGTTCACATTACAGAAGAGGAAGTCCTAGAGGTCTTAGAAAACACAAAAGGTGGATAAATCTCCAGGACCTAATCAAGTGTATCCCAGGACATTGTGAAAAGTTAAGGAGGAAATTGCGGGGCTCCTAGCAGAAAATTCATATTCATATCATCTATAACCAAAAGACTGAGGGTGGCTAAAGTTGTGCCTTTATTTAAGAAAGGATGTAATGAGAATCCTGGGAACTACAGACCTGAGAGTCAGTAGTGAGTCAGTTGTTGCTGTTGATTCTGAAGATGGGATTTCTATGCATTTAGAGGGACAAGGAATGATTAGGGATAGTCAGCATAGTTTCGTGCAAGGGATATTGTATCTCACAAACTTGATTGAGTTTTTTCAGGAAGTAACCAAAACGATTGAGGGCAGAACAGTAGATGTTGTTTACTTGGACTTTAGTAAAGCCTTTGATAAGATTTTGCATGGTAAGCTAATTAGCAAAGTTAGATTGCATGGGATTCAGGGTGAGCTTGCAAATGGATACAAAATTCGCTTTATGGTAGCAGAGGGTGGTGGTGGAAGGTTTGTTTTTGGACTGGAGACCTGTGATGAGACATGTTCCACAGGATTGGTACTGGGTCCACTATTGCTTGTCATTTATGTAAATGATTTGAATGAGAATATAGGAGGCATGGTTTGAAAGTTTACAGGTGACAGCAAAATTGGTGGAATAGTGGACAGTGCAGGTAGTTATCAAAAATTACAAAGAGATAATGATCAATGGAATGAGATGTCAGAGGAAATGGTGGAGGCTGGTACCCAAGGGGCAACTTTTTCAAACAGAGGGTGGTACGTGTATGGAATGAGCTGGCAGAGGAAGTGGTGGAGGCTGGTACAATTGCAACATTTAAAAGGCATTTGGATGGGTATACGAATAGGAAGGGTTTGGAGGGATATGGATCAGGATACCCGGTCAGCATGAACTGGTTGGACCGAAGGGTCTGTTTCCGTGCTGTACATGTTTATGACTCTAATTGGATCAAGGCGCTAAGAAGTAGGAGATAGAAGTTAACTTGGATAAATACAAGGGGTTGCATTTTGGCAAAACAAACAAGGGCAGGACTTTTACAATTAAAGGTAGACCCCTGGATGGTGTTGCAGAACAGAGATACCTCGGGGTTCAAGTTCAAATTCTTTGATTTGGAGCAACGGTCTGAAAGCTAATGCTTCCAAATAAACCTGTTGAAGTATAACCTGGTGTTGTGATTTTTAACATAATCCTTTGAAATTTGAATCACGGTAGACAGAGTGATTAAGAAGGCATTTTGCACACATAGCTTTCATTGCTCAGACATTCTGAGTATAGGAGTTGGGGTGCCATGTTGAGGTTGTACAGGACATTGGTGAGGCCTCTTCTGGAGAACAATGTGCAGTTCTGGTTGCCCTGTTTATAGAAAGGATATTATTAAACTGGAGACAGTACAGAAAAGATTTATCAAGGTGTCGCCAAGAATGGAGCGTTTGAGACTGGATAGAGTCATAGAGATATACAGCATGGAAACAGACCCTTCGGTCCAACCCATCCATGCTGACTAGATATCCTAAATTAATCTAGTCTCACCTGCCAGCACCCGGCCCATATCCCTCAAAACTCTTCCTATTCATATACCCATCCAAATGCCTCTTAAATGTTGCAATTGTACCAGCCTCCACCACTTCCTCTGGCAGCTCATTCCATACACGTACCACCCTCTGTGTGAAAATGTAGCCCCTTAGGTCTCTTTTATATCATTTCCCTCTCACCCTAAACCTATGCCCTCTAGTTCTGGACTCCCCAAACCCAGAGAAAAGACTTTGTCTATTTATCCTATCCATGCCCTTCATAATTTTGTAAACCTCTATAAGGTCACTCCTCAGCCTCCGATGCTCCAGGGAAAACAGCCCCAGCCTGTTCAGCCTCTCCCGATAGCTCAAATTCCCCAACCCTGGCAACATCCTTGTAAATCTTTTCTGAACCCTTTCAAGTTTCACAACAACTTTCCGATAGGAAGGAGACCAGAATTGCACCCAATATTGCAACAGTGGCCTAACCAATGCCCTGTACAGCCGCAACATGACCTCCCAACTCCCGTACTCAGTACTCTGACCAATAAACAAAAGCATACCAAACGCTTTCCCACGTACAAAACTATGTTGACTATCCCTAATCAGACCTTGCTTTTCCAAATACATGTACATACTGTCCCTCAGGATTTCCTCCAACAACTTGCCCACCATTGACATCAAGTTCACTGGTCTATAGTTCCCTGGCTTGTCCTTACCATCCTTCTTAAACAGTGGTACCACGTCAGCCAACCTCCAGTCTTCCAGCACCTCACCTGTGACAATCGATGATACAAATATCTCAGCAAGAGGCCCAGCAATCACTTCTCTAGCTTCCCACAGAGTTCCATGGTACACCTGATCAGGTCCTGGGGATTTATCCACATTTATGCATTTCAAGACATCCAGCACTTCCTCCTCTCTAATTTGGACATTTTGCAAGGTGTTACTATCTATTTCCCTAGTCTATATCTTCCATATTCTTTCCACAGTAAATACTGATGCAAAATACTAGTTTAGTATCGCCCCCATTTTCTGTGGCTCCACAAAACGGCCACCTTGCTGATCTTTGAGGGGCTGAAAATGTGTTGCTGGAAAAGCGCAGCAGGTCAGGCAGCATCTAAGGAACAGGAGAATTGACGTTTTGGGCATCAGCCCTTCTTCAGGAATGAGGAAAGTGTGTCCAGCAGGCTAAGATAAAAGGTAGGGAGGAGGGACTTGGGGGAGGGGCTTTGGGAATGCAATAGGTGGAAGGAGGTCAAGGTGAGGGTGATAGGCTGGAGTGGAGTGGGGTGGGGTCAGAGAGGTCAGGAAGAAGATTGCAGGTAAGGAAGGCGGTGCTGAGTTCGAGGGATTTGACTGAGACAAGGTGGGGGGAGGGGAAATGAGGAAACTGGAGAAATCAGGAGTTCATCCCTTGTGGTTGGAGGGTTCCCAGGCGCAAGATGAGGCGCTCTTCCTCCAACCGTTGCATTGCCATGGTCTGGTGATGGAGTCGTCCAAGGACCTGCATGTCCTTGGTGGAGTGGGAGGGGGAGTTGAAGTGTTGGGCTACGGGGTGGTTGGTCCGGGTGTCCCAGAACTGGAGAGATTTCTTCAGTTTCCTCATTTCCCCTCCCCTCCAGCCTATCACCCTCACCTTGACCTCCTTCCACCTATCGCATTCCCAACGCCCCTCCCCCAAGTCCCTCCTCCCTAACTGCTGGACACACTTTCCTCATTCCTGATCTTTGAGGGGCCCTATTTTCTCCCTAGTTACCCTTTAGTCCTTAACGTATCTGTAAAGACCCTTTGGATTCTCCTTACTTCTATTTGCCAAAGCTATTTTTTTGCCCTCCTGATTTCCCTCTTAAGTATATTCCTACTGCCTTTATACTCTTCTAAGGATTCACTTGATCTATCCTGTCTATACCTTACATGTGCTTCCTTCTTTTTCTTAACCAAACCCTCAATTTCTTTAGTCATCCAGCGTTCCCTATATCTACCAGCCTTTCCTTTCACCCTGACAGGAATATACTTTCTCTGGATTCTTGTTATCTCATTTCTGAAGGCTTCCCATTTTTCAGCCGTACCTTTACCTGTGAACATCTGTCCCCAATCAGTTTTCGAAAGTTCCTGCCTAATACCATCAAAATTTGCCTTTCTCCAATTTAGAACTTCAACTTTTAGATCTGGTCTATCCTTTAAACTTTAAATCTAATAGAATTACGGTCGCTGGTCCCAAAGTGCTCTCCCACTGACACCTCAGTCACCTGCCCTGCCTTATTTCCCTACCGTAAGTATAAAACTTGATCTTCTCGAGTAGGTACATCCACATACTGAATCAGAAAATTGGGACTTTTTTCACTGATGCGGAGGTTGAGGAGTGAGCTTATAGAGATTCATAAAATCATGAGGGATGTAGATAAGGTGAATAGCAGAGGTCTTTTCCCTAAGGTGGGTAGATTTCAAAACTAGGAGGCAAATTTTAAGATGAGAGCATAAAAATTTAAAAAGGACATGGGGGCAACTTTTTTTTCCCCCAGAGAATAGTTAATGTGTGGAATGCACTGCCGGAAGTAGTGGCAGATGTAGGTACAGTTACATTAAAAAGACATTTGGATTAGTACATGAATAGGAAAGGTTTGAAGGGATATGGGTCAAACGCAGGTACGTTTGGGAACATGGTTGGCATGGACTAGTTTAATCAAAGGTTTTGTTTCCTTGACAAAGCTTCTTTCCATCAAAACTCTTGCACTAATTACCCACTGGCATCCGAAACTACCCTTCCTCACTATATCACTTTAACACTATTGCTGTCAGCTCTCCTTCTTAGTTCAATCAGACAACAGAATGATAACTCTCACTCCTGACTTTCAATCTTGGCTCTGCCTCTCCATGTTTACTCAGCTAGTTCTGCATCAGCCAGAATTAATTTTAAGATGATGTAAGATGCGTTAATAATTAGAAAATTCAAGTTTATAAGGAAAAAGCTCATAAGCTGTTACATTCTATCCATTCTCCTGTCTGCCTCAGAAATCTGGACAATGAATAAAGATTGCTAGAAGAAATAAGAGGCTCTATAAAATAATAAGACATCTGCTAAAAAAAAAACTCCCACATACTGACCAGAAGATAAGTGAAGAGGTACTTGAATTTCTAAGCACACAAAGAACTCTTAAAAAGTGGCATCCAGAAATGAAAATGTCAGTATATCAACAATTTTATCGTAGACGTAAAACTACAGAGACCTAGAGGGCAAAGTGGAGGGTGGCAGATAGTGGTATAATCGACATCACTGTGGTCACAGGTGAGCTTCAGTGAATGTGAGAGATTGGCACAAAACAGATGAATGCGACATACCATGATAACAGATCGCCGAACAGAAGTGGCGACAACAGCAATATCTAACACGGTGCCTCCCTTCAATTTGAAATCTGCCACAATTCAAATTTGTTAGAATGAAGGTCTGCCATTCAAATATCACAGATTTGGTGGAGCAAGAAGACAGCTTACAGGGAATAGGGAAGACACCTCAATGTGTGTTCTTCCTCCAGTTTGTAGTTTGTCTTTATTGCATTTGAAAAGTAATGATAAACAAAATACAGTCGCGTTTCCAGATTGAGGCAGAGATTTGGATTGTTTTTCTTCTAATGCAACAGGGCCAGAGACAGTTGACAGAAACATTCTGCACCAGTTCTTGCATGTGATATTTGAAAACATCTCACTCTTCCGACTTCACGCGAGATATCTATGCTGATTTATCTGGCAGAGGACAGTGGTCAGTTAGAGTGCCAAAGTATGAAAAATTCCCGGTAGCAGCTTCTCCACCTCACCACAGGTTTAATAGCCAAGATAGCAACTCATTCTCCAAACTCCAGACTTCACTCTAAACTTCTGCAGATGCTGCTATCTGGTCAGTGAAGCAAAGCAGTCACCATCCACATACAAAGATTATTATTACTGCTAATGCTGCAAATATTAGGTTCTCATCTGGCTTGTAAGAATACAGAATGTTACATTATGAGCTTATGGTGCACTTCAAACATTTCTCAAAGATTTCACAGAGGTATATCCCACACAATGAGCATAAGTAAAATGTGTTCCTTAAAATATTTATCCATGAAGGGTTGCATTCTCTGAGCAGAAAGCATAGCTTGTCGTTCAGCAAAATCCAAGTTATCTCATCCTGTTTAACCACAAAATAGTTAGCGATATTCAACAGTTACCAAGGCAAACATCTGTTTAAGCAGTTTCCACATTAGACTGAAACATCCACATCATGTACTCATGAGAGATCTAACATATTGTAATTGTCATCGAAGTGCCATTTCATGGGTGTGCATTGTCTTTCCGATCACAGCAACAGTGGGTGGCTTGGTTGTTGGAGCTCAGATTAAGCCAGTCTTTGATGTTTGTTATGGACTGGGCCAGAACCCCTCAAAACATTTCAAGAAGGTAGCCCAGACCTTAACTTTGTTATTTGTTTTAAGCAAGTGAACAGTGGATATTCCAGGAGAGAACCAGCTGGGCAAACTACTTAGTTTTAGACAAAACAGAATTTATTTACAAGATTACTGAACGAAACACAAAGAACAGAAAATAGAATACACAGAATAACCTATCCTATCTGAAAACCAACAAGCTTCCAAAATACTTGCAACAGAGTGAGAAAGAGAGAGGGGAGAGCAGAGACAGTGAAGAGAGGAAGAGAGAAGAGGTGAGAGTAAAAGAGAGAGAGAGAGAGAGAGAGAGAGAGAGAGAAGCAGACTTTCTTCTCTCTCACACACACACACCTGCATGAAAATCAAACCAGAGAAGAACTGAGCTGGGAGAATTGGCCACCCACTTTTCATTATACAAGTTTTTTTAAAACTTGAAAGCCTTCTGCCTGCAGCAGTATCTGTTAACTATTATCAAACTGACCCTAAAACCCATCTAAACTCAGACTTTTCAGAACCTGTGTTTTTAATGACCACCTGAAGAAAAAAAAAACAAGGACAGCATAACCTTATTAAAGGTACAACTTCATCACATGTTGTCTACAGGCTTCCATCACTTTCAGCTGCTTTATCTTTATCAGTTAATTCTTTTCGTATTGATTAAACACGTCAACACTTCTGCATGGATAATATGCCTGAAGAGCTCCATCGTCTTCTCTTGACAATTTCGGAGTTCACTTGTTCTTTTTGCCTTATTCACTACCTTGTTAGTTCATTTCTCCATCCAGGTTACCCTCATAATCCTTTAGCACCATATTTTAAGGCTGTCCCACACTTTGGTAATCTACTGAAATTCAAACCAGAATCACCAAGTATCCAAGACATTTATTCATCAAGTCCCTAACTATCAACATTCTAGGTGACACTACTGAACAAGATCAACTTGGCAACAGGAGGTTTATACACGAGCAGCATTTAATTGCCTAATCCTTTGGAGCCTCTACACAACCTACGTAGCTCATGTTAAGACTATGATACAACACTCAACAAGATGCAACTTCAACAACAATTAAGAGGTTCAATGCCATTCAGGACATGGGAGGTTGCTTTGATTGACACTTATGCTATTAAACTCAATTTGCTTTCTAGCTTTGGCATGCTGTAGGCACAACCTGCAGAAACTAACAAACCTCACTTTAACACCAGCTCTCAATCCTCCATGGGCCAAGAACTGTATGGTCACAGAAACATCATTACCTATTAACCTCAAAGGCACACACCTGCCAGACTTGGATGTATATCATTCCTTCACCATTGTAAGGAAAAATGCTGAAATTATCTCCTCTAACACCACAGTACAAAAATGAAAGACCATGCTAGCTTAAAAGCTAACATATGCCACCATCTTCTTGAGGCAATGAGTTGTTGACAAATATGCAACCTTTGCAGCATAATTTATATCGAGAATAAGGCAAAACTATTCCACGAGTTTGCATTTTCATCAAGTGATTGGCTGCTTTCCATTGGATTAAAATCAAAAGATGCCTTCATTGATAAGTAATAAAAAAGGCAACTGCAAATGGAAAAATACACCACAGAGCAGATAAAGACCTCACAAATTTAGAATTTATATCATTTCTGTCTGAGAGCAGCAAGGAAGTAATAATAACAGAACCTTCTAAACAAGTGGGCAAAGAAAGGCTTTCGCAAATAGTTAGCCTTCAAAGGCAGTGAGTTGTGAGAGCCTTCACTAGCACAAGAGATGTTGGAGGACAGTTGTAAACCATCCTTCTACAGTGAAGTAAGATAACCTACTGATGAGAAAAGCATGGTGTGTTCTTTATGTTTGATGATTATTTGAAAATAAATTATGCAGACAGAATTGAGTAACTTAGTTCAATGATAACTGTTATTTTATTATGATGGTATGACAGTGAAAGGAAGCATCTGGCTCCAATTAAATTCAACCTGGATTCATATTAGCAAGATTGAATCACAGAATGGCACAGGACAGAAAGCAGTTACTCAGCCAACTGAATCTGCATTATATTAATTAAACATGAATTAAAAGACAGCTGAAATTTGGACTTGGGTGAAGGAATTGAAAGCATTGTTACAAAGTTGGCAGATGACCCAAAGATAGGTGGTGGGATAGGTAATGCTGAGGAAGTGGAGAGGCTGCAGAACGTGAACAAGCTAGGAGAGTTGGCAAAAAAGTGGCAGATGGAAACAATGTGGACAAGTGAGAGCTTACACACTTCGGTTAAAGAATAGAGGTGTACACTATTTTCTAAAAGGGAAAGGCTTCAGAAACCTGATCATAACTTAAAAACTAGGAGCAGGAGTAGGCCATCCAGCCCCTCATGCCTGCTTTGTCACTCAATAAGATCCTGGCTGATCTTTTCGTGGCCTCAATTCCACTCCTTTACTGATCAAAACATTTTCTCTCTTAACGTTAAAAAGATTTACTGAGGAAGCCTCAACCACTTCACTGGACAGAGAATTCCACAGATTCACAACCCTCTGGGTGAAAAAGTTCCTTCTCAATTCAGTTGTGAATCTGATCCCCCTAATTTTGGTGCTATGCCCTCTTGTCCTAGTTTCACCCACCAGTGGACACATCCTCTCTACTTCTAACTTATCTATTCCCTTCATAATTTTATATGTTTCTATAAGATTCCGCACCCCCCCATTCTTCTGAATTCCAAAGACTATAATCCCAGTCTACTCAGTGTCTCCTCATAAGCCAAACCTCTCAACTCCAGAATCAACCTAATGAACCTCCTCTGCACCCCCTCTAGTGCCAGTATATCCTTTCTCAAATAAGGAAACCAAAACTGCACGCAGTACTCCAGGTGTGGCCTCACCAGCACCCTATACAGCTGTAACATAACCTCTCTACTTTTAAATTCAATTCCTTTAGCAATGAAGGTCAAAATTCCATTTGCCTTCCTAATTACCTGTTGCATCTGTAGACACCCAGGTCCCACTGTACATTATTCAAGTAATAGTCCTTTTTACTGTTATTCCTACTGAAATGGATGACTTCACATTAATTAACATTGTACTCCATCTGCCAGACCTTTGCCCACTCACAAACTATGTCCTTTTGCAAAGTTTTACAGTCCACTGCACACTTTGCTCAACCACTCAGCTTAGTGTCATCCGCAAACTTTCACAAACTACACATGGTCCACAACTCCAAATCATCTATATAAATTGCGAATAATTGTGGTCCCAACACTAATCCCTGAGGCACACCACTGGTCACTCAGAACAGCACTCATTTATTCCCACTCTTTGCTTCCTGTTGGTTAATGAATCCTCTAACCATGCTAATTGATTGCCAGTAACGCCTTGCATCTTTACCTTATAAAGCAGCCTTTTGTGTGGAACCTTGTCAAGTGTATTTTGGAAATCTAGATGATACACCACATCTACTGGGTGCCACTGTCCATTACATTCGCACTGCCTTCAGACAATTCCAAAACATTAGTTCAGCATTATTTGCCCTTCATGAATCCATGCTGCATCTGCCCAACAGAACAATTTCCAACCAGATGCCTTGCTATTTCTTCCTTGATAATAGACTCAAGCATTTTCCCCAGTACAGAAGTTAAGCTAACTGGTTTATAATTCCCCATATTTTGTCTACCTCTTTTTTAAACAGTGGCATCACATTTGCTATTTTCCAGCTTGCTGGAACAGCCCCAGAGTCCAGAGAATTTTGGAAAATTACCGCAATTGCAATTTCTCCTGCCATCTCTTTCAGTACCTTGGCATGCATTCCATTAGGGCCAGGAGACTTGTGTATCCCTAGCTCCATTAGCTTGTACAAAACTACCTCTTTTGTGATAATGATTGGTTCCAGGTCTTCATCTACCTTTGTCTCTTTGTCAAGGGCACGTTATTCATGTCCTCCACTGTAAAGACAGACACATGATACCTATTCAATGCCGCGGCCATTTCTTCATAACCCATTACTATATCTCCTTCTCATCCTGAAGCACAGAAGAGACTTGGGAGTCCTAGTTCAGACTGTCTTAGGTTAACATGTAGGTTCAGTTGGCACTTAGGAAGGCAAGTGCAACATTCACATTCATTTCAAGAGGACTAGAATATCACAGCAGAGATGCATTGCTGAGGCTGTACAAGACTCTGGCCAGACCGCATTTGGAATATTGAGAGTAGTTTTGGGCCCTGTAAGGATGAGCTGGCATTGGAGGAGGTCCAGAAGAGATTTACAAGAATGATCCTGATACTGAATGGCTTGTCATACAAGGAGTGGTTGAAGACTCTGGAGTTAATGGAGTTTAGAAGGAATGGGGGGGGGGGGGGGGGAATCTCAGTGAAACTTACAGAATACGGAGAGGCCTGGATAGAGTGGGCATGGAGAAGTTGTTTCCATGGTAGGAGATACGAGGATGTGAGAACACAGCTTCAGAGTGAGGAGGAATTTCTTCAGCCAGACAATGGCTAATCTGTGGAACTCATTGCCACTGTAGACTGTGGAGGCCACATCACTGTGTGTATTTAAGATAACAGGTTCTTGATTAGTGAGGGGATCAAGGATTACAGGCCGTTTTTCATCATTTGTATAAATGAATTGGATGTGAGCCTATGAGGTATGCTTAGTAAGTTTGCAGATGACACCAAAATTGGAGGTGTAGTGGACAGCAAAGAAGGTTACCTCAGATTACAATGGGATGTTGATCAGGGCTGAGGAGTGGCAGATGGAGATTAATTTAGATAAATGTGAGGTGCCGCATTTTAGGAAAGCAAATCTTAGTAGGACTTATACACTTAATGGTAAGGTCCTAGGGAGTGTTTCTGAACAAAGAGACCTTGGAGTGCAGGTTCATAGCTCCTTGAAAGTAGAGTCGGAGGTAGATAGGATTGTGAAGGCGATGTTTGGTATGCTTTCCTCTCTTGGTCAGAGTACTGAATACAGGAGTTGGGAGGTCATGTGGCGGCTGTACAGGACATTGGTTAGGCCACTTTTGGAATACTGCGTGCAATTCTGGTCTCCTTCCTATTGGAAAGTTGTTGTGAAACTTGAAAGGGTTCAGAAAAGGTTTACAAGGATGTTGCCAGGGTTGGAGGATTTGAGCTATAGGGAGGGGCTGAACCTGCTGGGGCTGTTTTCCCTGGAGTGTCAGAGGCTGAAGGGTGACCTTATAGAGGTTTATAAAATCAAGAGGGGAATGGATAGGATAAATAGACAACGTCTTTCCCTGGGGTCAGGGAGTCCAGAACTAGACGGCATAGGTTTACGGTGAGAGGGGGAAGATATAAGAGCGACCTAAGGGGCAACTTTTTCATGCAGAGGTGGGTACGTGTATGGAATGAGCTGCGAGAGGAAGTGGTAGAGGCTGGTACAATTGCAACATTTAAAAGGCATCTGGATGGGTACATGAATAGGAAGGGTTTGGAGGGATATGGACCGGGTTCTGGCAGGTGAGATCAGATTGGTTTGGGATATCTGGTCGGCATGGACGGGTTGGATTGAAGGGTCTGTTTCTGTGCTGTACACCTCTATGAAGCTAAAATACAACCGATCCATTTGCAATTGATGCAAATTCTTAAAGCTCCACTTCCCACCTTCCACTTCAGGACATCTAAAGTTCTAAGTCCCATTTACCTATGCTTACTGATTTCCATTGGTTCGGAGTTAAACAATTATTTGCTTTTTAAAAATTTGTGATTCACATTTTCAAAACTTTCCATCAGTTCATCCCTTTTAAACGTCTTCGCCATCTAAACGTCTTCCTATCTCTGTAACTTACCCTAGCCCGAGACATCTCCCTCCTTCTCGAGCTGCGAGACCCCCTCCCTATCCCTGTAACCTCCTCCTGCACTTCAACCCCCTCCCCATCGCTAACATCTCCAGCCCCATTTATATTCAGTTACCTTCTCCAACCCCAGACCTCTCTCATCTCTATAACCTCCTCTGACCCATACACTTCTCACTATATCTGTCATCTCCTCCAGCCCATAAAACTCTCCCATCTCTACCCCCTCCCTCTCTCCTAAACTTCCCCCAACTCCTAGACCTTTCCTTATCACTATAACTTTCCCATTGCCCTTTCAAACCTCTTCATCACTGTCAACTCCTCCAGCCTCACAACCCACCACAATACTTGTACTCCTCTACCTCTGGCCATTTGATCATCCTGATTTTAATCCCTTCACTGTTGGCAGCCATGCCTTCAGCTACCCAAGCCCTTAGTTCTTCAATTTCTTCAGTAAATGTCACCTTGCCTCAGTTTCTCCTCCTTAAACCTTACCTCTTTGACTAAGTTTTCTTTATTGGTCCTATTATCTCCCGATGTGGTTCGGTTTGCTCTAAAGCACTTCTGTGAAACATCGCGGGGTGCTTGACTACATCAAAGGCAGGATATGAGCACAAGTTGTTTTTCTGGAGCTGCCTCCTTAAGTTGAAGTTCAAGATGACAACACACAGACAGCATTAACTCCAGAAAGCAACTAATGATAAAAATATAAGGAGTTTTAGAGCCAATCACATCACTAAACAAAACTTGGGATTACACCCTATGACAAGCCAGTGATCCCAGAGTTTATTTTGTATCAAAGGGTAATTACCACTTTCTCCACTCAACATCAGTGTGGTTTAGTGAGACAGATAGGTGAAGGTAGCACTGCCAGAAAATGCGAAGCTGTACCTAAATCCCAACACCAATTGCAAACCTCCAAAGCCCTTGAATCTGTATAGCACTCATTACAAATCAGGATGTCTGAAAATGTTTCAGTCAGGTCCTCCCCTGCTCTTCTAAGAGTGTCACAGATATCCTGGAACTTAAATCATAATATTAGTCTGCAGCTGCAGTGAGGGATTGGTAAGGTAAATGGAATGTTACCTTTTATTGCCAGGGGAATGGAATATAAAAGTAAGGATGTTCTGTGACAACTGCATTTTGCACAGGTGAAACCTTAGCTGGGGTACCGTGTGCAGTTTTGGTCTCCTTATTTAAGAAAGGATGCAATTGTATTATAGGCAGTTCAGAAAATGAGACGGCTATTTTATGAGGAAATATCAGACAGGCTGTGCTCCATCTACTGGAATTTAGAAGATAAAAAGCGATCTGACTTTTCAGGCTAGAAGGTGGCATGTAGTGGTTAGTATTGAGACGCTTGCCTTTTCTGACATACATAAATGATGTGGACCTTGATGTATAGGGGACAATTGTGAAATTTGTAATGACCCAAAACTTGGGAAAACTGTATCCAGTGAGGACGACAGTGTAGAACATCAACAGAATATTGACGTGTTGGTGGGGTGGGCAGATGGGTAGCAGAAGTGAGAGGTGATGCACTTTGATACAAAGATCATGGAGAGTCAGTATAAAATAAAGGATACAATTTGAAAAAGTGTGCAGGAGTAGAGAGACTTGGATGTGCCTCACGATGTGAAATACATGAATGCATTGCTGGGGGGGGTTGCAAAAGGTTATCAGAATGGTGGCAGGGATGGGACACTTGAGAAATGAGGAAAATGTGTAGAAGTTGGGCATGTTTTTCCAGAGAGAGAAGGCAAATAGGAGATTTGATGACAGTTTTCAAGAACCTGAGTGGATAGGGAGAAACTATTCCCGCTCATAAAAGGATTTAGATCTAGAAAGCACAGTTTTAAAGTGTTTTGCAAAAAGAAGCAAATGTGAGGTGAGAAAAATCTTTTCCATGCAGCGAATAGGAAGGATACAGAATGCACTGTTTGTGATGGAAGTAGGTTCTACTGAGGCATTGAAAAGGGCAATGGATGATTATTTAAATAGAAACAATGGGTAGAGCTAGGGGGGAGAAACGCAGGAGGGTAGCATTAAAGTTAAAGCTCTCAGAGCCAGTGCAGACATAATGGGCTGAATGGTCTCCTCCTGCACTATAACAACTGAGAGATTCTGTGAGGCATACAAGATCCCAAAAGGAGTTGAAAGGTTGGATGCTGAGAGGATTTCTCTCCTGTGGAAGAGACTAGAACAAGGTAGAGAATTTAAAAACAAAAGGCATTCTATTTCAGACAGAGATAAGGATTATTTTTCTTACAGGGTTGAGAATTTTTGGAATTGTCTTTCCCTGAGAGGAGTGCAGATGAAATAACTGAATATTTTGAGGTAACCATCAGCAACTGTGACCTTACTGAATGGTGGCACAGGGTAGAGGGGCCAAAAGGCCTACGCTTGCTTCAAATCTGTGTGTTAACATAGGGCCTTTAGCTGCATCCGAGAAGGCAGAAATTGCCTCAGTGAAATATCCCAACTAAGTGCCAGTGGACTCCTCTACCAAAGTGTAAGATTTAAAAACTCTGATCTTCACAATGTCAGGTTTTCAAATCTATTTTAAAAACGTAAAGACATTATTGCAAAACCTACAGCAGTTTGATCTTTCTTTCCATTTAGAAACAGCAGTGACAGTATGACATGCTATGATATTTGTTTTGTCACACTAATGATCAGAAGTTTGGATCTGCAGACAGCAAAGAAGGTGCATGACTCAACAGCCATAAAAGGATATTGCTGGACAAAAAAAGTATTATTGCATTAAACAAGAACTCAATTAGAATTATTTGCTGTTAATGCAGCAAACATCTTTAGTAGTCTGCAGTCCTACCTTTTTTACTGACTGCCGATGAAGAGTCTTGCATTTCTGCAGTAACTTGCAGCATCCAAGCTGGCAAGATTCTTTTCCTTTGTACAGTGGCTGGTGCTGCATGACCACTCTTCAACTGCTCGCTCTCTGACTAAAAGAACACAAGATTGGTTTGGTTAGCAGAGGATGGGTCACACTACCTCAACTTATTTTAATACTTGTCTCAAATGGGATTAGAAAATTGGAACATTACAACAGAATCCAATCACATCGTATTTCAAGAGTGACAGTCATTTCATTGTGATCAGGACCTAAAGCTGTGACCAAATGGTTTTTCTTGACTTAATAACTGAGCTGAAAGCACTGATGTTAACTGAAGGTCTAAGGTGAGGTGCTAACCTATATGATTCAGCAGCTTACGAGATGACTTTACTGATACATTGTGAAAGCCCGAAGCAGTAATTTTCAATGTTTGTTAGAAAGGACTTCTCTTGTTTACTTGGCTATTGCTTAAAAAAAGAGTTTTTTTTTAAAAACTTGATTGAATTATCAACTTCTAAAGTCTAGAAGAAAGGGCAGTAAAAGACTACATTTTTAAAGGACAATCAGAAAGCTTTCAGTTGTTTCTTTCAATTCCAAGAACCTTAAATTCATATTTCATGAAATCAAACTTCTAGCTTGTTCCTACAAGATTGGAGCAAACCATGTACTTTGTGGATCAAATTTCCCAATTGGGAAATGGATTCAGAACATTTTAAGCAACTATCTGTCTGCAAGTGCGGAGAGTACCTACTGTTGCAAAGTCGGGCTAACTGAACTAACGAATACCCATTAAGACCATCAGCATAAACAACATTAATCTTCCAGACTCCTGATATGAAGAAAACGATTGGTATTTATATGACACTTTGCATGACCATATAGTATCTGTAATGATCTGGAATCAGAGAAATAATGCAAATTGGCAATGGCAACGAGCTAAAACAATCAAACCAGGGCAAGGTGTGAAGTGGAAGGGATTAAAAAGGACTTTAGTTGAGTATAAGTAAGTATTTGTGTTTATTTCAAATAACTGGTTATAATTCTTTCACCTGTGGTTAGCTTTGCTTCATTATAATTTCAGTAACTTGCATGATGTGTAATAACCAAAAAGAAATCAAGTTAGAAAAAGTCACTGTATAAAAGCACGCATACAACAACTGTGACGTCTAAGTGAGGACCTTATCCTACTCTCTTTTCATTCACCCATGAGACATGGGCACCGCTGACTGGCCAGCATTTATTGCCCATCCCTAGCTGCCATTGTTACAAATGGATGCGTGCATATACTTCTTTTTAAGGCAATAAGATGAATTTAAAAAGAGGATTCTAAATCTCCCCTGTGCCTTCAGCCACATTAAAAAACCCAGAATGTCCTTCTCCTCCTTTAACAACTATTCTCAAAACACATCCTGGTCAAACCTTTGGTAACCTTTGACTCTGTGTATCTTTGTCGTCTGTGCCTCTGAAGGTCCTTGGGTCAGTTCACAACATTAGAAAGTTCTATATAACTGAAAACTGAAATTGCTATCACAGCAATTCAAACATTGTATTTGAGATGTACTGTCTGTGAACTTGGCTAAACAGCCTTAACATTCTTAAAAACTAGAACTAGATATAAAAATTAAAATGAAGTGGCAATGTTCTCTTCAAACCACACTTAATAGATAATATCAGGCAATTCAAATTCATTCAAAAAGTGATCGCTGCATGGCAAGAATTCTTACTTTATAATAGACCATAAAAACTCTTCGGGTTTACATCAAAGAAAGAGGCAGTGTTTGTGTTCTTTAATTTTTTTAAAAATGGTTAACAAAGATCTTACACTAATTATATTCATAATATTTGGGTGTAAAAGTGTGTACTTGGACTGAGGCAAAGTGACAGCCTCTTTAAAACTCCACAGTAATCAAGGTAAAAGAGAGTTAGATTAAATAACAAATCAATTAAAAACAAACAGGACCATTTGGTTACAATTTTAAGTTAAATGGATGGATTTCACCCAAGTTGTTGTTCCTTTCATGCAAGCGGAGCATCAATAATTCAAATATGTAAATCAGTAATTCAATCCAACCGACATGTACACTTGCAGCAGAAAAATTAGTAGATTCCAATCAGCATTCAGAACCAGCAACTCAATCTATTGCCTCCCTTGTCCGAGAGCTGTGGCAAATTGTGACTGACCCAAGTAAGTTAGCCTACTTTAATATGTTTGCATACTTCAATATTAATTTGCTTACACTGAATAATCCTGCAGACCAAGTCAAAGATCCACAACAGTCCTAGTTCTAAAAGCTTCAGACTGAATCCTAGAAGATTACAGGGAGTTGATCCAGTCCTACCTCAGCAGGTGCAGTATTAGACTGGGGTTAAATGAGTATTCATTGCTTTAAACATTTAAGTGTAAAATCGGCTAATTACATGACCCTTACCACTTTCTGCAAGATGCCATTTGGTTCAATTCTGCTGGATTGCTGTCGGAAATAATTATCTGCTGTTAATGCCTCAGATGATGTCGTGGGTTTTTGTGAGTAACCCAGAGGTATATCTGGGCCCTCGCTGACATCCCCTTTCTCCTTATGCAAACTTCCTGCAGGATTAGATTGCTCATCATCCTCAAAACTTGACAGATCGCTGTTTCTGCAATGCATTAAAAGGTGGCATAAATGCATTTTCATAGACTAAAGAAAAATCTTCTAGACATGAATCAAAATTCGTAATTGAATTTGCTTGTCAATATAATTACCATTTCAGGTTTCAGTGCAACATATGAATCTAAATTTCTTCTCGCAGTTTGGTTCAATTTAACACCACCTTTTAAAATCCACCAACAAAACAAATCCTTCTCTCAAAACACTATTGATTAATGAAGGCATTTTGAACAGAATATTTATAATTCATGTTTAATGAGTATTACAAATATTCAGTTACAAGTTAATAAATATACATTTATTTCCTCAAAGCATATTTTAAATATCCTCATTCAGGTGAGAACCTACACTGGTAGTATAGCCTTATGCAGTATATAGTTGATTACACTTGTCACTAAAAGTGAGTTTTGTAGTACACTTCAAAGGTTTTATGAAAATAACATGGTGTTACAGAGACCCAAGTTACTTTATTCCAAAATTTACTTTACATATATATTTCACTAACTCTTCAAGCTAATCAATTCAGGACACGGACAAAACTGAAGGATAGAAAGAGGTTTAAGGGAAGGGAAAAATGTCTGAGCCAAAAAGATACTGTTAAGAATAATTTTTATTATTAAGAACAAATTATAACCTTACTGCAATACTTATTTTCTATATAGAACAGAACTTCTAAAGCACTGAAGCACAGAAACAATTATCAAGTAGGATAATACATTAACTTTTCTCCATTGTATACCTTCCAGAATTCTCAAGTGCAGAGGAATTGAGGTGTTCCAGTGCATCAGTTACAACAGATTTGCATGGAGGTACAGCACTTAATTATGAAGTCTACTGGAGTGCTATTGTTTATTATAGGAAGAACTGAAAACAAACATAAGGATGCTACACTTCAGTTATACAGGGCTTTGTTAAAACATCTTGAATACTGTGTGTAGTTTGAATCTCTGTTTGAGAGTTGGAGGTGGTTCAGAGGAGCTTTACTAGTCTGGATGGGTTGTCTTAGGTTGGACAGACTGGACTTTTTTTCTACTGGGAGTTTAGAAGAGTGAGAGGTGACTTGATGGTAGCGAATATGATCTTGCATGGCATCAACAAGAGTCGATACAGGAATGATGTTTCCTCCTGTGGCTGAGTCCAGAAGTAGAGAGCACGGTCTTAAAATTAGTGATTTTTCTTTCTCTCTCTCAAAATGTGGTGGAATTTTGGAACACTCTGCCTCAGAAGGTGGTGGAGGCAGTGTCACTGACTATGTTTGAAACAGAGGTGGATAATCTCCTGCAGGATAAGGGGAGTAAAGGATAATCAGCAGTAGATGGCAATTTGAAGGATAAACATATCTACCACAATCTTATTGGATGGTGAAGCAGGCTTGAGGAGGCGAATGGACTGCTTCAGTTCTTAGTTCATATGATTCTAAGCATTTTCATGGACAGCAGAGCAAGTTTAAACAGATTTATCCATCAATTTATGGCAACTGTGAAAATAGAACCAATCAATTCTCATACAAAAATAGCTTAAGATACGAACTATTCAACATGAGTTAGATGATATATTGATCTAACTGTTCAAAGACATAGTTCACCAAAAATGACCATGGTAGCTTGTTATAACAGGGTTCAATGTGGTTTGAATTTGCTTATTGCTGGGAGTTGCACAGCTCCCAGAAACCAGCAAATAGTTATCTAAATCCTTGTTTTGCTGTTACAAATAGGAAAAAGTAAGCATTTTCTTATTAGTGTGGCCCAGCTAACCAATTCACGTTTAGGACTGGAAACATCTGGGTTACAACAGACTTCTACCATACTGTCCTAACCTTTACAATATCGGAATGGGAAGTCATTACATTACATTAGATAATGTAATGTTGTTAACTTTCTGTGAAAACATCATACCATTAATGTTGAATGCATTCATAGACAGAGATATGATTAATGTTCATTTGCTTCTGATTTAAAGATGAAGTCACCTTAACGTCTGTTCGAAGCTGGGTAAGATTACTTTGAATATGTATTTATCTGGCAGTAAAGAAAAACAGTCTCCTGGGTTCAGCCAGTGCCATTCATCCTTAGCCAGGGGCAGAAGCTGGTCTCCATTTGATGACCGATAGAAGCATGGATTGGTGTGTAACTGGAATAAAGAACAGAGATGAGCAATACCTGATGCAAACTGACATCCTAACAATACTAAGTGGTTAAATAATGCACCATTTCTCTATCTTGAGTCCAGAAAGGCTTTTCGGGAGGTCCACAAAATAGTTAATTCACCCTGCCACAGCTCACCTGTTGTTGAAATGATTAAATCTTGCTTCTGTTAGCCAGAATTGATTTATAAAACAAGATTTACAAGCTGGAGTTGACCATTAGGCCTTAGAGCATGTCTGGACCACCATTTGATAAGATCACGAATGATCTGATTGTGGTTTGAGATCTACACCTCCTAGCCTGCCTATCACACACCCATCTCCAACATTACTGAAGTAGGGATACAAGTGATAATTGACAGTTAAACCTCAAACTTTCAACACAATTGGCAAACATTAATGAGTCTGAATCATTGTTTCTTCAACCACAGATGTTGCCTGACTTGCTGAGTACTTCCTGCATTTTCTGTTCAAATTGCTGGTTTCACATTGGTTTCTGAGGTTTCATTTTTGGAACTCCAACTATTTTTCCACAAAAACTGGATCATTTGTCTTAACAGTAGCCATTGCAGAGACAGCAGTTTACAGAGGAAATTGTGTGAGTGACAAATAGCTACCATGAGATTTTCTTTTACAAGTTCACATAGGAGGAGGAGAACGAGATTTGGATCATTGAGTCACACAGCACGGAGAGAGACTCTTCGGTCCAACCAGTTCAGGCCGACCATAATCCCAAACTAAACTAGGCCCACTTGCCTGCACTTGGCCTATATCCCTCCAAATTTTTCTTATTCATGTACTTATCCAAAAGTGTTTTAAACGTTGTTACTGTACCCACATCTGCCATTTTGTCTGGAAGTTCATTCCACACACAAACCACTCTGTATATAAAAAAAAGTTGCCCCTCGTATCCTTTTTAAATCTCACCTTAAAAAGATGTCCCCCAGTCTTGAAATTCACCATTATCGGGAAAAGACACTTGCCATTCACCTTATCCACACCCCTCACAATTTTAAGAACCCCTATAAGGCCACCACTCAATTGCCTACACTCCAATGAAGACAGTCCCAGCCTGTCCAGTCTCTCCCTATAATTCAAACTTTCCATTCCCAGCAACAGCCCGGTAAATGTTTTCTGAGCCCTCTCCAGCTTAATAATAGTGGATAGTGGAATCAAGGGTTATGGAGATAAGACAGGAACAGGATACTGATTAAGGATGATCAGCCATGATCATATTGATGGTGGTGCAGGCTCGAAGGGCAGAATGGCCTACTCCTGCACCTATTGTCTATTGTCTATTATCCTTCCTATAACAGGGCAACCAGAACTGCACATAGTACTCCAGAAGAAACCTTACCAATGTCCTGTACAACCTCAACATAACTTCACAATTCCTATACTTAATGATCTGAGTAATGAAGGCAAATATCTTCTTAATCACCCTGTCTACATGACATAAACTTCAAACAATTACATGCCCGAATCCTTGGGTCCCTCTGTTTTACCATTCTTCCCAAAGCTCATCTTTAACTGTGTAAATCCTGCCCTTATTTGTTTCATCAAAACGCAATACCTTGCATTTATCCAAAATAAACTCCATCTGCTCCTCTTCAGCCCATTGACCCAATCGATCAAGATTTGTTTGTAATCTTCGATAACTTTCTTCACTGTCCACTATACCACCAATTTTGGTGTCATCCGCAAATTTACTAACCAGATCTTCTATATTCTCATTTAAATCATTTACATAAATGACAAACAAAACACCGATCCCTGTGAAGCACTGCTGCTAACAGACCTCAAGTCCGAAAAAACAACCCTCAACCACCACCAACGTCTCCTGCCAATAAGCCAATTACATATTCAATTGGAAAGCTCACCCTGAATCCCATGCAATCTAACTTTACCAGTTAGTCTAGCATGCAGAATCGTTACCAAGACTTTACTAAAGTCCAAGTAAACAATGTCGCCAGCTCTGCCCTCAACAATCATTTTGGTTACTTCCTGTGTTTTCTCTTTGCAGCCGGACACTTCTGCTGTGCTGTTCACAAACAAAGGCCATCATCCTCTTCCCAGGAACCAATCAACATGTTGTCAGGCAGTCATCGCTTAATATACAATTTATAATGCTCCTGGAAATTTTATTTTTAAAGCTGCAAACATCTCTGCACAATCTTCATGGCTTAAAACAATATATTTTCCCATCTTGAGTCCACAGTCTAAAAGGAAAATGGCCTTTACATTGACTAGGAGAAAGTGAGGACTGCAGACGCTGGAGATCAGAGCACTGGTGAGGCAGCTTCTGAAATGTCAATTCTCCGGCTCCTCAGATGCTGCCTGACCTGCTGTGCTTTTCCAGCACCACATTCTTTCCATTTACTATAGTTGGAAATTGAAGTTGGACAGCTACATAACTAAAGATAGTAGGAGGGTTTTAGTAACTTGAGGATCAAGTGGGATTATGTCGTGGACAGTTCAGCTGCACAGGCTTCTGCTACTTCACTGAGTAGTAAAGTGGATAATTTATGGGACAGAATGACATTAGCAGTCTCTGAGTTGAGGAAATAATAATGACAACTTGTTCTTGCCCCTAACGACAGCCCTTGGATTGGTCAAGCCACAGATTGTTACAGAACTCAATGTCATCCAGAAGCCTGTATCCAAAAAACATCTTTCACCATCTGACCATGAAAAACACACAACCTGAAACCTCTGAAAGGAAAGAATTTCAAATCAACACCTAGTTCTACCCAATCAGCTACAGAATCAAACCACCATTCTTCAGACATTGTGTCAACGTTGCTAAAATAAAAATCAAAAGGATCAAACTTGTATAAAACTTATTTTAAAAAGCTATCTGGTTCACTAATGCCATCTGGGAAGGATATCTGCCATCTTTATCCAGCCTTACCTACATGGGATTGCAGACCCAAAGCAATATTCTGCCCTCTGAAATAATCGAGCTGTTCACTTGGTTCAAGGCAGTTATGGGCGGGTAACTCTCATGCATGAAAGAATTTAGACAAGGATGACCAGAATTTTGGGTTCAGATTCCATAATTCCATCTTTCTTTCATGTAGCAGATCAGTGACTGAAAACTAATAAGTCAAGTTCTATTTTTCACTACGCTGGTTTTATGACTTTTTTTAAACAAATGTTTTGGTAATTTCTTTCTGGAGTTTCAAATACTTACAACATATCAAGTGATATGGAAGCAAATACCATCTTGCTTTGCTGGAACATGCTGTAGAGCCTCAACAGTTCTACAGTAAATAATGCAGAATTTCTCAATATAAAACAAGCACGTTCATGTGTTACAATCACCAGTATTTAGTTTGAAACAAATTCAATCAGACTTATACTAGAGAAATGTCATCTTAATGCAGAAGGCCTGAATGGTCATCAATTGGACTATGCTAATCATTTGCCATTAAGGTTTAAATTGAAGGGAAAAGAGGTGTATGATGGACACTGAATTTTCATGAATTACCAACAAGTGGTGGGCATGTTCAAGAGTTTAATTTTCTAATTTAACAAAACGCATAAATATACTACAAAAAAAAATCAATCCAGATATAAAATTCTCTACTCCTGCTTAATCATTACCTTGCCTTCATTTATTTTCAGCAGAACTTTACAATATTAATAAAAATTAGGCCCATATTTTAATAGTTTCAGAATGGCCTAAAATAATTAATAACTAGTTACTGGTTATCCTTCAAAAAATTCCAATTTATACAGGTACATTGTAACATAAAACACACTTGCACAGGTCTAAAAAGAAGTTATCTTAACCCAGTGCTGCATCAGAACAGATTAAATCCCAAGAGTATGAAGAACCATGTTGTCATTTTTATTTATGGCTTAAATAGATCCCACTACAGAAGGTTACTGTTTTGTTTCTCCAGAATTAATTTTAAACATGAAAAATATAAGTGATATAAAACAACTGTTGAACTGAGATAATGCTGTTAAATCTAATATTTTCTGAAAGAAAAGTGCTAATTTGCCTCAATGTATTTATAAATTTTATTTGTGGATTCTGCTGCAGAAACCCATATCCATACTCGTGTTCTTTCTAAATTCCACTATTCAGTAAGATTTTAATAATGCTGGAAATGCTCAGCAGGTCAGGTAGCATCTTTGGAGTCAGAAACAGAATTAACATTTAAGGTGTGGGGGCGAACCTTTCATCAGGTCCACTATTTGAATGTTCTGCAATCACCATCTAATTATCCATCCCTTGTAAACGTTGGCTCGCCCAAAGCTCTACATTTCATACCTTGTAATAAGTACTACAGGGTACTTACTAATCAGCCCTGCGCCCTCTTAGCTGGATTAGGAGCTAAACTTTATAACCTGAAAATTGAAACCCCATTTTAAAATCCTTCCAGTACATTATCTTACCCTAACCCTATAATCTCCTCTAGCCTGAGGGCACAGAGATCCTTTCATACCTGCAACTGCAATCTCTTACTCAGTTTATATATGAACATACAAATTGAAGGAATAGGTCATTCAGTCGATGTGAAGCTAGAAGAGTACAGCATGTCAGACAGCATCCAAGGAGCAGGAAAGTTAACGTTTCCTGGGTCAATGGAAAGATTCTTGGTAGTGTGGATGTGCAAAGGGATCTTGAAGTCCATGTACATAGATCCCTGAAAGTTGCCACCCAGGTTGATAGTGCTGTTAAGAAGGCATACCGTGTGTTAGGTTTTACTGATAAAGGAATCGAGTTTCGGAGCGGTAATCTCATGCTGCAACTACATAAAATGCTAGTGCGGCTGCACCTTGAATACTGTGTACAGTTCTGGTCGCCCCCTTACAGGAAGCATTGGAAAAGGTGCAGAGGAGATTTACCAGGATGCCGCCTGTTCTGAAGGAAAGGTTTTATGAGGAAATGCTGAGAGACTTGGGTTTGTTCTCATTGGAAAGAAGGCTAAGAGGGAATTTGATAGAGACATACAAGATGATCAGAGGATTAGACAGGGCAGACAGTGGAAGTCTTTTTCCTAGGATGATGATGTCAGCGTGTATGAGGGGGCATAGCTACAAATTGAGGGGTGATAGATTTAAGAAAGATGTCAGAGGCAGGTTCTTTACTCAGAGTGGTAAGGGTGTGGAATGCCCTGCCTGCCAATGTAGTTAAGTCAGCCACATTAGGGAGATTTAAACAATCCTTGGATAAGCACATGGATGATGATAGGATAATGTAGGGGGACAGGCTTAGATTAGTTCACAGATCAGCGCAACATCATGGGCTGAAGGGCCTGTTCTACGCTGTATTGTTCTATGTTCTATGTTCTAAAACCTTTGTCAGGACTGAGGAGGGGAAGGGGAAGGGGAGCCCAGATGTAAATAGAGGGACAGGGGTGACACTTCGCCCAGCGTCAACTCCATCCCTCTATTTACTTCTGGGTTCCCCTCCCCCTCCCCAGCCCTGACAAAGGTTTTCAGCCCGAAACGTTAACTTTCCTGCCCCTTGGATGCTCTCTGACCGGTTGTGCTCTTCCAGCCTCACATCTATTGACTCTGACTTCTGACATCTGCAGTCCTTACTGTCTCCCTGTTGCAAAGGCCATTTAGTCCCTTAAGCCTGGTCCACTTTCCAGTAAGATCATGGCTGATTGGATTGTGACCTCTACTCCAACACGCTTTGAACCCCTTGTTGTCGAGAAACTATCTCTGCCTTAAAAATATTTCATTCATCCTGCCTCTATCACACTTTGGGGAAGACAGTTCTGCAGACTTTCAACTCTTAGAAACAAATTCTCATCTCCATCTGAAATGAGATATATATATATTTACTTTTAAACTGTATTCTTCTAGCTTATGTCTTGCCCACAAAGGGAAACATCTGTAAAACTTGAAAGGGTTCAGAAAAGATTTACAAGGATGTTGCCAGGTGTTATGACACGGGGTAAACCCTCCTTCTTATTTTAAAACCAGCAACACAGCAAAGATTTATCCCGCGCAGTAATCTGTAAAAACTTGAGTTGCCAAGAACTATTTAAAGTTAAAACTTACCAACATTATTTCTTTCAGTATAACAGAAAATAATTAACTAATAACTATTTATCATTTCTTCCTCTAACTTATCTTTTACCTTTCTTTCTATAATATTAGTACGATAAAACTCCCAATTAAAAATTTACAAAACTACACTTCTTATCTCAAAACCAGGCAACTTTCGTTCTTCTATTTTGATCTCCTGTGTCTTCTTTCCTTTTTGTTAGGAATTTCTGTGTCACAGGCTATTGATCGAAAAGGTCCTTTTACGAGAGC
This sequence comes from Chiloscyllium punctatum, assembly GCF_047496795.1. Classification (NCBI taxonomy): domain Eukaryota; kingdom Metazoa; phylum Chordata; class Chondrichthyes; order Orectolobiformes; family Hemiscylliidae; genus Chiloscyllium; species Chiloscyllium punctatum. The sequence continues at coordinate 111,801,066 of NC_092749.1, forward strand.
TATTTTTCGAGCAGTTTGTTTACAGGCTAGGCTTGGCAGTTCTCCTCCCAGCTGTTCAATTTTCCCCAGTCTTATACCCCCAAAGCATCAGATCGTGTCATTGGCTTTTAAGATTGTCAATATATTCAATTCAAACTGGATTGGAGTTTGATATTTTTCAGGGTATAATTTAAACTAATTGGCCAAATTCAAATTTATTTTTGTCTCCAGGCAATGAACTAATCGAGTTGCTCCACCCAGTGCTACATTGTTACCTTATTGAGAACACTTGGTGCTGTGTCCAGTAGTTCTGCTGCTTTTAACTCTTTTAAAGTATACGCATATCTTCATAACACAGAGGTGGAGGATTTGAGCCAAATGGAGAGGTTGAATAGGCTGGGGCTGTTTTCCTGAAGCATTGGAGGCTGAGGGGTGACCTTAGAGGTTTATAAGATCATGAGGAGCATGGATAGGGTAAAAAGACAAAGTATTTTCCCTGGGGTGGGAGAGTCCAAAACTAGAGAGCATAGGTTTAGGGTGAGAGGGGAAAGATTTAAAAGAGACCTAAGGGGCAACCTTCTTCACAGAGAAGGTGGTATGTGTATGGAATGAGCTGCCAGAGGAAGTGGTGGAGGCTGGTACAATTGCAACATTTAAAAGGCATCTGGATGGGCATATGAATATGGGCCTGGTGCTGGCAAGTGGGAGTAGATTAGATTGGGATATCTGGTGAGCATGGACGAGTTGGACCGAAGGATCTGTTTCCATGCTGTACATCTCTATGACTCTATCCTTTCAGCATCCACCAGTCAAGTGCCTTACTTTGCTGTGCACTGTTAGCAATCATGGCCTTCAACTTGGTCAAAAGCCTGGAAATCTCTTCCCATTAGCACATTACTGCTGCAGCAGTACAAGACAGCAGCTCAGCACCATCTTTTCAAGTGCAATTAGTTGTCTGTATGAACAAAATAAACAGAAACTGCTGCAACCCTAAGTTCTGCAATTCTCTCCCTATCCCAACCTTGTCCTTCTTCAACATCTACCTATTCTCAATTTGTCCTGAACCTCATGCCCCTCAATGTTACATCTGGTCGGACAACAGATCCCATGAAGTGTCTGAGAATACTTCACTATATTAATGACAATATACATGCAAGCTGTTGCTGCAGTAGGCACTATCTAAGTGCAAGCTCTTGCCATAGCAAATATAAAGTTCTACTCAAATGTGGTTTAGATGTCAGTTGAAACGAATTAAAAATATGGCCTGGTTCAGAAGTAGTTTCTCTCTTTCCAAAATGATTGGGAACTAGCTGCCCTCTACCAGTAACCTGGTGCAAAACACCTTGCAGAACTTGATTTACATTCTAGCAAAGTATTCTATTTCTCTTTCCTGACTAATACCAAAATTTTAAATAAAAATCACACATAACAATTACAATATTTGTGGAAAAGATAGATCACTGACTTAATAGACACAGGAAGAAATATATTTGCAGGTTTAAATTTATCAGGGTTTAGTGCAATCTGCATAATAGATATCAAAGTGTAAAATGACAAACATACTTTTTTTAAACACATTTTTGAGGATTATAAATCAAAATTTCCTTCACCTCGTGTTGGCAGCAATTGTAGCTAATGTACATGTGTTCAAACTCCCCTTTTAGTTAATGGCCCACATACTATCAACTTGACCAAAGATAATATGTGGTCAGTATAATTGTCATTCTGCTGAAAATAAATAAGTTACAATTTTTAAACATTGGCAGAGACACCCACAAACGCATATAAAGAATTACATTTTCTGCAAATATCGATTGCGTGTTTTGGAACTAAATCCTTTGCTGTCACATTTAGATGATAAATCAGCATCACAGTGATGAGCACAAGTCCAAATGAATGTGACAAACTTTCAAAATGTCACTTTCATAAACAATAAACAAAAGATTGAATAATTATTCAAAGAATCTACCACAGCATTAAATCTCAGTATTCAAAGCTGAAAAGTAAGCATGTATTTCTCAGCTCAAAGACTTGGATCCCAGTATAAAAATATGGCCTGGTTCCTGAAAAAGGACTTATGCCCGACATGTCGATTTTCCTGCTCCTCGGATGCTGCCTGGCCTGCTGTGTTTTTCCAGCACCACGTTTTTCAACTGTGTTGATGACAGAACACCCACATTTTGCCCTCCAGTATGCTTGAGCCATTGTATGCATTCAGAAATTAATAGACCCATATTAACCTTTGTTCAACCTCATACTTCTTTCTATTATTCATTCTTGGGAGTTGGGTATCGACCAGCACTTATTGTCCACTCCTAATTGTTCTTGTGAAGGTGCCTTTTTGAACTGCTGAATCGGTACACCCACAGTGCTGTCAGGGAGGGATTTCCAGTTTTTTTTTGACCCAGTGACAGCAAAGGTAAAGCTATCGGAACCACGTGAAATCGGCATAGTCAGAACTTGTGAAACCCTCTAATATGAATTGTGCTTTTGTTTTCACTAGGCCCATAATGCACTGTGTATCTCAATATTGCAGAATAGGAACAGCGCCACTAATGTTCCCATATGAATGTGGATTTAATAAAATCCAAAGTAACTTCTGTAGAAGCTAAGTCATAAAATGAAGCCAATCTAATGACACAGCACTGCTGTAATGCCGAGCCATCACAGAAATCGATGAAGATTATAATCTATGACACCCAATATTCCCAGAGAGAACACCATTTAAGGACTAACTAGGCCTGACTCTGATGCTTTAGAGATTAGGTAAAAACAATGACTGCAGATGCTGAAAATCAAATACTGGATTAGTGGTGCTGGAAGAGCACAGCAGTTCAGGCAGCATCCAACGAGCAGCGAAATCAACGTTTCGGGCAAAAGCCCTTCATCAGGAATAAAGGCAGTGAGCCTGCAGCATGGAGAGATAAGCTAGAGGAGCTAATATCACTAGTTATAAATTATTATCTATACTTGCAGAAGTTTCACTATTAGATAGAAACCTACTCACTGGTTTGATGCGCAACTTCCCATCGAGCACTTCCAGCAGACCATGATTCCTGGACACTCGTTTATCAGAAACCTGAAATTGAAAGAATCCATCAAAAGAGTTACATATAATTACCACAGCATTGTACTTACCTATTTGAATGCTAAGATCCCGAACTGAAAATAAACTAAGAATAGTATAAACCAGAGCAGAACATTTGTTAGACAGATAAAACAAGCACAGAAAATGCCATGAGAAGGAGAGATGTGAAAAAGCAGAGAGATATGTGGGTTCAGTGATTGGCAGTGGTAATGCCCCATAATTTGTCTCTGTTCTCTGGCCTTGACTCTTTAAAATTGCAACACAGCCATCTTAAAGGGAATGCTGATTGTCCACACCACATTCCTAATTGCAGCAAAGCCCTTGGGTAATGTAGTGAGTACTTGGCAGACTTTTGGGCCGAAGAGCCTGTTCTATGCTGTATTATTCTAACCTACTGGAGATTTTTGGCCAAGAGAAAGGAAGAGTGACGACTGATGAGACTGTCTTAAATTCAGCAACAATATGCTTGCAGTTTCCTCATCTGAGATGAGGGTGCAGGCAGAGGACTTCAGGGAGACAACTCATTGAAGACAGATGAAGCAGGGGGTTATCTTCACTTTCCATGTTGATTCTGTAAGGAGAACCCATTCTGACAATGACTGATGCTGTACAATCAGATTAGAACAAGAAACAGCAATGCCAATATGCATGCCTTAGACTGGAGAAGGATGGCAAAAACTGAAGTAAACTAGAGGGAACAATTAACATCAGAAACAGTGATGTGTCTTCTACTGGTCAAATTTATGAAACAGAGTTCAGAATGATTGCTTGTTTGTTAATTGTTGGAATCTGGCAACTAGGAGAGGTTTTTGTGTGTGCAACAAAGGAAATAGGATTGAAAGGGGTTAGTTATAATACAAAAAATATTACCTCCCTGCTTTTAAACTCAATCCCTTTAGCAATGAGGGATAAAATTCTATTTGCCTTCCTAATTACATACAAACCAACCTTCTGTGATTCATGCACAAGGACACCCAGATCCCTCTGCATAGCAGCATGCTGCAAATTTTTACCATTCAAGTAACTTTTTTTTATTTTTACTCCTATCAAAATGTATGACTTCACATTTATTAACATTGCATTCAAGCTGCCAGACCTTTGCCCACGCAACGTATCCATATTCCTCTGCAAACTTTCAGTCTTCTGCAACTCATCTTAGTGTCATCTGCAAACTTTGACACTATACATGTCCCCAGCTCCCAATCATTTACATAAATTGTGAATAATTGTGGTCCCAACACTGAATCCTGATTGCCAGGTAGAAGTGCACTCCTTCATCCCCACTCTTTGCTCCCTGTTAGTCAACAAACCTTCTATCCATGCTAATACTTTACCCATTATGCCATGCATCCTTATCTTACACAGCAGCTTTTTGTGTAGCACTTTGTCGAATGCCTTTTAGAAATCTAGGTGCATCACATTGACTGGGTCTCCGTTGTCCACCGTGCTCATTGTGTCTTTACAGAATTCCAAAAGATTTGTTAAGCATGACCTGCCCTTCATGACCGCATGTTGCATCTTCCCAATGGGACAATTTTTATTAGAATGCCTTGCTATTTCTTCCTTGATAATTGACTCACCATCTTCCCCACAACACAGGTTAAGCTAACCAGTCTATAATTCGCCATCTTTTAAACCATCTATCACCATTTTTAAACAGTGGGGTCACATTTGCTGTTTTCCAATCTGCTGGGACTGCCCCAGAGTACAGTGAATTTTAGAAAATTACCACCAGGGCGCACGTGCTATTTCTCCCGCCATCTCTTTTCGTACCCTGGGATGCAATTCATCAGAGCCAGGAGACTTGTCGGTCCTTAGCTCCATTAACTTGCCCAACACTACCTCTTCTGTAATAATGATTGTTTCCAGGTCCTCATCTACCTTCACCTCTGTCAGTACTGGCCTGTTATTAGTGTCCTCCACTGTGAGGACCGATACAAATACTGGTACAATGACTTGGCCATTTCATCATTTCCCATAACTAAATGCCCCTTCTCATCCTCTAAAAAGAGCAATGTTAATTTTAGACACACCTTTTCATTTTATATTAGCCAGTTTTGAGGAAATTTGTTACATATATTTTATATATTTATGGAAACCTTTGCTATCTGTGCTAGCTTTTTTTTCTCATGTTCTATCTTAGTTTTATTGTGGCTTTCTGTTGACCTTTAAAGTTTTCCCAATCTTCTAGTGTCGAGTTGTTTTTGGTCACTTCGTACGTCTTCTCTTTTTTTTTGATAACCTCACTTAGACACCCCTGGCAGATTACCCTTTTTCTAGGAAGGGGTGCCCCCCAGGAAGTGGTGCGGGGTCAGACACGGCGAGGGATGGAGTGTTCGGAAGACAGAGGGAGTGAGGGAGGGGAGTGAGGGAGGGGAGTGAGGGAGGGGAGTGAGGGAGGGGACTGGGGCAGCTGCTGAGGCGCAGGGGGGTGCAGGAGGGAGGGGGGTGTGGTCGGTCTCTCACCCGGAGCAGAGGGCCGCGGCCTACGGCGGTCAGGCCTCCCGCTAGAGCGATATTCCCGCTCCCGTCCTCTGGCTCCAGTTCCATCTACCTCCCGTCCCTGGGAAGAAGCTCACATTCCTCCCGCTGCTCTAAGGTGGCGCTCACCGTGCGTGCCCAACACAAACTGTCCCTCCGCTGGGACCGGGAGAAAGAAGAAGCGAGGAGTACCGTCAGAACTTGCCTAAACTACAACTCCCAGGATCCTTCGCGGCCGGCTAACGGCCGCCGGCCCCCCACGCGCCTGCGCCCTGCTGACGGCTAACGGCCGCCGGCCCCCACGAGCCTGCGCCCTGCTGACGGCCGCCGGCCGCCCACGCGCCTGCGCCCTGCTGACGGCAAACGGTTGGATGCCCCGTGCGGTGTGAATGCGGAAGCGGTGCGCGAGAGAGTGACGTCGCAGAAAAACAAACATCAACGGCCGGAGATTTAAACTGAAAACAAACAAGATCAGAATAAAGTGAGAGAGAGAGAGGGAGTGGGAGAGGGAGAGGGAGGGAGAGGGAGAGGGAGAGGGAGAGGGAGAGGGAGGGAGTCAGAGGAGAACGAGGGCTCGGGGGTTAGTGAGGGGAATAGGTGAGAGGGAGTCTGTGGGGATAGGCGAGTGGGGAGTGGGGAGTGGGGAGTGGGGAGGGGGGAGCGAGGATGGAGGGATGATGGGGGGGTGGGGAGGGATGATGGGGGGGTGGGGAGGGATGATGGGGGGATGATGGGGGGGTGGGGAGGGATGATGGAGGGGTGGGGAGGGATGATGGGGGGGAGGGGTGGGGAGGGATGATGGGGGGGAGGGGTGGGGAGGGATGATGGGGGGGAGGGGTGGGGAGGGATGATGGGGGGGTGGGGAGGGATGATGGGGGGATGATGGGGGGGTGGGGAGGGAGGATGGGGGGGTGGGGAGGGAGGATGGGGGGATGGGGAGGGATGATGGGGGGGTGGGGAGGGAGGATGGGGGGATGATGGGGGGGTGGGGAGCGAGGATGGGGGGGTGGGGAGGGAGGATGGAGGGATGATGGGGGGGTGGGGAGGGAGGATGGGGGGATGATGGGGGGGTGGGGAGCGAGGATGGAGGGATGATGGGGGGGTGGGGAGCGAGGATGGAGGGATGATGGGGGGGTGGGGAGCGAGGATGGAGGGATGATGGGGGGGTGGGGAGCGAGGATGGAGGGATGATGGGGGGGTGGGGAGCGAGGATGGAGGGATGATGGGGGGGTGGGGAGCGAGGATGGAGGGATGATGGGGGGGTGGGGAGCGAGGATGGAGGGATGATGGGGGGGTGGGGAGCGAGGATGGAGGGATGATGGGGGGGTGGGGAGCGAGGATGGAGGGATGATGGGGGGGTGGGGAGCGAGGATGGAGGGATGATGGGGGGGTGGGGAGCGAGGATGGAGGGATGATGGGGGGGTGGGGAGCGAGGATGGAGGGATGATGGGGGGGTGGGGAGCGAGGATGGAGGGATGATGGGGGGGTGGGGAGCGAGGATGGAGGGATGATGGGGGGGTGGGGAGCGAGGATGGAGGGATGATGGGGGGGTGGGGAGCGAGGATGGAGGGATGATGGGGGGGTGGGGAGCGAGGATGGAGGGATGATGGGGGGGTGGGGAGCGAGGATGGAGGGATGATGGGGGGGTGGGGAGCGAGGATGGAGGGATGATGGGGGGGTGGGGAGCGAGGATGGAGGGATGATGGGGGGGTGGGGAGCGAGGATGGAGGGATGATGGGGGGGTGGGGAGCGAGGATGGAGGGATGATGGGGGGGTGGGGAGCGAGGATGGAGGGATGATGGGGGGGTGGGGAGCGAGGATGGAGGGATGATGGGGGGGTGGGGAGCGAGGATGGAGGGATGATGGGGGGGTGGGGAGCGAGGATGGAGGGATGATGGGGGGGTGGGGAGCGAGGATGGAGGGATGATGGGGGGGTGGGGAGCGAGGATGGAGGGATGATGGGGGGGTGGGGAGCGAGGATGGAGGGATGATGGGGGGGTGGGGAGCGAGGATGGAGGGATGATGGGGGGGTGGGGAGCGAGGATGGAGGGATGATGGGGGGGTGGGGAGCGAGGATGGAGGGATGATGGGGGGGTGGGGAGCGAGGATGGAGGGATGATGGGGGGGTGGGGAGCGAGGATGGAGCGATGATGGGGAGTGAGGTTGGGGGCATGATGGGGAGTGAGGATGGGGGAGCGAGGATGATGGGGAGTGAGGATGGGGGAGCGAGGATGGTGAGGAGAGGATGGGGAGCGAGGATGGGGGGATGATGGGGAGTGAGGATGGGGGAGCGGGGATGATGGGGAGTGAGGATGGGGGAGCGGGGATGATGGGGAGTGAGGATGGGGGAGCGGGGATGGGGGGATGATGGGGAGTGACGATGGGGGAGCGGGGATGGGGGGATGATGGGGGGGTGGGGAGCGAGGATGGAGGGATGATGGGGGGGTGGGGAGCGAGGATGGAGGGATGATGGGGGGGTGGGGAGCGAGGATGGAGCGATGATGGGGAGTGAGGTTGGGGGCATGATGGGGAGTGAGGATGGGGGAGCGAGGATGGGGGGATGATGGGGGAGCGAGGATGGTGGGGAGAGGATGGGGGGATGATGGGGGAGCAAGGATGGTGGGGAGATGATGGGGAGATGATGGGGAGCGAGGATGGGGGGATGATGGGGAGTGAGGATGGGGGAGCGAGGATGATGGGGAGTGAGGATGGGGGAGCCAGGATGATGGGGAGTGAGGATGGGGGAGCGGGGATGATGGGGAGTGAGGATGGGGGAGCGGGGATGATGGGGAGTGAGAATGGGGGAGCGGGGATGATGGGGAGTGAGGATGGAGCGGGGATGATGGGGAGTGAGGATGGGGGAGCGAGGATGATGGGGAGTGAGGATGGGGGAGCGGGGATGATGGGGAGTGAGGATGGGGGAGCGAGGATGATGGGGAGTGAGGATGGGGGAGCGGGGATGATGGGGAGTGAGGATGGGGGAGCGGGGATGATGGGGAGTGAGGATGGGGGAGCGGGGATGATGGGGAGTGAGGATGGGGGAGCGGGGATGGGGGGATGATGGGGATGGGGGAGCGGGGATGGGGGGATGATGGGGAGTGAGGATGGGGGAGCGGGGATGGGGGGATGATGGGGAGTGAGGATGGGGGAGCGGGGATGGGGGGATGATGGGGAGTGAGGATGGGGGAGCGGGGATGGGGGGATGATGGGGAGTGAGGATGGGGGGATGATGGGGAGTGAGGATGGGGGAGCGGGGATGGGGGGATGATGGGGAGTGAGGATGGGGGGATGGTGGGGATGGTGGGGAGTGAGGATGGAGGGGATGGTGGGGAGTGGGGATGGGGGAGTGAGAATAGGGGAGTGGGGATAGGGGAGTGAGGATGGAAGGAGAGAGCAGGTAGTGAGGATGGAGGGGGGAGACAGCGGGAGAGTGAGGATGAAGTGGGTAAGTAGTAGAAACAGAGAAGGCAATGCCTCCAGAAGTAAGCAACAGATTGGACCTCTCAAATCTCAAATCTAATGTTGATCGTGTTTTTTATGTACCTTCTTCGCAGTCATAACTTTGTATTCCTCCCTCTGTTCGATCACTCTATTATCTTTGTATGTTATGCTTTGTCTGTACTACACACAAAACAAAACTTTTCACTATTCGTGGTACAAGTGACGATAATAAATCAAATCAAATACATGTCAAATCAGGACAGTCATCTCTTGATGATAAGCCATGGAACATGAAAAATGTGTCATGGTCCTGTGATGAATACAGAAAAACATTGACAGAAGATGGGGTTTAAAAAAAACTAAATTTCAGATTAATTTGGCAGGTACAGAGAGTTAAGCTGTAAATAGTTGTGCTAAAAGGACAGGCTAAACTATACAGACCAAAATATGCACTTTACATATTCAAAGATATCATGCCCAATTATCCTGCATTTGATTATCCGGAATTCGATTAACTGAACAAAATACTGCCTGTCCTGTGTCCTTTGGATAATTGAGGTTTCTCTGTACATGGATAAACAGTGTAGACTGATGATTTACAGGCAGTGAAAGAAGTTTCACAGTTTGCAGATTCAGGTACAGATTCAGGTTATGCAATTAATAGTTGAAGGATAACTTGGTATAAATTAGCAATTTGTAATCCAGGACCAATTACATATTCTGTATTTTAATTTAACAGGCAGCAGGTTAAAACTGACATGCTAAAGCCTTTCTACTAATGATGAAATCAGAAGTTGCTGTAAAAAGTCAGTAGGTCTGGCAGCATCTGGGGAGTGAAAGCAGAGTAAACATTTCAGGTCCAGTAACCCTTCTTCAGAACCTTTACTGGATCCAAAACGTTAACTTTGCTTTCTCTCCACAAATGCTGCACAACTGCTGAGTTTTTCTGGCAATATTTTGTTTCTGATTTCCAACATCTGCAGTCCCTTGGTTTTTCCTTTCTGTTAATGATTTGCTGTGTGTCTCGAACATTAAAAAATCTAAAAAAGAATAAATCTGTAAACAATATTTTTCAGAGGTCTGCAGAGTAGCACATGGCCTGAGGAGAGGAGACTGAGGAGCTCATAAGACAACCGAAAGAAAGGAGACTAAAGAAAAAAACAGCAATAACAGTGATGTAAGAAATTCACAAAAAAAGGGATCAGTAATAAATAGAAGGACAAGCAATTTGGTGATAACGTCTTATGTCAGTGAGACAGAGAATCAACTAATAAGATTAGTTAAAATTTGATTTGGTTGATTTAAAAGATCTCTTGAGATTCTGGAACAAAAATAAACTATGCAAAGGTCTTGCAAAAGAAATAAGCAGATTGCTATTCGTGAAGACAAAACTATTTTCTCCACTGGGCAGAAAAAACTACAAAATCGTTATGATTTTGCCCAGTTTTTGCCACGAGAGTTAACTCTGAAAATTTTCAGCGAACTGGACATTCGAAGCCTGGCTAATGCTGCAATGACATGCAAAGCATGGAATGATCTGATCGAAACCAGTGACAGCCTGTGGTACAATCATTGCCTGACCGTATTGGCTGTGTGCAAGAGAGAGGTACAGTGGGATCGAGCACATGGACTTTCATGGAAGGTTTGTGCAGTTGGCAGTGATTTGCATGAAAGTTTAAGCATTTTTATTGTCGACCTCCACCCTATTCCTTTTTTCTCAAGAGTGTTTCACTGTCACCTCTGTTTCTCTTTTTCACCAGTATTCTCCCTGCTGTAGTCCAATATATCATTATAGATGCAAATGTTATAGGAATGGAAGCACTTTAAGGAGAATGCTCATTCCATCCAGCAGGGAGCAGCATGCACTTCTGATATAAAAAATTATTAGCGAAGTCCAGGATAGACAAGTATGGTAATGCCAAAGACCATATGAGATGAAGAAGACCATGATAGATGTTAAGAGGATATAGAAAGGCTGGTGGAGTGGACATCATACAGTAAAGCAGGTAAATAGCTATATAGTAGTAGTGTCATTGGACTAATGATACTGGTACTACTTTGGACATGCGGGTTCAATTGTAAACAGGCCTGTTTGAAAAGAATACAGAGTTTGGAGAGAATACAAGTATTCTCTCCAAAATCTTTGTGTTCTTTTCAAATTGAACCCAAATCTCCAAAGCAGTACCACTATTATTAGTCCAGTGACACTACTACTACATCACCAAGATAGTTCAAGGGATGAGGGATTACAGTTATGCAGAGACACTGGAGAACTGGGATTGTTCTCATTGCAGAAAAGGCTAAAAGGAGGTTTGATGAAGGTATTTAAAATTGGAGAGTAGAGAGGGAGTAAGATCTATTTCCAATTGATAACCAGAGTACACAATTCTGAGTTGATTAGTAAAAGAATGCGGAGTGATATGAGAAAATCATTTTTGCAGCAAGCGGTTATCATTTGGAATATGCCATTTGATAGGCTGATGGAAACAGTTTTGACAGGAGCCCCCTCAAAAAAGAATTGGATAAAGACATGAGAAAGAAAATGTTTCAGGAACTTGGAAAAAGAGCTGACTAATGAGAGTAACTCAATTGATCTTTGAAAGAGCTGGCACAAAATTGATGATCCAAATAGCCACCTTCAGGATATTTTCTGATCAACCTGTTCAGAAATTTTATTACACGCCTCTGGAGCAGATGCGACTTGAAATCCAGACCTCCTCCTATATTAGTCAATGATTTTATGACCTCTGTTTATGCAGTACAGGTCATATAAGCATAACTACATTTTGTAATGTGACTTTCACAGAAAAAAGATATGAATATAAGCAGAGTTGATTAATGACTAGATAAAAAGCAGATTGATAGTTTCAAAACAAAAATAGGGAATGCTGGTATTACCACATCAGGTCTTTCAGCATCAGGTTGATGACCTTTCATCAGGACTGGGTGAAGTTTAAGATGAAATAGATTTTGAATGAGGACTGGGTGAGATAAGGATAAAAGAAAGACCTGTGATGGAATGGAAATCAGGAGGAACTGAGTGGTAGAAGAGCTAGGCCCCAGGGCCAAAGAAAGTAAAGGTGGAACAAGGAAAGAAACAAAGATGTCCCGAGAACAGGTGTACAATGCTAATATGGTCATCCATATAGTGGAAAAAGAGTTTAAGGAGGGGATCTGAGTAGGACTGGAGCAAGGAATGTACCCCATATCTGATAAAAAGATTGGCATGGCTAGGATCTAAATGGATATGCATAGAAACACTTTTTTGGAGGTAGTGAAATGAATTAAAGGAGAAATCGTTAAGTCTGATCGCAGATTTCGCCAGATGGACGGTGCTAGTGGTCAACAGGCACATTTTTTATTTGCATTAATTTATTTTTCTTTCGGTTTGGCACCCGTTCTTGGCACATCATTTAGAATCATAGCACAGAAACATATCCTTTGGTCCAACCAGTCCATGCTGAACATAATTCCAAACTAAACCAGACCCACCTGCCTGCATTTGACCCATATCCCTCCAAATATGTTTTTATTCATGTCCTTATCTAAATGTCTTTTAAATGTTACAACTGTACCTGTATCCACACCCTCCCCTGGAAGTTCATTCCACATATGGACTACACTCTGTGTAAACCAATTGCCCCTCATGTCTTCTCAAAATCTTTCTCCTCTCACCAGAAAAACATGCCCCCAATCTTGAAATGCCCCACCCTAGGCAAAAGATAACCACTATTCCCTGGAACTATATCTGTCATAATTTTATAAATCTCTCTAAGGTGACAACTCAAAACCTTCATTTGCAGCACCATCCTAGTTAATCTGTTCTGAACCCTCTCCAGCTTAACGATATCTTTCCTATAATAGTTAAAAATCACACAACACCAGGTTATAGTCCAACAGGTTTAATTGGAAGCACACTAGTTTTCGGAGCGACACTTCTTTATCAGTCCAGATAAAGGAGCGACGCTCCGAAAGTTAGCGTGCTTCCAATTAAACCTGTTGGACTATAACCTGGTGTTGTGTGATTTTTAACTTTGTACACCCCAGTCCAACACCGGCATCTCCAAATCTTCCTATAATAGGGAGACCTGCTGTCAGTGCATCTTTTGCCTTTTTCCTTGTCCCATCTGCATTCTCTTTGACCCATAGGTTTAACTCTTCTGTATTCAATTCCTCCTGTCTTCCTATCACAGACCCTCTTTTTGTTCTTGCCCTACCCAGCCCTCATTCAAAACCTATTCTATCTCTTTAAAAAAATTATCGACTTAAATCATTAACTCAGTTTCCCCTGTCCACAGAAGCTGAGTCTTTCCAGCATTTTTGGTTCCTGTTTCAAATTTCTGGCATCAGCAGTGTTCTGATTGCCAGTCATAGTGTTTCCTTTTATTGATATTTATAAACCAGTGTAGTTTCTGAATCACTTCACCATGCTGATTTTGAAACTTATCACTATTCCTTCAGTGTCGGGTGGTGACAATCCTGGAACTCCCTCCCTAACCTACAGTGTCTACCTAGAGCACATGGACTGCAGCTGTTCAAGAAGGCAGCTCTCCACTACCTTCCCAAGGGCAACCAATAATAAATGCAGGCCCAGCCACTTAAGCCCACATTTCCATCAATAAATAAAAAAAACTTTATTTATATGACCCACATTTGTAGAGTTCTGCAATAAACATTTGTTGCAATCTTTCTTAAAAACTTTTGTATTGTATTGAAAATTGGATAATTCCATCTGTAATAACCGTGGGGACTGCAGTGTACTTTAGTTTGGCATACTCAATGTTTTGACTGTGCCAAAGCAGGTCCTGAAGGGAATATTAATGGCAAAAATATGAACACATCCACATCCCTGAGTTCATGATCATCACTGTTTTCATTTTTCAAGTTGTAGCAACATAGGAGAAAGAATATGTCGTTCAGCTCCTCAAGTCTTCTCCGCCATTCTAATTAATGGGCTATAATCTACCACAATGTTATATTACCATGCTAGCTTCATATTCCTTGATGTCATTAGTAACTAGAAATCTATAAATCTCTGCCATGAACCTACTTAATCACTGAGCTTCTACAGCTGTCTGGGGTAGAGAATTTCAAAGATTCACTATCCTCTGAGTGATTTCTTCTCACCTCATTCCCAAAGAAGTTGCGGGTTATTCTGAGACTATGCCCCCCACCCTGAGTGTAAAGCAACATCCCTTGTGCATCTAATCTGTCTATCCCTTGATGAATTTTGCAAGTTATTTGAGGCCAATTCTCATTTTTAATGTAAGAGAATGCAGGCCCAGTTTCCTATTTCTCTGCTCCTGGATAGCTCCATCATCCCAGGAATTCCTCTGTGGCAAGTGTACCCTTCTTTACTGCACACAGTATTCCCAATATGCTCTAACACAGGTTCTATGCAATTGAAATTTTCCTACCTCTGTGCTGCCATCCTCTTGTGATTAAAAATAAACATGCTGTCTACCTTCCAAATTGCTTGCTTTCAGCAACTTTGGAATGAGGTCATCCAGGTCCCTTTGGATTTACTAATCTCTCATCATTTCATAAATACTCTGAACCTTCATTCCTCCTACTTAAGTGAATATTGTCACACCTATCCACATCATGGTCCACCTGGTAACCTCTTGCCCCATTCACTCAGCATGTCTAAATCCAGCTGAATCTGTTTGCATTCTCCTCACAACTCTCATTCTCTCAACTATCAACTTCAATCTTAGAAATAATACAGTCTGTCCCCATATCCAAATCATTGACATAGATTGTGAACAACTGGGACCCAAGCACTGATACCTGTAGTACCTCGCTGGTCACAGCCTGCCAATCTGAGAGTGATCCATTTATTTCTGCTCTCTGTTTTCTGCCTGTTAACATCTTCAATCCATGCTAGATTTTGCTTTAAACTTAAATAACTTTCTGAGTTGGACTTTATCAGAAGTCTTGTGAAAATCCAAATATTTCCACTGGTTCCCCCACACCAACTTTATTGATAATATCCTCAAAAAGCCACATCAGGCTTGTCAAACGCGATTTCCCCTTCATTAATTCATGTTGATTCTTCCCAATCAGACAATTATTTTCTGTGAGGCGCCTTGGGTAGACAAGGTCAGAAGTCACATGACACCAGGTTATCGTCCAACAGGTTTATTTGAAATCGCAAGCTTTTGGAGCACTGCTCCTTCTGCAGGTGGCTTCATCTGAAAGGTTGTGATTTGGAGTTCACCTGTTAACTTATAACCTGCTGTCAAATTTTTTTTTCTAACTTTCCAGAAATCACAATCTTGTATAATAGTTTAGAGTATTCTTATTATTACTAAAGTCAAGCTAACAAGTCTGTAATCCCCTGCTTTGGAAGCCCCTTCCTTTGCTGTCTGGTTTTATGCATCTTTCTGTTTACTTTCATATTCTATTCAGTTTGTCTTAATTAATTGCTTGGTCTTCCTTAACTGAATTCTAAAATTCTCCCAATCCTCAGACTTGCAACACTTTTCTATCTTAACCAGACGTTTAGCACATTTTCATTCACCTTTAGGACCTAGCTTCAATCCATCTTAGACTGATGGAAAAAAAAGTTTATTTTTTTTCTGTTTGAAGAAATTATGCATGCAGTTTGGGCATTTTTAACCCAGTTTGACCATATGTTTATTCTATAATCAGCCACACTGTTGGGATTGTAGGATCCCTCAGCAACCTGCCATCTATTTCTAGTAGCAATGTAAAGTTTCCTCTTTACAGGGAGAATTATAACCAAGATATCATAGCAAAGTCAATACTTTGCATCTATTTTTTAAACAGAGATTTCAATTGTATCTTTCACTAGTAAATCTTAAAAGAAACTCCATGTGAGAGCTCCTAGCACAAGAGTCTCTGTTCATTAACCCCGATATTGTTGTTAAAAAATTAACAAGTGTTTGCCGATCTATTGTTGACTAAGAGATCACGAAATGTGTGGTTATGACAAAAACAGTTTCATGTATTTACATAATGTCATTAATATAATAAGACATACCTGCAGGAAAGTGCTATGAAGCACAATTTCTCACCAAATCCCAAGTGGGTAGATGACCAAAAGCTTGCTCAAAAAAGTCAGATTAAGGAGCTTCTTAAATGAGGTGGAGAGGCCAACCAGTTTGGGGAGGGAATTCCATAATTTGCGGCTGCATTGGTAGGGCAATGAAAATTCAGGGTGCTTTTAAAATTGAAATGTTTGACCAGGATACAAGGTAGATCAGAAAACAAAAAGGTTAATGGTTAAGGCAACAGAGTTTAATGATAAATTATAACATGTATTGTATAAAAATCATGCCATGCTGAAAAATAACATTGCATTCACAACATTTTTAAACAACTGACCAGCCTTTTTTCCTCAGTCATTCAGAGATGAAATCAGATATTGTGCAGCATTTTCATCAAATGTAACTTTCTACTTAGTGCAAATACATTCTTGGCAAGTGGAATGACCTTAGTTGTTGATTTAGCCCATATACGCTGTTTGGCTTTTATTTCATAAGTGATAAAAGGAATATTAAAATTGAAACATTTTATTTGCTTAATATTTAGGTTACTCTGATGAGGAACTACAAGAAAAGCAACATAAAACGCGCATGGTTAGATGGTCAATACAGTCACATTCATTCTGCAGAGGAGCTTCTGCACAACAGTATGTGTGAAATGGATGCAGATGCTTGGGGAGAGATACTGAAGGCAGAACTGGAAAGATAGTATTGTGTTAAGTTGGGGCATTTTTTTTGCAGCATCATGCACTTACAAAACAAAGCTAAAAGCACTAAAATAAAAGTTTTATTTGTCAAATGGTTTATGCTTTAAAAATAGTAAATAAGAAGTTTTATTGCATTTGTAATCTTTGAATAGTTAGAAATGGAATTTATTTTGAAGTTGCAATTTTATTGGAATATTTAAAAGTATAGCTCCTTTTTCAAGAAATGTGTTCCACTGTTTTAAGCACTTTTGTTTTTCTTTGTAAATTGATCATGGAGGTGTGATAACACTATTTTTGATTTCTTTCTGTTTGTAATGTACAGTCAGAAATAAACCTTGGACCTAGTTGTTTTGACTCATCCGTCTGCTTCCAATTTTTGCAATTCTGTACTTCATTCAGCACCACTTTAAAAAATCTAATAGATTTAGGTGTGCTGCATGAGTGAATATAATCATTACCTTTTTCAAATCTTAATAATATTGAATTATGCAGTCAACGCATTTGTTTCTGGTTTCTGTTAACTTTGAGGTTTGTTTTATTATGAAATTAAAGTTATCAATTTTTTGATGACTTTGTTGATCAATGCAAAGACTGAAGAAAACAGACTGAAAGGTTCACTGCTGGTCTGGGCTTGGTTAGCTATCCTCAACTGAAACTACGGTAGAGATATCGTAGTTCACCCTCATGGCTTTTATGAGAATTGGAATAATAATCACATTTGTAATCATATCTTTTTATTCCTAGAATGTGAGTTCAGATGCTAAAACTAGACAGCATAGTTTAAAGTGAGAGGAGAGAGACACAAAAGGGTCTAGTGGGCCAATGTTTCCATACAGAGGGTGGTGAGCGTCTGGAACAGGCTACCAGAGGTAGCAGTGGAGGCGAGTACAACATTACTTTTTAAGAAACATTTGAACAGGTACATGGATGGGATAGATATGGACTAGACAAACGGGACAAGTTCCTTTAATCAGCTCCATGTTTTGATTGTCCCCACCCCCTGCACCTTGCTGCCCCATTCTATGCCTCCTAAGTCTTGTCTAATCGCATTATAATTGCCCTTCTCCCATCTATAACTCTTGCCCTTTGGAATGTACCTATCCCTTTCTCTCACTGAACTAAACGTTACCAATTTATGGTCACTCTCTCCAAAGTGCTCACCTATCACTAAATCAAACACCTGGCCTGGTTCATTACCAAGTACCAGATCCAGTGTGGCTCCTCACCTCTTGTCAGTCCTTCGATATACTGTGTCAGGAAACCCTCCTGCACACATTGGACAAAAACTTTCCCCAGAATGAGCCTCAATTCCATAAACCTGTAACCCTCCCTCCTGCACCATCCCTGCAGCCATGTCTTCAGCTGATAACTCTCTCTATTCCTTGCTTTGCTATCACATGGCATGGGTAACAAACCAGAGATAACAACTCTGTTCTAGCTCTCAGCTTCCACCCTAGCTCCCTGAAATCCTGCCTTACATCCCTATCCCTCTTTCTACCTATGTCGTTGGTGCCTACATGGACAACGACTTGGGGCTGGTCACCCTCTCCCTTCAGGACCCCAAAGACACGATCCGAGACATCACGGGCCATGGCACCTGAGAGGCAACACACCAACCGTGAGTCTCTTTCGTTCCCAACAAACCTTGTATCTGACTCTCTCACTACTGAGTCCCCAATGACTAACACTCTCCTCCTTTCCCCCCTTTCCCTTCTGTGCAACAGAGGTAGACCCTGTGCCAAAGACCTGAACCACAGTGCATGCCCCTCGTAAGTTGTTGCTCCCCAACAGTATCCAAAAGGGTATACTTGTTTTCCAGGGGAACAATCACAGGGACCTCTGCACTGGCTGTTTTTCCCCTTCTAAAGGTTACCCAGCTTTCTTCATGCCTAGGGGTAACTACTTCCCTGTAACTCTTATCTATCACAGCCTCTGCCTCCCGAATGATCCGAAGTTCATCCAGCTCCCGCTCCAGTTCCCTAACACAGTCTTGGAGGAGCAAGAGTTGGGTGCACTACATGCAGATGTACTTGAATGTGACACTAATGGCGTCCCTCACCTCAAACATCATGCCGGAGGAACGTTCCTCTCCCTGCACTGCCATCCCAGCTCGACTTCTTATCAGAAAGTTTAAAAAAAGAAGAGAAGCTTACCTGATGTCTCCCTGGTGTTTAAGGTTAGAGGAGGTGGATGGGTGGGCGGCCCTTCAAGCGTAGAGTCTCAGGTTTAGAAAACACTCACTTATAAAGCTGAGGGGGAGAAAATGTCCCTCCTTTGCCAGAAACCTCTGCTGTCCAAGGTGCTGCTGACGCTCAAGGTGACTTTTAAAGTTTAAAATCAGTGACTCACCTTTCCCGACAGGCCCCTGGTCCAAGCTCCTGTTCTTCCTGCTGCTGGCAACTGAAATGGAGGGCTCTGATGCTCGAGGGAAGCACAAGTGGTAAAATCCCACATGTAGGAAGTTCAGATTTGCTGATCTTTAATAAGATGCAGATGTTTGACTGTACTGGCATGTACATATATTAGTGCACAGGGGCCTTATTTTTGCAGACAGAATATGCATGCACTTGGCCTTTTCAACTCAACAAAGTAAGTGACAGCCGTTTCCTAGTTTCGTTCTTCAGGGCAATGCCTTGGCCAAGCAGACTCAATCAGACTGGTTTAAATTTAAACAAGCTCGGTAGTTAACTGTCGGTCACCATTCAACTGGTGCATTCTCCATGGCAATGCCTCTACCAATCAGAGCTCACTTGCCAACCAGTCAGTACACTCTTTTCACACAGGAGAGAGATGCAAATAATCCTGGTGGGTGCAAACAAAAAAACTTCAAATTTTTTGTATGTTTTTCAGCAGAATTAAGTTGCGTTGTACTATATTTGAGATTGGTGGATGTTAACAAAAGGCATGAAGGAATATGGGACAAAGGTGGGAATGTGGAGTTAGATTGCAATGAGCCATGATCTGATGGGAATGGTGGGACAGCCGCATGAGGCTAAATGAACCCCTTCTCTGTGACCCCAAATGGTAATGTATCTGGGCCAACAGCATTCTCTCATACTTTACACTGTGTAATCCAATAGGATGAATTGATTATATTTACTCGAGCTTGATTGAATTCTGAAAAAGAAAATGATAGGAATCTGAAAGGGAAGACTGAGAGTCACAGGAACAGGAGTAGGCCATTCAGCCCCTTGATCCTGCCCTGCAATTCAATAATATCATGGCTGTGGGCAGCTCTTCTATATTCATGAGGAGTCAATTCCAGCGTCACCTCTCCAATGTTCAAGTGAAGACAGAAGTACAAGAATGAATTGTGTGCTATACTTCACACCAATAGTTGGCAATGCAGCTCACAAATTTACGTCATTGTAGGAAGTGCCGCTTAGCTAATCAGCTCAGCACAGACACAGTAATTCACAGACTATTAAAAATGTACTTGAGTGAAAGTTGATCAAAAACAAAGTTTCTGCCCATCCATATCTCTCTTGTGTGGAATTAACAAACAGTGACATTTTAACAATGCCAGAGGTTGGATAACTTTTCTGTTAACTTTGAGTACACAGCAACACAGTAAATATGGATTAATAGAGCTGAACATAGTTTATTAGTTAGTCACGGCAAATGTTAGATTCCACTTGATGAATTTATTCCTTATTTGTCAAGAATAAAGGTGACCTCCTTTACATCTCTCATGGGATACATCATGTTTAAACCTAACTTGGGATCAGAACCTTCTGGGAGAAAACAATTCCTTACTTTGTACACATTCTTGAAGAACGTTACAGTTATGTAGAACAGACGATGGCCGCTCTGTCCATTGTGTGTGTGCTGGTTCTTTGACAGTATGATTGAGCTAGTCCCACTGCCGCCGCCTTTCCCATCAGCATTGCATTTTTATCCTCTTAATGTATTTCTCAGTTGCAGTTTGCAATATCAGATTTGTTTATACCATCCTTTCAGACAGCCTGTTCCAGAATGGCACACTTTTCTTTCCTTCCGATGGAGATTGCAACCATGGGAACTGGACAGATCTTTAAAAAAGCAGCCTCAGATTGAAAGAGCACCTCTTTATGGTTCTTTATATTGAATGAAGTACTTCTGAAACCTAGAAAATGAGGCAAACAGTTGGAGCATAGCAAGATCTCACAACCATTCATATAATTAAAAACTGGCACACCTGGGTAACTCAGGGGCTAGCACCAGGGACTCGGGTTCAATTCCACCCTCGGGGCGACTGTCTGTGTGGGGTTTGCACATTCTCCCCATGTCTGCGTGGGTTTCCTCCGGGTGCTCTGGTTTCCTCCCACAATCCATTCTCTGGCCTTGCTAAATTGCCCATAGTTTCCAGGGATGTGCAAGTGAGGTGGGTTAGCCATGACAAACGCAGGATGACAGGGATAGGCTGGGTCTGGGTGGGATACTCTTCGGAGAGCCAGTGTGGACTCACTGGGCCAAATGGCCTGCTTCCAAGCTGGAGGGATTCTATGATCTGTTAACAGGGTGATGCAGATGGAGGCATCAGTTTTGTGGAAGGAAAGCAGGAAGAGCTGCTCTGCTATTCTTAGAATCGCGTCATGAGACTTGAACCCACAAGTCTGCGACGCTACCACAGAGCTGAAGCTGGCTCTTGATAATCATATTTCCAGTTCAAAACTCAGCCCTGCTCTCTGTGGGTTTTCCAGCAAGGACAACAGCAATGAGCTCAAAGGTTTGCACCTGATCCCTCCCAAGAACAATCCAATAGTATTTCTTCACTTGTGGATATTTGACAATCATGGATCACTGTGGTGATGTGCTGCTCTGATATCCCCCAGAACATATCTGACCATAGACTGGACCTTTTGTGTATCCATGTGTACAGTAGCACAGTGGTTATGTTACAAGACAAAATTAATGCAAATTCAGTCTGCAATCTAAAGGACATTGCTAATAGTGAGCAAGAAGCTACCAGATTGCTGTTAAAAGAATCCCCTCACCTAATTTACAAATGTCCTTCAGAGCAGGAAGCTTGGCAATCTTCCTCAATCTGTCTGACCTGTGGGTCCAGACACACAAGGTTTCCTCTTAACCACTATCTGAGGTGGTGAACAAGTCACTCTGTTGTATCAAACCAATATGAAAACACTGAATAAGAACAAAATTGGTCAGACCGCCAAACAAAATGGAGGCACATTCTGATAGGCTCACACTGCAAAGTCTGACACGACCACTCTCTATGACTCTATGACTCTGTATTAACATCTTGGGATGGGGTTCAGGGGAGGGCATGCGCCAAAATTGGGAAAGCAATCCCCAGATCAGCACAGCTACAATACCGGTATCTGTTTGGTAAAGTGGAAAATAGTCCAGGTATGTTTGTTGGCAAGAGGAGGTTAAGAGGGGATTTGATAGAGGTTTCTAAAGCCTGGTAACATGAGAGCAGCAGAGAAAGATTCTGCTGAACGCTGCACAGATTAATATAAACATATAGCATTGAAATTGGCCATTCAGCCCAACTGGCCCATGCTGGTGTTTATACAGCACACAAACCTCTTCCCCCACCCTGCTTCTCTTCATCCTACCCTAGAGTATATCCCTCTCTTTCTTTGTCTTTCATCTGCTTGTCTAAATTCCCCTTAATCTGTAACACTCAACCCAATTCCTCAATGTAGTATCAAGGTCCACTTTCTCACTACTCTCTGGATAAAGAGTTTTCTTTTGAATTTCCCCTTCGGATCTGTTAGCAATTATTGAATATTTATAGCCTCCTGGTGTTCGTCTCCCTGACAATTGGAAACAAAATCCCCATGTTTACCCTGTCAAAAGTTGCAAAATTTTATAAACCTCCAGCAGGTCACCCCTCAAATCTTCACAGAACCCCAACCTCTTTGACACTTTCAGAGGGAGATAATATTTTCAAATGTCTCTGCTTCCTGTTCATCAATGTGAGGTTCTGCATTTTGGAAAAGCAAATCAGGGCAGGAGTTACACAATTAATAGTATGGTCCTAGGGAGTGGTGCTGAACAAAGAGACATTGGAGAACTCATTGAAAGTGGAATCACAAGTAGACAGGATAGTGAAGAAGGTGTTTGGTATGCTTGCCTTTATCAGCCAGTGTATTGACTATCGGACTTCGGAGGTCATATTGCAGTTGTACAGGACATTGGTTAGGCCACTTTTGGAATGCTGTGTTCTATTCAGGAGAGGCCGAATAGGCTGGGGCTATTTTCCCTGGATCATCGGAATGACCTTACAGGGGTTTATAAAATCATGAGGGACATGGTTAGGGTAAGTAGCCAAGGTCTTTTTCCCGAGGTGGGGGAGTCCAAAACTAGAGGGCATAGGTTTAAGGTGTGAAAAGATAGATTTAAAAGGGACCCAAGGGACAACTTTTTTCACGCAGAGGGTGGTACGTTTATGGAATGAGCTACCAGAGGAAGTGGTGGAGGCTGGTACAATTATATTTAAAAGATATCTGGAGGGCATATGAATAGGAAGGGTTAAGAGGGATCTGGGCCAACTACTGGCAAATGGGACTAGATTAGGTTAGAATACCTAGTCAGCATGGACAAATTGGACTCTCTATGAGCTCACCTTTGCTCGTATTGATTTCTAGCTCCAACAGAAAAGCATCTTTGTCTAAAAATTGTCTGCCTTATTTCCAAAAGCCTCTATGGTTTCATACCTCCTTATTGACTGAACCTCCTTCAGCCCCACAATCTCTGAGCTCCTCTGATTCTGGCCTTTAGAGCACCTCTCATTTTAACTGCGACATCATTGGTGACTATGCCTTCAGCTGCCTGAGCTCTAAGCTCTGGGGTATGCACCCCTAATCTCTTCATATTTCTTTCCTCTTTTACCAAGCTTCTTGAAGCCTATCTCTGCGACTCAAGCCTTTTGTTCCTCCTTTTAATACTTCCCCATGTGGTTCAGTCTCAAATCGTAGTTGATGGAACCTTTAGTTAATGGTCTTGGGTCATTTTTGGGTGACAAAAGGAATTGGCTAAACGTTATTGTTGATGTTCATGAATCATTTCAAAGTTAGATTTGCATAAATGCTGTGACAGTGTGAATACATTTCATAGTTCTTTACAAATGAGGCATTTCCTGTGTGGTCATAGGTCAGGGTCAGCTGAAATAAGGTCTATGTGTGTGACAGGAAATGAGGAACTTGTAACTATTTGAAAATTACCAACAGCATTGAAGGGAAACTTACCGTGCTGAGGGGGTTGTGATCTTGTATTCATCTGATATTGCAGCTTCTCCGACATAGAACGTAGAACATTGAACATTCCTTTGGCCCTCGATGTTGTGCCGACCTGTGGAACCAAGCTGAAGCCCATCTATCCTACACTATTCCATTTTCATCCACATGTCTATCCAATGTCCATTTAAATGCCCTTAAAGTTGGTGAGTTTACAACTGTTGCAGGCAGGGCATTCGACGACCCTACTACTCTCTGAGTAAAGAAACTACCTCTGACACCTGTCCTATATCTATCACCCCTCAATTTAAAGCTATGTCCCTTCATGCTAACAATCACTATCTAAGGAAAAAGGCTCTCACTGTCCACCCTATCTAACCCTCTGATTAGCTTACCCAGTGATTGGAAAAAATCTGAACTGTTCCAAACAAGAGATTATGAAAGAAATTTTGGCAATGGGCCACTTAAAGAGACAGGTAAGCAGGTTACCGGAAACCTGGACAGAGATATCAGGTTTTTGAGGTGGGACTTAGAGAAGAGAGAGAGAGCTAAGGGAGCCTTAAGGAGGGAACTGCAGACTAGGCAGGCGGACAAAGAGATGTTTGAGTGATTGGATTCAGGGGTGCTCTCAAGAGGCTAGAATTTGGAGGAACATAGATAGCTTGGAGGCTTGTGGAATTGGAAGTAGTTGTGGAAATAAGGAAGGTGGAGACTGTGGTGAAAATAAGGATAAAAACTTTGAAGTTCAGCATTTCTCATTTTGACTGCTTTTGGAACTTAACCGTACAGAAGAGCACTCTGAGAGCCAGTCAAAAACCACTCCTTACGATCAATCAACATTCTCCTGTTGCTAGTAGGTAAGAATGGTCACAGATTTGTTAAGGTGTAACCAAACAAGGTCTAACTGTTTAAATCAAGTTTGATGTTGCATTTAAGTCAACTTCAGGAAGTGTTAAATATTAATAGTCCCTGAGACTTGCTTCCTCAGTCAATTCTCTCTCCTTGCACTTTATTTTTCAATCATTGAATCCCTACAGCAGGCCACTCAGCCCACCAAGTCCCTCTGACCCTCTGAAGGACGTACGATCCAAACCCACCCACCACCATATTCCTTTAACCCTGCATTTTCCATGCCAACCACTACACTTCCAGGAAGTGCATTCCAGACCACAGCCACAGGTTGTGTGGAAGAAGTTTTCCTCACATCACATTTGCTCCTTTTGCAAATTCTTCTCAATCTTGTTCTTGATCCTTTTCAAGTGAGAACAGTATCTCCTTATCCCCTCAACCCAGTTCCCACACGGGTGGACATGACACCCATCCAAGAAAAACTTGCCAAATGGAATTGAAAACTACATTGAGGGGGCTTTTCAATTTTGAATTTTCAACTGCGTTGAGGGGGTTGTAATCTTGTATTCATCTGATATTGCGGCTTCTCTGGCATAGAACATAGAACATTAGAGCACAGTACAGGCCCTTCGGCCCTCAATGTTGTGGTGACCTGTGGAACCAATCTGAAGCCCATTTATCCTACACTATTCCATTAAAATTGAAAACTCCTCACATAAAATAAGAATGGGACCAATGTCCTAGTGGCAAGGATAAATGAATTAAAAATTGAAATTGTGGACATCTGAATGTTACTGCTCATGTAATGTGTGGAGGAGACATACTAAACAGTTCCAATTTGTCATTAGTTCCTGTGCAGTAAGATCTTGCTGTCGCTCACTTCTCTTTCACCATCTGGTGCTTTCTCCTCTCCTTGCGTACGTGTGATCTCTGTGAGAAAGTTTCTATTTCTGTTCCCTCACTACCGAGCTTGGTGGGATTGTTAATGTGATAGAGCTTTTGCTGTTCCTGGCCTACAGCAATGATGAGGAGCAGAAATCTATGGAGAGGCTGGATTTGTCTCCATGGGTACGCAGGACAGGGATGGATGGAGGTTTTGACACAGCATTGATGCCTCAGTTCTCACCAGTATTTAGGTTCCACCATCTGAAATGATTCCAGCAGAATCAGGGGTAACAGTATCACCAGACAGAAAATGGAACTGTAAGCTGGCTGTTACTATTGGCACTTTTCAACACAGAAAAGAAACAGGAGCCGGGGGGGGGGTGGGGGGGGGGGAGGTGGAGGCAGTGAGTTGGCTTTTCTACAGGAACAGGAGGCAAATGTGCGCTGACTTTGGCCATTCGAAAAGAGGAGAGTCTCCTAAGTGACTTTTAAATATCCAGTTTCACAGGACAACTTCCAAGAGGGGGAGTGACACCCCAGAGAGCGGACAACCACCTGATGAAGGAGCAGCGCTCCCAAAGCTAGTGCTTCCAAATAAACCTGTTGGACTATAACCTGTTCATTGTGTGATTTTTAACTTTGTCCACCCCAGTCCAACACCGGCATCTCCAAATCATGACAATCTCTCCTGACCGACAGAGGAACGGAAACAAAAACAGGATCATGTGTGAGCTGGTATAGGGGTGTATTGGATGTAGACCTTAGGGATGACTTTCCCTCAGACAGTCAGGAACCATTCCCTGGTCCCTATTCTTGGACATAGCAAGACAGTTTTGGGGGAGATGTGTTGGTGGGTCTCTGACCACCATCCACTTTGGGATGGGGAAGACACTTCCAAGGGACAGGAGGTGATGAGCCCCAGAGATTAACCTCCCCTCCACACACACACACACAGACTGGAAAACTCAGCTTCCACCAGGGACAGGACTGCATGACTTCCACTTTGCTGACTTAAATGGCAAAGTACGGTTTGGCTACCGCTTTCATCCAAAGGTTCCTGCTCTGTAGCCAATTCCTCAGTTTGGATAAGGTACTGACACAGCATGGTGCTGACACTATTATACAAGGCTGTGGTTCTGAAAGGGTTAAGGTTGGACATGGCATCAAGTTCCACCCAACCTGATGATGTCATACAGTTTTGGGGCGGGGTAAAGAGGAGTCTTGCTTGAATGGAGACCAATGTGTCCATGCTATTTATTTTTTTTTTTTCTTCTTTCTTTATTTTACCAGGAAGATAGGAAAGACACCCGAGTGGCCAGTGACAAGCACTGCCCACAGGGCAATGCTGTGTGAGCAAAACAGTGAAGGGGAGGGTAGGGACTAAATCAAAATAGAGTTGGAGGGAGAAATGATGCACTCCACTCCCTGCGGCGCCCACCTCTCCCTGAACGACTCCAGGGTGTTGGTGGACACCGCGTGCTCCTTCTCCAAGGACACCCGGGCTCTAACGTAACCCCGGAAGAGGGGCAGGCAGTCGGCCCTAACGACCCCCTCCACGGCCCGCTGCCTGGACCTGTTGATGGCCAGTTTGGCCAGGCCCAGGAGCAGACCCACGAGTGTCCATGTTATTATGTGTAACCAGCCAATGTAACTTTCCTATCATGCAATAAACTCATTAAGCTAAATGCCTCTTTTTGTTGAGACTTCTTATCCTGTACCAGTGTTCACCAAATAAGCCCTTAGACTACAGGCTAATAGGAGGATTGGCCTCTAGAGACTAGTGGGCACTACGATGGCTGGGGTGCATCAGCCCAGATAGTGATACTTTGACTTGGTATTTATACATTTCCATTGATCGTCACATTTTGGTTTTGTCACTATGCCCCAGTGGGTGCTGTTTAATTTTGCAGCACTTACAACACACCCCTCTGACAATTATAGGACACCAACGACAAATACCTCATGCAAACCAGCTTACTGCTTGCTCACTGTTGCCGGGTAGGCAGGCTAACGTCACTGAAACATTGCCAGGGGACAAATTGCTTGGAGGTGGCAACAGGCCAGTAAGCCACCTGCCATCTCCTTGCATAAAAATTGCCATCAATCCAGGCTCTGAACCCACCATCCCCATAATAGCAAAGTTCCAATCCCACAACAATGTTTAGCCCAGTTAATGGGACAGGCTCAGAGAATAGTGTCATTCTTCAGGTAAGGCAGAGATAGATGCAGAGCAGACTCTGAGTGAAGACAGACTCTGTCTAAGAGAACAGCCATCACAATGCAGTATAGAAGCTTTAGTCTGAGATTCATGGGTAGAATCCCTGAGGACAGAGTGACTGAGGGTGATATCCCTCGAGGCAGATCTACCCACAGTCCAGCTCAAACCATTGGAGGCTTTTCTGAAATATAAACACCACTGTCATGGCTCAGATGGGCTGAAAGTACAGTTTTGGTCCCCTTGTTTAGCGAAAATATTACATCATTGGGGGCAGTTCAGAGAAGGTTCATAAGGATTCCTACAATGGAAGGTTGAATTCTGAGCGAAAGGTAAAACAGGTTGGGACTCTACAGACTGGAGTTTGGAAGAATGACAGGTGATCCCATTAAAACATATCAGATTCTTAATGGGGCTTGACAGGGTCAATTATTAGAGGATGTTGCTCCTCATGGGAGAGCCCAGGAGCAGAGGGTATAGTCTCAGAATAAAGGGGCACCAACTTCAGACTGAGATGGGGAGGAATTCCTTCTCTCAGCAGGTTGTGAGTCTTTGGAATTCCTTGCCACAGAGAGCTATGGTAGCAGTGTATACTTAAGGCTGAGATGGATAGATGCTTGATCAGTCGAGGAATGAAGGGTTATGGAGAAAGGGCAGGAAAGTGAACATGAGGAATGTTGGATCAGCCATCATCCTATTGAATGGCACAACAGGATTGAGGGGCTGAATGGCCTCCTCCGATTCCTATTCCTTAGGTGAAATGGTCTTAAGGTGAAATGTTCCTGTGCTGTACACTTTCTGTTATTCTATGTACACTCACTGCTGGTTTTTAAAATTGGACATCCACGAGGGAAGGCACAACAACCTCCAATACTGGGAGCTTCTGACAGTTCCATTACACAAGGCAGTTTGCATCAGTGCAGAACAGCTTCAGCTGTGAAGTCAAAATGCGCCCACATATCTCCTTTTTTTCAAAAGATAGCACCAAAACTTGTTCAAGACTTTCAAAATGCATTATCAGGCCGTGAGTTAGTCAACATGCTA
The DNA here is from genome assembly GCF_047496795.1 of Chiloscyllium punctatum. Taxonomy (NCBI): domain Eukaryota; kingdom Metazoa; phylum Chordata; class Chondrichthyes; order Orectolobiformes; family Hemiscylliidae; genus Chiloscyllium; species Chiloscyllium punctatum. The sequence continues at coordinate 111,829,949 of NC_092749.1, forward strand.
TTACTAAATGTGGAACTGTCAGGCAGATAGAGGGATGGCCATAATGTCGCATATCATTCCTGACAAACCACACGAACCATGTTTACAGGGAGGTTTTGTATCTTTCACAGCAACCAGCATCCTGCGTGTCTGTGTGTACGTGTGTGTGCGTGCGTGTGTGTATGTATGTGCATGTGTGTGTGTGTGCGTGTGTGTGTGCGCATGTGTGTGCATGTGTGTGTGCGCATGTGTGTGCATGTGTGTGTGCGCGCGCGTGTGTGTGTGTGTGTGTGTATGCATGTGTGTGTGTGTGTGTGTGTGTGGAGGTTGGGGGCGGGGTTGTTGGGTGGTGGTTTCGGTGGATGGAGCTCCTACACACAGTAACCGGTCAGAATTTGTGAGAACATATTCCCACAAGGCACATCATACTTGAATGAACAATAAACTGGGCACAATGTTAAGACCTGCATTTGTTCTCACATTCTCATTTATTGGCGTTGGGTGGGTGTTGGTGACTCTTAGAGTGGACGTATTCTTGTATTCAAACCCAAGGATGTCTTCAGAGTGAAATTCACCAACAGCTGGGGAAATCAACTCGTGACTCACTGGCAGCTGACTTTTTGCCTGTGCTTATTTGCCATTGACTTGGAAAATATAGACAAAATTTTAAAATCCAAATTGAGTCAAAATGACTGAGACTTGGAGTTCAGTTTTCCAGGCAGAGCTGGGACGATTGGTGTGTGAACTTCAGTGAAAAAGTTTTGGTGAAAAATCAGCTACTAATTTGATGCGAGATTCTTTAGTCTTGATACCTTGGATTGATTTCACTCTCAACAGTTCTTCACTTCCTCAAGACCATTCATATAGGAGCCGAATTTGGCCATTCAGCCCATCGAGATTGCTCTGGCTAATGAATCATGGCTGATGTGTTTCTCAGTCCCATTGTCCTGTCCTGTCTCCATAAACCTTGATCCCCTTACCAATCAAGAATCTATCTACCTCAATGATTTGCCCTCCATAGCTCCATGTGCCAATGAGTTCCATACATTCACCACCCTCTGGCTGAATAAATTCTTCCTTATCTCAGTTCAAAATGGTTGCCTTTTCATTCTGAGCCTATGCCCTTGGGTCCTAGTCTTTCTTATGAGTGGAAACATTTTCTCCATGTCCACTCTATCCAGGCCTGTCAATAATCTGTAAGTTTAAAGAGATGGGTGGCTCAAGGGGCCGAATGGCCTACTTCTGCTCCTAATTCATATGTTCACCTGCCGAACCCCCCCCCCCACCACCACCACCACCCCGCAATAAGTATCGACTTACTTGTTAGCCAAAATCTGTCTTTCTCTGCCTTAAAAATATCCTTTGATCCTGCCACCTCTGCTGCCTGGGCAAGAGCATTCCAAAACCTCATGACCATCTGAGAGGAAAGGTTCTCCTCATCTCTGTCTTAAATGGGAGATCCCTTTCCTCTTCTCCACAGCATTGAGAATGTCTGCCCATTCAGGTGTTTATTTAATTCCCTTTTAAAAGCCACAATTGAATGCACCTCCACCACAGTCCCAGGCAGCACATTCCAGGACTTAAGCACTCAATGCGTGAAAATGTCTTGCCCTTTGATGTAATTGGTGCTTTTTCCAGTCACACTGTGCGGTGTTCTCGAACCTTACACCCTAAGAAATAGTTTCCACCTATTCACTTTTCCACCTATCCACTCTGTCCAGATCCCTTATAACTTTGAACCACTTTACCACAACCCCATCTGTTTTATAGTTGTAAAATGACTGAGCCTGAATGGAATAAATGCCTTTTGTCACATTCTTGACCTTTGTTACTCTGTGCAGTGAGAGTTTGGTGAATTGCAATAACTTGCAATAACTTTATTGCTCAATCTAACTCTACGGTGATGTAATGCAGTGTCATTTTCTTTCTTCTCTCATGGCATATTAGAATCACAGCATCTCGAAATGCCCTTGAATTGCACGGCTTGCTAGGCCCTTTCAGAGGGCAATTAAGAGTCATAGTCATACAGCACAGAAACAGCCCCTTCGGCCCAACCAGTCCATGCTGAACATAATCCCAAACTAAACTAGTCCCACCTACCTGCTCCTGTGCTTCCTAGTCTTGAAATTCCCCATTTTAGGGAAAAGACAACTACTATCAACTCTATCTATAGCTCTCATTATTTTATAAACTTCTATCAGGTCACCTCTCAACCTCCCTTGCTGCATGTAGGCCAGACCAGATAAGGACAGCAGATTTCCTTCCCCAAAGGGGCACCAGTGAACCTGATGGTTCTTATCGATGGTGGTTTCATGCCATCATTATTGAGGATTGCTTTACATTCTGGGTTTATTCATCACGTGATTTGAACCTGTGTCCCAAGAGCTAAAGGTCTGGCCTTGTGGACTACTCAGTCAATGACATTGCCCCTTGTAACATGGCCTCCCTCCATAGTTGCAGCAAGTGAACAGCCTGGCCCAGAAACACAGACAAACGTTCAAACGTGGGAGTACTTGCAGAAGTGAGCACTGGGTGTGGTGCTGAAACTAAAGAGGTGACAAACTGCAGCTGAGCTGCTGAGTTAAAGGGACTTTGTTCTCTGGCATCAAGTAACGTTGTGGTAAATAAACCGAGCAGCTATGACAATATGCCAAAGACTGAACAGTTTACACAATGTCAAGAGATTGATTTTGAGTTTGTGACAGAGACCATTTCCATATTCTGTTCATAAAAGTACATATTTGCCCAAATGTCAAAACAAGAGTGCACTATCTGCTCAGCGGCATTTATTTACCTAACCAGTCATTCCTAAAGGGTCATGTAAGGGTTTTTAAAACTCTATTCATTAGATGTGGGCATTACTGGCTGGACCTACATTTATTACCCATCCCTAACTGCCCTTGAGAAGGTGGTGGAAAGCAGCCTTCTTGAACCACCACATTCCACATGTTGAAGGTAGACGCACAATGCTGCTGGGGAGGGACTTGCAGGATTTTGACCCAGTGACACTGAAGGAACGGTGATTTTTTTCCCCAAGTCAGGATGGCGAGTGGCTTGGAGACAAGCCCCAGGTGGTGGTTTCCTCATGAATCTGCTGCCCTTGTCCTTCTAGATGGTAGATGTTGCATGTTGGGAATGTGCTTGGTGCATTCCTGCACTGCCTCTTGTAGATAATCAACTCTGCTGCTCCTGAGCGTCAGTGTTGGAGGGAATGGATGTTTATGGAAGTGGTGCCAATCAAGTGGGCTGCTTTGTCCTGGATGGTGTCGAGCTTCTTGAGTGTTGTTGGAGCTGCCCCCATCCAGGCAAGTGGGGAGTATTCCATCACACTCCTGAGTCAGGAGGTGAGCCTCTGACCTGCTCTTGCTTATTTGACTGGTCCAGTTGAGTTTCCAGTAAAGCATCGATTTTAGTGAGGGCCAGGGGAATCATTAGTGCTTTTCCCAGCTTCCCAAACACTTTCACCCCCCACTGTTGCTTAATCCGAACAGGCTGATGCCAAGGAGAACCACACCTTCAAAATGGAGTGGGGCAATGAAGTGTGGGTGCTGCACCCACCCACTGCCCAGTCTCTGGCTGCTCCAGGACACTATCAGCCCCACTGTAAAACAGCCAAAGGTCAGCCCAGACATTAAGGTCATTCCATAATGTAATTCCTCCCCCTTCCCCACCCTGAGGTAGGAGTGGAGTGGGGGTGGGGGTGGGGGTGGTGGTGGGGAGTTATAAATCAGCCGGGGGTGTGATCTAATGCCTTCGCTGGGGTAGGTGTGAAAGTAGTAGGGGTCTTTGGTTTGCTTCTTTGCCACCAAGCCACCTCTACCTGATGACATTCGGTGCAGAAAAGCTCACAGTTATTTTGCCTTAACGCTGAATGAAGCCTTTCGAGTTGGCAATGGCAGAACTGTGGAGCAGAACAAGTTCATTCAGTCCATTGGTTTGTGCTCGCTGAGCATTTCAACTTTGTGTCGAATCCCTGCCTATTGCCCGTAGCCCTGCATGTCGTTTCTGTTTATCCAATGCCCTCTCAAATGCCTCGATTAAATCTACTCCCACCACAGGCAATACATCCTCTCACCTGTGTGAAACCGCTTTTCCTTGTACTTTCAAAACAATTTAAAATTGTGCCTCTGGTTGTCAATGCATTTATAAGTGAAAACAATTTCTCCCTATCAATTCTCTGGACCCCTCAGGATTTTGAAGACGTCTATCAACTCGCCCCTCCAAGGGGGAACCACACGAATCTTTCTGACCATTCCACATCCCTAGAACCATTCGTGTAAATCACATCGTTCCTAAACATGCAGTAGTGCCCATAACTACACAGAATACTCCAGCTGAGAACTGAATAGTGTCCTATGTAGATCCAGGTAATTTCTCAGCTCCTGTATGGGACTGACATGAGGAGAGATGATTTAGAATCATAGAATCCCTACAGTGTGGAAGCAGGCCATTCAGCCCAACAAGTCCGCACAAACCCTTCAAAGAGCATCCCTCCCAGACCCACCCTCTTTTTTATCCTTGCATTACTCAGAGGTGGCACTGTGGCTCAGTGGTTAGGGTCCATGGTTCAATTCCAGCCTCAGGTGACTGTCTGTGTGGAGTTTGCGCATTCTCCCCGTGTCTGCGTGGGTTTCCTCCGGGTGCTCCAGTTTCCTCCCACAGTCCAAAGTTGTGCTGGTCAGCCAGCATGGATTTGTGAGGGGCAGGTCTTGCCTTGCAGGTCTTATTGAATTCTTTGAGGAGGTGACCAAGCATGTGGATGAGGGTAGAGCAGTGGATGTAGTGTACATGGATTTTAGTAAGGCATTTGATAAGGTTCCCCATGGTAGGCTTATGCGGAAAGTCAGGAGACATGGGATAGTGGGAAATTTGGCCAGTTGGATAGAGAACTGGCTAACCGGTTCAGCCTAGAGCCCAGTTACAAGTGAAGTTCTGCAGGGATCAGTTCTGGGTCCTCTGCTGTTTGTAATTTTTATTAATGACTTGGAAGAGGGAGTCGAAGGGTGGGTCAGTAAATTTGCAGACGATACGAAGCTTGGTGGAGTTGTGGATAGTGAGGAGGGCTGTTGTCGGCTGCAAAGGGACTTAGATATGATGCAGAGCTGGGCTGAGGAATGGCAGATGGAATTCAACCCTGTCAAGTGTGAGGTTGTCCATTTTGGAAGGACAAATAAGAATGTGGAATACAGGGTTAACGGTAGGGTTCTTAGTAAGGTGGAGGAGCAGAGGGATCTTGGGGTCTATGTTCATAGCTCTTTGAAAGTTGCCACTCAGGTGGATAGAGCTTTTAAGAAGGCCTATGGTGTATTAGCATTCATTAGCAGAGGGATTGAATTCAAGAGTCGTGAGGTGATGTTGCAGCTGTACAGGACCTTGGTAAGGCCACATTTGGAGTACTGTGTGCAGTTCTGGTCGCCTCACTTTAGGAAAGATGTGGAAGCTTTGGAGAGGGTGCAGAGGAGATTTACCAGGATGTTGCCTGGATTGGAGAATAGGTCGTACGAGGATAGGTTGAGAGTTCTAGGCCTTTTCTCATTGGAACGGCGAAGGATGAGGGGTGACTTGATAGAGGTTTATAAGATGATCAGGGGAATAGATAGAGTAGACAGTCAGAGACTTTTTTGCTGGGTACAACAGAGTGTTACAAGGGGACATAAATTTAAGGTGAAGGGTGGAAGTCAGGGGTAGGTTTTTTACCCAGAGAGTGGTGGGGGCATGGAATGCGCTGCCTGTGGGAGTGGCAGAGTCAGAATCATTGGCGACCTTTAAGCGGCAATTGGATAGGTACATGGATGGGTGCCTAAGCTAGGATAAATGTTCGGCACAACATCATGGGCCGAAGGGCCTGTTCAGTGCTGTATTGTTCTATGGTCATGCTAAATTGCCCATAGTGTTAGGTACATTAGTCAGAGGGAAATGGGTCTGGGTGGGTTACTCTTCGGGGGGTCGGTGTAGACTGAAGGGCCTGTTTCCACACTGTAGGGAATCTAATCTAATCCATGTAACCTTCACATCCATGGACACCACAGACAATTTCACAGATCCAATCCACCCTAACCTGCATACTTTTGGACCGTGGGAGGAAACCGGAGCACCCAGAGGAAACCCACGCAGACACGGGGGGAATGTGCAAACTCCACACAGACAGTCACCCGAGGGTGGAATCGAACCCAGGTCCTTGGTGCTATGAGGCAGTAGTGCTAACCACTGAGCCACCGTGCTGCCCACTTTTAATCCAAACTTTTAATTAACCTTTTAATTCAAAAGGTTTTGAAGTCTTTACCTCAAAGGGTTGTGAATACACCAACATTAAATATATTTAAAGCTGAGATAGAAATTTAGTATCCAAGGGAATTCCGGGATATCTGGAACAGGCAGGAAAGTGGATTTGAAGACCAAAATTGTATAGAATGGTGAAGCAGTGTCAATGTGCCAAATGGTCTACACATACTCTATTTCTTGTCATCCTTTGTTTTTGTTAGTCGTTCCACTACATTAAAGGTGCTACATAAATGCAAGTAATATTGGAGAAAACTGAAACATGAGACGCTTTTAAGTTGCTGAACAAGGAAGAAAGGACTTCAATTGGAATTGATGAAATAAAGAATTTATTAATTCTCCAATAACAAAGTCTTCTCAGTGTAACGGTTTATTAATAAACTTGTAAGGAGTGCCATCAGTTTTAGATTTGCATCAAATGCTAGTCCAGCCTCTGTACTGAATTTTGCAATGAAAACAATCTCCTGCAGGCATCACAGAGTGACAATTGATTAGTATCATTCACATTATTTCTCCACGATATTACCAGCATAGGGTGCATGCTCGACATATCAACATCATTGCAGCGCTTGCTATAAATACACTGTTAATATTTGCCACAAATAAAGTTTAGAATAAAAACGAATGAAGCATACAATAAAAAGGAAGTGAAAAACAGCCTGTAATTGTCTCTCTTCGGCTAGAGAAATATTCACTAGTTACCAAGAGACAATAAGAGACATTGCTGGAAAAGCTCAGTAGGTCTGGCAGCATCTGTGGAGAGAAACCAAAGTTAACGTTTCAGGTCCAGTGACCCTTCTTCAGTATCCTAAACAATAACTCTGAGCTTTTCCTGCAATTTCTGTTTTTGTCTCTGATTTACAGCGTCCACAGATCTTTCGGTTTTTATTTAGTAATGAGTTACTAAGACACTGCTTTAGCCATTGTGCGTATACATCTAGTTGTTTATATCACTGCTGCCAGCAATAAAAGAGATGATTATTTATTTTGAGAGCTAGTTAATGTCTTTAAAGTTCCGGAGAATCAACAATGTGGTATTTGCTTGGTTCCATTTTTATTTCCCGGTACTTGCTACACTTTTAATAACCTTTATCCACTCAGTGAGCTCTTCCCGCGTTGCAGCCTGGATCAGGTAGTGCACTTCATCTGATGTGATGATTTCAAAGAGATTCCCCTTAACATCAGATTTCTTTCCTGTAAAGGAAATTCTTGGCATGAAATATTTGGTGATTAAACTCGATACAGACCACGAAACCATTATCTCCACAACCAAAAACTAAAAACAGATAAACACGGCAGTGCACCTACTGAGTTCCGTCCCTTTGGAAAAGACTTTGCTTTTAGCTCAACAGAGTTTTTTTTAACCAAAGGGTCCAAACAGACTATAATGGACCCAACCACTGAAAGTATACCTTATCAATAAGTCAGCTGTTCTGAGATTTTTGGATAAAGGATTGCTGGCCTATATCAAAAAGAAATCATCAAGACCTTACTGGCAATAATGTGCCCTCCATCAGGCAAATTCGGTAAAATACATAAAAACATTGAAAAAAGGAGCAGGAGTCGGCCTTTCGGCCTTTCAAGCCTGCTCCCCCATTCGATTTGATCATGGCTGATAATCCAACTGAGTCTCCCCTTAAATAGATTAGGAGGGCTGTGAAGACTGGATCAGGTTAGAGAGATTGTGTAGATTGTAGGGGCTTCAGGAAGTTACAGAAATAAGGAAGAGTGTAGGGGCTGGAGGGGGTTACAGAAGTAGGGAGGGGTGTAGGGGGCTTAAAGGGGTTACAGAATTAAGGTAGATTTTAGGGGAGGGAGGAGTTTACGGAATTAGGGCAGATTGTAGGGACTGGAGGGGGCTACAGATATTTGGAAGGGTCAGGGAGGGATTGAAACCAAGGAGGAGAATTTAGAAATTGGGGTGTTGATGCCTCAAATCAGATTACTGCTTGGAAATTACTTATAGGCATTCTTCTTGATGGGTTTGTAACCTGGTATCAGCGTCCCCTATCTCCGATAAAGAGGGACACTTACCATCTGAAAGACCATCAGTTGCTGTCACTACACAACTCCGCAAGTGAATGGAACCAAGAGGCTGGTCCTGATCATCCTGTGGAGGCAACAGAGTAGAAAACAGAGTCAATACATTCCAACCCCTGGGACTGGCCTCTTAATGGATCATGTCAGATTGGCACAAGAGTAAATAAGGAGGAGGGTTAGTAACCAGTGAAATGTCAATTTCATGCAATTGGCGAAAGAACCAGGCGTGCGATGAGGATAGAAAAATGCAGCAAGTTATTAGGATCTGGAATGAGCTGCATTAAAGGATGGTGGGAGGAGATTCAGTGGAGACATTCAGAAAGGATTTTGATAAATACTGTACTTGACAGGATAAGATTTCCCAGAGATTAGGGGAAGTGGGATTGATGCAACAATTCTACCAAAGAGTAAGTACAGGCACAATGGAAGAATGGCCACCTTCTGGGCTGTCCTGGGATCTAAGAACTCGAGCATGATGTCTCTAAAACGACATCTGTCTGCTTTACCATCGCTTGTATCTTGTGGCCTGGTGGCATTGATTAGATTAGATTCCCTTCAGTGTGAAAACAGGCCCTTCGGCCCAACAAGCCCACACCGACCCTCTGAAGAGTAACCCACCCAGACCCATTTCCCTCTGACTAATGCACCTAACACCATGGGCAATTTACCTAACCTGCTCATCTTTGGACTGTGGGAGGAAAGCGGAGCATCCATAGGAAACCCATACAGACGTGGGGCAAATGTGCAAACTCCACACAGACAGTCACCCGAGATGGGAATCGAACCTAGGACCCTGGTGCGGTGAGACAGCAGTGCTAACCACTGAGCCATCGTGCCGCCCAATAGGCTCAGGATAGCATGTGAGCTGCTGAAGCCTGTACCAACGTGGAATTGCTGAGCAGTTTCTGCCGGGCTGGACAGACTTTGTTTCTCTGAATGAGTCTCGGTGACCCACCTGGAACAGGGCGGAAACCTTTCCATCTCCAGCTGGCAGAAACAAGAATTAAAGACACTAACACACCATTTTTATTGAATGGTGGAGGAGAGAGCAGGTTCGAAGGGCCGAACGGCCCACTCCTGATTTCAAGGGAGCAAGATACAAACCGTGCACAGGCACAGTTCCTGCAGATAAGTTGTCAGGGTGGGGTTGCAGGAAGGGATAGGCATTGGAGCAGTGGGGGTAGTGCCCAGGAGGAGGCTCAGAGAAGGACAAAGGCTGATGGAACGCAGCAGGAAAGGATGGTTAGTACATGCTTCGTCCGAACTGGTGGGGGAGCAGAAGGTGCAGCGAAATGTCTGCAGGGGACTGTGTACCGCCGCTGGGTCGTAGTAATGCAGGTAGGCAGGATCATCGTGCAGAACAAACTTTCGGACTTTCCAGTTCTTCCTCCGGTGACCCTGTTGGAGAGGAAAGATGATGGCATCAATACCCTCAGCCAAAACTTCCACCTGAACAAATGTGAACACTTAGGGTCACCATGTCCACACTGACCATAATCCCAAACACAGTTAATGATCCGAGTCTGATAGACTTTCCTTCAGATCCAAAGGGGATTGGGAAAGTTGCAGCTTTGATACTGTTAAAAAAAAGGCGAAGGAGGAGCAAGTGGAATAGATGGGAAAGGTGAGCCAGTGCAAAATGGAAGGCTGGAGCTAAAGGTAGTAAAGAAGTGATAGAAATGTGGAATAGGTGTTAATGGTAGGTGTTAATAGATCAGAAAGAAAATTGCAGGAAAAACTCAGCAGGTCGGACAGCATCTGTGGAGAGAAATCAGAGTTAACATTTTAGGTCCAGTGATTCTTTTTCAGAACTGGAGAAAATCTGCTTCAGAAAATAGACCAATTCTGCTGAGAGCAAACCCATACAAACAAGATGACAAAACTCTTCCTGCCCTCACTCCCAGTGCAATGCATGCACACGTACACACACACACACTTACCCTCACCCACACCGGTGCACAAACACAACACACACACTCCCCCCCATCCCTGCCAGACACACACTCACACTCTCACAGATAGGCACTCACACATGCACACATAGACAGGTACACACACACACACACACACAGGTACACACACACACACACACAGACAGGTACACACACACACATACATACACAGTTTGCTAGTGTCTACTTGTAGGAGTAGAGAGTTGCACTAAAACAAATCAACTATGGTACAATACTGTTGTTCATCTCATGGTTTCACACTTTTATTCCATAGAACAGTATTGCTGTCTCTTCACCCCTGGACTCTCAAATGACCCAGGTCCAAGTCCTGTCTTACCCACCTGCTTCAGCAAACAGCCCTGTTTCACAATGACTCCTCGAAACTCCTCTTTTAAAATTTCTTCGTCATCATCTGAGCTTCCTTCACTGAAAAAGCCGCTGTCAGCCTGGAAGGTGAAGGAAATGCCTGCAGTGAGACACAACAAACACCCTCCCAAAATAAGGAATATTCAAATTGCACTGAACTGATCGAGACACGTCTTATTTTTGCTGGTTGTATGAGCAGCATAACTGGGTATAGCTGGAACTGATTATTGAGTCATCAGATACAGAAACAGATCCTTGTTGGAACAGTACCTGCATCTACCACTTCCTCTGGCAGTTCGTTCCACATACGAATCACCTTGTGTGTGTCAAAATGCTGATTCTCAGGTCCCTATTAATTCTTTCTCCTCTCACCTTCAAAATATGCCCCCTAGTTTAGAACAGCCCCACCTGAGGCAAAAGACCTTTGCTATTTACCTTATCTATGCCCCTCGTGATTTTTAAAATCACTATAATGTTACCCCTCAATCTCCTATGCTCCAGAGAAAAGAATTCCAGCCTATCCAGCCTCTCCTTGTAACTCAAACCTTCCACACCCGGCCATATCCTGGTAAATCTATTCTGAACCCTCTCCAGTTTAATAACATCCTTCCTATGACAGGGTGACCAGAACTGCATGCAATACTTCACAAGAGACCTCATTAGCATCCTGTACAACCTCAACATGACATCCCAACTCCTATACTCAAAAGGTCTGAGCAATGAGGGCAAGTGTGCTAAATGCCTTCTTAACCACCCTGTCTACCTGTGACACAAATTTCAAAGAACTATGTACCCGAACCCCCTAGATCTCTCTGTTCTACAACACTACCCTGGCCCCACCATTGACTGGACATAAGTCTTGTTCTTGTTTGTTTTACCAAAATGCAATATCTCACATTTATCCAAATTAAACTCCATCTGCCACTCCTGAGCCCATTGGCCCAATTGATCAAGATCCCTCTGTGATCTTAGATACTTTCTTCACTGTCATCCTGAACCATACTAACCACGCCTCCTAACCTCACAATCAAATCATTTACATAAATTACCAACCCTGCACCAATCCCTGTGGATCAGGGGATTCCTGGGGAGGCAATGGCCTAGTAGTATTATTGCTAAACTATTAATTCAGAAACTCAGCTAACCTTCTGGGCACCCTTACTGACATTGTGGGCCACAGCCAAAATTGGGAGAGCTGTCTCACAGACTAGTCAAGCAACAGCCTGACACAGTCAAACTCACAGAATCACGGAAAAGTGATGGAAGGTGTCATCCACAGTGCTGTCCAGCAGCACCTGCTCAGCAATAACCTACGCAGTGACGCCCAGTTTGGCTTTTGCCAGGGCCACTCAGCTCCTGACTCATTACACCTTCATTCAACTATGGGCAAAAGAGCTGAATTCCACAGCTGAGGTGAGAGTGACAGCATTTGGCATCAAGGCTGCATTCGACAGTGTGGCATCAAGGATTAGATTAGATTCCCAACTGTGTGGAAACAGGCTCTTCAGCCCAACAAGTCCTCACTGACTCTCCGAAGAGCAACCCACCTCCCTCTGACTAATGCAGCTAACACTATGGGCAATTTAGAATGGCCAACTCACCTGACTTGCACATCTTTGGACTGTGGGAGGAAACCGGAGCATCGGAGGAAACCCATGCACACACGGGGAGAATGTGCCCAAGTAAAACTGGAATCAGTGGGTATCAGGGACAAACTCTCCACTGATTGGTGTCATAGGACATAGGAAGATAGTTGTGGTTGTTGGAAGTCAGTCATCTCAGCTCAAGGACATCTCTGGGTAGTATCCATGGCCCAACCATCTTCAGCTGCTTCACCAATGACCTTCCCTCCATCATAAGTTCAGAAGTGGGGATGTTCGTTGATAATTGCACCATATTCAACATCATTCCTGACTCTTCAGATACCGAAGCAGTCCATTTTCAAATGCAACAAGATCTGGGCAATATCCAGGGTTGGATTAACAAGTGGCAAGTAACATTTATGTCACACATATACCAAGCTATGACCATCACCAATAACAGACAATCAAACCACCGCCCCATGATATTGAATGGTCTCACCATCACTGAACCACCCACAATCAATATTCTGGGTGTTTTCATTGACCAGTAACTCAACTGAACTCACCACATAAACACAGTGACTCCAAAGAAGAGGTCAGAAGCGAAGAATACTGTAGCAATCCTGACTCCTGAAGAATCCTGACTCCCCACATCTCTCTATCATCTACAATGCACAAGTCAGGAGTGTGATGGAATACTTCCCAACTGCCTGGATGAATGGAGCTCCAACAACATTCAAGAAGCTTAACACCATCCAGAACAAAGCAGCTGCTTCATTGGCACCACATCCACAAGTGTCCACTCCCTCCATCACTGGCACTCAGTAGCAGCAGTGTGTACTATCTACAAGATGCAGTGCAGCAATTCACCAAAGATCCTTAGATAGCACCTTCCAAACCCACGACCACTTCCATCTAAAAGCACCACCACCTACAAGTTCCCTTCCAAGCCACCCACCATCTTGACTTGGAAATATATCGCTGTTCTTTCAAGGTGGCTGGTCAAAATCCTGGAATTGCCTCCCCAAGGGCATTGGGGGATCTATCTACAACAGGTGGACTGCAGTGGTACAAGAAGGCAGCTCACCCCTCCTTCTCAAATGGCAACTAGGAACAGGCAATAAATGCTGGGCCCAGCAACTGTGCCCACATCCCACAAATGAATGAAGAAAAAGACACTGCTGGTCACAGGCATCCAGTCTGAGAAACAACCCTCCACCACCACCCTCTGTCTCCTACTTTCAAGCCAATTTTGTATCTAATTTGTAAGCTCTCCCTGAGTCTCTTGGATCTAACTTCATTAATTAGCTGACCATGTGAAAACTTATCATTGGCTTTAGTGCCTGATCCAGTGAATGGAGATTGGAAGGGGGAGGGAGAGAGAGAAAGGGGGGGGAAGAGAGAGAAAGGTGGGGCGGAGAGAGAAAGAGGGGGAACGGGGAAAGCGGGGGTGGGGAAAGGGGGAAGGGGAGAAGCAGAGAGGGGGAGAAGCAGGTAGGGGGAAGGGGGTAGGGGGCAATGCCCTTTTTTTGCTGCTAAACTGCCTCTTCTTGTCTGCTCTGATACCACATCGAGATGTTTTTCTGAGGCAGCTAACATTTCAGTGTTCAAAGTAATTAGTGCTGAAGGACTCCTGCACCGTCAGAGACCCTGTCCTTTGGAAGACATGCCTGGAGACTTCACCTGGAATTGTTGTGAATTGTTCCACAAACAACAGGAAGAAAGGAGTGTCTCTTTGGAGCAAGTGTGGTGTCGATTCACTAGAAGAAGACCTGGGTCAGTGATTTTTTAAATCAACTCACTCAGGGGATGTTATTACAAACTTCTCAACAGGTGGAACTTAAACCTGGGCTCCTAGTTCAGAAGTAGGGACACTACCACTGCATCACACAAGCCCTTCAGCCAGGATTGTTTTCTCTGGGATTTAGGAGGCTCAAGGAGGATTTGGTTCAAGTTTTCAAAACACGAAGAAAAACAGAGAGGGTCAACGGAAATCCACTACTTCTGCTGGTTGGGCAGAGGTGTCTAGAACTGACATTTCAAGCTGAATTCCTGAACATTAAAATTCAGAACTGACATGAGGAAACACCTCTTTAAACAAAAAGCGATTGGTATTTTTGTAAAAAAAAACCAAAGACCTGCAGGTGCTGGAAATCAGAAACAAAAACAGCAAAAGTGATGTGAACTTTTTGGGTCCACCGACCCTTCTTCAAAATTCTTCTGATTTCTGCTTTCTCTCCCAGATTCTGCCAAGGCTGCTGAGATTTTCCCACAATTTCTGTTTTTGTTAGACTATTTTGGACCTCTTCTTCCAACAGCTATTGATGCTACGTCAATAGTTAATTTTAAATCAGAGAGACTGATGGGGTAAGGACAGCCATACGGAGTTAGGTCACAGATCAGCCACGATCTCACTGAATAGTGGAACAGACCTGAGGGGCTGAATGGCCTACTCAAGATTCAAAAGGGGCAACATTTTTCATACTGAAGGAATAATCTGCCAGGGTAAGTGGTGGAGGCTGGTACAATTACAACATTTAAAATACATGTGGACAGGTACATGGATAGGAAAAGGTTTAAAGGGATATGGGCCAAATGCAGGCAAATGGGACTAGATTAATCTAGGAAATCTGGTTGGCATGGGCCGAAGGGGGTGTTTCAATGCTGTACAACTCTATGACCCTAAAACAACTTATCTCAGTGATGTGTGTGAACAAATTTGTGTACATTTCCAAACTGACTAAAATACTATTCACCCTGTGGAAATTCAGCAAAGAATTTAACTATACTCTGATAATTGCAAGCATTTTTCTTGCCATGGAGAAAAGTAAAAGTTGCTCCAGTTGGTGTGATGATATCAAAGCACAGGCAATGGGGATAAGGCAGGGGAATGGGATAATTTGAAAAGGTCTCCACAGATGCTACCTGATCTGTCGAGTTTCTCCAGCATGCTTTGTCTATCTGATCTCCTGCCCATGTACTATTTTATTTTTATTCACATGTCAGCACAAGCCTAAGAGACTAGGATCTGTCCCTCCAGGTTGTATCCTTCTATGCCTGTATAAGTGAAGATGTTACAGAACCCAGAGGGATTGTTGATGCATGAATGATTTCAAACATTTCTGTTAAGACTCCCTTTCAAACCCCCACCCACCCCATCCAAGGTCGTACGTAATCCAAGCAGAGAAAGGGATAATGTTTTTGGTTGCATTCGTCTTTCATCCAAACAGATCCATTGATTTCAGACACACCACAAAAACATGATAATGGAATGCAAGACAGAAATCTTCTGAGCTCTTACGAAGTAATAATATGCATTGGAGTCATCAATAAAGCAGTTTTCAGTGATGCGCTCAGCTGCTGATTTGGCCTTCTCTTCAGCTGGCTGAACGTAACCATCACAAACAAGGGCTGCTGCCAGCATCATTCCCTCTCGTCGATTCCTGACAAAGTTAGATGACAGCAACCAGTCAATCACAGAGGCACCTGCAATAATAACGCAAAAAACAAATCACTTTGTGTTCTTTATTCTAGGGATGCAAGCAACACAGGGGCAAGGTTTTATTTCATACCCACCCATAATTGCTCCTAAGATCGTGATAGGACAGTCAATCACTTATTGCAGGATTGGAGTCTAGATTAGGAAGGATTTGGTATCTCAGAGGCCCAGGCAAACATTCATGGCGTATGGGTTCAAATCCTACCATGGTAACTGATGGAATTCAAATTCAATTGGTAACATTTGTAAAAGAAGGTTCATCTGAGCAATAGCGATCATGAAACTTCCATCAATTATTGTTAAAACAAAAACATCAGGTTCACTAATGTCCTTTGGAGAAGGAACGCAAATCTGCTGTTTCCACATAGTCTGGCCAACGAGTGACTCCAGACCCACTGCAATGTGGGTGACTCTTAACTGATGTCATCGACATAGAGTCATAGAGATGTACAGCATGGAAACAAACCCTTCGGTCCAACCTGTCCACGCCGACCAGATATCCCAACTCAATCTAGTCCCATCTGCTAGCACCCGGCCCATATCCCTCCAAACCCTTTCTATTCATATACCTATCCAAATGCCTTTTAAATGTCTACCTGCGACTCCACTTTCAAGGAGCTATGAACCTACAGTCCAAGGTCTCTTTGTTCAGAAACACTCCCTAGGACCTTACCATTAAGTATATAAGTCCTGCTAAGATTTGCTTTCCCAAAGTGTAGCACCTCGCATTTATCTGAATTAAACTCCATCTGCCACTTCTTAGCCCATTGGCCCATCTGGTCCAGATCCTGTTGTAATCTGAGGTAACCCTCTTCGCTGTCCACTACACCTCCAATTTTGGTATCATCTGCAAACTTACTAACTGTACCTCTTATGCTCGCATCCAAATCGTTTATGTAAGTGACAAAAAGTAGAGGACCCAGCGCCGATCAACTGAGTAAAACTCAGTTTGAAGGGTAATTAGGGATGTGAAACAAATACTGATCTTGTTTGCAATGCCCACATACTGCGAAAGAATAAAACGTAAACACTGATCAATTCATGAACCTTCACATTAATTATGTGAGTGACAAGACTTTAATACAGATCACCAGATTTATCACAACATGCAATAGTGAGGTTTGAGTTCTTGTTTATATTTATTCACGGGCATTGCTGCTGGGTCAGCATTTAGTGCCCATTCTAATTATCTTGAAGAAGGTGGTGGTGAGCTGCCATCTTGAACTACTGCATTCCTGAGGGTCCACATTATCCTGCTATCTAAGTGACTTATCAAATAGAGTCATAGAGTCATACAGTGTGGAAACAGACCCTTCAGTCCAACTAATCTATGCTCAACATTATCCCCAAACTAAACCAGTCCCACCTGCCTGCTCCCAGCCCATATCCCTCCAAACCTTTCCTATTCATGTACTTATCCAAATGTCTTTTAGATGTTTTAATTTTACTTGCATCCCCACTTCCCTCAGGAAGTTCATTCCACAAGAGAGCCAGCCCCTGTGTAAAAAAATTGCCCCCATGCCTATTTTAAAATCTCACTATTCTCACCTTAAAAATGCGCCCTTGAGTCTCGAAATCCCCCATCCTAGGGAAAAGACAGCTACCATCTATACCTCTCACTGTTTTATAAACTTCTATAAGGTTTCCTTTCCCCCTTGTAATCTTAATAGTTTCAAAGCCTTATTAACATGCACATTTATCATATATACATATCTTCCATTGAAATTAATGTCCATTTTTCTTTGATTAGCTCAAATAAATTTATTAGCCTGCATATATACACCGACACAGACTCCACAACGGAGCATATTGTATCTATGTAGTTTTCCATTGTTCAGATTTTACCATCAGAGACAACGTTATTCTATTTGCCACTCACTCTGAGGAGAGATGCAATCTGTGTCACAGATTTGCCCTATCCTGATGCCAGTTTGAATCTGGTGCTAAGTTAAGGGGGATCTACAGGAACCCAGCAACAGTGACATCATCAAGCAAGCTAACGACCAATAGCATTAATGTATTCTTGCTGACAGCAAATCAAGAACGGATGATTATCTTCCACTTTTTATACATTTTATAGAAGGCAAAATAAATGCTTAGACAATGCACAGAAGAAAATGAAATATCACATTTTTCTTTTTACACGACTTTTTAAAAATACACTTTATTACTTTGGAATACCAGGCAATTCGCATCAAACTGGAAAAAAAAATTGATCTCCCTCAAGTGTACAATTATTTGTCGAAGGCCAGAACAGTTGTACAGAAGTGGTTACGATTTTGCATACAATTTTATTTCATTAACAAGGATAATGTAAAAGTGACATTAAAAGGGAAGTTACATCCACTTTGTTGGCAAAAACAGGAAGAGAGACTGTGATCTGAATGGTAGCAGTTTAGGAAAATGTGAGATGCAATGAGAGCTGGGTGTCATGGTGGAACAGACGCTGAAGGTTGGTATGCAGGTGCGGCAGGCAGTGAGGAAAGCCAATGCCATGTTGGCCTTCATAGTGAGAGTATTTGAGTATCGGAGTAGGGATGTCTTGCTACAGTTAAACAGGGCATTGGTGAGGCCACATCTTGAGTATTGTGTGCAGTTTTGATGTCCTAGTCTGAGGAAGGACATTCTTGCTATTGAGGGGGTCCAGAGACGGTTCACCAAACTGATTCCCGGGATGGCAGGAGTGACATATGAAGAAAGACTGAGTCAACTGGGCTTCTACTCACTGGACTTTAGAAGAATGAGGGTGGATTGCATAGCAATGTATAAAATACTGATGGAACTGGACAGGCCTGATGCATGAAGAATGTTCCTGATGCTGAGGAATTGCAGAACTAGGGGTCATAGTCAAAGAAGAAGGGGCAAGCCATTCAGGACTGAGATGAGGAAGAATTTCTTCAGAGAATTGGGAGCCTATGGAATTCTCTCCCACAGGAAGCTGTTGGGGTCATTTTGTTAGATATATTCAAGAAGGAGCTGGATGTGGCCCTTGCTGCTAAAGGGATTAAGGGGTATGGGGAGAGGGCGGGTGTGGGATACTGTGATTGCATGATCAGCTAGGTGCAGGCTTGAAGGGCCGAACAGCCTGCTCCTACACCTATTTTCTATGTTTCTACACTCTCATCAGGACAGTGACTTCTGAGGATCATTGTTTGTGGGGACTTCATCAGAACATCCTGTGGTCCCTTACGGTAGTCAGTCCATCGTAAAGTGTGAACAAATTGAAAGACAAAGACATTTTTCATATATTCACTGAAACACCACAAATTCATCTTTTTGTGGACATACAGTCCATTTGTGAGCAAACTGAGTTACACAGGGGTCTTCTTGGACATCTCAAAGTTCCAAATGACACAAAGATTTGGGCAGGCCCCCCTGTTATTTGACTTCTCCTGACTTTACTGCAGTAAAACATACCCCAAGACACTCTGCAAGGAGGGATTATTAAAATCCAACTCCAGGACATCTAACAAAAATCAGGACAAGTAACCAAAAGCAAAGACGAAAATGCTGAGGAGTACCTTAAAGAAGGAAAGGGAGGTTGGGGAATTAAGAGATAGAATCTCAGGATCCAATCACCTTTAGGCAGGGTTAACAACGCTGGAGTGATTAAATTTGGGGATGTGCAAGAGATCAAAATCAGTAGAATGCAGAGATGACAGAGGGTTGTAGGGCTGGAGAACATTACTAGAGATTGTAGAGTGTTAAAACAAGAGTGAGAATTCTAAAATGGTGGCGTTGGCAGATAATATAGGTCAATGAGAACAGGGATGATGGGATGAAGGGAACTTGGCATGGGCAAGGATATGGGCAACAGAACATTGTTACACAACACAAACAGCAAGTAACCATTTACCTGCGAAGCAATGATTGAAAACTTTCCTGTCTTTTTGCAGTTTCAGTTCTTTGACTCCGGTCTCAGGGTCCTTCATTGAAAGATATAAAGCACTAAAGTGTGGGGAAAAGAAATCAGATTTCTAAAATTAGGACAGTATCTTTGGCATCGCAAACAACATTAAACAAGAGTTTGAAGCTGTTTTAAGAGGTTTATTGATAGGTATGTATTTAGTATGAAAGCAAAGTAGTTCCTCTCATGGTGCTCTTGACTAAAGGTGAATAAATAAAGCAACAAAACTGAATGGGGAATGGCAGAATAATTACAGTTTTGCTTTTGAAGACTGATGACTTCCACTTGAGAAACATTTATTTCCTCTTAGACTAATTAATTGTTTCTCACAAACCTGCACTCACCAATGCACACATACACCCACATGTACTTTCCAGCCAGCTATTTGAATGAAAAGAGCATTAATATCAAGAATTATCATCTCACATCTAGCACAAGAGACAGAATTGGGGGAATGGGCAGAATGTGACCAATGGTGTTCCACAGGGATCTGTCTCAGGGCCTCATAGTATTTATTAACAACTTAGACCGAGAAGGAGAGGACACAGATTTGTGGTGAATGACAGAAGAAACAACAGCATGAGGTTCAGGCACCAATCTGGAATGCATTGCCTCATGTTGTGTTGGAGATTCAATCCAGGCATTCCAGAGGGATTTGGATTATTATGTGAAGAGGAAGAGAAGAGGAGAGGTTCGTGAACCGTTGTAAATTGCACATTGAGAGGCAATGGGCTGAATGGTCTCCTCCAGTGCAATTTTATAATTCTGAAAGCCACATATCCAATTTGTAAATGAGACAAAAGTGGCTGACATTGTAAACTGTAAATATGAAAGTGTAACTCTATCAGTGAGGTACTAATAGAGAATAAAATGAACAAAACAGTAGTCAAAAGGATTCCATGTTAACAAACGTCAAGTCACCTACTCTGGGCCCAAGAAGGATGGAACATCAGACCATAAGACATAGGAGCAGGAATTAGGCCATTCAGCCCATCAAATCAGCTCTGCCATTCAATTATGGCTGATAAGTTTCTCAACCCCATTCTCCTGTTTTTTCCCCATAACCCTTGATCCCCTTGATACTCAAAAACCTATCTACCTCAGTCTTAAATATACTCAATGACCTGGCCTCCACAGCCTTCTGAGGCAATGAGTTCCATAGATGCACCACTCACTAGCTAAAGACGTTTCTCCTTATCTCCTAAATTGGGAAACATCAGAAACAGGAGTGATTCGAAGCAGCATGGTTCCAGCAAGACAGATCATTCAAATCTCACAAAGAGGCACAGAAAATAATCACAAAGGCTACTGAAATGCTGTTCTTTAAATCAAAAGGACGGTAATACAAGAGGATAGAAACCACGGAAATCTCACCGAACAGACAGAGGCTGTTCAGCCCATCATGTCGACAGTGGCTACCCGGTCTACACCCACTTTCCAGTGGTTGCTCTGTAGCCTTGCAGATTGTAACACTCTGAATCGAGTGGTAACTGACCTCTCCTCTGGGAGAAACAGGTCTTTCCTGTCCTGTCTATCCAAGCCCTTTGACATTTTGTACACATTGAGTACATCCCTCCTCCTGCTCTCTTCTAAGGAAAACTCTATCCAATGTTTCCTCATATCAGGAATTTTCAAGCCCTGGCTTGAAATTTCTTCTGTACTCTCTTCCTGGAGTAATTATGACACTTTTGTGTGCAGTGACCAGAACTACACACAGAACTCTGGCACTGCCCAAACCAGAGTCTCATATAGTTTCAACACTGCATCCCTGTTCTTGTATTCAATACCTCACCCAACTTAGAAGGGCATGCCTTCTTTACCACTTCACCTACTTGTCCTGCCACTGTCAGGATTCTGTGGGCAGGCACGTATTCCCACACTTGGTTTACCTTCCAAAATACATAGCCTTGCACTTTCTGGATTGAATTTCAATTACCACTTTTCACTCATTCAACAAAATAATTGATTGATATCGTCCTGCAGACAGCCATCCACTTTACTATCAGCTACCAAGGCCAATTTTGTGTTCCCACAAATGTCCCAACCCTGCCTCCCACATTTAAGTCTAAATCATTAATATACACCACAAGCTGCATTGGACCCATCTCTGAAATCTGTGGAACATCACTGGAAATCACTTTCTGCTCACAAAAATCCACTACCCTTGTATAAAAACAAAACAAAAAGAACTGTTGACACTGGAAGCTAAATTAGTTCCGAAGAACAATCATGCTGGACGTGAAATGTTAATTTTTTTTTCTCTCCACACCATTCTCTGCCTTTATCATTATTACCTTCTATTTCTGTGTCCTATGATCTTGCCCCACTAGTTTCTCAACAAAGGAGCAGCGCCCCAAAAGCTTGTACTTTCAAATAAACTCAATGGACTATAACCTGGTGCTGTGTGATTTTTAAACTTTGTCCACCCCAGTACAACACTGGCACGTCCACATCACCTCTATTTCCTGTCACTGAGCCAAGTTTGGATCTTAATTGTTCCCCTTCCTGTGCACTCCATAGGATTTTTCTTAACGGCCTGGCTTTTGTCAAATGCCTTACCAATAACCTTGTACATAACATCCACGGCACAATCCTCATTAATCCTCCTTGATATTTCCTCAAAAAGTTCAATTATGTTAATAAGCCATAACTTTCCCTTAACAAAACCATGCTGACTGTCCCTGATTAATCCATTCCTTACCACATCACATGAATTAAAAGTCAGACAGATTAGCAGATAGTAATACGCTTATCCCTCGCATCATTTGGAATAATGGTACAACATTTGCAGATCTCCAGTCCTCAGATATCTCAGAATAATTAGAATGTGTTCCTCAGAGCACTCATTATTCCCTCCCTGTTTCTTTCTATCAGCCTGGGATACAATTATGCTGGCATTGGTCACTTATCCATCTTCAAGAAGGCCAGTTCCTCATGGAATTCCCTTCTTGTTATAAAGTTAGAGAATATACTTCAGTGACACAAAGCCCTGAAGAGACAGGACTTAGAACATATCTGGGCACCATGCTTTGGAATAGAGACACAGGTAATGGTGGGAGTGCAGCACTGATTTACCAGAATGATAACTGGAAGTACAGAGTTAAAGGATAAGGTAAAAAAGAGTCTGCACAGGGATTCCGAAGATCAGGTTACGTTGACTAGGATAATGAAAGTGAGTGCTGTCGTGTTGATCAGGACAGGTTTAGTTTGCATAGATGTGGAGGTGCTGGTGTTGGACTGGGGTGGACAAAGTTAAAAATCACACAGCAACAAATAAACCTGTTGGATTGTAACCTGGCGTTGTGTGATTTTTAAACTTAGTTTGCACAGACCAGTGATTTAATTATGGATGATGTGGTTTTCAGTCCAAGCTACGACAATCAGGTAAACCTATTTTACCGCCTCAACTGGGGGTGGGGATGTGCCATATTTTCTTCTGATGTTTACTGACAGGATATACAGGGTCACGTGCGTAGTGAATGGTTGGAATGATTACAAAATGTCATACAACACATGTCAAAGGAGCAGGTATTTGGTTCGGTAAAATGTCAGGATTTGAGCACATAATTTAAGGGTTAAGGCAGACATAGTTAATTCTGTTCATCTCATTATCATAGGTGACCTTCATGCCCATATGGGCACCATTATTGATAAGGTTTCTCCAGCCATATTCTTAACCATGTCCTTCCACACATGTCCAATCACTGCCCAAGTTCAAGAAAACTGACGTCTCAAAGATCTCAGACTCTCATTTGAACAGTAACAATTTTGCGACAGGTCAAATAGGACCAAATACACAGAATATTAGTCTTCTACTTTATCCACAGAAGCAGTAGACAGAGAAATATAGATCAAGTGAATCCTTTTGTACCCCAAGTTTATATTTTCAGGCAACTTGATAGACTTCCTCGTTGACTTGCGTGCAAACTTCTGGCCACCTTCAATACATTGAATCGCTGTCTTCACATCTTTCACCCAAGCATCACGTTCTTCCAGGTGGGAAGCTTGCAGATAATGGTCCTGATTCTTTGTTGTGTGTAACTTAAAAAGAAACTGGGAGAAAGAAGGATAAGGAAATATAAAATGGAGTAAAGAATAAAACCAAGACAGAAGAAGTTAGGAGTATGGGAAATCCACTTGGCACTTTCAGCTTGCTCTGTCAGTCACTAAGCGTGTGCTGACCCGATTACACCACATTCTCCATTCTCCTCATAAATAAACTTTCACTACCTTTGCTTATTAAGAAATGATTTATTAATTTTCATTAAAATCAATTGTTTTTTTTAATTAATTTCTTCACAACAGGGAAAAGTACTAGAAGAGGAAAGGTGGAAACTGTTGTTTGTGTTAAGCTTTAGATTTCTAACAAAATCCTCGCACATCTCTGAAGATCTTTTAGTGTCAAATTCAACATATGGATATCAGTCTGTTAAACACAGACTTCTACACAGTGATCACAATTGTGATCTTGGGGACTTGCTGCATGCAAGAAGGGTGTAAGGAAATTCCATTTCAAAAAGGAATTAGATATATAATTGAAAAAGAAAAACTTGCAGGAGAGAATGGGGAATTGGACATTATTCATTTCTGCTTCAAAGATGGGCTGAAAGTTCAGGATTGAATTCTAACACAGGTCCTGAAGGTAAAAAAGTACTGTGCTTATTTGCTTCACTGTTCAATACCACTTATAAAAACACACAATAGAGGATAGCTTTTTAAAAATGTTACTAATATAATTTACTTGCAAATATACATACTGCAATGGAACCTCGGGTTTCACAACCTGTTTTTTGGGTCAGTGCTGAATGGAAAGGGAAACAAAAAAACTAAAATTGAAACTCTTTGAAACCAAATGAAATTTGCAGAGCCATCTAAATTTAAATTGCCCGGTCATGCAGTTAAAAATAGAGAACATGAAGCCTGAATTTTGGGAGATACAGTTAGACAGCATGAAACCAGACCCTTTGGCCCAACTTGTTCAAGCTGACTAGGTTTCCGAAACTGAATAGTGAAGAGGGTTACCTCAGATTACAACGGGATCTTGATCAGATGGGCCAATGGGCTGAGGAGTGGCAGATGGAGTTTAATTTAGATAAATGCGAGGTGCTGCATTTTGGGAAAGCAAATCTTAGCAGGACTTATACCTTAATGGTAAGGTCCTAGGCAGTGTTGCTGAACAAAGAGACCTTGGAGTGCAGGTTCATAGCTCCTTGAAACTGGAGTCGCAGGTAGGTAGAATAGTGAAGAAGGCGGTTGGTATGCTTTCCTTTATTGGTCAGAGTATTGAGTATAGGAGTTGGGAGGTCATGTTGTGGCTGTACAGGACATTGGTTAGGCCACCTTTGGAGTATTGCATGCAATTCTGGTCTCCGTCCCATTGGGAAGATGTTGTGAAACTTGAAAAGGTTCAGAAAAGATTTATAAGGATGTGCCAGGATTGGAGGGTTTGAGCTACAGGGAGAGGTTGAATAGGCTATGGCTGTTTTCCCTGGAGCGTCGGAGGCTGAGGGGGTGACCTTTTAGAGGTTTATAAAATCATGAGCGGCGTGGATAGGATAAATAGACAAAGTCTTTTCCCTGGGGTGGGGTAGTCCAGAACTAGAGGGCAGAGGTTTAGGGTGAGAGGGGAAAGATATAAAAGAGCCCTAAGGGGCAACTTTTTCACACAGAGTATGTGTATGAGCTGCCAGTGGAAGTGGAGGAGGCTAGTACAATTGCAAAATTTAAAGGCATTTGGATGGGTATATGAATAGGAAGGATTTGGAGGGATATGGGCCGGGTGCTGGCAGGTGGGACTAGATTAGGTTAGGATATCTGGTCGGTATGGACAAGTTGGAATGAAGGGCCTGTTTCCGTGCTGTACATTTCTATGACTATGACTCTATAACTAGTCCCATTTGCCCACAGCCTTGTAAACCTTTCCTATCCATGTAACTGCCTTAATGTCTTTTAAAATGTTGTAATTGTACTCACCTCTACTAGTTCATCTGGCAACTTGTTTATAAAAACACCACACTGAGTGAAAACGTTATCCCTCAGGTTTCTTTTAAATCTTTCCCTTCTCACCATAAACCTATACCCTCTAGTTTTGGACTCCCCTACCTTTGGGAAAACACATTTGCTATTCACATAATCTATGCCTCTCATGTTTTTATAAACCTCCAGAAGGTCACCTTTTAAATTTCTACGCTTCTGGGAGAAGCATCCCAGCCTCTGTTTATAACTCATACCTCCAGTCTCGGTAACATCCTTTTAATGAGATAAAGGAAATTAAGATGACCATCATTGCTTTAGTTCATAAAGGAGTCAGTTGACCAGAAGCAGCCAAACAGTACACAGTGTGTGATGTACAATTTGGATAGATAGATAAAAAACTACATTCTAATCAATCTGTTCCAAGATGTTATTACACACCTCTAGAATAGGTGGGACTTGAACCCATGCCTCTGAAGTAGGGATATTACCACGGCACCACAATAGCCCTCTAGATAGCTCAAGTCTGACGAGAGCAGAACAGAGGGCAGTCTGCAGGTTTTTGTGGAACTTGGGCTGGTTGTTGGAGCTGCTGATAGATGAGAATCGGTAGCTGAATTCCATCTGAAGAAGGTTGGAACTTTGAAGGACTTTGCAGTAGAGCCTTGCGTCATACACGCTGAGGTGGGCCGCCCTGAAAATCCACGAGATCTGTCTTTGACACATTTGCTATTTCACATGTAATTGATAGTTTTTATTGACTGCAACCTGTCTGGTAATTCCTGTTTAATTGATGTTGATTTTAGTTCAATTGTTAAAGTTTTAAAAAGTGAAATATTGTCCAGTGGTTTTCCCTTTGTGGTCATTTGGCAAAATGGGTTCTTTTGGTTTGTGGTTCCATGGGGGCCAGATTAAAAACACCTAGTAAGTTTTATCATAATTTTTTTAACAATTAATATTTACAAACAACCCGTCCCCATAAAAATACAATGACCAGTGGGATTTACGCACCATTCTCTTGATGTAGTCTGTACACGGAGATGTAATCGAACTTCCCTTCAGTGGAATGACTCCTTTGGGATTCACATCACCTTTTTTACTGTAAAATTCAAACGTATCTTCTAAAAGAACAACCCAAACTGCCTTCCAGGTATTGAACATGTTTCCCTAGAACAGAAAGGAAAGAAAATATCAGATTAGGAAGAGTTATTAACACTCGCAGTGACTTCCCAATGACTACCATAAACACTGACATCAGAGAAGCCACTTTATTTGGATTGCCAGACTTCTGAACCTCAAGTCCAATATTGCTCACTGTCACTGGATCAAAATCCTGGAATTCCCTCCCTAATGATATTGAGAGTTAACCCATAACAGCTGGACTGCAGTGGATTAAGAAGGCAGCTCACCACCACCTTCTCAAGGGGCAACGAGGGAGGCCAATAAATGCTGGCCAACCAACTTCACTCACATCTGACAAATGAATAATAAAAAAAACAGGATCCTTTGTAGGAAAAGCATTTCATTAGCGTGCAGAGGAAGCCAATCATGCTTACGCCAACTCAAAACAAACTATTTAAGATAGCTCTCTGTGTAAAGGATTGTAACAAAGGTGTGTACCTAACACGTGTCATAACAGCTCCAGGCTATAGAACAGATTGCCAGTGTAGCTTGGAGTCTTACCAGCCCTACAATGGGTTCACTTTGGTTCTGGTGACTAAAAGATGCCTGTCTGTTGCAAGTTTAGATGCTGCAAGCCATGAAGGGGAGAGTTACTTTTCATTCAGTAATATGCAGAAGGACTGAACAAGTTAAATTTGCTAATTCCCAGAACTCTGGACGACAGATAGGAGTCAACAATTGAACCAGAGATTGGTGTAGCTCTCAATAATCAGTGAAGTAGCAATGGTACCAGTAAAAGCAGTTCTGGGACTGTTAAATCCAAACAATTATCTTTATACACCGGTTTCCCTTCTCGGGCACCAGCACTCTGGAATTCCCTCTTAAACCTCTTCCCCTTCACTACCTCTCTGTTTTTCAAGACTTTCCTTAAAACCAACACTCTGACTAATTTGTTAGCCCCATATTCTTACGTGCCTATTGGAAAAATGTTGTGAAACTTAAAAGGGTTCAAAAAGGATTTATAAGGATGTGGCCAGGGTTGGAGGGTTTGAGTTGTAGGGAGAGGCTGAATAGGCTGGGATTATTTTCCTTGGAGCGTCGGAGGCTGAGGGGTAACCTTAGAGGTTTATAAAGTCATGAGGAGCATGGGTAGGGTAAATAAGATCTTTTGCCTGGAGTGGGGGAGTCCAGAACTAGAGGGCATAGGTTTAGGGTGAGAGGGGAAAAATCTATTTGGGACCTATGGGGCAACCTTTTCATGCAAAAGGTGGTGCATGTATGGAATGAGCTGCCAAAGGCAGTGGTGGAGGCTGGTACAATTACAACATTTAAAAGGCATCTGGATGGGTCTATGAATAGGAAGGGTTTAGAGGGGTATGAGCCAAATGCTAGCAAATGGGACTAGATTAATTTAAGATATCTGGTTGGCATGGATGAGTTAGACCGAAGGGTCTGTTTCTGTGTTGGACATCTCTATGACTCTATGCATGTTCCCGCAAAGTGCCTTGACATTGTTTACTGCAGTGCAGTCATTATGTAAATGCAAGGTCTTGCTGTTATTTCAAATTTGTCAATCATCTGCTTTGCAAATGCGGCTGTATTCTATTGTGCAAAATGCTTTCAGACAATTTGGTATGAGATTAGGATACTTAAAATTGTTTTAAATTTGCAATGGTTGTCAATCTGAAAATTAAATACTTTGTAAAATCTTCTCTTTATTTTGAAAGGAAGGATCAGCCATGATCCTATTGAATGAAGGAGCATGCTCAAGGGGCTAAGTGACCTACTTCTGTTCCTGTTTCTTCTGATCTTATGGTCTTGAGGATTAAAATGCCAAATGTGAATGAACTGGATTGGGAAAATGTTTTCTAATAGCCTTTCCTGGTGAGGACATGAAAACCGATAGCCAGGGCTACAGGTGTATATGTGTGCAGAAGGTACAACACTTGTCCATTTACCTCCTCCCTCTTCAACATCCAAGACTCCAGACACACCTTCCAGATGAAGCAACAAAGCCAACGTGTACTTCTCTCAATCCAATCAATTGCATTGGCTACTCAAAGTTTGGGTTCCTTTAGACTGAGGGGACTGCTTTGTAGAACACCTCTTCTCTGGTCAATAGGAATGACCCTGACTTTCCCATTTGTTACCATTTCAAGAAACCTCCTTGTTCCCATGTTAACCTTTCCATCCCAGGCTGCTGCAGTGTTTGAATAAAGGTCAATGCAAGTTGGAGGAACAACACTTCATTTTCCACTTGGGCATTTTACAGCCTCTAGGACTCAATGTTGAATTCCACTAATTTGCAGCATGACCTCCTTCCTCCAGGGAAGTTTTCTTACAATACCCCACTTCTGGGGCTATGTCTTGTTGACTTTGCTGCCAGCAGAGTGGATCCATTTTCTCCATTTCACACCGAACATTAAGACCTATTTTACATCACAGCCATGATGTGGAGATGCCAGTGTTGGACTGGGGTGGACAAGGTCAAAAATCAAATGACACCAGGTTACAAATCAACAGGTTTATTTGAAATTGCAAGCTTTCGGAGCTCAGCTCCTTCTTCAGGCAGGGTATGATAGAGAGTTATAAGACACAGTGTTTATAAGCTCGGAGAAAGTGAGGTCTGCAAATGCTGGAGATCAGAGTCAAGTAGTATGGTGCTGGAAAAGCACAGCAGGTCAGGCAGCATCCCAGGAGCTGGAGAATCCAAGTTTCGAGCATAAGCCCTTCATCAGGAATGCAGTTATGCTCAAAACGTCAACTCTCCTGCGCCTTGGATGCTGCCTGACCGGCTGTGTTTATCCAGCACCACACGTTTTGACAGTATTTATACGTAAAAAGGTAACAACTTTATAACTATAGCCCTTGTTGAATCCTTTAAACCATTAGGAAGTAGACTGCTGAGAAATTTGATGTCTGTGTCTATATGCACAATTTTCTTGGAGATCGTCTCTACTTTGAACCGACAGTTCGTGCTATCGATCGTAGCTATAATGTGGATGTTCCAGAGTTGAACTGGGGCAGATAATGTCAAAAATCCAATGACACTGGGTTATAGCCCAACAGGTTTATTTGAAATTGAAATATACTTCTCTATCATACCATGTCTGAGGAAGGAGCAGCGGTCCAAGAGCTTGAAATTCCAAATAAACCTGTTGGACTATAACCTGGTGTCTTTTGATTATTGACCTATTTTACCTCTCTATATCTCTTTTACCAACATTAGTACTCCTTTTGTCTTTTGCTCTGGGCACTCTGTTCCACTCTCACTCCATTCTCCCTTTGTCAAAAGCAGAAAAACTCCATTTTCTGGCCCCTTTCAGATCTGAAGAAGAATCTTATCATATTCAAAGCATTAATTCAGCTTCTCTCTCCACGCATGCTACCTGACCTGCTGAGTTTCTCCAGCGGTTTCTATTTTAAAACCGGTGCCTTCTCCTAGTTAAGTGGACAGAAAGTTAACAGGGGGTCCATGTCCAAATTGCTGATGTGTGATCCGCACAAAGAAAGCTGAAGTAACGCACCATCCTGTTCCAAGAAAGTCTATCTCAATCTGAAGGTCTTTGTCTGTTATCATCATGTCAACTGTGGGTAAATTATCTCCTTTATCTTTTCCTATAAATTTGGTGTCCTATGATTCTGCCCCACTAGTTACCCAATGAAGGTGCAGTACTCAAAAAGCTTGTGCTTTCAAATAAACCTGTTGGACTATAACCTGGTGTTGTGTGATTTTTAACATTGTCCACCTCAGTCCAACAGCAGCACCTCCACATCATGGTTCCTTTGTTTCAGCAGCACATTCCCTTGAGCGATCCTAAGCACAAGTGCAAGAATTGTGGCAGGATGTCTAGCCTTCGGTGGACTGCAAATATCAATCTGGGGATGAAGAGGAATAAGTCTGACGACCAAATTGGAAGGCCTTAGCTTCATTGTTGTAACAGCCTCCTGGCTGTGAAAACACAGGTAGATTGGTAACTTGGCCGTACCGCAAGGAATGATGGGTACATTGGCTAAGTAAAACTCTAAAATCACAAAAACCCACACAGCAGACACAAGGCAAATGCAGCAGCCAGGTACTAATGACCTTAGTAGAATGTAAAGGCAACAGTTACCCTGGAATGACATACCCCCAACAACCTCTCCACTAAACAAAGGAGGGCTCAGACAGAAAGGCAAGGGTCCTGCTACACAAAGAAACTAACAGTAACGTGCCATTCAAATGATTGACTATTGTTTCAAACTATTGTCTATCTCCTTGATTGGCCAGAACTACAGAAAGATCCAGAAAACCATCTGAAAGGTATAAAAACAGCATTCACCTGCAGAGCTTGCTCTTGGAATCTTCTGAGGCCTCCTGAGGAAACCAGCATGGCAAGAGCCAGAGATCCGCTGACCATCCAGAGAAAGAACGAGAGAGAGCGAGAGCGAGTGAGAGAGAGCGAAAACGCGAAGAAGAAAGCAGCTTCCTAGACCCAGCACCAGAGCCAGAGAGAGAAAGAGCAAGTGTGTAAATCTACAGGAGACTCAGGAACTATCATAACCTTAGGGGGCCAAATAGTATTAAAAATTACTTTACTATTAAAGATTATTGTAGCTTTGTTTCCAATAAAGTTGGGATTGTTTTGTATTGGTACTGACTTGTGTTCGTATTGATTTGACCATTTTGGTATTCTGGGACACTTGGGCAAATTCATTCATAACATTTTGGTCAGAGTTGTCTTAAGTTGTTTTAAGGAGAGATGAAACAACATGGTGCTGTACATGCTGCACCATTCATCAGAGCAAACATATTCACTTCAACTGCTTTTCGAAGCTTCTGGACATTGGAGAGCAGGATAAAATATGGGCGGGATCTTATAGCAGGCAAAGGAAGCACCACTCTGACCAATTCACTCTGGAGCTTTGATAATGACTTCAAGACCTGGGAGAAACTCTCATTGCACAGCCAAATAAAAAGCTGTGCCTCCTCCCTCAGAAACAGGCGCCTCTCACAGGGAGAAGAAAAAACACAGGGAGTGAAAATCTCCAGCCAGCAACTCAACCTGAGTCTGAGGTTTCCTCGCCTGTTTGCAGCAGTACATTCTGGGCACTAGGCAGCCTGGACATTCATCTATAGCCCCATTGCAAACTGTCAAAGCCAAGACATGGACACAGTCACCCTCACTTCATCTGGGAAGGCAGACAGGATACTTGAATCGCCTTGATAAATTATAGCCACCTATGCCTAAAATTCTACAGAGACAATGATTGGACAGTCTTGTAGCTAATGCGGGAAGAGACACATGCACTGACTGCAAATTAACAAGTCGAACACACTGGGTCAACAAAATCCCACCCGTTACATTTTCAAACTCTTGCAAATGATGATTTCTGTTCTTCCAGGTTAACCCTGCTGTGTTGTTTGCTGTTGATGGACTGTTACAGCTTCATTGAACACTGGGAAGGATTCCATGTTTCACCAGATTAGGAATCTCTAACTGCAGATCACTCCAGCCCTGAGCTTGCCGACCTACAGTGACTCTCAGATCAAAAATGTCTCCACTTTTAACTTCTCAATCACTCCACGGCCTTACCCTTCCTAATTCTATAATCTTCTCCAGCCCAGCAACCCTCCAGGATCTCTGCTCTCCTCCAGTTCTGGGCACTGTGGACTTTAATGCCCTTTCTACTGCCTGGACATTAGAATTCTCTCCAAAAACTTGTCTGTTTCTTCACTGCTTTTTCACAATATATACACCATAAAACCTACTACTTTGATCTCACTGTAGATAGCCTATTCCTAATGTCACCTAGTGTGGTTTGCAGTTAAATCATGCTTTTGTAAAACACATTGGTAAGGTCCTAGGGATTGTTGCTGAACAAAGAGACCTTGGAGAGCAGGTTCATAGCTCCTTAAAAGTGGAGTTGCAGGTAGATAGGATGGTGAAGGTGGTTTTTGATTAGATTAGATTACTTACAGTGTGGAAACAGGCACTTCGGCCCAACAAGTCCACACCGACCCTCCGAAGAGCAACCCACCCAGACCCATTCCACTACATTTACCGGTTCACCTAACACTATGGGCAATTTAGCATGGCCAATTCACCTAAGCTGTACATCTTTGGACTGTGGGAGGAAACCGGAGCATCCGGAGGAAACCCACGCAGACACGGGGAGAATGTGTAAACTCCACACAGACAGTTGCTCGAGGCGGGAATTGAACCTGGATCTCTGGCACTGTGAGGCAGCGGTGCTAACCACTGTGCCACCGTGCCACCCACTGGTATGCTTTCCTTTATTGGTCAGAGCATTGAGTATAGGATTTGGGAGGTCATGTTGTGGCTGTAGAAGACATTAGTTAGGCCAGAGTTGGAATGTTGCATGCAATTCTGGTCTCCTTCCTATCGGAAGGATGTTGTGAAACCTGAAAGGGTTCAAAAGAGATTTACAAGGCCGTTGCCAGGTTTGGAGGGTTTGAGCTGTAGGGAGATGCTGGACAGGCTGGTGCTGTTTTCCCTGGAGGGTCAGATATTGAGGGGTGACCTTATAGAGGTTTATAAAACCATGAGGGGCATGGATAGGGTAAATATACAAGGTCTTTGCCCTGGAATGGGGGAGTCCACAACTAGAGGCATAGGTGTAGGGTGAGAAGGGGAAAAATTTATTTGGGACCTAAGAGGCAACATTTTCACACAGAGAGATGGAATGAGCTGCCAGAGGAAGTGATGGAGGCTGGTACAATTACAGCATTTAAAAGGCATCTGGTTGGGTACATGAATAGGAAGGGTTTGGAGGGATATGGGCCAAGTGTTGGACTAGAGTGAGTTGGGATATCTGGTCAGCATGGACGAGTTGGATTGAAGGGTCTGTTTCCATGCTGTGCATCTCTATGAATCCATGACTCTATGTAAATACATGGGGTTGTTGTTGTATTGGAGCAGGAGATGTTCGAACCATGCAGCAATAGTGAGGAGCAGAGAAGACGGAGGTGAAGAGGGAACCTGAAGCGAAGGGAGGTCGGTCAGGATCTGGGTACTGACTGAGTGCTGAACTAAACAACTGGCGGGAGATATCAAACTAAGGTCTAAATAATCCTCACATTTCTTCAGTTCAGGTGGGTGGTCATTGATCTCCACTGATGCCTCCTGGCCTGCTGACCACTTGTCTTTATATCAAACCACGACCTTTTCTACCTCGCTGGAGATGTAAAAGCTTCCGTTCTCCCAGAAGGGCAAAGATTTAGCAAGTGTGAAAGGACAGAGAGGTAAAGGCAGAGTATCAGAGTGAAGTGGCAGTGATGAGGATAAGGAGGAAGAGAGCTCCCATGAACTTGAGAGAATAGTGCAAAGAGGGTCTTCATGTCACCATGGCAACCGTCTCAACAATTTTGAAACAAACTCAACAATTATTTTAGTAGCACAGATGTCCATTACAGGTTAGAAGTATCTCCTCAAGAAAAATATTCTTACAACTACCCTCTTAAAGGACAAGGGCAACAGATACATAGGAGCACCCCACATTCCCTACTCCTTGGAATTCCCCCTCTGAGCCACATACCGTGTGGAAATGTATCACCATTTTTTCAAAGTCAAAATCCAGAATGCCTTTCATAAGCGTACCGTGAGTGTCCTTAACACCTCAAGGACTGCAGCGGTTCAAGAAGGCAGCTCACCCCCACTTTCTCAAGGGGCAATTAAGGATGGGCAATAAGTGACACCCACATCCTGTGAATGAACTCTTAAAAATCTTCACTACAAACCTACACAGGTGATTGAATCAAAAACAGAAATTGCTGGGAAAGCTCAGCAGGTTTGGCAGCATCTGTGGAGAGAAAACAGACTGAAGGGTTCTGAAGAAGGGTCATTGGATCCAAAATGTTGCCTCTGCTTTGTCTCTCTCCAGATGCTGCCAGATCTGATGTGTTTCCCAGCAATTTCTGTTTTTGTTGCTTGTTTTTTTCTTGTTAGGTGATTGAGTGTTGGGTTCATCCATAATTTCTGTTATAGCAAGCCTGTGTCCCACTGCTGACAGACCTAGTATACAACTGAATGCTTCAAGGGTAAGAACTTCAGTGAACAAATTAAGACAGATGAAATGGCCTTGTTCATTCATAGTTATCATAAAGGAGCAAGCTTGCCTTTGTGAAGTTTGGAGGGGGTGTGGAGTTGATCTTAGGGATTGCAGCAATTGTGGCTTTGTGAAGATTTTGAGAACGGTGAGTGATTAGTAATGGTAAGAGGTTGTTTGGAAAAGACAATTATGAAGAGAATGAAATGCCAGTTACATTTCTGACAAATGTATGATCATTGAAGTGAGAAAATGTCTGAACTTTGATGCATCAATTTTAATATTAAAGTGTACCTTGGGGAATCCAGATTCACTCCTTCAATGCATAGACGAGTAATAATCAGCAGAGAGCATGGGTGCATGGAGAAGGAGTGGACAGAGAGAGAGACAGACAGACAGACAGACAGAGAGAGTGAGAGAGAGTGTGTGAGAGAGAGAGAGAGTGTGAGAGAGTGAGTGTGAGAGTGTGTGTGTGCACGTGCTGATAATAACAGTGGGAGGAGATTGGGAGACAGAACCCACTTGAGTTCATCATGTAGAATTTAGAATTTATATCCACTTCACTGAATGAGGGGACCTGTCAAAGGGTTCTTCTGAATGAATTGTTAAAAATCTTTGTTAAAAACCTACATATGTGATTGAATCAAAAACAGAAATTGCTGGGAAAACTCAGCAGGTCTGGCAGCATCTGGGGAGAGAAAGCAGAGTTTTTGAGGAAGGGTCACTGGACTTGAAGTGCTTTGGGTCGTCACGGTTACTCAGTGGTTAGCACTGCTGCCTCACAGTGTCAGAGACTTGGGTTTGATTCCAGCCTCGGGCAACAGTCTGTGTGGAGTTTGTACATTCTCCCGGTGTCTGCGTTTGTATCCTCCGGCTGCTCCAGTTTCCTCCCACAGTCCAAAAATGTGCAGATTAGTTTGGCCTGCCAAATTACCCCATAGTGTCCAGGGGTGTGGTGGCAACATAGGTTAGTCAGGTGTGGGGGGGCAATGCAGTGTGTCTGGGTGGGATGCTCTTTGGAGGGTTAAAATGGACTCATTAGGCTGAATGGCCTGCTCCCACACTGCAGGGATTCTATGATGCTAACTTTGATTTCTCTCAAGCTTTCAGAGTGCTGCTCCTTCGTCAGGTAAAGTCACTTCACTGAGGAAGGGGCAGCGCTCAAAAGCTTGTGATTTCAAATAAACCTGTTGGACTATAACCTGGTGTCGTGTGACTTCTGACGTTGTCTACCCCAGTCCAACACCGGCACCTCCACATCTTGATTTCTCTCCACTGACACTGCCAGACCTGCTGAGCTTTTCCGCAATTTCTGTTTTTGATCTGTCTGCGAAACTACCTAACAGCATAATTATCATGGGATTTTCAGGTTTTTTAATCTATGGGGTCAAAAGCAACCCTGGGTTTCAACACTGCAGCACTGTCCCGAGTGAGTTAGTACAGACACACTGTTTCACATATTCAGCAGCACACACATTACAACTGACTGTAGCAGCTGTGTGGTTCAGCCTGAACAGAGAGAGCAGTCCATGATACAGAGAACCACAGGAATTATGCCACTCACTGCAACACTGTAAACCCTTGCATCAGCTTCCCCAAGCTGATAAAAAAATCCCATAATGATTAAGTGTATAAACTTGCTGATTGTGGTGAGCTGAATGCAAGATTATAAATAAAAAGGTGGAAGTCACTCCGAGGACAGCAACTGTCAGGCAGTTAGCTTTCATTTGAGCTTTGTTAACTTCCCGGATCATTTGAGAAAGTGAGAAAGAGAAAGGGAAGTTTCAAAATAATACAATCAGATTTTGAGAAGGACGCTTCCACTTAACAAGAGAATCACTTACATTAACTTCATTGCTACCATTTTTGCAGCTGATCCATCCACCCTGTTGTAAGGCACCAAGACAACCAAGATCGCACCATCTGACAGATGGCATCGGTCAGGCTCCTTGCACATTGACTCTGCCAAAGGGGCGGTTGTGATTGTGACACTGATCTGACACTGTGGAAAGCACGGACCGCTACCTGCCCCACTCGCATTTACAAACAGGATGGCACGTGCAAGGTATAAAGCTCTTGTACAAATGGACTCACTGTGGAGTCACAGAGTCAGAGAGATGTACAGCACAGAAACAGACCATTCGGTCCAACTCGTCCATGCTGACCAGATATCCTAACCTAATTTAGTCCCATTTGCCAGCATTTGGTCCATATCCCTCTAAACCTTTCCTATTCAAATACCCATCAAGAAGCCTTTTAAATGCTGTAATTGTACCAGCCTCCACCACTTCCTCTGGCAGCTCAACCCAGAAACATAGCACCCGCTGCATGAAACAGTTGCCCCTGAGGTGCCTTTTAAATCTTTCCCCTCTCACCCTAAACCTATGCCCTTTACTTCTGGGCTCCCCCCACCACAGAGGAAAGTATTCATCTATTTATCCTATCCATTCCCCAGCTTCGTGAAACAGAGGCTAGTGAATTCAGTCTGGAGAACGAGAATGTGGAGGTGCCGGTGTTGGACTGGGATGGACAACGTCAGAAGTCACACAACACCAGGTTACAGTCCAACAGGTTTATTTAAAACCGCAAGCTTCTGGAGCACTGATCCCTCATCAAGTGGAAGTGACTTCTGACTCGGGCTGGAGGAGTATCAGTCTGAAGGAGTGTGAGGTGGTGTATTTGGGAAAGACTAACTGGACACGGGGATAACTGGCAGAACGCTGGCACGTGTAAAGGAGCAGAGGGACCTTGGGCCTGCCCACAGACCCTTTATGGTGGCTGTGCTCACTCTCCAGATGATCACCAATCCTACTACTTCAGGGTATTGTCCACCTGCATCAGCATGTGATACTGCACAAGTGTTGCTTGAGATAATTCCCTGCCTCCAATCTCCTCCCCCTTGTCTTTAGACAAACCAAAAGAACTGCAGATGCCGTAAATCAGAAAACAAAAACAGAAATTGCTGGAAAAGCTCAGCAGGTCTGGCAGCATCTGTGGAGAGAAATCAGAGTTAACATTTTGGGTTGAGTGACCCTTCCTCCGAACTGTGGCTTGTAACCTTTGACTCTGATCCTGCACATCGCCGCTTCCCCTCTCTGTCGGTAAAATTTTCAGCTGCCTTTAACAATCTGTAGCAACAGCTGATTCCCCATCTCTGAACCAATCAGCTGCCTGTAAGGGGTTTGCTGGCAATCTCCCAGACAGAAAGCAATGCATCGCACAGAACCTGGGATGAGTCCACAAAATACTTTAAGAAGGATTAGGATTTGCCTTAATTTTGTAAGATTAAGGTTATTTTGTTTCCTTTTCGCTTCAAAGCTTGCAATATTGTACTGTAGAATCATAATTAACGAGGCGGAAATCCATTGAGCCCATCTTTAATGGGCTGGCCCCCTCCAGCACTTCCTGTCTATCTCCACAATCTAATTTAAGACAGAGATAGAAAGGTCCTTGATTAATAAGGGCATCAAGGGTTATGGGAGAAGGCAGGGGAACAGTGTAGTGAAACAGATCAGCCATGATCAAATGGTGGAGC
Organism: Chiloscyllium punctatum; assembly: GCF_047496795.1. NCBI lineage: Eukaryota > Metazoa > Chordata > Chondrichthyes > Orectolobiformes > Hemiscylliidae > Chiloscyllium > Chiloscyllium punctatum. Next base: position 111,868,233 of record NC_092749.1, read on the forward strand.
AGACCTCGCCGATTCCCTAGTGTGGAAGCAGACCACTCAGCCCATCGAATCTACACCGACCCTCCGATGAACATCCCACCCAGATCCCTCCTATCCTATTCCTGAAACCTTGCATTTTCCATGGCCAATCCACCCTAACCTGCACATTTTTGGCGTATGGGAGGAAACCAGAGCAGCCCGAGGAAAACCACACAGACTTGGGAGAACTGCAAACTCCACACAGACAGACAGTTGTCCAAGGGTGGAATCGAACCCAGGTCCCTGGTGCTGTGAGGCAGCAGTGCTGACCACTGAGCCACCATGCTGCAAACCTGATGGACCAAATGGTCCAACTCTTCTGCTATATGTTATGGTCTAATCTTTTACTCCTCCATTTCTCCTTCTGGAGGATCTGTGCATCCGTGAATTTCAAATCCTAAAGGATTCTAAGAAAGCTTAACCTTACATCAGCTCGGCTTCATTCACCTTAAATCTGTCTCTTTTGGCTATTCAGCCCCTTTATGCTATCCAAGTGTTTCATGATTTTATACAAATCTTATCTTAGCTTTCTCTTTGACCCCAGCTTCTCCAGTCTATCGATGTAACTACAATCAGTTATTCCTGAGACTTTTATGGTAAATCTCTTCTACACCTTCTTCAAAGTCTTCACATCCCTCCTAATGTCTAATGCTCAGAATTGGGCATAATTCCTTTCCTTTACATGTTCATAGGATACAGGCATCATTGACTCACCCAAAATGTATGTTCCATCCCTAACTGCCCAGGGAGTTACTAGTGCAGTGGTAATGTCACTGGACTAGTGTCTTCCCACTGGGATAGGAGGGGACCTGTGTTTTGTGTAACTGTCGTTCTATCTCCTCTCCCTGTTTCGGAGGGTTGGGACATGGGTTTCGATTGGATTGATCCATGCTTCTGGGAGAAGCTCAATCGCGATTTTGTCATGGCCTTTGGCAGGATGACTGACCAGGGGACTCTCTCGTTCTTACTGCCTGGTATAAGGGGCATTGGAAGGATTTACAAACTGACTGTCAACTTGGTCACATCTCTTGAATGTACCTTCCAAGGCCAACATGGCCAAGGAGGAGTCAAAACGTGTGGCACTGGAAAAGCACAGTAGGTCAGGCAGCATCCCAGGAGCAGGAGAGCCGACGTTCTGGGCACAAGCCCTTCATCTGGATTATGGAAGGGGAAGGGGGCTGAGAGATAAATAGGGGGTTGTGGGTGGGGGTGGGGGGAACGTAGCTGGGAAGCTGGTAGGTAGATGTAGGTGAGGGGTGATAGTGGTAAGTCGATGGGGAGAATGGAGTGGATAGGAGGGAAGAAAGATGGACAGGTCAGATGGGGAGGGTGGGAGCTTCTGGCCCAGAGACAGTGATACGCATCTCTCATTACAATTAGGCAGCTTCTTGACGCAGACATTGATTTTCCTTCGCTCTGGAGTTGTGAATCCTGGAGGTGACTAAACAGTCTGATGCTGATCTGTAGATCTGGTTGTGTGGGAGGAAGTGGGTGTTTGGGTGGGAATGCCTGGGCTTTAGCACACTCTTTGCCTCTGGCCTCCTCCTGAGCCTGTCCAAAACACTTAAGACAGCTGGCACCTTCGCGGATGCTCCTGCTCCACTTCGGACACTTTGACGGCAAGAGATTTCTAGGAGGCTGGGAACAGAATGCAGCCCAATGTGCCACCAGCCCTCCTGAACTGTAATTGGATGGAAGGCCATAGCTAAGTAGCTTATTTCATGTATTCCTCAAACTCCAGATGACATTTAGCAAGATCAGTATTTGTCAGCACCAAATAGCTATATTTTTTGCAAGAAGCAGTCAGTGTACGGTCAGACTGCACTGTAAAAAGAAGCAAGTGCAAACCACTAACAAACACAGCAATGATCAATAGATTAATCAGGGAAACCAAGAAACAACTGCTATCTCATCACAATAAATTATCAAACAACAAGAGGATGACCAGAGACCCATTAAAGTCAAAAGCTTTTCCTTCACACAATTTGTACAAAGAGAATGGACAAAAGAATAAAGTCAAGGTTTATCTCTCTATCTGGATCAAATGTGGACATCATTTTTTATTTGGTTCTGCAATTACTGCTCAAAATGTTGAGGACATCAATAAGACTTGGTCAGTCTCAAGGAGAGAATACTTGCAAATCAAGATAGCATAAAATATAAAACTGTAGCTGACTTTGCTAGTCAGATGTTATTCGCACATCATCCACCAAGATTCCAAACATGGCCACAAGGTTCTACCTGATAAGTTATGTTCCTTCTAATTATTTTTGTGTAAGAGGAAACTTCCAGAGTTGGAAGTCAAGGTCAGAGTACACAGGATTCAGAGTGACCACACAGCTTCAAGGGAACATTGTTAATAAGCTGTTGTACTTGTATTTTCTTTGGAAAGCAAAAGTAGACCAGTCAGCCCTTTGAGTCTGCTTTGCCATTCAATAGACTAGAGCTAGATGTTTCAGCCAAACACCATTAGCCTGCATCCTTTCAAGTCTTTAACATTGAGAAGCCTATTGATCCCTTAAACATGCTCAATGACTGAGCCTCCACAGTTCTCTGGGGCAGAGAATTCCAAAGATACACTGCTCTCTGGGTGAAGAAATTCCTCCTCATCTCAGCCCTAAACCAACCTGCCCCCACAGTGAGACTGTGTCCCCGAGACGGAAACGATGGTGAGCATATCAACTAAAGTTAAACTGCAATCGTTGTTTTCCTGACTAGAGCACACACACGGTGGTATAAAGTGAGTTACTAACTTAGGATTGGTGCAGAGAGAACTTACAGTGAAATAAGTATCCGATTGATGTCAGGACTCAAGATCACTTGCCTGTTGGGTGTTCTTCCCAGGGTTCTCATTTGAAAAAGAACAAGCAGCAGAACTGTCAGCATCATGGAAATATAGGGAGTGACACTCATGACTAAGAAAACACAAGGCTGTGTCTGAGATTCTTAACGATTCAGAGACACTCATTTTTACCAGAATGGAATACCTAAAAATAGATACACAATCAACCAGGACGTGTGTCTCACGTTTGGTTGAAGACCTTTTAACTCGTAAAAGTAGTTATGAATGATTGATTAAAGCAAAGTAACAGAAGACTTGAATCAGGAAATGTTAGCCTTGCATGAGAAAGGATTACCAACTTTGTAAAGATGCTGCTTTCAATAGATCACTACCTATTGAGGGAGTGCAGCGTAGGTTCACGAGGTCAATTCCTGGAATGGCAGGATTGCCTTACACGGAAAGACTGAAGCGACTGGGCTTGTATACCCTTGAGTTTAGAAGACTGAGAGGGGATCTGATTGAAACGTATAGGCTTATGAAAGGACTGGACACTCTGGCAGGAGGGAACATATTTCCGTTGATGGGGGAGTGCCGAACCAGAGGACACAACTTAAAAATACGGGGTAGACCATTTAGGACAGAGATGAGGAGAAACTACTTCACACAGAGAGTGGTGGCTGTGTGGAATGCTCTGCCCCAGAGGGCAGTGGAGGCCCAGTCTCTGGATTCTTTTAAGAAAGAATTGGATAGAGCTCTTAAAGATAGTGGAGTCAAGGGGTATGGAGATAAGGCTGGAACAGGATACTAATTAGGAATGATCAGCCATGATCATATTGAATGGCGGTGCAGGCTCGAAGGGCAGAATGGCCTACTCCTGCATCTATTGTCTATTGTCTATTGTCTATTATCTAGATATTGTGAAGGCCATTCTTTATTAAAACAGGAAATATTCAAACTAGATGGATAACAGTATATAAACAAGGATCATTGGAATGAATATAAATAAAATAGGGTGAACAGTCACACACACATATATATATGTGATTGAATATGTATAAACGAGAACGACCATATATAAACTAGAGCGAATGTATATAAACTGAGATGAATGTGTATAAACTAGAACTTATATGCATATAAATGATAATTAATGTAAATACACTTAGGTAATGTATACAATCTGGGATGAATGCAAATAAACTAGGCTGAACATATATAAATTAGGATGAGTGTGTGTAAAGTAGGTTGAACATATGTATATAAACATGGTGATTTATTCACATCTCCCTTGGCCAAAACTAAATCTCCTTCATTCCCATGGTAACGGATGACTGCAGCATCATGTTTTATTGAACAAGTCATCCAAAAATATCCAAAAGCAAATCCTCATTCATTTTAGCTCTTGGCAGAGTGTAGAAACATCCTGGTTTTTTTCCCTCCCAGAGTCTTGGTTCTGTACCAGGAGTTCAGGAGGGCAGAATGGCCTGCCCCTGTCTCTGAAAGAGATAACCAATCTGATGGTAACTTTCCCTTCAGTTTCACAAGGTCTCTGTAGAGTTCCCATCATTTACAGCTTTCGAGCACATTTCTAAAAATTGTGGTAGATATTCAAAGCATTGGATTATTCTGAGGACCATTTCCCATTTCCTTTTCAGATGGAGCACTGATTCATTCATACGGTTGTCACCAGTTCTTGCCTCCAGTATGAAGTCTAAGTGCCATTCTTTGGGCTTCAAACTCCTATTTTCAATCTCACATCAAGGCAGTGCTATTTTCATAACATTTAGTCATAGAGTCACAGAGACATACAGCACAGAAACAGACCCTTTGGTCCAATTCACCCATGCCAACTAGATATCCTCACTTAACCTAGTCCCGTTTGCCAGCACTTGGCCCATATCCCTCCAAACGCTTCTTATTCATATACCCATCCAGATGCCTTTTAAATGTAGTCATTGTACCAGCCTCCACCACTTCCTTTGGCAGCTTATTTCATACACACGCCACCCTCTAACATATTGAATAGACAAGTCCCTCAGGGTTCCTGCAGTCTCTGTTCTACTAGAAGATCAGCAGAAGCACTATGCAAAAGGTGTACTGGTCCACTTTCGGTCATTAGCACTGGTTCCTGATGGAAAGGATGGCATGGGGATGTTATGAAGTTATAGCAGGTAGTTAGAGAACATGGTGACACCAGTACTGCTCGCTAGCCCCCACCCTTCCCTCCAACCCAAGGACATCCTGCTGAGTGACTCCATACCATTCATATATTCACTCAGGAAAAGTGGCCAGTTCAATCACACCCAATCTGCTGGTCCCTCCTTCACCAGGGAGATGTGGCAGCAGGGGACACCCAAGCTGGGCACCAATAAGAACCAACTTCCTGAGACTTCTTACTTGTGTAAGTCATGAGACAAACAGTCAACCATTAGTCAAAGGATCACCTTAATGATTCTTTATACCACCAGAACTCATTGCCTTTAATTAACGATATTCTCTCTGATGTTGATGTGCAGGTTAAGTGGATTGGCCATGTTAAGTTGCCCTGTAGCATCCAGGGATGTGTAGGCTAGGTGGTTAGCTATGGGAAATGCAGAGTTACATGGATAGAGTTGAGGCTTAGGTCTCAGTGGAACACTCTTTGAAGGGTCAATGCAGACTCGATGGGCTGAATGGCCTCTTTCTGTAGTTGTAGATATTCCATAATTCTATGTAACTATTGTTTTCCCAACCAGGTACTCTAATATCATTACTGCTCTGTTTTGGTGACCAGAATACCATCTAAAAAGGGGAGCAGGCTGTCTATGAAATATAGCAATAAACCAACAAAGGGTGGAATAAGAGACAAAGATTTGATTCATAAAATTCCCTTCCTGTTGTTTACAAAAAAGAAGAGAGGTTTGGGTAACAGTAAAGTTTGTCAAATGAACATATTAATAAAAGTATATACAACAAAAAAAGGCACATGGCTGTAGAATAGAGAGTACAATCTGAATCACTAGTTGCACAGGGACTGAGATGGAGATAGGAACCAATATTTTGCAAGACTTTAAGCATCAGGGGTGAACAGGTTTACCCTCCTGCACTTTGGTGTCTGATTTTCAATGTTTTTGGGAACAAAAACATTTCAAAGGAGACCACTTGGCCAATTGAGTTTGCGTCAACTATTTCAGAGAACAATCCAGTGCACCTCACTCACCTCTGTTCTCTCCCACATTTCATTGTACCTTATTCCCCTGCAGGACTGATTTAATTCTCTTCAGAAAGCAGCTGTTGAATGTGTAACCATCACCTTATCAGGGAGCACATTCCAATTCCTAACCATTCACAAAAACTGTCCTCTCGGATCATCTGTTTCTTTCAACTTCACCCACTGCAAAGAATTTTGCTTCATTCAAAATGCTTCATGATTTTAAAGGCTCCTCATTGGAGCACACAAGGGCCAAAGAACAATCCCTTTAAGGCAGTAACCAAAAGATACTTTTCATAATCACAAGGGAAATAAAAATCAAAGAAATCAAACAAAGTAGCCTGAGGAAAGTAAAAGAGTATTAACATTCATAAAAAATGACCATAAGCTGTGTTGTCAGGTTGCAAAAATTGGTTTTCAGGTGAACAGTTTACAGTTAGAAACAAAGATTTCCGGGTGGCACTGTGGCACAGTAGTGAGCACTGTTGCCTCACAGCACCAGGGACCTGGGTTTGATTCCAGACTTTGTCGTACAATGTATTTGTACATGTACTTGGATGTACATGTATTTGGAAAGGCAAGGACTGATTCGGGATAGTCAACATGGCTTTGTGCGTGGGAAATCATGTCTCATAAACTTGATTGAGTTTTTTGAAGAAGTAACAAAGAAGATTGATGAGGGTAGAGCAGTAGATGTGATCTATATGGACTTCAGTAAGGCGTTCGACAAGGTTCCCCATGGGAAAATGATTAGCAAGGTTAGATCTCATGGAATACAGGGAGAACTAGCCACTTGGATACAGAACTGGCTCAAAGTAGAAGACAGAGGGTGGTGGTGGAGGGTTGTTTTTCAGACTGGAGGCCTGTGACCAGTGGAGTGCCACAAGGATTGATGCTGGGCCCTCTACTTTTTGTCATTTACATAAATGATTTGGATGCAAGCATAAGAAGTACAGTTAGTAAGTTTGTAGATGATACCAAAATTGGAGGTGTAGTGGACAGCGAAGAGGATTACCTCAGATTACAACAGGATCTGGACCAGATGGGCCAATGGGCTGAGGAGTGGCAGATGGACTTTAATTCAGATAAATGCGAGGTGCTGCATTTTGGGAAAGCAAATCTTAGCAGGACTTATACACTTAATGGTAAGGTCCTAGGGAGTGTTGCTGAACAAAGAGACCTTGGAGTGCAGGTTCATAGCTCCTTGAAAGTGGAGTCGCAGGTAGATAGGGTAGTGAAGATGATGTTTGGTATGCTTTCCTTTTTTGGTCAGAGTATTGAGTACAGGAGTTGGGAGGTCATGTTGCGGCTGTACAGGACATTGGTTAGGCCACTGTTGGAATATTGCGTGCAATTCTGGTCTCCTTCCTATCGGAAAGATGTTGTGAAACTTGAAAGGGTTCAGAAAAGATTTACAAGGATGTTGCCAGGGCTGGAGGATTTGAGCTACAGGGAGAGGCTGAACAAGCTGGGGCTGTTTCTCTGGAGCGTTGGAGGCTGAGGGGTGACCTTATAGAGGTTTACAAAATTATGAGGGGCATAGATAGGATAAATAGATAAAGTCTTTTCCCTGGCATCAGGGAGTCCAGAACTAGAGGGCATAGGTTTAGGGTGAGAGGGGAAAGATATAAAAGAGACCTAAGGGGCAATTTTTCATGCAGAGGGTGGTACGTGTATGGAATGAGGAGGTGGTGGAGGCTGGTACAAATGCAATATTTAAAAGGCATTTGGATGGGTATATGAATAGGAAGGATTTGGAGGGATATGGGCCGGGTGCTGGCAGGTGGGACTAGATTGGGTTGGGATATCTGGTCGGCATGGATGGGATGGACCTAAGGGTCTGTTTCCATGCTGTACATCTCTATGACTCTCTGTGCAGTTTGCACATTCTCCATGTGTCTGCATTTGTTTCGTCCGGGTGCTCCAGTTTCTGCCCACAGTCCAAAGATGTACAAGTCAAGGTAAGTTGGCCATGCTAAATTGCCCCATAGTGTCACAGGGACGTGTAGACTAGATGGGTTAGCCATGGGGAATGCAGGATTATAGGGATGATTTGGATCTGGGTGGGTTGCTCTTCAGATGGTCAGTGTGGACTCGATGAGTCAAATAGCCAATGACACATATCCTTGTTGACCGTGTCATTTATTTTTAAGTATTCCATTCTGGTAAAAATGAGTGGCTCTGAATCGTTAAGAATCTCAGATACAGCCTTGTGTTTTATTAGTCATGAGTGTCACTCCCTATATTCCCATGATGCTGACAGTTCTGCTGCTTGTTCTTTTTTTAAAATGATAATCCTAGAAAGAACACCCAACGGCAAGTGACCTGGAGTCCTGACATCAATCAGATGCTTATTTCACTGTATGTTCTCTCTGCCCCATTCCTTAGTTAGTAACTCACTTTATACCACTATGATTACCTTTAGTTGATATGCTCACCATCGTTTCCTGACTTGGGGACGCAGTCTCACTGTGGGGGCAGGTTGGTTTACGGCTGAGCTGGGAGGAATTTCTTCAGAGAGCAGCATATTTGGGCATTCTCTGGCCCAGAGGGCTGCGGAAGCTCAATCGTTGAGCAGGTTTAAGAGATCAATAGACTTCTCGATCGAATTGAATAGCTGAATAAGCCAAGTTAATCTACTCCTGCCCGTTATTGTGATGTTTGGATTCAGTCACACATTAAAAGGATCAGATTGTGATCGAGTTGGACTGGACTTAGCCTCCTTCGGAAATGGGGAATGAGAGGTGGTTCTCAGAGCTATTACTGGTTATTTCTGCAAGCACAAGGTTACAAAGTACGGTTACCAGGATGGACCGGTGACCCATGACCCATGAATTTCCTAGCTCCATTGCAGGGGAGTGAGCAGATCAAACCATTCCCCTGCTCTTCCCCCCCCCCCTCCCCCAGCAAACTGCCCCACTCAATAACTTCTTATGGCGTCCGGTCCCTACTGTAAGGATACATGGTTCACTGCACTTCAGAGGTGTCATGCATCACAGGAGAAACCCAGCCTCTTGGCGGGGGGGGGGGCGGGGACTATAAAGGAACTGTCACCTGCTGTTGGATGCTTTTGTTGATAGGCTTTGAAGTACAATAACGATATGTTCTTTCAGTTTCAATAGCTAGATGCCGTATTATAAGCTGGGTGTGTTTTTACTGTGGTGGTTAATTAAAGGGATCTGTTCTGCAATCAAACATTAATGCCCCCGCACATACGTGTAACAATATATTAAAGCACTTTTCCCAATTACATTCAAAACCAATAGATTCACTGCTTAGGACCATGAGCTGTCCTGATGCAAAGCAACTTAACTGTTCACACCCATTTTAAATTTCAAAAGAAAGTTGCTCTGCAGCTTCCCATAAACAGAATAATAACAGATATCTGTTCTTGAAATGCATTGATCAGCTGGTCATCTGGTGTAGTTTAGGAAATGAAGTAAGAGTGTTTATCTTCGCTGCTTTGTCTGTGAGTTTTACTGGTTCATTTGGAGACTGGACCGATTATAAATGCTTTATTGAGTTTGAAAAAAAACAACAAGAGGCTGTGTAAACTACTTGATTGACAGTTCTAAGAGAAGATGAAGGATTCTCTTTCTTTGAAGTTGTTTTTTTACAACAGATGGATCTCTTGACGGAATTAAAGTTTTTGAATTGGTTTGTTTAATTAGAGCATTTTTCAATCTGAAATGACAGCTTTTTTAGATTTGCTGAAAATGTAGTAATTTTAACATCCATTTCAAAGATATGTCTACTGAGGTCTATCCATGAGGATACAGGATACATAGTTACCAAGGATATATCGGTAACATGGTGGGTGGTATTGGGCAGAACTGAGGAGATCTAGGAGGCATGGATTAAAGAGAGGGTGTGAGAGACATAGTTGGTGGTTAGAGGGTGAGAAGGGGGGAAGGGTTTGAGGTTCTGACATTCACTATTACAGCTTGAACTTCCTGCCTGCTCCACAAAAATATTCAGTTACTGAACAGTGGGCATGTACTTATTGACAGAAGTTTAAAATAGGCAGGTGTCTTTTCCCATTCAGTGCATTCTGGACTGAAGTCATCTGCAAGTGACTCAAGGATTGATTCTGTGACTTTTCTGGCCTGTATGATTCAGTACCACACCGTCCAGTCCATGAACTACTGACCAGAGACTCTTTTGTCCAATACCCAGGGAAGAACACATCATTTTCTTTGCCATACATGGTCATTCATCCTTGCTATTGTCCCCTGGATCTTTCATAATGTGTTGAGAACAAAATCACAGAACAACTGTATACACTTGTGTGAAAGTCAGGCTTCTGATACAAAATCTGAGCCAAAGTGCCAGAAGTTGACTTTTACACAAGTAATATTTTCAAGGGGTTTCAGTCCACTCTCTTGGGTTGTCACAATGGAGGGTGTTCTCACTAACCCTTAAAATAATGCAACAGGAGCCAAAGGCATTTTTGAATTGCTAGTTATAAATACAGAACAACTTGCATGGAGGCAGACTTAACATGGCTACAATAAATTCATCCATAACATAAGCCATATGTACAAATTTATAGGATTCCACTCAATTTGTTCACAGGACAGTAAGGAATGTGTATTAGCAGTAGAGCACGCAGTGACTGTCCATTAAAAATCCAAAAATTCATCTGTCTCCTCATTTTCAGAACCAAATAATGTGTCTCAATCTGCTTCTTGAATGGAATCTTCAAGGTAATCATCAGCATCATCTTCATCAGCAAACATTGGCCATATCATTCCATAAGAAATCAGATTCTGTCCCATCAAGTGCACTGGATCTCCCAGATTTCTGAATATGATGCCAGCCTACAAACCAATCAGCCAGGAGGTGATCTCATCCGAGCCTGTACAGTGTCTCACTTGGTGAATGGCTTCGCTCTTCTGATCATTCAGTCATTCCATTTTCTCTTGTGCTATCGTCCAAGGGCTTGTTTGGAGACATATTCTACAGTTGAACAAGTTGATCTCTGGGAATTTGTGAGCTAACGTCAACAACAGCCTCCGTGACAAGGTGTGATCTGAAAACCGCCCAGGTGATCACTAACTAATGGCTCTTCAGACCTTTCGCTTCAGGAAAACCTCCTGGCTGGAGGCTCCAAAGTTCCCTCAGCTGTATCTTAAAGATACCTTCGTGGATCCATCTTTATCACCAACATGGGAAACTACTCATTTTGGCAGCTGCTGTTTCTTGGAAGGTTTCCAACTGGATATCACCATCAGTTTAAACTTTGCCCCCCACCCCCCCAGACCTTCACAATGATACAATTGTGAATCTACCCTTTCCATAGCCAATTGGCTTCATGAGCGCCATTTTATCTCCAACTTTTCTCACCATTTGATTATGAACCATCGATAGGTGATAAGCCTGTCATTGAGTCCTGCTGGGAGCTGCTGTGAAATCCTGATATTCTGTCACAGTACAAGTGGTTTTCTCTTCATAAACCTGGTAACCATCTAGGATTTGCTTTGAAATCTGTAAGGCCTGATCTTCTGGATTGCCTTCGGGTCAAGATTTGAACAGTTCCTTGAGAAACTGAGACTTCAATCTGGCAATTTGTACTGACATATTTTCCAAATGAGGCCGCATGCTAGGCGATTCTCTGCTAGCATGTTTACTCTCTCATGTTCTTCTCAGTTATCATGAATTCTGTAGCTGCTACTCAATTATTTTTCCGCTCCACAATCTCAGTGACTTTAGATCAAACTGGATTGCATGCTATATTGAGCATTACTCAAGTGTTCATGGTATATAGCACAAAAAGTGGCCATTCTTCCCATCATGTCTGTGCCAGTCCCTGTTCTGAGGGAGTTAGTGGCATCGTGCCAATGTCACTAGACCAGCAATTCAGAGGCTCAGGTCAGTGTTCTGGAGGCATGGGTTTCAAATCTCACCACAGCGGTTGGTGGAATTTAAGTTTGATTAATAAAATCTGGAAGTGAAATCTGGCCTCTGCTATGGCACCATTGCAACTGTCATCGATTGATATGAAATCCTGGCAGGTTCACTAAGGCCCATTTAGGGAGGGAATTTGCCACCATTACCCAGTCTGGCCGATGTGTGACCCCAGGCCCACAGCAATGCCATTGACTCATAATTGAAGTGGTACAGCATCCACCCAGTCCAAACGCAACGAGCAACAATCATTGGCCTGGCCATTGACTCCCCATCTCATAAAATAAAATTTTAAAAACTGAGCTCAGCCAGGGCAATGATAGTTCTACTGCAAATCCAAGTGCTCTCAGATCACAGGAAGAGAAATCAGCCATGGTTCTGATCCCAATGACACAAAAGTCACTCTCAATTCTTTTCTTGTCGTTGCTAGGGTGACACCTTGTACATTCTCCAGATTAAACCGGCTCTTTCAGGACCACAGCTGGTGAGGCTGACATTTCCTGCTGACAGGCTTGACTTCGACAGAGGGAAAAAAAACAGCACAACCAAAAATGCCAACAGCAAGGCCAATTCCTAGTCTTCTACCAGCGCACTCCTGCCCATTGGTAAAAAAATAAATTGACTGTTCCTACGTATCTGTTCTTTAAATAAACATCAAAGACTAATTTTTACCTCAGTTACTGTTCAAAACTAAAGCAGCTGCAGTTATTTTGGTTCATGGTGTTAAAATAAAGGAAATAAAAAGACCTGGTCTTTACAGCAGTCAGTTCCTGTCAAAGAACTGCTGGCAATCCAACTTCTGCCTTATTTGCATGCTGCCATTATAAGCATCAATGCACACAAAATGTTCTCCATCACAAAAACATTCACTAGATCACCATTTGCTCACTGTCGCTCCATCAGAATCCTGGAACTCCCTGCTACTCTGGGTGTCCTTACACCACAAGAAATGCAGTGGTTCAACTAGGTGATTCACCACCAGCATCTAAAGGATAATCTTCTCCACCAGTCCAGGAGACACAGTGGTAATGTCCCCAGGAATCCAGAGGTGTCGGTTAGTGATCAGGTGCTCTGTATTCAAATGCCACCGTGACAGCATTTGGATTCGGATTCCGGGATTGCAAGCTAATCTCAGGAACCACGAATATTGTAAAAAACCCGCCGGGTTCATCAATGTCATGGGAAGGTAGTCTGCTGTCCTGACCCCTGACCCACAGCAATGTAGCTGAGCCTCCGAAATAACCTGGACAGCCATTCCGCTCAGGGGCAAATAGGACAGACTACAATAGGTCCTGTTAGTAATGCTCACACACCCTATGAAAGAATACTGGAAAAATTAGGGATGGGCAATAAATGTTGGCCCAGCCAATCACACTCTCATTCTATGAATGCAATAAACACATAATGAAATATGTTCTTTTGTAGGTAACCATTGTGGACAGAACCTGGGTACACAAGAAGCACATTCATTATGTGGGGCATTTAAAAGGAGGTTTATAGCTAAAAGTTGAATTGAACAAATGAAACAAGAATGTTGAATTCCAACAGAGATACATTGACAATGTACATTTCTGTACTTATAACCTGATGTTTACAATTAGTCTATTCACCGCTGTAGCCTTTAATAGCATCAGCATCTTACTTACACACAAAAGCCACATCAATAAAATCTGGAAGTAAACACCAGAACCTGAATCAGCTGCTGACAGCTTACGTAAACCGTTAAAAAGAAACTTGTGTAAATATTACTCTGCATAGGGCCTTTGGAAATATTGCTTCCTCCATGTTTTTACAATACTGCCATACACAGTAACCAGTCATAGAGTCATCGAGAGTCATACAGCACAGAAACAGACCCTTCAGCCCATGCCAAACACCCAGTCCCAAACTAAACTAGTCCCACCTGCTTGCTCCTGGCCCCTAACCCTCCAAACATTTCTTACTCATGTACTTATCCAAATGTCTTTTAAATGGTGCAATCGTACCCGCATCCACCACTTCCTCTATACGTTCATTCAATAAATGAGCCACTCTGTGTAAAAAAATTGTTCATGTCCTTCTTAAATCTTTCTCCTTTCACCTTAAAATATTACCCCTAATATTGAAATCCCCCCACCCTAGGGAAAGGACACTTGCTATTCACCTTACCCTCATGTTTTTATAAACCTCTATAACGTCATCCCTCACCCTCCTATACTCCAGTGAAAAAGGTCCCAGTCTAACTCAAACCCTCCATTCTTGGCAACATCCTGGTAAATCTCTTCTGAACTCTCTTCAATTTAATAATATTCTTCCTGTAGCAGAGCGACCCGAACTGTACATAGTACTCCTCACCAGTGTCCTGTACAGCCTCAACATGAATCCCCAACTCATACACTAAAAAGTCTGAGCAATGAAGGCAAGTGTGCTAAATGCCTTCATAACCACCTTGCCTAGATGTGATTGAAGTCAGGTTATTCTCTGCAGGGTAGAGGCCTGAGTAAACATAGGCATGAAACTGTGTGGGCTCTCAAAAAAGGTTCGGCAGTAGTAACAGCTTTCATTCACCGAGTGTCTTTGAGGTTAAAAGACAAAAAACAGGTAATGACAAATATGGAGATATTAGGAAAGTTGGGACTTCAAGAAGCAAAGAGGAGAGAGTAATGGAGAGTTGAAGGGGATTGGGTATGGAATTACAGAACATGCTGACTGGATTGGTGGAGGCTCAGCCACCATGTTTAAAACAGTTCTCTGGAAGTTCATTCCACACATAAACCACCATGCAAAAAAATTGCCCCACATGTCTTTCTTAAAACTTTCTCCTCTCACCTTACAAGTATGCCCCTTGGGCTTAAAATCCCCCACTTTAGGGACAAGACACCTGTCATTCACCTTATTTATACCTCTCATGATTTTACGAGCCCTGATAAGGCCACCCTCAACTTCTTGTGCTCCAGTGAAAGAAGTCCCAGCCAACCCAGCATATCTTTGTAACTCAAACCTTCCATACCCGGCAACATCCTGGTAAGTCTATTCAGAAACCCTCTCCAGCTTAATAATATCCTTCCTATAACAGATCGACCAGAACTGGACAGAGAACTCTAGAGTCCTGATGAAGGGCTTTTGCCCGAAACGTTGATTTCGAAGCTCCTTGGATGCTGCCTGAACTGCTGTGCTCTTCCAGCACCACTAATCCAGAATCTGGTTTCCAGCATCTGCAGTCATTGTTTTTACCTCATTGTTTTTACCTTGAGAACTCCAGAAGACAACTCACCAACTCTTATACAACCTCAACATTATGTCCCAATTCCTATTCTCAATGGTCTGTGCAATGAAGCGCGCTAAACATCTTCTTAACCACCCTGTCTACATGTGATGCAAACTTCAAAAAATTATGTATCTGAATCCCTTGGTCTCTCTTTTCTACAACACTACCCAAGGTTCAGGCTATCCAGACGGCTGCTATTAAAGCACTTTGTCTTATTTCTAATGTTACCTGATCTAATTATATGGGAGATGTGGACACGATATTTGACTTAACAGTGGGATTTTACCTAAGAGTACATCAGCAGGCAAAACAGTACTGGACCTGACTTTAACACTAAGCAAGTGGGTAGATTTTGAATGGGTTAAAATCAGACTCATTAAGTTACAGAATGTCAGAATTTTATTTAAATTGAGAAAAAAAAACACAAATGGACTTGAGGGGGAACTTGTACATGAGACACAGAAAGCTAGCACACAGGTAATCAGGAAGGCTAATGGTATGTTTAGCCTTATTTCACTGGTTGGAATATAAGAGTGGGGAAGTCTTACTGTAACTGTACAAGGTGCTGGGGAGACCAGTTTTGGTCCCCTCATTTATTTCATTGGAGTCAGTTCAGAGAAGATTCACTGGGATAAGCCCTGGTATGGAGGGACTGTCTTATGGGTAAAGGTTAAACAACTTGGGACTCTATTCACTGGAGTTGAGAGGAATGAGAGAGGATCTCATTGAAACATATTAGACTCTTAAAGGGCTGGAACTGCTGAGAGATTGTTTAACCTCATGGGAAAGTCGAGGACACAGCCTCAGAATAAAGGGGCACCAATTTCAGACTGAGATGAGGAGGAATTTATTTTCTTAGCGGTCTCCACGTGTTCTGCAAACCTCTTGGTGGCAAAAGTTGAGCGGTTTTTACCCTCTCCCCCCACCCCCCTTCAAAACTTCTGCAGAGTAACGCAGCTGTACGAACACACTCGACATCACAAAGTTGGTAAAAACAATGACTGCAGATGCTGGAAACCAGATTCTGGATTAGTGGTGCTGGAAGAGCACAACAGTTCAGGCAGCATCCGAGGAGCAGGAAAATTGACGTTTCGGGCAAAAGCCCTTTATTCCTGATGAAGGGCTTTTGCCCGAAACGTCTATTTTACTGCTCCTCGGATGCTGCCTGAACTGCTGTGCTCTTCCAGCGCCACTAATCCAGAATCACAAAGTTGGTACGACTGGCCTTTAAAAAAATGAAACTTGAGAGAAAGCAATGTAGTAGACTTTGACTCTTAGAGAAAACCGTTTTCTGCGGGCACTTCCCTTTGATAGTTCAACTCCTAGATAAACAATGTCTCAAAACGTCAGTAAACCGCGAGTTACAAAAAATATTGTTTTTCAACTGTAAACAGTGAGTCAAACAAAAAAAACTTGACGAATTCATGATAATAACTTTTAATCATAATGAAAGCAGTTATCTTTTGCCTAAGTCACTGCAATTTGGGTTTAAGAGCTCAGCGTCAGTATGAAGTGAGAGGGGAACTGGGTCTTGCTCAAATATATTGCGTATAAGCACAGAGAAACAGTCTCTCTCTCTCTCACACACACATTTGACCACTTCTTGTTGGAGAAGTTGCAATCCACAGTGACATTACAAAGTAACCAGAGGAAAATTCTTAGACTTGCAAATAGTCCTGAAGAATACAGAGAGCTGCTCAGCGTGGAGACAGATTCCAACTGGGTCCTGTCAAAGATATTGACCCATTGTGGGGTTAGACCCCGAACCTCTTGCAGAACCTCTATTTACAGAGGACAATGTTGGCAACATCCCAGGGGCAATTCTGAAAACCCCAGTTCAGAAACTACACCCCCACCCCCTCCTCCCAGTGGATCCGCAATAACGATCTACCTTTTTCACAAGGTATCCCTCCCGGATAACTTTGGCCTCCTCTTCCATGGCTTTGTGCTCCTTGCTCAGTGAGCAGACGGACCTCAGGCTATGTTCCAAATGACCGTCTTACCCACTCACCGCCCCTTTTTTGTTCTATATAGAACGTTATTTCCTTGTGTTACATCACGAGGACCAGGACAGTAAGTTTCCGTTCTCAACGCTTGTGTAAAAACCTCAAGAAACGATTGCTGATAAAGTAAGGCAGTACCCTGTTCGACAATTCATTGAGAATGGAAGTGAGAGATGAATTTTCGCTGCTGGTTAATCCACTTGAGGTGATTATGTATTGGTGGCTGCAGTCAACTTTACCCAGCAGAAACAATTCTTTTTTTAGTATGAAAAGACATACATCTATAATTTGAAATAGTTTATAAATACAATGTTTTACAACATCCTATTATCTCACTATGTTTGGGCGTCTGTTCACACCCCATCTGAATGAGGCAAAGTATTGCATACCAGGCGAAAGTGGGTACTGCAGAAGCTGGAGATCAGAGTCTAGATTAGAGTGGTGCTGGAAAAGCACAGCAGGTCAGGCAGCATCCGAGGAGCAGGATAATCGATATTTCGGGCAAAAGCCCTTCATCAGGAATAATGGCAGGGAGTCTCCGGGGTGGAGAGATAAATGGGAGGGAGGTGGGGCTGGGGATGAAGGTAGCAAATAGGTGGATGGAGGTGGGAATAAAGGTAATAGGTTCGAGAGGAGGGTGGAGTAGATAGGCCGGTAGGACAGGTCATGGGGACAGTGCTGAACTGGAAGGTTTGAACTGAGGTAAGGTGGGGGGAGGGGAAATAAGGAAACTGGTGAAGTCCACATTGATGCCCTGGGGTTGAAGTGTTCTGAGGCGGAAGATGAGGCGTTCTTCCTCCAGGCCTCGGGTGGTGAGGGAGCGGCGGTGAAGGAGGCCCTGGACCTCCACGTCCTCGGCTGAATGGGAGGGGGAGTTGAAATGTTGGGCCACGGGGCGGTGTGGTTGATTGGTGCAGGTGTCTCGGAGATGTTCCCTAAAGCGCTCTGCTAGGAGGCGTTCAGTCTCCCCAATGTAGAGGAGACCACATCGGGAGCAACGGATACAATAAATGATATTAGTGGATGTGCAAGTAAAACTTTGATGGATGTGGAAGGCTCCTTTGGGGCCTTGGATGGAGGTGAGGGAGGAGGTGTGGGCGCAGGTTTTGCAATTCCTGCAGTGGCAAGGGAAGGTGCCAGGATGGGAGGGTGGCGTGGACCTAACCAGGTAGTCACAGAGGGAACGGTCTTTGCGGAAAGTGAAAAGGCGTGGTGAGGGAAATATATCCCTGGTGGTGGGGTCCGTTTGGAGGTGGCGGAAATGTCAGCAGATGATGTGGTTTATGCGGAGGTTGGTAGGGTGGAAGGTGAGCACCAGGGGGGTTCTGTCCTTGTTGCAGTTGGAGGGGTGGGTTTGAGGGCAGAGGTGCGGGATGTGGATGAGATGCATTGGAGGGCATCTTCAACCACGTGGGAAGGGAAATTATGGTCTTTAAAGAAGGAGGCCATCTGGTGTGTTCTGTGGTGGAACTGATCCTCCTGGGAGCAGATACAGCGGAAATGGAGGAATTGGGAAAATGCCTCTGCCGTATCTGCTCTCAGGAGGACCAGTTCCACCACAGAACGCTACCACTGTCTACAGAGCCTGGACCTTGTCATTAAGTCCTTGAGAACAGAGGTCAAACCCACAGCTTTCTAACACAGGATGGCAAAAGTGGAATCTCAAAACCACTGGACACCTCAGCTGGGGATGTAATTGAAGTTTTACAGTGTTGATGTCTCATTGAACCATACAGGATTCTCAAGGGATTTGACAGGGCAAATACTGGGGGAATGTTGACCTCATGGGAGAGTCTAGGCATTTATTTTTCCATCTACTCTCTATTCTGGGCACCACTTTTATGCCGGTCCATAGCTTCCCTTGAACTGAGTGGCTTGCTAGGCTATTTCAGAGGGCAGTTGAGAGTCAACCACATTACTGTGGGTCTGGAGTCACATGTACACCAGATCAAATGGAGGTGGCAGTCTTCCTTCCCTGACAGACATTATTGAATCACGTGGGTTTTCCTGACAATCAACAATGGTTTCTTGGCCATCGGTAAATTCTTAATTCCAGATTTTATTAAAAAAATTTTAAATTGAACTCAAATTTCACCACCTGCCATGGCAGCATTTGAACCCAGTGCCCCAGAAAATTAACTGAGTTTGTGGATTAATAGACTAGCAATGATACCACTAGGCCATCACCTCTGCTCTGAAGGGGCATAATCTCAGAATGAAGGGTCACCAATTTAAGGCTGAACTGAGGAGGAATTTCTTCTCTCAGAGGACTGGGAGTCTTTGGAACTCCTTGCCCCAGAGAACTGTGGGGGCAGAGTCCTTGTGTATAATTAAGGATGTAATAAACAGATTCTGGATCAGCCGGGGAGTCAAGGGAAAGGGCAGGAGAGTGAATGTGGGGAATGTTGGATCAGATATGATCCTGTTGAATTGTGGAGCAGGTTTGAGGGGATGAATGGCCTCTGCCTGTTCCTATTTCTTTTGGTCTTAAACAGATGTAGGAAGTTATGGTGCAACAAACTCAAAAGAAGTACATGGTCATAGTTTTTTTTTAAACATCGAATCATACAGGATGGAAACAGACCCTTTGGTGCAAGGGGCTTTGAGATTAGATAAGATTACTTACAGTGTGGAAACAGGCCCTTCGGTCCAACAAGTCCACACCAACCCACTGAAGCGCAACCCACCCATTCCCCTACATTTACCCCTTTTACCTAACACTATGGGCAATTTAGCATGGCCAGTCCACCTGACCTGCACATCTTTGGACTGTGGGAGGAAACTGGAGCACCCGGAGGAAACCCACGCAGACACGGGGAGAATGTGCAACCTCCACACAGTCAGGCGCCTGAGTCGGGAATTGAACCCGGGTCTCTGGCGCTGTGAGGCAGCAGTGCTAACCACTGTGCCACCGTACCATGGTAATCTTATGGAATCGTGGAGCAGGCTGGAGGGTCTGAATGGTCTACCCTTCTCCTAATTTGTATGGTCATATGTCCCTGGCATGGATACAGAAGCTCTGGATTTGAGTCCCATTTCCAGGACTTGATGACCAAGGAAGGTGCATTCATAATAAGGTTAAACGGTCAAGTCAAAAATCTTTCCAACACATGTCAATGGTAGGTGGTAAGATTAGGAGAGATTCCTGGTCAGCCAAATTATGGAAATAAATTGGAGCCTCGACCAAAACTGTCCATAGTTCCAGACTACAACCTGCATGTGAAAGGTCCCATAGCAACCTGAAGTCTGTGGGTAAACTGTGACATAGACTACCACAAGAGGCTTGGGGGCACAATAGTGGAGAAGCTATTTCCTGTGACTTGAGTCATAGTTTTAAAACAATTGGCCCAGGAACTATAAGGAAAATAGAAAGCAACGGTTGAAGCAGTGGTAAGGTCAGACTTCGCTGTAGCTGTCAACTGGCTATTGGAGATGCATTTGAAGAGATAAAGTTTACCCATTTATAGGGTAATTGTTTGGGAGTGAGATAAGTTGGATAGTCTTTTGAGGAGTTATGAAGACAGATTGGAGAAGTTAGGATTGTTTTCCCTGGAGAAGAGAAGGCAAGAGGAGATTTGAGCAAGGGGTTCAAAATCATGAGGGGTCTGGACAGAGTAGATAGGGAGAAACTGCTCCCACTTGGGAAAGGATCAAGAATGAGAGAGCACACATTTAAAGTATCTGATTAAAAAGAGCAGAAGTGAGATGAGGAAAGGCTTTTCATGCAGTGATTGGCTAGAATCTGGAATGCCATGTCTGAATCTGTGGTGGAGGCAGAATCAGTTGGAGCAAATGGGATTACACTGAAAAGGAAGAATATGCAGTTTATGGGGAGATGACTGGAGAATGACAGTTCGGGGATTGAACATTTAGAAAGCCAACTCAGAGATGATGGGCCAAATGGCGTCCATCTACACTGTAAGCATTCTGTGATAGTGGGTTGATAGCAGATCTCCACATTGCAGAGGATACAGGAGGCACTGTGCTTCCCTACCTCTATTTAAAGGATGAATTTTGAAACAATTTCCTATTAGTAACAGTGTCTAGAGGTATCTCAAGGACAGGGATCCAGGCTCCATGTGGAGTAGCTCATAGTAATTGAAGGGCTTGAGCAAAGGGAGAGGCTGATAGACTGGGGCTATTTTCCCTGGAGTGTCAGAGGCTGAGGGGTAATCTTATCTAAATTTATAAACTCATGAAGGGCATGGACCGAGTGAATAACCAAAGGTTTTTCCGCAGGATAGGGGAGTCCAAAACTAAAGGGCATAGGTTTAAGGTGAGAGGGCAAAGATTAAAAGGGACATAAGGAGCAACTTTTTCATGCAGCGAGTGGTGTGTGCATGGAATGAACTGCCAGAGGAAGTGGCGGAGGCTGGTACAATTACAACATTTAAAAGTTAGCTGGATGGGAACATGAAAAGGAAGGGTTTAGAGGGACATGGACTAAATGCTGGCAAATGGGATTAACGTAATTTAGGATATCAGGTTGGCATCACTGAGTTGGATTGAAGGGTGTGTTTCCGTGCTTTACATCTCAATGACTCTAAGCAAAGGATTTTCGGGATAGATTGGAAAATAGATACAAGACCTTCTCTTAGAAAGTTGTCTTTTTTGGACAGTTCAATCAATATAACAGTTCTAAATTTGTCTGCGTATACCAATTGCCTCCATAAACTGGAGTCCCAACCACTTTTTATCTTATCTGGGAAGCAAAGAATAGCTTTCACCTCTAACAAGCTCCTACATGGACCCCTACAGCACAGCAATAACCACATCCTCATAATTTCAGGAACATTTACTTTTTCCTGAGCTTTGCTGTCATGATCCTAAGTATCCTGTATTTTTGCATTAGTCTCATACATTCCTATTATCTTACTTTTTGCAATGAGTTTCTCACATAAAGCCTATTCATTAGCAATTGAACCCCATAAGTACAAATTTTACCACATTATCTTTCTCCATACTGTAATATTCTTGGTCTCATTTGTTGCTAAAGGACAGTTACAGAGCTTGCTGAGGTAAGAAAAATATTAATTTATTTAAGAAACATCTTACTGTGACTTCATCTTGACACAAGGCTGTAAGAGAGAAAGCAAGGTCATTCGACATTGTACATGTACATTAAGAATAATAGTTACATGTAACATGTACTCATTGATTTTCCAAAATCTTCACTTAGGAGTAAGAAAGTAAAGTCTAACAAATCCATGTTGACTGCATGAATAAATCCACACCTTCCTCAATATTTCCATGTTCACCACAACTGACAGGAACTGACTCCAGTTTCATCTGTTCGTCATTGCGTGATCAAACACAAGGTGACCAATGGGCCAGCATTTATTGACCATCCCTAATTTCCCTTGAGTAGGTCCTAGTGGTGAGCTGCCTACTTGGACTGCTGTCGTCCTTGCGGTGTAGATTCACCCACAATGCCACTGGAGAGGGAGTTCCAGAGTTTGACTGACTGACCATGGAGGAACAGTGATATATTTCCGAGCCAGGATGTGAAGTGACTTGAAGAGGAACTTAAAGGTGGTGGTGTTCCCATGTATCTGCTGTTCTGGGTAGTCTCTCACATCTGAGTTGAAAACTTGCATGTCTAAGTTCCGGTCCAAGCAAGAAAACCTGACAGATCCCAGGCTGACCCTGCAGGTCAGTACAGGTTGTTCTGCTATAACACACATTTCGTTAACACAGATTCACTATAACCACAATTGTCGAATTGGGAACACTGTTTCTAAAGCATGTCTTCGTGATTCCGGCCCTATTAGTTTAAATGGTGCTGCTATTACACGAGTTTCTTATAACACAGGATTGCATGAGAACGGGACTATTGCATTATAATGGAACCGACTGTACTGGACAAGAGCCGAGCTGTATAGTTGGAGGTGTTAACTCTTGGGCCTTCTCTACAGTCACTTGACCAATTATTTATCCTTCGCTCAACATCATGAGACAGATTATCCTATCAGATTGCAGTTTGCAGTTTGTGGGAGTTTCCTGTGGGTAAAGTTAATGCCACATTTCTTTAGAACTGTTGCTGCACTCAAAAACCTACTTCATTGGCTGTCAATGGAATGATCTGAGGTTGTGAAGAACAGTGCAGAAACGCAAGTCTTTATTTTTAGTTGTCTTTGCAAGCAGAGATTAAAATGTTCATTTTCATGTCTGGGACTCGCTGTAACTTTCTGAATCACAAGCATTTGCTCAAATCTCCCCTCAGTTGCCCTAATTTATTGCTTTTTTTTATTGCCAGTACATATTACAACGGAGAACCTTACTGTATAGATTGATTTGTATATCCCTCCTCTTTAGTGGTTTTCTGCCATTTTCTTATTTAGAACAACTTTTCGATTCAATGTGGCTGTTTCTCATCACTGTTCACTTTGTTTGCACAAAGGAATTATTCATTCCCTGCTATTGTCACACAAAAAGTCACCCGGTTCTTTGTGACAAATTTCATCTGTCCAATGGCAGGCTTTGTACGCCACAGTAAGAGTGGTCCTTGCTAAACAGGATCAGGACAGGCTGTGTTCCCTGTGCTGGATTAGTGGTGCTGGAAGAGCACAGCAGTTCAGGCAGCATCCAACGAGCAGCGAAATCAACGTTTCGGGCAAAAGCCCTTCATCAGGAAATGATGAAGGGCTTTTGCCCAAAACGTTGATTTCGCTGCTCGTTAGATGCTGCCTGAACTGCTGTGCTCTTCCAGCACCACTAATCTAGTATTTGGTTTTCAGCATCTGCAGTCATTGTTTTTACCTTGTGTTCCCTATGCAGCCAAATGCCACTCGTGGGGCTTCAATACAAACCCCATGTGCATGTGGAAGAGGCAGAAAGCTGTACTTTGCTGAGGGTGTACCTTCTGCAGATGAAGTGGTGCCCTCATCACCTTAAGGTCAGCGAAAGAGGAAGCAATTGCTTGGCTTTGGGGAATTTGCGTTCACTAAACAAATAAAATAAAATGTCAGACATAGTTTAGGTAAAACAGACCTTACAGGCACATGCCTGTCTTTAATTGCCTGTCAGAACCTGTTTCTCAAAATCTGTGTTCTTCAAAACACTGAATTAGAGTTAGATTTTATTGTCACATGTACTCAAGTACAGGGATACATGAGTACAGTGAAAAGTCTTACAGAGTCACCTTTCCCACAGCCATCTTAGGTACAAAGGTCACTAGGTACAAAATCTAAGGTACAAAGTGGGGGAAAAAGATAGAAGTTCAATATTACAGTTCTTCTTGGTATAAAGTAGGAAAATAAAGAAATAAAATTAAAACTTCAGCACTACTGCCTTTCTTTAGCCATGGGTATTCAGAAACTCAATGCTGGGTTTTCCCCACAAGGAAGTTGGGAGGTCATGTTACAACTATACAGAATGTTGTGAGGCTGCTATTGGAATATTTGGTCTCCCTGCCATAGGAAGGATTTTGTGAAACTGAAGGGATTCAGAAAAGATTTACAAGGATGTTGCCAGGGTTGAAGGGTTTGAGCTGCAGGGAGAGGCTGAATAGGCTGGGGCTATTTTCCCTAGAGCATCGGAAACTGAGGGGTGACCCTAAAGAGGTTTATAAAATCATGAGGGCCATGGATAGGGTAAATAGATCTTTTTCTTGGGGTGTGGGGATCCAAAACTCAAGGGCATAGGTTTGAGGTGAGAGGGGAAAGCTTTAAAAGGGGCCTAAGGGGCAACTTTTTCACGCAGAGGGTGAGCATGTATGGAATGAGATGCCAGAGGAAGTGGTGGAGGTTGGTGCAATAACAACATTTAAAAGGCATCTGGATGGATATATGGATTGGAAGGGTTTAAAGGGATATGGGCCAAATGCTGGCAAATGGGATGAGCTGAATTTAGGACATCTAGTCAGCATGGATGATTTGGACCGAAGGGTTTATTTCCATGCTGTACAGCTCTATGACTCTATGAAGGGCTAGCACTCCCCACAAGGGCTCGTGCTCTCCCGCAGCCTCTGACTGCGCTGGCCCTCAATGATGCCGCAGTGTGGCTGATTGCTGGAGCTCTGCCCAGCTACCAGACGCCTCATCGCAGTGCCAAAGTTCCACTCCGGACCCCAGGCGCTGCCCCACTCCGGACCCCAGGTGCTGCCCCACTCCGGACCCCAATGCCATTGCCTCCACGACTGAGCTCTCTCCAGTAGGTAAGTAAAAAAACCTAGAAAACTAAAAAAAGAAAATACAAGAAAAGAAGAAAAAAGAAGAAAAGCTGGCAGAGTGGACGTGCTCCGGGTTCAGAGCCCAGACGCTGCCTATGCCACTCCACTGTTCAAAACCTATAATTTTTGCCAAGATTCTGCTCACAGAATGGTCCTAATGTGTCCTTATCAAGTTCATGCTAAAGATTGGTTGATAATCACTCTTGACAGGTGCTGGGAGCCATACCTTACCGGTGCTACATCAATGTGAACCATTGTTGTTATTTCATCACACTCCTGAAAAAAAAGTTGATAATATTTTCACTTTAGCTCATTTCCGTCTGTTGTTATACATTTCCTTGGTGATATGAACTTAGATAAATTAAGAGCAATGCCCACCTCCTTTCTACAGTTTGCATTTCGTTCAATATCTGCACAATCATTTTATGATATTATCCTCCATTATGCACCATCCATGCAGATTCTTGCATTTAGAAATGCTGTGATATTACAATTGCAAAGGGAGTTTAGAAGAATGTACCAAAGGATTTTGCCCAAGCTTTGATGATCGTTTGGAGAAAGTGAGAACTGCAGGTGCTGGAGATCAGAATCGAGAGTGAGGTGCTGGAAAAGCACAGCAGGTCAGGCAGCATCTGAGGAGCAGGAGCATCGACGTTTCGGGCATGAAGGGATGAAGGGATTATGCCCGAAACGTCGATTCTCCTGCTCCGCAGATGCTGCCTGACCTGCTGTGCTTTTGATTATAGTTTGTAAAGAGGAATCTTGCATACAATTGAATGTACTTTAGATTAAGTGACAGTTGGATGTGGGCACACATTTGTCATAGACAAGTCTTATTGAATGCCCTAATCACATACAAATCACTGCTGCCACTGAGAGGTGCAGTCTAGGATTATTTTTTGTGACTACACAGAATTGAGCAAAGACAGTGTTGCAAAAAGGTTGTTCGTATTTGAAAGCAGAGGACTTGTGGATGCTGGCAATCTGAAACAAAGTAAAACAGAAATTGCTGGAAGAATTTAGCATGTCACTCAGACTGAAGAAAGGTCAATCTACTTGAAATGTTAACTCTGTTTTGTCTCCACAGGTGATGTTGGATCTGTTGAGTTTCTCCAGCAAAATTAGCTTTCATATTGTTGTCGTTTATAAAGAGAAATGTGTAGACATCCCATTTTGTGAGTGAACTTCAGTGACTGGATTAAAATCGAAGTCTTTCAAAATGCATTGGGTAAACCTTTAGGAAATTTCTTCCCATGTAAATGTCTCCTGCAGAATAATGTGAAGGACTCATTCTGCAACAATAATAGCTTAAGTTTACAAATTGCTGATACCCTGAATGTTGGAAATTTGAAGGGGAACATATGCTGAGAGTCACTGGAGAAGCCAGGCTGTGGGGAGAGAGAGAGAGACAGAGAGAGAAATATACATTTTCTTAAATGTATAGTTTGTTCTCAATCATGATGTGGAGATGCCAGTGTTGGACTGGTGTGGACAAAGTCGGAAGTCACATGACCTCAGGTTATTGTCCAACTGATTTATTTGAAATCACCAGCTTTCGGAGTGCACATCTGCCAAAGGAGCAGTGTTCTGAGAGCTTGTGATTTCACATCAACCTGATGGACTATAACCTGGTGTCATATGACATCTGACTTTGTTCTCAATCAGTATAAATGGTGCTCTTCCTCCTTGAATTGGTATCCTTGCGAGTTGTCCTGATGAGAGCAAGATGAAAAGCTTGACAAAATGTGCCTTTTGTTCAGCAATCCTCAAGTTCTGAGCTACATTTTAAACATTTACATTATTGATCTGGGAATATTCATTCATAAACCTGGTGCCCTAAACTGTTATCCCGATATTGTAAGGAAAAGGGGCTTTCTATTTGAACCAGGTGGCTAAGGTTGAGGACATTACCATGTGATGTTTAACGCTTCCCTGAGCAGAAAGGTTCATGAGGCAGGGTCCTGACAGTGTCGTGCTGACGTCTGTGTATTGCAGCAAGGGATTATGTCTGCAATCAGTCTGCATTTAGCGTTGCCTGCTTGGTGTTTGCAGCGCTGCGTGTGCATCCTGCCCATATTGAGGGGGGTTTGTACTGGCGCTGTCACTGTCCATGGGGTAAGAAGCCCAACGCTGTAGCTGAGGGTTTTTATTTTAAAAATCAGCCCATCATTTCTCCCAGCAGTAGACTGCAAGGTTTTCTCGTCTCTCTCCCTCCACCACCGGATCATGGGGGAGATTCCCAGTTTGCTGAAAATCGGTGTCTCTTTGAGAATCCAGCCCGGTGATGGCCCGGTGTATTTCAAAGTGGACGGTCAGCGATTCGGACAGAACCGCACTATTAAGTTGCTTACAGGAGCTAAGTATAAGGTCGATATTGTACTGAAGCCGGGGATTGTAGCAGTCAAGTGAGTAAAACAGGGAGAGGCTGCTGGGTCGGTGGGGTGGGGTGGGGAGTGGGAGGGTGTGGTGTTTGGGCCGTGGGTTTGGATAATTTGCTCCCCCACCTCAAAACATACCCATTGTTTGAATTTCCTAGCGCCTGTCTCTTCCCTTTGACTTCAGGTTCCCGGAGCAATCTAAATTGGGGGATGGCAGTGCAGGGTTGGAGGGAGGGAGGGGGGGGGGGGAAGGTTTCTCTGGCTGAGCAGTGTTTGCCAGACACGCTAACGTTATTTAACAAGGGAACATCCTAGTGGATTGTCAGCGTTTCCTATCGAGGTCAACTTAAATCTCGCTTGATAACAGAGAGCAAATAAAACGCACCTGAGGAAGATTTATGAAAAATAAAACCAGCCTGACCCGCAGGGAGATTTGCTGCTGTTGTAATGTTCGAGAAATGAGTAAACAGCAGAAGGTGCAAGATGGATTGTCAGAGGGAGTGGGGGAACTGGGAATCTGCTGATGGGATTTTCACAAGAAAATTAATTATTATTATCCCCTCTCTTCATGCTGCAAAAGCCAAGAGGAAACCTCTGATTTCATTAAATATTGATCAGGTTTTGCTGTCAAAGGTGTAAATTTACAGTCTGACCTCTTGTGATATTCATGGACATTTTATAAAATTCACATATTGATGAACCCTAGGGTGGGGTGGCTGTGTTTCTTCTTTCAATATCACCTCAAAACTTTAAACCTTGCCCCTTTCACTGATAGCTGGGGGTGGAGGGTGGAGGGGGGAGGGGGGGTTGGCTGAGGAGAAGCTCTGTTTTAATTGCTATCGTTGAATGGCAGGTCGATGATGATCGGAGCAGTGCCAATTCCTCTGGGGGAGAAATCGCGGGACCCCCAAACTGTGGATTACACTGGCATCTATGACACGGAGGGGGTGGCTCACACAAAAAGCGGGGAACGTCAGCCTCTACAAGTCAACATCCAGGTGAGAGATGGAAAAGATTCAAAACCACAGTGTTGCATTGGTCCAAATGTCTTAA
Organism: Chiloscyllium punctatum; assembly: GCF_047496795.1. Classification (NCBI taxonomy): domain Eukaryota; kingdom Metazoa; phylum Chordata; class Chondrichthyes; order Orectolobiformes; family Hemiscylliidae; genus Chiloscyllium; species Chiloscyllium punctatum. The sequence continues at coordinate 111,896,981 of NC_092749.1, forward strand.
CCTTTGACATCTGTTCACCAGATCCAGTTTGGGAAGAGCAGCAGGGATTAGGTGATACGATGGCAAAGACAGCGCTGACTAATGCAAACAGAATGGCAGACATTCTCTTTCACAGTTCCTTTGGGAATGTGGATTCTTTGGTGACACAGCTCTCTCTCAACAACACAAATAGAAATTGCTGAGGGAAAAATCTCAGCAGGTCTGGCAGCATCTGTGGAGAGAGAGCAGAGTTAGTGTTTTCGGCTGTTCATAGAATTCCTACAGTGTGGAAGCAGGCATTCGGCCCACAGTGACCCTTCCAAACAGCAGGCCACCCAATCCCTGTGAGCCTAATTTCCCATGGCAAACCCACCTAAACCACACAGCTTTGGACTATGGGAGGAAACCAGAACACCTGGCAGAAACCCACACAGACACGAGGAGTAGGTGCAAACTCCACACAGTCACCTGAGGGTGGAATCGAACCCAGGTCCCTGGCACCGTGAGGCAGCAGCACTAACCACTGAGCCAGCATTTCTTCTTCAGGACTAGGTTCAGAACAGATCACAGTTCTGAGGCAGGGTCGCTGGACCCAAAACGTTAACTCTGCTTTCTTGCTCCACAGATGTTGCCAGACCTGCTGAGTTTCTCCAACAATATCTGTTTCTGATTTCCAGCACCTGCAGTTCTTTGGGTGTTTTTTGGTTCAGCCCCCTCAGCAGTTTTTCCACACTGCAGGACGCGGTATCCTTTTTCATTAATTGATTTGGGAGAGAAATAAAATGCGATAGCACAAACTGTCAGGAGCCAGGGCTTGTGCATCATTCCTTCCTGAACTCTGAAGACACAGACACAGACAAACTATAGGGAGTGGGCTAATCAGTCCCTTGAGCCTGCAATAAGATCATGGCTGCACTGGTTGTGATCTCAACACCTCATTTCTGCTAACCACTGAGAACTTTTGACGTCCTTGTTAGTCAAGAATTGATCTACCTCTCCTCAAAAATATTTAATGCCCCTGTCTCCACTGCTGTTTAGGGAAGAGAGATCCCAATGACTCAGAATCCTGACAGAGAAGAATATTTGTTTGTTTGTTCATGGGATGTGGGCTGATGGTTGGCCTACTATTTATTATCTCTCTTCCTAATTGCCATTGAGGTGGTGGGGGGTGAGTTGCTTTCTTGAACCACTGCAGTGTGTGTGCTGTAGTCCACCCACAGTGCCCTTAGAGAGGGACTTCTAGGATGTTGACCCAGCAATAATGAAGGAACAGTAATCTAATCCCAAGGCAGGATAGTTTGAGATCTGAAGGGGAACTTTCAGACACCATCATAGAATAGAATACCTACAACATGGAAGCTGGTTGTTCAGCCCACCAAGTCCACACTGACCCTCTGAAGAGCATCCCACCTAGCCTACACATTCATGGACAATTTAGCATAGCCAATTCACCCAATGTGCACATCTTTAGACTGTGGGAGGAAACCAGAGTATATTGGAGGAAATCCACACTGACACAGGAAGAATGTACAAACTCCACACAGTCACCCAAGGGTGGAATCGAACCCAGGTTTGTGGTGCTGTGAGACAGCAGTGCTAACCGCTGAGCCACTGACCCTCCATGATGTTCCCATGCATCTGTTGTCCTTGTCCTTTTAGATGGTAGTGATCGCAAGTCTGGAAGGCACTGTCAAAGGCACCTTGGTGAATTATTGCAGTGTATCTTGTAAATGGTACATACTTTGGGGTGGCACAGTGGCTCAGTGGTTAGCACTGCTGCCTCACAGTGCCAGGGACCTGGGTTCGGTTCCTGCCTCGAGCGACTGTGTGTGTGGAGTTTGCACATTCCCCCGTGTCTGTGTGTGTTTCCTCCGGTTGCTCTGATTTCCTCTCCACAGTCCAAAGATTTGCAGGTTAGGTGAATTGGCCAGGGTAAACTGCCCACAGTGTTCAGGGATGTGTAGATTAGGTGCATTAGTCAGGGGTAAATATAGGGCAGGGGGAATGGGTCTAGGTGGGTTACTCTTTAGAGGGTTGGTGTGGACTTGTTGGGCCAAAGAGCCTGTTTTCACACTGTAGGGATTCTGTGGAACTCTATTCTATGGAACTGTTGTCATTGTGCATCATTGATGGAGGGAATGGATATTGAAAATGATGGATGAGGTGTCAGTCACCAGGCTGTATTGTGCTGGATGGTGTTGAGCTTCTTGAGTGTTGTTGGAGTTGCCCCCATCCAGGCAAGTGGGGAGTATTCCATCACACTCTTGAGTTGTGCCTTGTAGATGGTGGACAGGCTTTGAGGAGCTGGGTCGTGAAGCACTCGATGCAAGATTTCTAGCCACTGACCTGTACCAATTGCCACTGTGTTTATATGGCTGCTCCACTTCAGTTGCAGGTCAGTTATAGCCCCCAGGATGTGGGAGATACAGTTTTGGCAATGCCATTGAATGTCAAGGGTTGATAGTTAGATTCTCTCTTGTGGAGATAGTCATTGCTTGGTACTTGTGTGGCATGTATGTTGCTTGCCTCTTATCAGCCCAAACTTGGATATTGTCCAGGTCTTGCTGCATATGGACATGGACTACTTTAGTATCTGAGGAGTTGCAAATGGTGCTAAACATTGTGCAGTCATCAACAAACATGCCCATATGATGGAGGGAAGACCATTGATGAAGCAGATGAAGATGGTTAAACCTAGGATGGTATCATGCAGGTACGTCCTGGAGGTGAGATGACTAACCTCCAACAACTGCAACTATCTTTCTTTGTTAAAAATCACACAACACCAGGTTGTAGTCCATGATGAAAGAGCAACACTCCAAAAGCTAGTGCTTCCAAACAAACCTATTGGACTATAACCTGGGGCTGTGTGATTTTTAACTTTGTACACCCCAGTCCAACACCGGCATCTCCAAATCACATCTTTCTTTGTGTTAGCTATGACTCCAATTGTCACAGAATAGCCCCCAGATTTGTATCAATTCTGATTCTGCTAGGACTTCTTGTTACCTATCTGATAGGGACATAGGATATAAGAGCATAGGAAATGGAAGCGAGAGAAGGCAACTCAGCCCATCAAGCCCACTCCGCCATCTAACATGATCATGGCTGATGTTATCCTGGTCTCAACTCCACTCTCTTGCCTCTCCCATTAGCCTTTTATCCCACTCATCAGAAATATATTTCAGCATTAATAAACCCATTTCAGCATTAAATTGGAGGCCTTTTCTTTTCAATGTGCCCTCCTGGTCCTAGGCAATTGATTAGGAAACTGTTAAGATGCCAATCTGAGGCCATTCAGCCCCTCAAGACTGTTGTACCTATCAATGAGATTGTGACCCACCTTTATCCCACATTTCTTCGTGTCTTTGTTTAGCAGAAATCCTTCCGTCTCAGTTTCAAAATTCACAGTTGACCCAGCATCATTTGCCAATTTTAGAAGAGAAATCAGGAATTTTACAAAACAGAAGTTACCTCTGTGCAGGAAGGGGGGTTGCTGGTTTGTGAGACAGAACAGTGGAGGAATTTGTAGGGCGTGATATATGGCATTGCATGAATTGATGTCACTGCTGACATGAGTATGTGGCTGCTTTCTGAGCTGAGATAGTAGGAAGCAAGAAGATTTATTTATGTTATTGTACCAAATTGAGGTTGAGTTAATAAATAGTTCAGTGAGCTGTTCATCCCGTGCAATACTGTGGGAGATACTTTATCTTCTTTGTCTGAGGATTAATCTATTCTGATGGAATCTTTCTATTTTTAGCCTTTAAAATAATGTTTCATGTCAGTACGGATGGAATTTTGCAGCAGTTCCCTACTTTTATAAATTAGTTATGCTATGGCCATTGTGGGGCATTCTAGCTACAGGGCCAGAAAAATATTAATGTTTTAGAATCTTCATAGCTGAATTCTTGTATTATGCGAGGCTTGATATGATAACTAATAAGACTCCTTCAACAGCACCTTCCAAACTCATGACCTTGAGCATCTCGAAGGACAAGGGCAGCAGATACATGGGAACACCACTCCCTGCAAGTTCGTCTCCAAACCACTTACTGTCCTGATTTGGAAAGATAGAATCAGAGTCCCAACATTGTGGAAGTGAGCCATTCGGCCCATCAACACTGACCCTCTGAAAAGCATTCCACCCACCCTATCTCTGCATTTCCCATGGTTAATCCACCTTGCCTGCACATCCCTGGAAACTGCAGGGAACTTAGCACAACCAATCCACATAACCTGCACATCTTTGGACTGTGGAAGGAGACTGAGAGCACTTGAAGGAAATCCACGCAGACATGGGGAGAATGTGCAAACTCCACACAGTGAGTTGCCTGAGGGTGGTATCAAACCCAGGTCCCTGGTACTGTGGGGCAGCAGTGCTAACCACTGAGCCACTATGCCATCCAGTGGATATCACCATTCCTTCAGTGTTGCTGAGTGGAGATCCTGGAACTCATCCTTCCCTAAGAACATTGTGGAGGTACCTGGACCTCAGGATTTCAGTGATTAATCAGAGTCATACAGTACATAAACAGATCCTTCAGTCCAACTATAATCCCAAACTAAACTAGTCCCATCTGTCTGTGTTTGGCCCATATCCCTCCAAACATTTCTTATTCATGTATTTCTCCAAAAGTTGTAACTATACCCACATCCACCACTTTGTCTGGAAGTTCATTCCACACACAAACCACACTCTCTGTAAAAAAAGTTGCCCATCATGTCTTTTTTAAATCTTTTGACTCTCACCTTAAAAATATACCCTCCAGTCTTGAAATCCCCCACCCTAGGGAAAAGACATCTGCCATTCACCTTATCCTTGCCTCTCATGATTTTATAAACTTCTGTAAGATCACCCCTCAACCTCTTACGCTACAGTGAAAGAGGTCCCAGCCTATCCCAGCCTCCTTATAACTTGAACCCTCCATTCCTGGCAACATCCTGGTAAATCTCATCTTAAACCTACCCTTCCTAGAACAGGGTGACCAGAGCTGGACAAAATACTCCAGAAGAGGCCTCACCAATGTCGTGTACAACTTCAACATAACATCCCAACTTCTGTACTCAAAGATCTGAGCAATGATGCAAGTGTGCTAAATGTCTATATATGAAGCGGACTTCAAAGAATTATGTACCTGTACCCCCTAGGTCTCTCTGTCCTACAAAACATCGAGGGCCCTATCTTAAATTGCATAAGACCTGCCCTTATTTGTTTTACTAAAATACAATACCTGCATTTATCCATCTGCCATTCTTCAGCCTATTGACCAAAGATCTCTTTGTAATCTTAGATAACCTTCTTCACTGCAAAGAGGGCAGCTCACCATCAGCTTCTCAATGGCATCCACAGACAGGCAATAAATGCTGACATAGTCAGCGACACCCACTACTTAGATATAGCCCGAGCATAGGCAGGTGGGGCTAGTTTAGTTTGGTATCATGGTCTGTTTGGATCAAAGGGTCTGTTTCTATTCTGAATGTCTCTATGATTAATTACTGAAAACCTTGGGGTGTAGGTATCCTCACAATGCTGTTAGGGAGGTGGGAGGTAGGAGTTCCAGGACTTATACCCAGTCCCACTAAGGAATGGCAACTACTTGTGAACAAATTTAAAATAGTGAATACTTCTGCTACTACACTGAGAATTTTCAAATAAATATGACGTTTATTTTTAACAATTATATTATGAAAAATCTGAAATTAATCTTTTGGGAGAGGAGTAATCGTATTTCTGCTTAATAGAGTAGGCACCGGCTGCAAATACACTCTGGCGCAGCAAACAGAATAATGATCTTGGCCGTTGCTACAAGCAAATTATGCTCAACTGTAATATAATTTGCACTTGACCTTTGCATGCCTTTATGCTGCAGTGCATAAATGCATCTAATTAATGAAGACTGAAATAGGTTTGAGGAGGAACAAATTTTTTATTAACTCCATTCTCCACTTCTTAAATTGAGGTTCTTAATTCAATGAAATGGCACTTCTGTCAGCATCAGATAACTTCAGATCGAGAAATAGAAAAGCCAAGAGCTGGAGAAACTCCGCAAATCTGGTAGTGTTTATTTTGAGAGAAACACTGTTGGTGTATCAGGTCCAATATGACTCCTTCAGTTCTGAAGATTGAAAAGGAGTCATATTGGGTTTGAAACGTTAACTCTGTTTCTCTCTGCATTGAGACTGTCAGATTTGCTGCGTTTTGCTAACAGTTTATATTTCTGATCTCCAGCATCTGTGATATTTTGCTTTTATAACCTCAGTGCAAGATATGCTTGATTAAACCGGATTAACAACATGTCTCACCCACAATCTCAGAAAAATACCCATAAGGCAACAGCAATTAACCACAACAGTCTGCATCCAGCTTGTTTGAGCAACAGTGCTAGTTAATTGCAGAATCAAGGGCTATTCTGTGGACTGAAGAAGCTGTATTGGCAATGATAGTGCAAGACCACTTCATATACTGTTGTACAAGCTGATGGTCTATGAAAGAAGTAGTCGTTTGGTGGTACAGAATAAGTGCAAGATGAAAGGCTTCACCAAAATATGTCTCTGTTTAGCACGACTCAGGTTCTGAAAGAGTTAATGTTGAAGCTGCATTAAGCTCCAGCTAGTCAGGCTGGAGAAGAAGCAGACTGTGATGAGGTCCCTGTGGAGACAGACCTGTTATCTCTGGCTCCTGATTGTAATTACGCCTAACTAGTCAAACTTGTACTTACTGCTATTGTACAGTAAACTACATCTTTCTGTATAAGACAGGTACTTTATCTCATTAAGCATCAGTAGTGGTTTATCCTCTACTGTTGCTAATCACGAAGGCCCTTAGACTCAGTACAGAAAGGAGGACATCAGCACTCTTGTGGTGCACTGGTAATGTCCATACCTCTGAGCCGGAATTCCTGGATTCAAAGAGATAGTGAGGACTACACATGCTGAGAAGTCAGAGTGATAAAGTGTGGCTTCGGAAAAAGCACAGCAGGTCAGGCAGCATCCGAGGAGCAAGAGAGTCAATGTTTTGGGCTTAACCCTTCATCAGGACTTAAGTCCTAGCTTCTCCAGAAGAGTGTAATTACATCTAAGAACAGGTTGATCAGAAAATGTCTAGAAAGGACATCATCCATTTGTTAAGTTAGTATTTGAGAGTGTAGGATGGAGAGATTGTCTTCAGGGACCAGTGGTCTCTATGGAGCTGGGGTGCGTCATCACTCCTGGAGGTGACATTTTGATAAGTTTCTGTGACAGTTGTGGAAGTTTCCATTGACTGTTTGATTTTTGTTTTTGGAACAATGCTCCCATCAGGACTGTCTAACCTGTTTATGGCTTATTTAAAAGTACATAAAGGAGAATCAAGCAGAAAATACCCAAGCCACAAGCTGCTAGCAGTTGGTTGTAACCTATGACACATAGGACACTTAGTATCAACAAAGGATAATTTGATCCCATTGGTCTGGGTTGAACTGAGGTTACAGAGATCCGAGAGTTGTGGGGATGTGACAGAATACATTGCTCCGAGGAGGGGCTTCGTTATTCTTTAAATTATCTTGAGCATTTCATGCAACTTAACACTTCTTTGAAGAAAGGAAACAATGCCATTTGTACCATTTCCTTGAAACTGGTTATATTTTCCTTTAATTTATACATTTTGGTAAAATGAAAGTGTGACAGTAAGCCTCCACGATGACTCAGTGAGGTTAGCTAGCAATTATCTGCATACTATGAAACTATAACATATGTTACCCAGTATTCCATCCAGTTTTGATAGCCTCATTTACTTGAGGAATTGAGACAAATGTCTTTTGAAGCTTAACTATCCAGGTTTTTTTTTGCTTGACGATATCATCCAGCCTTATTTTAAACGACATTACACCACCTCACATTTACTGACATTAAATTCCATCTGTCATACTTGGTCTGTTTCATGGCTTCATCAGTATCCATTTGTAGTTTTCTTTGCACCTCAGAGCCCATTGTCTCTAACTCTAAAATGCAAATCACTGATGTACATAGGATTTGATCAGGAATAAAACAGTAAGTGCTGGAAAAAACTCAGCAGATTTGACAGCATCTGTGGAGAGAGAAATAAAGTTAATGTTTCAAGCTTGATATGACCTTTATCAGAACTTCAGTATGAAAGAAGAGTCATATTGGACTGAAAATGGTTAACTCTGTTTCTCTCTCCACAGTAGCTAGAATTCTGTCCATAGATTATTGAAATTGGGGAACAATTGGCCAAATTGTCTATGTTGGCTTTTTTTGAAAATGTGCTAAAGCTTTAGTTTCATGTCCCTTCTTTCTTGTCTGTAACCCTGTAAGCTGTCCAACTCCCATGATGAAATTATACTTGAAATCGCTTTTCAGGTTGCATGTTCCAGATCCTAACAATGTAGAGCTTATTATGAAAAGAGGTTTGCTCTGCCTTTTAATAGAGAGGTCATGCTGTTTTTATGATGTAGTCCAGTGATAGTAACTGGTTGACATTATTTGAAGTTGAATATTGCTATAAACTCACAGCTGTCACATGTCCTGGACCGTTCCCATCACTGCCAGCATCCTCCTCATTAGGGCTGAGGGGCCACCCAGAGATTTGAGGAGAGGTACCAGCTGTTGGAATGATAGAATCCATGCTGGGACCACTGGGATCCGTGTTGGGACCACTGGGATCCGTGTTGGGACCACTGGGATCCGTGCTGGGACCACTGGGATCCGTGCTGGGACCACTGGGATCTGTGCTGGGACCACTGGGATCCGTGTTGAGACCACTGGGATCCGTGCTGAGACCACTGGGATCCGTGCTGGGACCACTGGGATCCGTGCTGGGACCACTGGGATCCGCGCTGGGACCACTGGGATCCGCGCTGGGACCACTGGGATCCGCGCTGGGACCACTGGGATCCGCGCTGGGACCACTGGGATCCGCGCTGGGACCACTGGGATCCGCGCTGGGACCACTGGGATCCGCGCTGGGACCACTGGGATCCGTGCTGGGACCACTGGGTTCCGTTCTGGGACCACTGGGATCCGTGCTGGGACCACTGTTGTTTGTGATACATGTAAATGATCTGGAGGAAGGTATATATAGCCTTATTAGAAAGTTTGCAGATGACACTAAGATTGGTGGAGTAGCAGATAATGAAGTGGACTGTCAGAGAATACAGCAGAATATAGACAGATTGGAGAGATGGGCAGAGAAATGACAGATGGAGTTCAATCCGGGCAAATGCGAGGTGATGCATTTTGGAAAATGCAATTCAAGAGCGAACTATTCAGTAAATGGAAAAGTCCTGGGGAAATTGATATACAGAGAGACCTGGGTGTTCAAGTCCATTGTTCCCTGTAAGTGCCAATGCAGGTCAATAGAGTGGTCAAGAAGGCATACGGTATGCTTTCCTTCATCGGATAGGATATTGATTACAAGAGTTGGCAGGTCATGTTACAGTTACATAGGACTTTGGTTCGTCCACATTGGGAATACTGCATACAGTTCTGGTCACCACATTACCAAAAGGATGTGAATGCTTTGCAGAGGTTGCAGAGGAGGTTCACTAGGATGTTGAGAGTGTGGTGCTGGAAAAGCACAGCAGGTCAGGCAGCATCCGAGGAGCAGGAGAATCAACCTGATGAAGGGCTTACATCCAAAACGTTGATGCTCTTGCTCTTCGGATGCTGCCTGACCTGCTGTGCTTTTCCAGCACCACACTCTTCGACTCTGTTCTCCAGCATCTGCAGTCCACACTCTCTCCTAGTTGATTTTAACCTTACTATGGAGTCTCTTCCAAAGATGCCTACCTTGAAGTTTTCTTTCTCTCTCTACAAGGATTTTAATGAGTCCCTCTCTCGCTGCATGATTCCTGATGAAGGACTTATGCTCAAAACACTGATTCTCCTGCTCCTCGATGCTGCCTGACCTGCTGCGCTTTTCCAGCACCACACTCGCGACTCTGACCTCCAGCATCTGCAGTCCTCACTTTCACCAGGATATTGCCTGGTATGGAGGGTGCTAGCTATAAAGAGAGGTTGAATAAATTGGGATTATTTTCATTAGAAAGATGGAGATTGAAGGGGGACCTGATTGAGGTCTACAAAATCATGAGGGGTATAGACAGAGTGGATAACAAAAAGCTTTTTCCCAGAGTGGGGGACTCAGTTACTAGGGGTCACAAGTTCAAGGTGAGAGGGGAATAGTTTAAGGGAGATATGTGTGGAAAGTCCTTTACACAGAGGGTGGTGGGTGCCAGGAATGCATTGCCAGCGGAGGTGGTAGAGGCGGATGGTAGTGTCATTTAAGATGTATCTAGACAGATACCTGAATGATCAGGGAGCAGAGGGATACAGATCCTTAAAAAATAAACGGCAGGTTTAGACAGAGGATCTTAATCGGCACAGGCTTGGAGGGCCAAAGGACCTGTTCCTGTGCTGGAATTTTCTTTGTTCTTTGTTCTTGTTCTTTGAATGAAACAGTACAGAAGAAGATCCTTTGGCCCGTCATCCCTGTGCTAGGCCATTCAATTCATCTCACTCCTCTACTTTTTCCCTAAAACCCCTGAATTCATTTTTGCTCCTTCATGTATTTATCTAATTTCCTGTGGAAAAAAAATGATTGAATCTTCTTCCACTGCCACTTCAGGCAGAGAACTCTAGATCAATGCACTCAAATGTTTGATTTGGAAGAGAAAGCAAAAGTGTCCCATGGTACGGGGAGCACTTTCCAATCGATCATCTATTTCACAAACTTTTTCACGTTTGTACATAAGGCTGGAGTACTCACACATGGCTTGTTAAACTGTAGTAACAGTGTTCTTATTGGTATAGAGATAGGGTTTAATGAAGATGCAGATCAGCCTCTGAGATATGCTGCATGTAAGGGTGATATGGAACATTGAACAGTCCAGGGCCCCTCGGCCCACCATGTCTACATCGACTATGATGACATCTTAAATTAATCCCATCTGCCTGCACATATCTATCTCTCCCTATTCCATGCCTGCTTTTTTTTAGTTAAAAATCACACAACACCAGGTTAGAAATGTCTGAATGTCTCTTAAATGTTGCTATTGTATCTGCTTCTGCCACCTCCCCATGGCAATGCATTCTCTGTACTTATTGTGTAAAAAAAATATTTTGTCTCTATGCAGTCCATATCCCTGTATTCCCTGCCTATTCATATATCTGTCACAATGACTCTTAAGTGATGCTGTTGTATCCATCTCCACCACCACCTCTGGCAGCACATTCCAGGCACTTACCATCCTTTGTGTAAAAAACTTGTCGCTCACATCTGCTTTAAACTTACCCCCTTTTACCTTAAACCTATGTCCCCCAGTGTTGACATTTCTAACCTGGGGATAAGGTTCCAATTTTCCATTCTATCTGTGCCTCTCATAATTTTGTAAACTTCTATCAGGTCTCCCCTCAGGCTTTGGTTTGTTTTCACTTGAAAATGTCAATCTCTCTATCCTCTCTCCAGTCTGATTATACCCTCTCCAATGCCTCCGCATCCTTCTTGTAGTGTGGAGACCAAAGCTGTACACAGTATTCCAGTTAGTGGCCTAACTGAAGTTTTATACAGCTGCAACCTGACTTGCCAACTTTTATACTCAATGCCCCAACTGATAAAGACAAGCATGCTGTATGTCTTCTTTACTACCTTATCCACTTGTGTTGCCACTTTCAGGGAGCAATGGATTTCCACCCCAAGACCCCTCTCTATATCAGTCCTCCTAAGGGCTTTGCCATATACTGTTCATTTTTCTCTCGCATTTGACCTCCCAGGGCGGCACAGTGGCTCAACAGTTAGCACTGTTGCCTTATAGCACCAGGGTCCCAGGTTCGATTCCAGCCTCTGGAGACTGTCTGTGTGGAGTTTGCACGTTAAGACCATAAGACATAGGAGCGGAAGTAAGGCCACTCGGCCCATCGAGTCCACTCTGCCATTCAATCATGGCTGATGGGCATTTCAACTCCACTTACCCACATTCTCCCCGTAGCCCTTAATTCCTTGTAACATCAAGAATTTATCAATCTCTGCCTTGAAGACATTTAGCGTCCCGGCCTCCACCGCACTCTGCGGCAATGAATGCCACAGGCCCACCACTCTCTGGCTGAAGAAATGTCTCCGCATTTCTGTTCTGAATTTACCCCCTCTAATTCTAAGGCTGTGTCCACAGGTCCTAGTCTCTTCGCCTAACGGAAACAATTTCCTAGCGTCCACCCTTTCCAAACCATGTATTATCTTGTAAGTATCTTATCACGTTCTCCCCGTGTCTGCGTGGGTTTCCTCCGGGTGCTCCAGTTTCCTCCCACAGTCCAAAGATGTGCAGGTCAGGTGAATTTGCCATGCTAAATTGCCCGTAGTGTTAGGTGCATTAGTCAGAGGGAAATGGGTGCGGGTGGGTTACTTGTCGGAGGGTCAGTATGGACTTGTTGGGCCGAAGGGTCTGTTTCCACACTGTAGGGAATCTAGTCTTAAAAAAAATGCACCACCTTAAACTTGTCCAATTAAACTCCATCTCCTTCGAGCTGACCTATATCCTGCTGAATCCTTTGTCAACCTTCCTTACCGTCCACAACTCAACCTATTTTTATGTTGTCTGCAAATGTACTTATGAAAGAATCCACCTATAGTTTCATTCAATCATTTATATGTATTACAAACAATGGAGGTCCCAGCACCGATTCTTGCAAAATATCACTGGTCACAGATCTTCAGTCAGAAAAGCACCACTCCACATCTACCCTGTCTTCTATAACCAAGCCTATTTTGTATCCAACTTACCAACTCACTGTAGATCCCACATGAGTTCACCTTCTGGACCAGACTACCATGAAGGACCTTGTCAAATGCTTTAATAAAGTTCATGTAGAGAACATCCACTACCCTATCCTCATTAATCACCTTCATTATTTCCTCAAAAAACTCAATCACATTTATGAAACAAGATCTCCCCCATACAAAGCCATGCGCAGTATCCCAAAGAAGTCCATTCTTTTCCAAATGTGAGTAAATCCTGTCTGTAAGAATCTCCTCCACTAATTTCCCTACCACTGATGTTAGGCTAACTGGTCTATTCTTTCCTGCATTATCCCTATTGCCCCTCTTAAACCAAGGACCAACATTTGCTATTCTCCAGTCTTATGGGGCCTCCCTTGTGGCTTGTCTTTGCCAAGGTCACAGCAATCTCCTCCCTTGCCTCCCTCAGTCTCCTGCATTAGATCCCAAGAGACCCTGGGGACTGAATCCCTGACCTTGGTAAAGACTCTGCTGGAAGGTTGGAATGAGTGCAACTCAGAGCTGGAGCTCTGCTGCACTGTTATCAAGTTTACAATGTTAATGAACATGTTTTGAAGAAATAGCTGGAGGTCTGGCCTGACCTTATCAGAAGATAATCCGAGACTAAAACTACTGGCAGGCGTTAATGGGGAATTGCATACTGTTTTTTTGAAGTAATTGGATTCTTCAGTAGTCACTCTATGTTCTCATGCTTTGCTTGTTGTTCTGCCTATGATACAAAATTGCTTCCAATCATAGAGTAATGGAGCTGTGCAGCACAGAAACAGACCCTTCGGTCCAACTCGCCCATGCTGACCAGATATCCTAAATTCATCTAATCCCATTTGCCAGCATTTGGTCCATATCCCTCTAAACCATTCCTATTCATATACCCATCCAGATGTCTTTTAAATGTTGTAATTGTACCAACCTCCACCACTTCCTCTGACAGCTCATTCCATATGCACATCACCGTTTGAGTGAAAAAGTTGCCCCTTAGGTCCCTTTTAAATCTTTCCCCTCTCACCCAAACCTATGCCCCCTAGTTCTGGACTCCCCCACCCCAGGGAAAGGACCTTTTCTGTTTACCCTATCTTATCATTATTTTGTAAATCTCTATAAGGTCACCCAAGAGTCTGTTTTGTTAGTTTGCACATCATTGTGACATTACTGTGCTCAGTTTGTTTCGATAGCAGAGGGTAAGCATAAATGGGTCATTTTTGGGTTGTGTACAGGTTTGTCTCCTTATTTAAGAAAGGAAATAAATATATTAAAAGCAGTTGAGAGAATGTTGAGTTGACTGATACCAGGGATGAGGAGGTTATCCTCTGAGGAAATATTGGACGTTTTCTGCCTGGATCATTGAAGATGAGAATTGTAATAGGTGAGCTTATTGAAACATTTACGATCCTGCGGTGACTTGACAGGGTGGCTGCTAAGATGGTTGCTAAAGTTAGTCTCACACTTTTAAAACCATGGTAACTCAGTGGTTAGTGCTGCTGCCTCACAGTGCCAGGAACCTGGGTTTGAGTCCACCTTCAGGCAATTGTCTGAGTGGAGTTTGCACATTGTCTGTGTGAGTTTCCTCCTGGTGCTCCAGTTTTCTCCCACATTCCAAACGTGTGCAGGTCATGGTGGAATTGCAGGGTTACAGGGATGAGGTAGGTCAGGGTGGGGTGCTTTTCGGAGGGTCGGTGTGGACTCAATTGGCTGAATGGCCTGATTCCACATTGTAGGGACTCTATATATTGCATGTTTAAAAATAAGGGGTCTCCCATGTAAGACAGAGATGAGAAGGAATTTTATTTTCTCTTAGGTGTTTGCAAGTGTTTGGACTCTCTTTCCCAAAGAGTGGTGGAGGGAGGCTCATAGAAATTTTTTAAGACTGAGGTATGTCTTAATAAGGTAATAAGGGAGTCAACATTGTCAGGAGTAGATAGGAATATGAGAGTACACGCTGATGAGCCATGTCCTTACTGAATGGTGGAACAGGCTGAAAGGGGCCAAATGGTCCTCTCGGCACCTAATTCTATGTTGGTTTGGTGAAGGGTGGAAGGTATAGGGGAGATGTCAGGGGTGGGTTCTTTACCCAGAGAGTGGTGGGGGCATGGAATGCGCTGCCCGTGGGAGTGGTAGAGTCAGAATCATTGGTGATCTTTAAGTGGCATTTGGATAGGTACATGGATGGGTGCTTAATCTAGGTTAGAAGTTCGGCACAACATCGTGGGCCGAAGGGCCTGTTCTGTGCTGTATTGTTCTATGTTCTATGTTCTATAACCTTTCCCAGACTGCACCTGGAGTCATTTATGGGGCTTTGATCTCACTTCTTAAGGCAAGATACGTTTCCTGTGGAGGAAATGCAGCAGTGGTTCACCAGACCAATTCCTGGGATGTGTGCAATTCTCCTTTGAGGAGAGGTTGAGGAGAGTGGGCCCATATTCTTTGACGTTTAGAAGAATGCAAGGTGATCTCAGTGAAACTTATACATTCTTACAGGGCTCGACCAGGTAAATGTGGAATGGGAGGATCTAGAACAATAGGAGACAGCCTCAGAATAAAGGTATAGATAATTTAGGTTTAAGATGAGGAGGAAGAATGTCTTTCATGTGAGGGTGCTGAATCTTTGGAATATGTTGCCTCAGAGGTTTGTGGTTCAGAATGTCTCATTACCAGTCACATCAAGAGATCTGGGGCAGCATAAAGATATAGCGTTGACTAACCATTATTTGGAATGACAGAGTAGGCTGAAGGAACTGAGTGGCCTCCTTCGGCTACATGCTCCTTTGCAACATCTGTCTAACACAGCACCTGTGGGAAAGGCAATGAATGTGAGCAACACCCTACCTGACCCCCTGTGCTACTCTCTCTGCTTTTGCACCACTCGCTGTGCCCCAGCACCATTCTCTCACCTCCCCTCACTACTTTTTCTGCCCCTCAAACAGCACTCTCACTGCCCCACACCCTCACTCTCGTCCCCTGCACCAGTCTCTCTGTCCCATACTCTCTCTCTCGCCCCGTCACCAGTCACTCTATCCAACACTTTCTCTCTTGCACCCTGAACCAGTCTCTCTGTCCCACACCCGCTCTCTTCCTCCTGCACCAGTCTTTCTGTCCCACACCCTCTGTCTTGTCCTCTGTACCAGTCTGTCCGTCCCACACCTTCTCTCTTGTCCCTGCACTAGTCTCTCTGTCCCATGCTGTCTCTCTTCCCCCGCACCAGTCTCTCTGCCAAACACCCTCTCTCTTGTCTCTGCATCAGTCTCTCTGTCCCACACCCTCTCTCTTCCCCCTGCACCAGTCGCTCTGTCCAACACCACCTCTCTTGCCCTCTACACCAGTCTCTCTGCCTCACACCCTCTCTCTTTTCCCTGCACCAGTCTCTTTGCTCCACACCCTCTCTTTTCCCTGCAGCAGTCACTCTGGCTCACACCATCTCTTCTCTCCTGCACCAATCTCTCTTTACCCCTCACCTTCTCTCTTCCCCCTATATCACTCTGTTCCTGCATTGTTTTCTCCTCCCATTCTGCACCATTTTCCCTGCAATCAGGTTCCTAGACTGGGATTTTTAAAAAGGGTCAATGATTTCATCTTTGCGTTTTTCTTAACAGTTACTCCCAAAAATAGCATATGATTATTGTGTGAAATCAGCCTTACAGCAAACACAGCTGCTATCGTCTCCTTAACCACCTGCACAGAGGGGATGGCTGGCCTTGTTTCGAATTGCAAGCCCATAGCACCTGCCCTATTGTTTCATATAAAACTTGGAGAGCTCAGTGCTGGCTTTGGCTTGTTTCACGTGGGCTACAGATTCATTTGAGAACCAGTGCTGGTGTGAGATGAAACATCAAAGCAATCCAGGAGAGTGGATTTTTGGTTCTGAGTCTGATTGATTCAGCAGAATATCTTTAATTAATTCAAGGAAGATTGAGTCATTCGAGGAAGTCAGCTCATTTGTTCTACAAGTAAATAGCAAAGTTAGTGGAATGTTATTATTTATTCCATGGAGAATTCAATTAAAAATGTAGGGAGGTTGTGCGTCAGTAGCTCAAAGCACTGGGGAGAGCACATCTGAAGATCTTTGTACATTACTGGTCTCTGCATTTTCTTGCATTGAAAGCAATTCAGGGAAGTTTTCCTGGACTAATACTGGAATGTGTGGATTGTTTAATAAGGAAAGGTTAAACAGGCTAAGCTTATATATGCTTGAAGTGATTTGACTGACACTTATCGGATCCTACAGGGTCAGGACTGGGTGGCTGCGTAGACGATAGTCCCTCTTATGGGAGAGCTTAGAACTAGGAGCGCTATTTTAAAATACAGAGTCGCCCAATTAAGCAAAGAAGAAGAGAACATTTTTCTCTTAAAGGGTTGTGAGGGTTTGGGATTCTCTTCCTCAAAATGTCATGGAAGCAACATCTGGAATTCTTTTAAGGCAGATGTTGACAGTTTCTTAGTAGGTAAGGGGTGAGCAATTATCAGGGTAGACTGTAATCAAATCAGCCATGACCTTGTTGAATGGTACAACAGGCTGGAGGGGCTTAGTGTCAAGATTAGAGTGGTGCTGGAAAAGCACAGCAGGTCAGGCAGCATCCAAGGAGCTTGCTGCCTGACCTTCTGTGTTTTTCCAGCATCAATCTAACCTCGAGTCTGATCTCCAGCATCTGCAGTCCGCACTTTCGCCTCGAGGGGCTTAGTGGTGAGTCCAACTCCTAATTTGTATCTTCGTATTCTGACCTTGCGGAGATCTGGCGTTGAGAATCTGATTTGTCTCTGAGATATACTGTTCCAGTGAACTCCCATTTTAAGGGTTTTCCTTCTCTCTCCTCTGCAGTTTGATGACATTGGCACCTTTGAGACAGTATGGCAAGTGAAGTTCTACAACTATCACAAGCGCGATCACTGCCAGTGGGGAAACAGCTTTGGAAGTATTGAGTATGAGTGTAAACCCAACGAGACACGGAGCCTGATGTGGATCAACAAAGAAATGTTTACTTAGGATGCTATTTTACAGAAAATCTTCTGAAACATCAGCAATGGACAAATTATAGCTGTCTACAGTCAAGAATAAAATCACCACGCCTTAATGTAGACACATTTGGGTTGAAATTGCAGTGTGCAATATTAATAATGGAAGCAGTAAACGCTGTTATAAATTTGTTTTGCCTACCATTTTAATGTGGGGCAATTATTCTTAAACAGATATATTCAATGTGAATACATTTGAGACACATTTGTTATCAATATCACTCAACACAGTTTAAACTCCAGTATCTCCATTCTATTACAATATTTACGGTTGGCATTAACAGTAAGGAGGGTGCATTTTGATGTGAAGTTTCTGTAAACTATCTTAACAAATGGAGTGCTGATCTGGTACAACTCAGCTAAGTGTTGAGAGAAAGGTATAAATAATTCTGCATGGGCAACTGTTTAAGTTACCGTTGTGATATACAGCTCACCAGACGGACACCAGTAATTTGTGTTCTTTTATGTACTAAATTGATTTAGCCTACCTCGAATTAGGTACAAGTGGTAAGTTGTGGGAGTGACGCGTTCTGTATCTGGAGTTAGTCATTGCAAGACGAATTTGAACAAAGGTTGGCTGAAAATGTGTATGTCATTCAGTTAGGTTTTAATATGTGTTTGTGATTCAATGTATTTCTGAAATGGTGTTTTTTGAATTATGATGTGTTGCTGTTTGCACCCAAAGGTTTTTGTATAATTGTGCAATGTAGTGTTCTCTTTTGTAATATTTTTGGATTAGGTTTGGGGGGAGGTAATGAGCATTCCCACAAAATATGTTAGCTGTGGATAAACAGCTGCAAAAGCAACTATTGTATCTGTATTAAGAATTCCATGAAAATTAAATTCTACATTGAGAGCCAGTGGTGGCCAATTGAAAGTGTCAATGTGCAAAAGTTTCATTTGGTAAAGATGGAATGGAGAACAAGTTTTGCTGAAGGCTTTTACATTGTCTTCACATTTGCAGTGGATAGCCTCACATTTAGAGGATACAGTGGCCTCCTGTCATTAGCAGTAGGCTTTTAATCCACAACCCCAGGTAATATTCTGGGAGCAAATTACTGCAGACGCTGAAATCTGTACTGAAAACAAAAAGTGCTGGAGATCACAGCAGGTCAGGCAGCATCCATGGGGAGAAAGAGCAAGCTAATGTTTTGAGCTCTTCTGATGAAGAGCCATCAAAACCCAAAATGTTGGCTCTCTCTCTCTCCATGGAAGTTGCCTGACCGGCTGTGATCTCCAGCATTTTTTGTTTTCATTAATATCCTTGGGACCTGGGTTCAAATCCTGTCATGAAGACGCTGGAATTTTAATTCAATGATTAAGGGTTTAATGATGGTTATGGAGCCACAATCAGTCCCTAGGGGGGAGTACCTGGCTGGTTCACTAATGTCCATTAGGGAAGGAAAATGCTACCCTCACCTGGTCTGGCTCACCTGTGACTCCAGACCAACAGGAATGTGGTTGACCTTTAACTGCCCTCTGGGCAATTTGGGATGGGTAATTGATGGTGATCTGGCTCATGATGCCCGCACACCGTGAATTAATACATTTTAAAAGCATTACATTCTGTCTAGTTTACAGCCAGAGGAAATGGGCTACAATATGAGCCTGACTGATCATCATAAATGTGTTGTTAGCGTAATTACTCACACACTTGGGATCATTCAGTAAGTGTCTTCCAATCGTGGAATGAAATCATGTTCTAAGCTTTGCACATTGCCATATTTAAACCTCTTTCCTTTATTGAACAGAGATGTAACATTTGCAATCCTCTAGTTCTCTGACAGTAGCCCCATGCTTAAGAGGGACTACTTGCCTGTTACATCCCTATCTCAAGTGAAGTAGTCATTTAGTACTTGGCCAGGCCCTCTGCATCTATAGGAGTATTCCCTTTTCACTCTCGAATCACTCCCATTCTTTTATCAGCTGACTTGCTACTTATGGGATTATAAAAGCTTTAAAATTACTGTCAGTGTAGTTACATATGATAAATATCTGGGAGTGAGTCAGAGTTAGTAACAGCTAATAAGCGATATTTTCCACCAATGAAGGATATGTGTCCATCACTCTTTGATTAGATTAGATTACTTACAGTGTGGAAACAGGCCCTTCGGCCCAACAAGTCCACACCGCCCCGCCGAAGCGCAACCCACCCATACCCCTAAATTTACCCCTTACCTAACACTACGGGCAATTTAGCATAGCCAATTCACCTGACCTGCACATCTTTGGACTGTGGGAGGAAACCGGAGCACTCGGAGGAAACCCACACAGACACGGGGAGAATGTGCAAACTCCACACAGTCAGTCGCCTGAGGCGGGAATTGAACCTGGGTCTCTGGCGCTGTGAGGCAGCAGTGCTAACCACTGTGCCACCGTGCCGCCCAATTGCTCACATGTAATTAATTGACAAATGAAAGAATAGATCCCACTCTCTCCCATGTAAAGGTTTGACTCCAAGTCATTTCAGGATTTTTGAATTTTCTGGATTATGGAATGATGTTAGAGTGCCGAACCATGTGGGCCAATCAGGCCAAAAATGTTTACCTGAAGCATAAAACAGCGACAAAACATTATAAAGCAGCAATGAAAATTGTTTTACACAACCATATACTGTACCTTTCACATTCCATCTCCCAGAGTGTTGTGCTAAAACGGTGCCATGAGTTACTTGGCAATGTACAAAAAATGTTTCTGGACGCTGAGTGTTTCTGACTAACAGATTTCCAGACTGTAGAGATTGTAGTGTATGGTGATTGTAGTGTATGGTGATTGTAGTGTATGGTGATTGTAGCGTACGGTGATTGATTGGTGTATGGTGATTGTAGTGTATGGTGATTGATTGGTGTATGGTGATTGTAGCGTATGGTGATTGATTGGTGTATGGTGATTGTAGTGTATGGTGATTGACTGGTGTATGGTGATTGTAGCGTATGGTGATTGTAGCGTATGGTGATTGATTGGTGTATGGTGATTGTAGTGTATGGTGATTGACTGGTGTATGGTGATTGTAGCGTATGGTGATTGTAGCGTATGGTGATTGATTGGTGTATGGTGATTGTAGTGTATGGTGATTGTAGCGTATGGTGATTGATTGGTGTATGGTGACTGTAGTGCATGGTGATTGATTGGTGTATGGTGATCGAGTTGCAACCAATTTCATGGATGTAAATGTTTTTCTTTCCGGGCTACCATCTCTAAAATGCAGCAGCTGTGAGTTTAATCTCTGTTGATGCCACATGAGGCTTGTGACTTCTTAGGGATGCTTCTAATCAGGCACGTGGCTCATCCTCTTCAGCAGGCATCACCTACATACATTAGAATCAAGTAATGGGATGCTACCCTGACGTGGTACAGGATTTGGAGAAGATGGTAGTATTGTGGTATGAACATAGAATCATAGAACCGTTACATCATGGAAGCGGGCCGTACGATCCGAAAAGACCACACTGACCCTCCAAGGGCATCCCAACCAGACCCACCACCCTACCCTACCCCGTAACCCTGCATTTCCCACAGCTGACTCGCCTAAACCTGCATATCACTGGACAATTTAGCATAGGCAATTTAGCACGGCCAATCCATCTAACCTGCACATCCCTGGAACTATGGGGCAATTTAACATTGCCAATCCATCTAACTTGGACACTATGGGGCAATTTAGCATAGCCAATCCATCTAACCTGCACATCCCTGGACACTATAGGGCAATTTAGCATAGCCAATCCATCTAATCTGCACATCTTGACATCATCCAGGACAAAGCAGCCCGCTTAATTGTCACCAATTCCACAAACTTAATTTCCTACACCACCAACACAGCAGTATGTGCCACCCAGAAAATGCACTGCTGAAATCACCAAGTATCTTTAGATAGTACCTTCCAAACACATGACCACTTCCATCTAGAAGGACAATGGCAGCAGGTACATGGGTATGCCACCTCCTGCAAGTTCCCCTCCAAGCCACTCACCATCTTGACTCGGAAATATATTGCTGTTCCTTCAGTGTCACTGGGTCAAAATCCTGGAATTCCCTCCCTAACAACAGCATGGATCTACCCACAGCACATGGACTGCAGCGATTCAAGAAGGCAGCTCACCCCCACCTTCTCAAGGGGCAACTAGGGATGGGCAATAAATGCTGGGCCCAGCCAGTGATGACCACACTCCATACGTGAACTTAAAAAAACAAACAAGATACAAGGGGAGGTCACTCGGTCCTTCAAGTCTGCTTCGCCATTCGATAAGATCATGGCTGAGGGGATTTTAACCTCAACTCTACATTCCTGCATATCCCCCGATAATTTTCCATTCCTGTGGTCATCAAGAATCTTTCTACCTCTGCATTAAAAATAATTAATGATTCTGAATGAAATTCCAAAAGTTCACAACCCTCAAACAGAAAATAATCTGTCTTAAATGGGTGACCCTTTATTTTTGCCAAGTCCAAGATTCTCCCACGTGGGAAAATGACCCTTCCCTATGACATCACCGGGTCACGACCCCTCAACATTCATAGCCCAGAGACCCAGGCTAAAGTTGAGGGATACAGGTTCAAATCGCACAGTAGTTGGTGAAACTTTAATTAATTAATTAATCTGAACTGGAGTCACGGAGTCAAATGGCACATAAAAAAGGTTTTCGGCCCAACTCCTCCATGCCGACCAAGTTTCCTAAACTGAACTTGTCCCATTTGCTTGCATTTGGCCTATATCCCTCTAAACCTTTCCTATCCATGTATCTGTCCAAATGTCTTTTAAATGTTTTAATTGTACCAGCCTTTACCACTTCCTTTACCACAGCCTTTACCACATATAGAGACATAGAGTCACAGAGATGTACAGCATGGAAACAGACCCTTCAGTCCAACCCGTCCATGCCAACCAGATATCCCAACCCAGTCTAGTCCCACCTGCTGGCATCCGGTTCATACCCTTTTAAATGTTGAAATTGTACCAGCCTCCACCACTTCCTCTGGCAGCTCATTGCATATACGTACCACCCTCTGTGTGAAAAAGTTGCCCCTCAGTTCCCTTTTAAATCTTTCCCCTCACACCTTAAACCTATGCCCTCTAGTTTTGGACTCCCCTACCCCTAGGAAAAAGAACTTGGCTATTCACCTTATCAATGCCCCTCATGATTTTATAAATCTCTATAAGGCCATCCCTCAGTCTTCTGTGCTCCAGGGAAAAAAATCCTAGCCTATCCAGCCTCTCCTTATAACTCAAAGACCCCAGTCACAGTAACATCCTTGTCAATCTTTCCTGCACCCTTTCCGGTTTAACAATCCTTCCTATATGAGAATTGTACGCAGCACTCCAAATGTGGTATTACCTATGTCTTGTATAGCTGTAACATGACATCCCAGCTCCTGTACTCAATGTTCTGACTGATAGAGGCAAGCATGCCAAACGCCTTCTTTACCACCCTGTCTACCTACAACGCTACTTTCAAGGAACCATGTACCTGCACCCCTCGGGCTCTCTGTCCGAAAACACTGCCCAGAGCCCAACCATTGACTGAGTAAATCCTGCCCTGGTTTGCCTTGCCAAAATGCAACATCTTGCATTTATCTAAATTAAACTCCATCTGCCATTCCTCAGCCCACTTGGCTCAATTGCTCAAGATCTCTTTTTAATCTTAGATAACCTTCTTCGCTGTCCACTGTACCACCAATTTTGGTGTCATCTGCAAACTTACTATCCATTCTGTTATAGTTTCATCCAAATTGTTTATATAAATGAGGAGCAAGAATGGACCCAGCACCAATCCTTCCACCACACCGATGGTCACAGGCCTCCAGTCGGAGCAACAACTGTCAGAGAAAGTGAGGGCTGCAGATGCTGGAGATCAGAGTCAAGAGTGTGGTGCTGGTTGAGCACAGCAGGTCAGGCATCATCCGAGGAGCAGGAGAATCGGTGTTTCGGGCAACAGCCCTTCATCAGGAATGAGGCACTTTGTTCCTGATGAAGGGCTATTGCCCAAAATATCGATTCTCCTGCTCCTCGGATACTGCCTGACTTGCTGTGCTCAACCAGCACCACACTCTCGACTCTGAACAACAACTCTCTACCACCAACAACTCTCTACCACCACGCTCTGTCTCCTTCTGTCAAGCCAATTTTATATCCAATTGGCTAGCTCTCCCTGGTTGCCACATGATCTAATCTTACTGCTATTATGCGGAACCTTACCAGAGGCCCTACTAAAGTTGATGTAAAGAGTGTAAAGTTAGTTTCAATGCCGGTGATTATGAAGCTATCCAAAATTGTCGTAAAAACCTATCCAAGTTGACTGATGTCCTTTAGGGAAGGGAATTTCTCCTTACCTGGTCTGACCTACATATAACTCCAGATCCACAGTAATGTAGATGACTCCTAATTGCCCTCTGAAATGGCCAAGCAAGCCACGCCGCTGAAGTGCAATTAGGGATGGACACAAATGCTGGCCTTACCAGTGACACCAACATCCCAAGAAAGAACTTCGAAACTGGAGCTACAAAGGTCCAAGCAATGAACTTATGAAGTGCTTTGCAAAAAGCAAGCCCTGAGCTGGTATGGTTAACTCAGCTCCAGTGCTGTTCAAAGGGCACAGTAGTATTCTGAAGATTTTTCACTTTCAGCCTGAGTTTGTAGAAGGACAATCGAGTAATTTTGGGAGCCACTGATTATAGTCAGGGGAGCGCAGAGCAATACTTGAGGCAGCGGTGGAGCTGTGAATGTAGTACCTCTTGGCCTGGACCAAGAGATGGAACAGAGGATGCATAGATGGGAAGTTAGAGGCAGCGGCATCCTGGAGCCTTCTCACCTAGACTGTCTGTGAGAATGTGGATTCTCAGGCTCCAATTTCATCGTTACAACATCCATAGATTAACAAGGATCCATCATTCCCCATTGATACATCCACTGGAGTCATCACATTACATGACTCCACTTGACTACCATCCAGTCATAAAAAACACCTGACATCCTTATCCAACAACACTTCTACCTTTACAAATAAAAATGAACAGTGCACTCATGTGCACTTAGTGAGTGATTTCTTGCTGGTGCCCACAGCATCTCTGACTTCTTGGGAGGTGGGTTGGCCGGTCTGGATCTGAATGGTGCCAATAGCATGGGGGTCCGATCTCTGGAGGTTGGATTCCCGTTCTGCCTCCTTGGTTGACCCATAGTGGAGGTTGTAGTCCTATGGGGCGGACCTGTCTTCAGGCAGGGGACCTGAGGAGAAGGTAGCAACAGTGTGACCTCTGATGGAGCTTCCACTGCAGAACCAAGACGTTGGATGGAGATGCTAGATGCTCCAACATGGCAGGGGACAGATTAGCTCAATGGACTAGATGACTAGCACATTTTTTTTATTTTAAAAATATACTTTATTCATAAAATGATTTGATGGTCTGTACATTGGTCATGCCATACATATGTCAACATTTACATACACAGATCAGAATTTATCATTGTTATATACAGGTCTGTGCATTTCTCAATCATATGCCCATATATCTAGCTGAGGCATCAGCAGAGCCCAAACGACTGCGTGGGCCCCCTGTTCTTCTTTAGGCAGGCAGACGTTACACGGTGGTCTTTCCCCACCGCGCCTTGACTAGCACATGGTTCAGGTGATGCCAAGGGTGTGGTTCTAAGTCCAGTTCTGGCTGAGTTAGGACTGGAGACCTGGCTTCTTGCTCTGACTGTGATAGTAGAGGTGATGGGCAACTACCCATGACCCAAATGTCTCAGAACAAAACATCCATTGGCAAAAAGCTAAGGATCTGGCACTGGGTAGAGAACACAGACCACACCAATGTGGTTAGATATAAAAACTAAGAGTAAACAATCAAACATGCACAAACTTTAGGTACAGACTAATTAAAAGTAGATGCAGCGTTGAGATGGTTTGTGTGGATAACAATACTCACGAGTAGGATTCTGAAGAGTAAAATATGCTGTCACCCACAAATAGATGTGATGTATTTGCAGCGCATGCTATTCGTTTATTGTGTAGAATGAAATTAAATCACACATTGCCACAGTACAGGCCCCTTGCTTTATTTATGAGAGGCTATTCTCTTAACACTGCTTGCCCTGGTATCGATTTTCAACCACAAAAGATATTAACCTGCTCAAATTGAATGCTCTTATTGTGGAGTTGTGCATGTTGGAGTGCATTTGAAAGCTCTAACACAACGCAGATTCAATGAAAGTTAATAAATCTTCTATTTCATGACAAATGGAAGCCAAATTCCACCCTAACAATCATGGAACACAGGAGGTAGGGCCTTCCCAGCCTTGTATATTGTCAGCAAATTGGGAGGAGAGCATGAGATTAGCAGGTCAGGACCTTCTCATCAATGAGAGCAAGATGTTCCATTTTCCAACCAAGTGTTGAAGGATGAGATGGGTTCTCACTAGTGATTGGTCAGAGGCTTATTTACATGCAACAGTGTCCTTATTATTCCCTCATCTCGCCTCATGAATATGCAGATTCATTTCTCCCAGCTGCCTCAGAGAAACCAGGTATGGACCAGGCTAGATCCCCTCAAAATATTTTAAGCAGGTAGCCTAGACCCTAACTTTTCTTATTTTAAAGGCAGATGTGGAGGGGATATTCCAGGAGTGATGCAGCTGGTCAAACCACTCAGCTTTAAGCAAAACAGAATTTGTTTAAACACTATAATTGAAAGATGAACAAAAGAAAACAGAATTCAGAATAATTTAACTATTGGAAAACCTGACCACCTGATACAGTAACTATTAATAATGAACTGTTCCAATACAGTAATATCCCATCAACACACCCCACGGCAAAAAGGTGATTTAAAACAGATTCTTACAGGCAGGAGGGAACAACATCCATAGAGAAATTTCAGAAGAAAATCAGAGGAATTCTTTACTGAAGCTTGCAATTCTCCAGGATTCACACATCTTGTGATGCCACTGCTAAAACAAACGAGAAAAAAAACCTGAACTGGGAGAACTGGCCATTCCCCTTCCATTGTGAAAGTAGACGCTTTGGTACCTTTGCCTTTATGACCTCTCTTCAAAAAACCAAAGACAAAGTAACCTTTTTAAAGTGACAGCATTGTCACAACTTGGAGTAGGTAACTGGGCACACCAGCTCACCGTTAGCTCCTTCAGATCTGCATCACTCGCCAACATCTCAGGCCACACTCCATGAGCACTGACTGCATACACCCCGTCATGGAGCAGAACCTCCAGGTGCCCAAGGGCGAAAAAGGGGGCCAGTTACCCTTTATCAAACATGGCCTGGACAAATAAAATAAACCACACAGGGCAGCTGTGGATGGCTACCGTTTGACTGGATGCACAATTGGGCTTTAAAAGTGCCAGCAGTACCAAGAAACCCAGGAGGTCCCTGCAGTGGGCATTTCAGCAATGAAGAGATGCTGGACAAGCACAGGTTATTTTCTTGAGAGCAGAGAAGGCTGAGTGGAAAATCTGATTGAGGTGTATCAGATGAAGAGGTGCACAGGTGGGTGGATAGGAAGCAGCTGTTCCCCTTAGCTGAAGGGTCAATGATGAAGGAGCATAATTTTAAGGTGAAAGGCAAGATGTTTGGAGAGGATTTGAGGAAAACATATTCACCCAGAGGACAGTGGGAATCTGAAATGCACTTCTTTATGAAGACAGTAGAGGCAGAAAACCTTACAAGTTTTTAAAAGCTGTGTCGGTGAGTACCTGTAATGTCATAATATCCAAGGGTATGAGCCAAGGGCTGGGAAGTGGAACTAGTGTGGATAGGTTGGTGTAGACTTGACGGGCTGAATGGCCTAGTCTGTGCTGTATGACCTGATGACCCTCTGACTCCATGACTCCACTGCCCCCTGTTGCAAATGGGAGAATATAATGAGTAGGTTGCCATGGGGACATGGTGTGTGGGTCATAAGGTAGGTTTGGGAAGACAGTGTGAGAAAACCCACTAAGATTCGCAGAGAGAAACCCACCAAAACTGACACTTTGCCAATTTCCAGTAAGATTCAGCCCAACATATTTTATGTTGAGAGTGTGGTGCTGGAAAAGCACAGCCAGTCAGGCAGCATCCGAGGAGCAAGAGAATCGGCGTTTCGAGCATAAGCTCTTCATCAGGACTGAATGTGGATAGGTCAGTGCAGGCTTGATGGGCTGAAGGGCCTCGTCTGCGCTGTACAAACCAATGACTCGTTGTCTCCATGACTCTACAGCCCCCTGAGGCGAATGGTTCCTGATGAAGGGCTTATGCCTGAAACATCGATGGTCCTGCTCCTCGGATGCTGCCTGACCTGCTGTGCTTTTCCAGCACCACAATCTCAACTCTGATCTCCAGCATCTGCAGCCCTCACTTTCTCCCAAAGTATTCTATGCATTATCTGAGTATCTCACTTGTTATGACGTTTTTTTTTTAAATATTGGGTAAATTTTCACCTTTATCATTTGGGTGCTGTTTGCGTACTATTGCGGAATACAGCAGATTTTATAATACTGAGATCAGCAGAATGTCAGTACCTCCAGGTAGTGAAGATGCTTCATTCTTTCAGTTCTAATAGGACCACAATTGTTCTCCCGCACCTGCAATACTGGCACATACCAGCAGCAATCCATCTTTGGCTTATATGGTGGAGTGATTTTATAACTTTCACCCTCAGCCATGAATCCTCCACGGCCCTGCCCCACTCTACCTCTGCAACCTCTCCCAACCTGACAAACCCCTGAGATCTCTGTGCTCCTCTCAGTCTAAACTCTTGCGCATCCTTGACTTTAATCCCTCCCCCATGGGTCAACATTGTCGTATAAAGTAATAGATGTGAAAGGTTTAATCCGGGAGCTGTGCTGAAACCCTGTCCAAGCTGATGCTTAACACAGCCACTCGATGGAGCATTGGGCAGGTCAGGAATCATAGACTCTCTACAGTGTTCCAGCAAGTCCACACTGGCCCTCCAAAGAGCATCCCACCCAGCCCCAATATCCTATCCTATTCATGCAACCCTGCATTTCCCATGGCTAACCCATCCAGCCTGCACAGTTTTGGACTGTGGGAGGAAACTGGAGGACCCAGGGGAAACCCAAGTAGACACGGGGAGAATGTACAAACTACACACGGACAGTACCCCCGAGGCTGGAATCGAACCTGGATCCCTAGCGCTGTGAGGCAGCAGCGCTAACCAGAGAGCAGGGCAACACCGGGTAGTTCTGACAATTGCTCTTAGAGACAGTCTTCTATTTTTCATTTTATCATCAGTACAATTCTAACAGGTACTAAGGTATAATAAATATTACCTCATTATCTCAGATAAGTACCTTATCTGTGGCACAGTGGCTAGCACAGCTTCTTCACAGTGCCAGGGACCCAGGTTCAATTCCAGCCTTGGGCGACTGTCTGTGTGGTGTTTGCACATTCTCCCCGTGTCTGCATGGGTTTCCTCCCACAATCCAAAGATGCGCAGTTTAGGTGAATTGGCCCTGCTAAATTGCTCATAGTGATAGGTCCATTGGACAGGGGTAAATATAGGGTAAAGGAATGGGTCTGGGTGGGTTACTCTTCAGAAGGTTGATGTGGACTTGTTGGGCCGAAGGGCCTGTTTCCACACTGTAGGGAATCCAATCTAATCTTATCTGCTGAGACTCAGGTGTGGTTCATCCTTCACCACAGACTCATAAAAGGTTCCTAGACTAGCATGGGAAGAAGGATTGGCAGCAGTCTGCCCATGGCACCCAGGCCTTATCATCCTCATTATAACGGTCAGGTCTTCAATTGCCTGGCCCTCAGGCTCTGGAATTTCTCTAAGTAAACCATTCCCCAACTCATTCCCCAAAAGGCTCGTGAAATCACTTTGACTGAGTTTTGGGTTGCTTTGTGTCCGGCTTTAGATTAGATTAGATTACCCAGAGTGTGGAAACAGGCCCTTCGGCGCAACAAGTCCACACCCACCTTCCGAACCCACCCAGACTCAATTCCCTACATTTACCCCTGACTAATGCACCTAACACTACAGGCAATTTAGCATGGCCAATTCACCTAACCTGCACATCTTTTGGAAAGTGAGAGAAAACCTGAGCACCCGGAGGAAACCCACACAGACACGGGGAGAATGTGCAAACTCCACACAGACAGTTGCTCGAGGTGGGAATCGAATCTGGGTCCTTGGCACTGTGAGGCAGCAGTGCTAACCACTGAGCCACCTTGCCACCCTTGATGGGTAGTGTCTCCTGTGAAGCATTTTGGGATGTTTCACACACACCAAGCCCCAGGGTATGGCTTGGCTTTTGTAACGCCAGATATCCTGCCAAAGCTCTGTGTTAAGGCTGGTATTAAAATGCAACATTTGAATGAAGCGTATCAATTACAATACATGTAAATTCATACCGCCACCAGATCCAGAACATTGCAGAAGGAGGTTTGGGAATTGAATGAAAAGCTGAAATACACTTCTGTTAAGTAACTGAATAATGTTAAACAAATAACACGCTTGTGACAAAATGAAAGAGAAAGGGTAAGAGGAGCCAATTGACCACAGATGTAAGAACTGAAGCAGGCCATTCAGCCCATTGAAACTGCTCTTCCATGCAATGAGATCATTACTGACCTGACAGCCCACAACTCTAGCTCCTGCCTTTCCCCTATAACCCTTGATTCCCTTAATGATTAAAAATCTGTCTCTGTCAGCCTTCAATATATTTAATGGCCCAGCCTCGACAGCCCTCTGATGTAGAGAATTCCACAGATTCACTCACTTCTGAAAGCAGAAATAGCTCCTCATCGCTGTCTTAAACGGGGGCCTCCTTATTCTGAGATGATGCCCTCCGCTCCTGGGTTCTCCCACAAGGGCATCAACGCTGTCAAGTCCCCGAAAGGATCTTGTATTTTTCTTTAAAAGGAAAAATAAAAGCCAAAGGGAAAGAAAAGGACCAAAAAGCCGTGATGGTAAGAAGCATGAGGGAAGAGAAACACAGTGTAGGAGAATAATTTTTCTTCCATTCATGGGATGTGAATATTATTAACTGGGCCAACATTTATTGCTAATTCCCAATTGTCCTGGAGAAGGTGGGGGTGAGCTGCCTTCTTGAGTCACTATAAGCTATAGGCGCATCTCTACAGCACTATCAGGAAGGATCCACAGTGTATTTGAAAGCATATTCATGAATTGATTGGTTGTCATTTCAAAATCAGTACAAGACAGGGCACCATGACTGTGATTAGGACAGTATTTAGGGCAATTTCTGACTTTCTCACAGAGCAACTCCCTTTCCTATGCTTACAATCGAGAGATACATTTGCCATCCTAACTCTGAATCTGATTTTCAATTATATGGGTGTTGCTCCGAGTGTCTACTATTGTGTGGGATTGAGCTTCAGATCCCTGACATTAATGCATGGAACAAGCAAGATTGGACATGAATGGTGCTGGGGCTGGTTGGGTGAGCATTTGGTGAATAGCCCCCTCTGGTGGTAGGTTTAATTTCAGCAGCTGTTTGAGTTGGCTGAATTTCGTGCTGGAGAAAGTGAGGACTACAGATGCTGGAGAGTCAGAGTGGGAAATTGTGGTGCTGGAAAAGCAGAGCAGGTCAGGCAGCATCCGAGGAGCAGGAGACATTCCTGATCAAGGGCTTATGCCTGGAACATCGACTCTCCTGCTCCACGGATGTTGCCTGACCTGCTCTGCTTTTCCAGCACCACACTTTTAGACTCTGAATTTCATCCAGGGCTATACTGGTCTGAAAACAAATTTTAGAAAATGAAAGAACTGCAAACATTGTGAATCAGAAACAAAAACATAAATTGCTAGAAAAGCACAGCAGGTCAGGCAGCATGTGGAAATGTTTCGGGTCCAAAGACTTTTGCTCAGAGCTTTAAAATGAGCCTTCTTGTGGTGGGGTGGTAACATCCCTATCCCTGGACTGGGAGACCCAGGTTCAAGTCCACCTGCTCCTGAACAGATTGATAGGGGAAAAAATAGGAGCAGGGATAGGCCATTTGACCCTGTGAGTCTGAATATAGCCCAAATCATTCAAGAGACAGATGGCCTGGATTTGGATTAACTCTATCAATGCAGCAAGCACTGGAATTGATTATTAATTCATTGCGTTAGCATGAGCAAGTGCTCTAACTCTGAAGTTTAAACAAAAAGATTGGTAGTACAGAATTTGAGTACTGCGGAAAAACAAAGCATTTTGTTGGAACTTTTGGTCTTGCATGCTTCAGGACAGTTCACAAGAATACAACATAAAGGGGAACAGAACCTAGGAGCAGGAGTAGGCCATTCAGCCCTTCAAGCCTGTTCCACTATTCAAAATGATCATAACTAGTCCTCGATCTCATATTCCCACTTTCTGCCCACACCCCTTGATGCCTTTAATATCTAAAAGTGTATCCATTCTTTAAAATGTATCCTTTCTTTAATATATTCAGTGACTTAGATTCCACAGGCTTCTGGTGGTACAGAATTCCATAGATTCACAACCCTATTGAGTGAATAAGGTTTTCCTCATGTTAGTCATAAATGGCCTACCAGGGAAACCAGCCTCCCTGCATCTATTCTGTCCAACCCTGTTAGAATGTTTTATGTTTTAATCAGATCCTCTTTCATCCTTGTAAACCTGACTAAATACAGGCCTAATTGAACCAATCTCCCCTCATACAATAGTGCAGCCATTCCCAATGCTGCATGCTCCCTATGGCAAGTATACTCTTTTCTAAGTAGGGAGACCACAACTGTATGTAGCCCTCCAGTAATAGTCTCATCAAGGCCCTGTGGAACTGTAGTAAAACATCCTTACTTCTGAACTCAAATCTTCTTGCAACGAAGGCGATTATAACACTTGCCTTCCTAAATGCTTGCTGCACCTGCCTGCCTACTTTCATTGACTGCTGTACGAGGACATGCTTTGTACAATCCACATTTCCCAATATATCACGACTTAAATAATTTTTTTGCTTGCCACGTGAAATATGTAACTTTACATTTTAGCCATGTTGTGTGACATTGTTTGTCAACTCACTCAATTTGTCTAAACCATCTTGAAGCCTCCTTGCATCCTCCTCACAACTCTGCCCTATTTTGTGTCATTAGCAAACTTGGAAAAGTTGCATTAGGTTGCCTCATCCAGGTCATTTATCTATATTGCGAGTGGCTGGGGCCCAAGCACTGATCCTTTGCTGTACTACACTAGTTACTGTCTGTCACTGGAAATTGATCCATTTATTCCCACGCTCTGTTTCCTGCCTGTCAGCCAATTCTCAACTCATGCTAATATATTACCCTCTACCCCGTGTGCTTCAATTTTGCCCACTGGCCCCTTATGCAGAACCTTATGCAAAAGCCTTCTCAAAATCTAAATACATCATTTCCACTGATTCTCCCTTATTGATTTGTTAAGCATGATTGACCTTCCATAAATCACAACTCTCTTTGTCCAATCCCATTATGCCTTTCAAGTGATCTATTGTCACATCTTTTATAATAGACTCTAGCATTTTCCTCATTACTGATGTTAGACCTGTTACAATTCTCCTTTTCTCTCTCCCTCCCTTTTTAAATAGTGCGGTTACACGTACCATCTGCTAATCTGTAGGAACTCCTCCAGGATCTCTAGAATTTTAGAAGATCATTACCAAAACATCCATTATTTCCATGGTCAATTCCTTACTACTCTGGGATGTAGGTTATCAGGCCCTGGCAAACTGTCAGCCTTTAATCCCATTATTTTCCCTGCAATTTATTTTTACTCATTGTGACATTCTTCAATTTAACCCTCTCACCAAACCATTAGCTCCCTAACATTTCAGAGAGGTTACTTGTGCCTTCTCTGTGACAGAATGACAGAACCAAAATTTTGTTCAATTCTTCTGCCACTTCTTTGTTACCCATTATAATTTCCCAGGCTTATAACTGAGTTATTAATCTTTTCTCTTCACATATTTAAAGACGTTTTATGGTCAATTTTTATGTTCCCTGCAATTTTATTCTCATGCACTTTTTTTGTCCTTATTCCTCAAACATTTTCCCTCCTCTGCTCAATACTAAAATGCTCCCAATCCTCAGGCTTACTGCTTTTCTTTTGGCAATTTTATATATCTCTTCTTTGAGTCTAATATTATCCCTAATCTCTTTTGCAAACCATGGTTGAACCAACTTTCCTATTTATTTTTGTGTCAAACATGAATGAATTGTTATAATTTATATATATATTCTTTAAATATTAGCCATTACCATTCACCATCAATTGTTTTAATATGGCTCCTCAATCCTCACATCCTCATACATCCCCATATTTAGATGCAGGATTGTAATTTTAGCTTTGATTACTTCACTCTCCCTTTAATGAAGAATTTGCTCATATTATGATCACTCTTTCCCAAGGAATCACAGACAACAAGATTGTGAATTAATCATTTCTGATTGCACAGTGCTCAATCTCTGGTTGGTTCTTCAACATATTGGTCTAAAAAAAATCATGTACACACTCCAGGTAATCTTCCTCCAAAATTTCATTGCTAGGTTTATCCAGCGAATATGTAAATCAAAGTCACCCATGATTAGAGTTGTATTAAGGATTGGGAGCATTTTAATACTGAGCAAAATACGACAAATGTTTGAGAAATAAGGACAAAAATAGGGTATGTGAATAAAATTGCAGGGAACATAAAAACCGACCACAAAAGCTTATTGCAAACATCTCTGATTTATTGTTTAATGCTTTCCCTTACAACTCTACTATTGTTTGGGGGTCTATATACAATGTTTGCTCCAAATCACCAACAATGTTTGCTGTCTCTTTATGTTTCATATCTCTACAGATTCCACATCTTGGTTTTCTAAGTCAACATCCTTCCTCACTATTGCATTGATTTCCTCCTTTACTACCAATTATGATAATTATGAAGAGTGTGGTGATTGGTTGGCAAATGGCGATGTTGCCTTGGAGAAAAGAACCCAGATAGATGATATCTGACAGCCAACTGCCAAGTTTTCTTTACATTGATATTTCCTGAGAATTGTCCTGATAAATGCAAGATGAGAGGGTTTGACAAAATATGTCTTTCCCAACTATATTGAAAAAAAGTAAAAGAATTACCCAAGGCTTGCAAGATGACATAATAAGCAAAAGTTTGAAAGTTATTAATATAATCAATACTATCGGCTTTGATCAACTCCTGTCCTTACAAAGTTTGTTATTAAATACTTACAGCCAAATTTTATCTTCACTGAGTTTTAATCCAGGTTCCCTCACTGTATTCTTGAGAGATCATGCATATTGGGGTTTCATTTGCTGGTTGTGTTGGCAGGGTCCTTGTTGGGTAACCTTACAGTCAGATTAAACATCATGTTATGGTATTTCGTACATTGCACAGAGGTAAATGTGCTAGCATTTTTTAACTGATTACTGTTAAAAGCCACATGAGCCATCGGATCAATGGACAGCAACACAATGCTGTCAATTCTCATTCATAGAATCATAGAATCCCTACAGTGTGGAAACAGGCCATTTGACCCAAGAGGTCCACACCGATTCTCCGAAGAGCAAAACCACTCCCCCACCCTATTACTCAACATTTCCCCTAACTAATGCACCTAACCTACACACTATGGGCAATTTAGCATGGCTAATTCACCTATCCGGCACATCTTTGGATTGTGGAAGAAAACCAGAGCACCTAGAGGAAACTCATGCAGACACAGGGAGAATGCACAAACTCCACTCAGACAGCAGATCAAGGCTGGAAGCGAACCCGGATCCCTAGTGCTGTGAGGCAGCAGTGCTAACCACTGAGCCACCATGCCACCCCATTATTCAAATTTCACAAAAACAGCAAAATCTAAAGCTTAACACCCTATTGTTCACAAAACGTTGAAATCAACTTACACATTGAACAGCAGAGGGAGATGTTGGTATTGTGATAAAATTCCAGAGTTGCGATAAGGTTTCAACTCCCATTTCCATTTAGGCTCAATTAATGAAAACTAGAATATAAAGCTTCCTCAGAGCATGATCAGAATGTGGAATTCAAGGTGATGGATGAGATGAATAGCATAGGCATGTTTAAGAGTAAGTTTGATAAGTCAATGATGAAGAAAGGAATGGAAAGATATGATGATGAAAAATGGAATAGTGTAGGTTAGATGGGCTTCAGATTGGTTTCACAGGTTGGCACAACATCGAGGGCCGAAGGGCCTGTACTGTGCTGTTATGTTCTATGTTCTATGATGGGATCAGATGTTGCAAGTGCATCGGAGGCTAGCATTTGATGGAAATTTGATGGAATTCTAAGAGAAACTTCAGGATAACTGCTAAACATTCTGTAATAATTATAATTATTTCCCTACTGCAGATACTATGATGATAAACCAATACTGGGTGGCACAGTGGCTCATTGGTTAGCACTACTGCCTCAGAGTGCCAGGCCCTTGGGTTTGATTCCAGTCTTGGGTGACTATGTGTGCGGAGTTTGCACATTCGCCCCATGTCTGTACAGGTTAGGTGGATTGGCCATGATAAATGAAGGGTTACAGGGGTGGGATGCTCTGGAAGTTGTTGTAGACTTGATGGGCCAAATGACCTGCTTCCACACTTTAGGGATCCAATGATTCTATGAATACCTCTGTGGCACAGCACAGAGTATTATTTAATTACCACATTGTTGAATGTCCTTGATATATTTGACATCCCCTAGCCACAGTGTGCAAATGATGTTCATAATTATCAATTGCAGATGTGTACATTTTCTTAAAATAAATAATCTTTTGAGAATTGCTTACACAGTACATCAAATGCTACAAGGGTTAGTGCCTGATCATTGCTTGTGTTGCTGCTGCTATAGCTGTTCCCACCCAGAGGATCTGCTGTCAATGGTACTTCCTGCTTGTCTGTCTTGTGCCACCCTGTGGCATGTCTATAACCACTCAGTGACATGTGTCATCCAACTACGCCCATGCCAACCCCTCTTTCTGGTGTTCCCTACATGACAGCTCTGATCACATTGATAAAATACTGACATTTTCTTTTCTTAATGTCACTTTTTAGAGTTCTTTTCACTTTTGCAGGTTCAATTACCTCTTCGTTTGTCAGAAGTCACACAACACCAGGTTATAGTCCAACAGGTTTATATCAAATCACAAGCTTTCGGAGCGCTGCTCCTTTGTCAGGTGGCCTGCTGAAAGCTTGTGATTTGATATAAACCTGTGGGACTATAACCTGGTGTTGTGTGGCTTCTGACTTTGTCCACTCCAGTCGAATACCAGCACCTCCACGTCATGGCTCTTCATTTGTGTTATACTCTCCGGAATGTTTAGCATACACCTTAGTATGCAAATGTAAAAATCCTCTAATTTCTTTCATGACCTTTGCTTATTGTTCGGCTTTCTGAGATGTACAGGGAAGTGTGTGCAGAACGTTGCGTGTTGCATGTGCCCAATTAAAACAAAAGCTATTAATTTGTTTTAGCCCCTTGAGACATTTCCGTCACCTTTTTTTTGCCTGTAATCCACAACTGTGACTTGAATGGTAGACTTTTCAGTATTGTGGTCAAAATTAGAAAATGATAGAGGATGTTCTTTCACTGAAAATTAATCAGAATGTAGCCTGGCAACACTTAAATCTACCAACTGGAGAATACCTCAGCTCTCGTTTGTTCCATATCCCGTGTGCAATCAGAACAGGTTAGATAAGACACACAAGTTGTTTCATTGTCAGTCTGCTCGTGCTGCTGGTTTTACTTCGTTACTCTTCAATTTAACACATTAGTTCATCCATGAGTGTGACCTGCTGATTCTAATTTTTGGCATAATGCTGGATTTGAATCCAAACTTCCAATGTGGCCATCAAGAAGAAAACAAACCACAGTGCCTATTGAAGGAACAACACTTTATCTTCCACCTGGGCATCCTACAGCCTGGAGAACTCAACATTCAAATAACTTCCCTCCCCATCCCCCAACTCCCTTCCCAGCCCCTCCCCTTCCCTTCCACTGCTCTCGCCACCAACCAGATTTATTCCTCCCATTGACCAACCAGGTCATAGCCCCTACCTGTCTTCATCCACTTCACCACCCTGCCCCGGCCTCCCTCTTTATCTGCAGCTACCCTATACCCACCCCCAGTCCTGAAGAATGGTTACGCCTGAAATGTCGACTTCTCCACCTCCTGATGCTGCCTGACTTGCTGAGTTCTTCCAGCCTCCTGATTGTCTACCTTGGATTCCAGCATTTGCTGTTTTTTTGTCTCTATCTGAATTCAGATCCAAGCCAGTCAGTAAGACATCTCTGTTCACAGACAGATTTTATTAACAACTCAGATTTATTATTTTTTTAAAAAAACCTGTTCAGCCATGTAAATAAATTAATGTTAATTCCTGATGAAGGGCTTTTGCCCGAACCATCAATTTTCCTGTTCATCGGATAGTGCCTGATCTGCTCTGCTTTTCCAGCACCACACTTCGACTCTGATCTCCAGCATTTGCAATCCTCCCTTTCGCCATGTTAATAAATAGCCTTGGAGCACATGGGACTTGAACAGAGGCCTCTGGCTCAGAGGTAGGGACACTATGGGGTCATTAAGGACATGAGCCCACACTACCCAGCTTCACTTTTGGTTTGAAGTTGTTTTTTCTTGTTTACACTCAGAAGTGTTATCACAAACAGATGAACAGCTTTCTTCCCACCATTAAATCACCTGGTGGTATTTGTCATTTAATAAATGCTACCACTAGAATTATCTGTACTCCAATTAGTCTAATTCTTGAATGGAAAAAGTGAGGACTGCGGATGCTGGAGATCAGAGCTGAAAATGTGTTGCTGGAAAAGCGCAGCAGGTCAGGCAGCATCCAAGGAATAGGAGAAACGACGTTTCGATTCCTGAAGAAGGGCTCATGCCCGAAACATCGATTCTCCTGCTCCTTGGATGCTGCCTGACCTGCTGCGCTTTTCCAGCAACACATTTTCAGCGCTAATTCTTGAAGGGCTAATGCCCACAACTTCGACTCTCCTGCTCCTAGAATGCTGCCTGACCTGCTGTGCTTTTCCAGTGCCACACTTCTTAACTGACTCTCCAGCATCTGAAGTCCTCACTTTCTCCCAATTATGCACAACACCTGGTAAGGGAAATGCAGACCACCAGAGATGAGGGAGGACTAAGGAGAGGGGAGAGGAGAAAGAGGCTAAAACAAAATAGAGTTGGAAGCTGTGATAATGCACTCCACCCCTGCGGTGTTCACCTTTCACTTGGTGGAACCTGCATGCTCCTTCTCCAAGGACACTTAGGTACAAACCTAACTACTCAACATCATAAATGTAAAGGCATCACAGTGCCAGAGGAACATGAGGCTGCTCCCTCAATGAAGAGAGACAACTGATGGCAAGTTTAACCTGAGGATCACCAACACCTCAGTCAAGGGACAAGGCTGAGAGGGCAGGATCTTCATGGTAACTTCATCTAATGCAGGAAGGTTTACAAAATTGTGTGGGGCACGGATAGGATGAATAGCCAAGGTATTTGTCACAGGGTAGGGGAGTCCAAAACTAGAGGGCATAAGTTTAAGGTGAGAGGGGAAAGATTTGAAAGGGGCCTAAGGGGCAACTTTTTTGCGCAGAGGGTGGTGCGTGTATGAATGAGCTGCCAGAGGGAGTAGTGGAGGCTGATACAATTACAACATTTAAAAGGCATCTGTATGGGGACATGAATAGGAAGGGTTGAAAGGGATTTGGGCTAAATGCTGGCAAATGGGACCAGATTTATTTCGAATATCTGGCCGACATGAACAATTTGGATTGAGGGTCTGTTTCGATGTTATACATCTCTATGACTCTATAATTGAACACATTCTGTTGGCATCATGCTGCATTGCAAAACAACCATCCAATCATTACTCAGCTTCACATTTTTTACATCATCCAGGAATGCTCTTACACACAACTGATCTTTTCCCCGTCACCAAATTACCTATGGTATTTTTATCCATCTTTTAAATCACCACCAGCATACCACCCACGTTTTCAGTTGATTAATTTACATGCAAAGCCCATTAACTACAATGCAAACCATCAAAAATGCGGGAGAGGGGAACAGGGAGGGAGGGAAACCATATTGGAGTTGAAGGGGATGACTCAGCTTCACCTATTTTCTAATCAACCTGTTCACCACTGGAATAGATAGACTTGAACCCCGCCTTTCTGACTCAAAGGTAGGGATACTACCCTGCACCATAAGAGCCCTCAAACTACTCAGCTTCATAGCCTTATTCACACACTAGTTCCATCTGTTCCTTCTTTATATCCACCCAGTCAATTTTTTTTATTCATGAGATGAGGGTGTCACTTGATAGGCCACCCATCCTCATTGACAGAGGACAGTTAAGTGTTAACCACATTGCTATGGGTCTGGGGTCACATGTAGGCCAGACCAGGTAAGGACAGCAGTTTCCTTCTCTTCCCTGAAGGGGATTAGTGAACAAGATAGATTCCACCAGGCCTCCCAAACAATGGATTCATGGTCATCATGCAACTCTTATTTCCAAACTTTCATTGAATTCAAATTCCACCATGTACCATAGTGGGATTTGAAGTTGGGTCCCCAGAACATCACCTGGGTCTCCAGCAATAATACCACTCGGCAATTACCTCCCCAACCCAGTCAATAAATTAATCAATTTACCCAATTGATCTGCTTAATAGTTTGCTTTATTAAGAGATTTCTCTCCTTTCTAACTAAAATAATTGAAGAGATACAAACAATGCTTGAACAAAATGAATTAAAATCAAACTTTTCCTTTTCACAACTGATCAGTATCTTTTCCTTCTTATTCTATAAAATACAATCAATATTCCATATTTCCATTTCTTTCTCTGATGAAAGAAAAAGTTGATTTGTTTTCTTGTTGGACAAGATCAGAAGTCACACAACACCAGATTATAGTCAAACAAGTTTATTTGAAATCACAAGCTGCTCCTTTGTCATGTCCACTGCAGCTGATGAAGGGCAATGTTCCAAAAGCTTGTGATTTCAAATCAACCTTTTGGACTATAACCTGGTGTCGTGTGATTTCTAACTTTGTTCACCCCAGACCAACACCGGTACTTCCACACCACATTTTCATGTTCTCATAACTCCTCAGACAAATGGTTATTCCTCTACAAAATTTGCCAATAATTTCCTGGAACAAGCATCTTTCTTGTGAAACATTCAGACAACCGGTGACTTATTGTCAACCCACTTTGTTTTGTAAACCTCCTTTCTCTCATTTATATGTTATTGCAAATTGACTTGCCCCATGCTTTCAAGTCCATCACTACAATTTAATTAGTCTCTTGTTAATGGAAGACTCATTATGCACCATGATGGTGTTCTCCAAAATTG
The DNA here is from genome assembly GCF_047496795.1 of Chiloscyllium punctatum. NCBI lineage: Eukaryota > Metazoa > Chordata > Chondrichthyes > Orectolobiformes > Hemiscylliidae > Chiloscyllium > Chiloscyllium punctatum. The sequence continues at coordinate 111,938,100 of NC_092749.1, forward strand.
TAAGTGTCTCACATATGTATCACTGATCGCTTCTGTAATGTTAAGTGTACTCATCACTCCTTATTCCTATATCCCTTAAAAGTGATTTTTAACCTGTGTGAAAATGGATGGGTAAACTGCCAATGTAGTTTTATGGTCATTAGCATTTCCTTTTAAACTTCTGTTGCCCGATGCCAATAATATCTACTTAATAGTTTGCTTAGAGCATTTAGGTGTTGTTAAACAAATGCAATACCATAAAGTAAAGCCATTAACTTTGCAAAATCAATTGCCTTTTTGTGTTTCATGCCCAGTCCCTTTTGAACCTTTTTCCATAGATAGCCTGGTGAATAGTAAAGGCATTTCACCTGACACCATGTCGGTGCTGATAAAATGTTGTGGGGAATTACCACTCCTTTTTAGTGATTTCAGCAAATCCAAAATCCTCCTATCTCTACCTAGATTCTCTCAGTAATATGGATGAAGTTATTAACCAATCCACACTGTGCAGGTGCATTCATGTACTAACACAGAGCAATTCGATGAGTCTGTGATATCTGATATATTCATCACTGATCTGAAGCTTCTAGAAGCTAATACACTCCTTGTGACTGATCAGTATCATCACCTTCTTCTGAACCTTCTATTTCAGGCATACTTTGAAAATTCTGCTATTCCATTTAAATAAACTCTTTGCCTAATGATATTTTGAGTTGCATCTGAAATACCTGTTAACTGTGTGGCATTGTGCCAGTTTCAATGGACTAGTAGTTCCTCTGAAGACTGGAGCTCAAGTCTTAGCATGGCAGCTGATGAAATTTAAATTCAATGAATAAAATCTGGAATTGAAAGCTAGTCTGAGGAATGATGACTGCAGTAACTATTGTATTGTCATAAGAGCCATTTGGGTCATTTGTGTTCTTTAGGATAGGAAATCTGCTGCTCTTACCTGGTCTGGCCTTGAGTGACTTCAGACCCACAATAATATGGTTGACTCTTTATTGCCTTCTGGAAAAGCTGAGCAAGACACTCAGTTTAAGGGCAATTAGGGATGGACAACAAATGCTGGCCTTGCTGGCCCATGAAAGAATACAGAAGAAAAAACTACTCTGGACATATCTGTTATAGTTCCATAATGTCTGTTGTCTCTTCTTATGGCTAGAGTTTTCTCTGTCCTCACTCCTTTTAGTTAAGATTCTCCTTTCATATTTATGCTTTCAGCCTATACATGGCTGGTCGCACAATGCTGCAATGATTGAATATTTTGTGTTACAACAGAATGTCTCACTTGAGCTATATAGCCATGAATATCTTCCCTAGAATATTTTAAGGTTATGACATCTTTAAAAGGCATTTGGACAAATACATGGAGAGGAAAGATTTAGAAGGATATGGGCCAAGTACAGGGAAACAGGATTAACATTAATGGACATTTGGTCGACATGGACCAGTTTGGGCCAAAGGCCTGTCCATAGATCTCAATGACTCTATCTGTTTCTATGGTGTTTTTTTTCTGAAAATCTAATTCCAATTAATACTAGGAATCTATCAATGTAAGACACCTTACCACAGCCTAACAATTTAAAGGCAAGCACTGATTTAGGAACTTCCAATTGGAATTTTTGTAACCTTGCACATAATCTGTCAAATACATTCTTCGATAGAATATTCATCCTTCTTTCTAAGTTTATCGAAGTCTAACCAAGTGTCATAAACATTTAATCGTTCACCTTTCTCATAAATTTGTCCATAAATTTTAATTGATAGTTTGAACCTTCCAATTGTTGAGCCTTTACCTCTGAGAATGCTTGATACTTGATCTTGCTTTGAGGAGGAAACAAGAATGTCAAACATTGCTTTTTTTCTTGATAAAGATATAACCCATAACCATTTCATTTTTTTCCATTTATCATAATATTCGGTTCACAAAGCATCAGTGAAAAATCATGTCCCAATCATTTGCACTTGGTTCTAGTCATTCTTCTTCAAAGTAACTCCAATCATGATCTTCTATCAGAAAATAACTATCCACATCAAATTGTAATTGATGAAAATTTGTTTTTGTTATTTGTTCCATCTTCTCTCAAACTTAAACATAATTCTTGTTTGAGTTCAGATAACCAGACTGTGAGGAATAAGATTGGAGCCTGGGGCAGAATCTTCTTGAGGCATCAGGGGTCTTGCTGGCAGGCTAGAGAGCTGGTGAGAGATGCAAGTTAGCTCTTTTAAGAGGAGGCCTGCCATATTACACACCAACCAGGAAGTGACAGGGTCACTGGTAGTCCTTCTTTTGGAATCAAGACCCAATGGTGGAAGTCTTGCTCAGGAAGAGCTGCAGAGGAAGCCAATGGCTGTTGGCAGAAGAGCCTAGACCAATGAAGAACTCAGGACAAAGGCAAGTGATGTGGGGGGAGGTGGTATGGAAGCAAAGGCAGGGAGGTGTCTCTCTTGTCCATTCCAGTCCCTCAATTAGGCATTATGTGACTTTGGTGGTTCCAGGTCCACCTGCAGCCTCAAAGACCTCAATTACCAGCAAGGCTGAATAATAGACCATGGACCTCCTGCCCAGGCTTCACTGCTGGTGGTGGTTGCAGGGTGTATTGATGCCATCATCCTGCCTAATTAATGCTCTGCCAGGTCCACGCTTGCCAACACAAGTAGAAGATTCCGTCACTAGTCTTTATTGACAAAATCCACATGTATTGTGTATCTCAATTAACAATCCCGTCTTTAAGTCTGCTCCTGAGCATGGATTAATCCCCAATAAGGTAAAGTCACCATAGTCCTACTAGACCATTGGGACTGCTCTCGCTACAGAAAGAAATGTGACTGTGATGGTTTAATCTGAGGGTTACCATGCCTCCAACCACAGAAATATAAGTATTCAAATGATAGACAAGCTGTTAACCTTGTTGTTCTAAACAAGTTATTAACAAGGACCTGGTGTCTCTACTTGGAGAGCCCTTGTGGCACAGAGGGTAGCATCCCTACATCTGGGGCACAAGCTCCAGGTTCAAATCTTATCCTAGGAAGCTGTGTCTTAACGCAGTCAAACACATTCATAATCAATCTGTAAATCCTTTGGAAACACCTTTGGTAGCCAATCAGAATGGGAGGGTTTCCTGGTCAGTCAAAACTGTTGGTAGCTGCAGGACAACAGCCTCCCCATGTTAAATGACTCCACACACATCAAGTTGTGATCAAGTGCATGCATATTCTGAAAGACTATTACATACGAAAGACACACACATACAGGTACTTGACACGATTTCCTGTGAGGAGTAACCTGGGCTTTCCTCATGTCTTTCTCTTGAGAGGTGACTGAGAATTCAGCACCATGTTGGGAGAATTTCATCAGTCCTGCAGTGCCTGGTTATCCAGTGCACTGCTCTGTTACAAATCTGCAGCATGTATTGTGCTGCCTTTGAGGGAGATATGATTGATATAACCAGACAGTTTGTTAACACAGGCTTCCACGCAGTTGCAGGGTTTTTTGTAATCATGCAGTTAAATGTACAATTAGAACCAAAAGGATGTGCCTGCATTTATTATGAATCATCTCACTCACTCAGATCCTATGACACCACTGCAATATGAAAAAGAGTTCAAATCATTGTCCAGTTTTGATAAGCATTTTGCAAAATCAACTCAGCAAAATCCATTTATTATATGATAATTAACATTAAGCGCTGTGACACACAAGCACCAGATTAACAGCTATTTTTAGAAATTGGGAAAGATTGATCAGGCTAGATGTGTATTTGTTGAAGTCTGGAAATGTAAGAGGTCACTTGATTGAAACACGTGAGATCTTCAGAGGTCTTGACCAGATGGATGTACTAAACATGTTTCCTCTTGTGGGAAAATCTAAACCTGGGGTCATTGTCTAAAAGTAAGGTGCTGTCCATCAAAGAACTGAAGATTTTTTTTCTCACAGGGCATTGTGAATCCTGACAATCCTTTTCCTCATAAAACAGTAGAAGCAGAGACTTGATTATTTTGAAGGGAGATGGAGACAGATTATCGATAAACCTGAGGGTATAAGGTTATTGGAGGTAAGTAGCAACACTAGGAGCCATAATTGAGAAAGACCCTTGGTATCTCTGTTACAGAACAACAGTTTTTTTTATATAGCATGAGGGTAACCACTCCACAAGTGTGAGATGAGGTGAGGGGCCTCCATGAACTACCTCATTTGGGAACTGAACCCATGTATTGGCTTTGCTCTGTACTGCACTCCAGATACCCAGCCAAGCGAACTAACTGAACCTCCAATCAGGAATATGATGGAATCTAAACAGCTGTAATCTTATTGAGTTAGGGATCAGACTTATGGAGCTGGGCAGCCTAGTCCTGCTCCTAATTCATATATTCATAAAATAAAAACATACATTCCAGACAGATAACATATGCTTAATGCAGAGTTTAAGAAATTGTGTATTTATTACAGAACAAAATGTGTGAAGAAAATGATTCTGTAGGCATGCTGGGACTTTGAATGCATTGTATGTGGAAGGAGGCCAGTTAAAGAATAGTGTAATAACTACATAACCTGGATCATTACATTCTCACCATTGTTTGCAAACCTTTCCATTGTCTTACCCACCTCTGTAATCTCCTTTTCTATAGCCCTCCAAGATGTCTGCCCTCACCAAATTCTGGGCTTTTGTTAGACACTAACTTTCCTTGCTTCACCAGTGCTGCTTAAGCCTTAATCTCTGGAAATTCCTACCCACCCCTTTTTTAAAGACGTTCCTTAAAACCTACAATGGTCCTAGATTAACACAATAGTTATGCTCCTGAAAACGACCACATTAAGCGAAACCACATTATTAGAAGCCCATATTCCCATGAAATCCATGTAAACTTTTGAATTACATTTACAGAATGCAAGACAAGTACAGAATCCAAGTGCAAAGTTAATATCAACACCAAAATGAACACAAGAATATGTATCAACAATATTTTTTAATATGCACGACTGCTTATCTGGAGGTGGGAGGCTTAGCTACAGCTTGGAAGTTAAAGGCTGAGGACCATCAGACTGTTCTTTTGCTGCTTTGGAGGTAGAGGCTTCAGAGTCGAAACGTGTGATGCTAGAAAAGCACAACCAGTCAGGCAGCATCTGAGAAACAGGGGAGTTGATGTTTCCAGCATAACCTCTTCATCAGGAATATGGAGCCAGTTTTTCAAAACTTATCCAGTCATGAATGAGGCAAGCAACAGCTAAATAAACTGAATGAGCAGGAACTTGCCCAGGAGTGCTGAGTTTGGCACACATTTATTCCTTGGTGAACATGCATGCATTATGGACAGTTAAGTAAAAACGCATGTTATGGAAAAACCATGCTAATTGAAGACTTCTTTCTATCACAAGTGGCATGGTGCCAGAACTAGCTTGATAATCACTCCTGTGAAGAACGCTTTAATTTATTTAAGGTATCATATAAATACAACTTCTTGTTGTTCTGAGCTCTGATTGATTTCATTCATTAATCTTTACTTCTTGGAATTTTACTTGCAATCAATTTGCTTCCTCATGGAGGCTACATTAATTTGAAAGAAACCATTGTTATTCAAATGACAACTAAGCTCAGAAAGGAATGAGTTTGATAAACTAAATAACATTCTCTTGAATCTGCAAACGCCTGGAGGGGAAGTAACTAGGAAAACCTTAATGGCTTGTAACCTCACAGTGGTTGGAAATGTTTGTGAACCAGATTCAATGAGAATTCAAATATTCCGTCTTTGAGATAAAGCAAGGCTGTGACTTGCTTCAAAATGGTTAAATCAAATACTATTTACATCCTCTGCATCATCTGATAAATATGCTGCCAAATTCTTTTGTTGTTTTAGATGTTTGAGATTATGTGGAAGTTGCCTGGATGTGCAACTTGACACAATAATGTGTTTTGCAATGCTTTGTTCGTTCCATCACATTCAAGTAGTGCCAAAACTCCTCACAAGTAAGTTTTGCTGCAAGCCCAAGTGTTCTTGTAAGGCTTTAAAAGTGGTTTGTCTTCTTCTTTTGCTCCCTCAGGTTTCCCTGTGTGTTGCCACCTCTCAGGCAAGGAGGCCAAGCTGAAAATTATCTCCTGGCATTCCATAGGTGGCCACCAGGAAGCGCATAGGAGCAGTAAAAAAATTCCCTTTCTCCCTGTGACTGCCCAATCAATAGCCCTGTTATTGCCAATCGACTATGTTTCTTACTGAGGGAAAAAAGACACTATATACTCAGACTTGTGTTAATCCTCTTTCTTATCATTACCATTGTTATTCATATGCTCATACAATGATTTTCCTAAAACTGTAATGTAGATGATTATTGTCAATGGTTGTTACTGTTTTGCTCATGGCTTCTGCATATTAAACATACAGACAGCCATGGTTACTACAGGGTTGTTGTAACCATGGCAATATATCTATTGTAAAGCCCACAGTGTTTCATTTTGACAAAGGTTTAACTGTTTAGTTTCCTGTGTTATGACTGCTGAAAAACAGTGTCAAAAACTGAACTAATTTATCATGTCATTAGCCCTTTGAGCATGTTCATTAGGGAATTTCACCTTTTAGTACATTCTTCCCCACAGTGGCTGTTCACTTCGAAATTTTTCCCAATTTCAGTACTTCTGGCTGGAATTTAAATCCCTTTAGTCAATAGGACAAGGAAATTAAAAAGTTACTGCTGGCTAAAATTAGGGAAATGTGTTTTTAATGGAACCCCACACACCCCAAAAAAAGCAAAACAGTATAGATACAGGAAAATCTGAAAGAGAAACAGAAAATGCCGAAAATACTCAGCAGGTCAGGCAGCATCAGCGGAGACTCAGAGAAACAAACTTATTGCAGATGGTGGGGGCAACTTTTTAATCTCAAGCAGTGGGTGGATTTGATGCTAGTGGGAGCTTAATGCATTGAAAACCTCAACTTCCAACCACCTTTGCCACTTCCACCCCTGCCAATATGATTTTAATGAAGGTAGGTTAATGGGTGGGCTGGCACTTTAAACATTGCAGTGAGGGTGTAGGCCAAGTAGAGGAGCAAATTTATCCCTTCTCCATAGATACAAACCTTTTATATTCTGAGCAATGCCCAACAGCATATGTTCCACTTTTATTTGTAGAATGATTGAAATTATGAAATGATTAAAATGTTCTATTGTTCTCTATCCACTCCCCACCCCTCCACCCATTCCCCACCTCCATGCCAACACATACAGTATACTGTTAAGAAGGAGGAGTAATGAACCCTTGAGTCTTTATTGTATGGTCACTGGATCTGAGTTGCCTGAACACATTGTTTTGCATCACTGCTTTGCATAATTCCTTAATGATGTATAAATGGCAAAAAGCCAAAAAAATGGCTTTTGGTAAAAGCAGCTTGCACTCAAGTATAATGGACTGGGATTTTTAACAGCTATATTACTATGGAGATTTTTATTGTTTCAACAACAGTGAGAGAGAGGGATTATTTTTCTGGCATCTTCTGAGGCAATGAAAGCAAGATGATCTGTCAAACTTTCTAGCTCACTGGTCACCAGGACAAAGAGAACTGAGAATCACAGATTATTACAGTGTAGAAGGTGACAATTCAGCCCACTGAGTCTGGGACAGCTCTCCAAGTTATCATCTTACTCAGTGCCATTTTCCAGTTCAGAGAAGGTGGGATTGTTAAGGGGCTTGACAGGGTAAATGCTGAGAGGATCTTTCCCCACATGAGAGAATCTTGGACAAGAGGACATAGTCTTAGAATAAAGGGGCATCAATTTAAGACTGAGATAAGGAGGAATTCTTTCTCTCAGAGGGTTGAGTCTTTGGAACTTCTTGCCACAGAGAGCTGTGGAGGCAGAGTTCTTGTGTATATTTAAGGTTGAGATGAATGGATTCTTGATCAGTTGGGGAATCAAGGGTTACCACTAAAATGCAGGAAAGTGATTGGAGGAATGTTGGATCAGTCACAATCCTATTGAATGGTGGAGCAAACTTGAGGGGCTGAATGGCCTATTACTTTTCCTATTTCTTGTGGTCTTCTAGTAAACCTGCTCATTCTAAATTATAAAATAATCATCAAATTTCTTCTTGAATTGAATCTGCCCTCACCATACTCTCAGGCAGTACTTTCAGGCCCTAACTATTTGATGCGCTAAAAGTCATTCCTCAAATCAATTTGCCACTTTTACTAATGACTTTAAATCTATGTCCCGTCATTCTTAATCCATGCAGAAGCAGAACCATTTTCCTTAGTCTCTTGATTTTGAGTACCTTCATCAATATTTCTCTCAGCCTCCTCTTCTCCAATGAATACAATCTCAACTTCTCCAAAATTGCATATGATTGAAATTCCTCAACCTTGGGAACATTCTCATAAATCTCTTCTACACTCTCTCCAATATCTTCATATTATTCCTGAACTGTGTGACACCCTAAACTAGGTGAGGTACTCCAGCTGGGATCAAACCAATGTCTTACTTAAGTTTAACACAACTTCCTTGCTCTTGTACTGAATGCTTTAATTAATAAAGCCCAGAACTCTGAATGCTTTGATAAGTGTTCTCCTAAGCAGTTCTGCCACGTTCAACAACTGATGCACATATACATCCAGGTCCCTCTGCTTTTGCAACGTTTCTAGAATTGTATCTTTATATTGTCTCTCCATAGTCACCCCTCTAAGTGTATTATCTTACAATTCTTCTCATTGAGGATAACAAGGTCTTTTAATTTATTGAATGGTACAAAGCGGCATTTTATGCTTCTGATTTTACTAAGTATGTTAAAGAACATTGTGACGATTGACAAATTAGAAATAAAGTAGCTTTCTGCTCACAGTATATGAACAAAACTGGTTCACTAGCTCTTACAAAGTAGGTGACAGAAAGTAATTTACTGTAGCAATTTTGACCAAAACAAGTTGAATGAAAACTAGGGACAGCACAGTGGCTCAATAGTTAGCACTGCTGCCTCACAACGCTGGGATCCAAGTTTGATTCCTGTCTTGGGTGACTGTCTGTGTGGAGTTTGCAAATTCTCTGTGTGCCTGTGTGGGTTTCTGCGGGGTGCTCTGGTTTCCTCCCACAATCCAAAGATGTTCAAGACGGTGAATTGGCCATACTAAATTACCCATAGTGTTAAGTGCATTAGTCAGGGGTAAATATAGGTTAGGGGAATGGGTCTGGGTGGGTTACTCTTCAGAGGGTCACTGTGAACTTGTTGGGCCAAATGGCCTGTTTCTATAGTGTAGGGCATCTAATCGAATAGACTGAAATATATCACTAGGCGAAAGTAAGGACGGCAGATGCTGGAGTTTAGAGTCGTGAGTGTGGTGCTGGAAAAGCACAGCAGGTCAGGCAGCATCTGAGGCGCAGGAGAATCGACGTTTTGAGCAAGAGCCCTTCATCAGGAGTGAGGCTGTGAGCCAATGAGGTGGAGAGATAAATGGGAGGAGGGAGGGGGGAAGGTAGCTGAGAGTGTGTCATAGATAGACAGAAATGGGGGTAATGGTGATAGGTCAGAGAGGAGGGCAGAGTGGTTAGGTGGGAAGAAGATGGACAGGTATGAGGGCAGTGCTGAGTTGGGAGGTTGGAACTGGGATAAGGTGAGGGGAGGGGAATGCAGAAACTAGTGAAATCCATATTGATGTCTTGTGGTTGTATTATCCCAAGGCGGAAGAACAATCTAAAGGTGCATTCTGAAACTATTCATAGTTCGGAAACTCGTATTTTCCTGAATTGTACTCCAGTTGTAACTACCTTGTGAAATGCCCTGGCACATGTGTCCCAAGGTTGAGAATTGGCTTGATTACTCATAAGAAGACCCATGGAAGAATCACAGATCACCCATGTGATCTCGAGTAGACATCATCTTCAAATTGAGGGACTGCTGGCAATGCTAGTGCTGATAGAAGAAGAAGAATTAACGTCAGTCATAAAATATATTCATTTAAAATGTATTACCATTGTTTACTCACTACAGCTCTCTTTGTTGTTCTTGTGATAATCAGTTCTAGCCTGGGGCTGTTTTTTTGTGTGTATACCAGGTGAGGTAACAAGTAGCTGCAATCAAAGACAATTAGAACAATGAAGATATCTTACAATTTTGACCTGATAATGTCTGCCAGTGGACTGACCTGGAGTGATTATATTATAGCTACCAGGCACCAAGTCACCATTGATTGAGGTACCCTGGGATACCAAAAATTGCTACATCCCTCATACAATGCTGTTTCAAACAAGGTCCCTTTAATTTTGACATCAATGTGCAATGTGTGATTCGTGGCTTATTCATCATAACATAATTACATAGATGTTTTGTTGAGGTTGTACAGCACCTGCCTCCCTGTGAGAAGCACACTACGGCAGGGTGTCCAGAAGGCAAAACCAGGTTTGGTTCTTCTGGTGAAACTTGTTGGGAATGATGGGGCATAGGAGAAGGCTATTCAGCCCATCATGCCAATGCTAACTCTTTAAAGAGCTACCCATATAGTCCCACTCCCCTTGCCCTTCTCCGTAGTCCTGAAAATTTTCTCTCTCAAGTTTTAATCCAATTCACCTCTGAAAATTATTAAATCTGATTCTACTTCTCTTTCAGACAGCACATTCCAGATGATAATAATAATGGAGCAGTGCATTATGCTAGAAAATTGCCGAAGCGGTCTTTTGAGGAATGTCAAATGCCGTTTTTAGGTCAAAAAAATTAGGTTGTATCTAGCTCTTCTAATTAGACAGAATGTTGTCAGTTTGAAAAAGAACTTGCATTATTAGCAGACAGAGGAAAACATTAGCCATTAGCTTTCCTGCTTATGATTCACTGCCTGGTTGCTGCCATACATTCTAACTGCAAATGAATGAAAATATGGAGAAAATTATTGACACGAAGATCATTGCACAAGGTGACAGAATTCATCCACATATCATTGATCTGAGGCAAGTTTAGAACAATGTAATGTCTTAGTCTATTTCCTTTCATCTTGAATATTCTTGGCCAACTGAGATCTTACAAGGTCAGGTGAATTGGCCATGCTAAATTGCCCGTAGTGTTAGGTAAGGAGTAAATGTAGGGGTATGGGTGGGTTGTGCTTCGGCGGGGCGGTGTGGACTTGTTGGGCCGAAGGGCCTGTTTCCACACTGTAAGTAATTTAATCTAATCTAATCTAAAAAAATCACTTAGTGAACAGTGCCATTTTGTAGCTTTGAAGGCAGAGGAGCACTTTTCAATGAAAGGTTGACTGAAGAAATTATCCATATATACTCAGCAGATCTCCAGTTTTGTCAGATAACCATGACAAAAGGGATTATTTGTCTCTAATACAGTGAAGTTTAGAGGGAGGATTAAAAATTCTGAAATGTAAAGTGGAATTAACATACATGTTCAGGGTTTTATATTTCTTCAGTTCTATAACAACAATGGGCAGTATTTATTACTTATGCCAACACACTAACACGCATTTGAAAGGTTTCTAAGAAAACTAAACAACAATTCTGTAGTCTACTGTCATGGCAATATTAAAATGGGGGACAAAAAATAATAATGTCTATTTACATAGCTGCATAAAGACATCTGGAATTACTTTTAAAAAAGGCTTATTAGATTAAACATAAATGGTTTCAATTCATAAACAGGCCAGTGTGTTGAGTATGTATTGGATATCAATAAAAGCAAACCAATTATTCTCACTCCCTCTCTTCTGATCCCACAGCCCTACAAAATATTTATCTAATTCCCTTTTGAAGATATGATTGAACCTGCCATCATAATTTTTTCAGCCAGTGCATTCCTAATTCTAAACATTCACTATGCAGAAAAGGTTCCTCCTCATGTCTCCTTTAATTGTTCTCCCAATCATCATAAATCAGCACTCTCTAGTTGTCGACCCTTCTGCCAGTAGGAACAGCTTCTCTCTATTCTTGTGACCACTTCTTATTTTGAACATCTCTATTAAATTTTCTTGCATCCTCCTCTCAGAGAATCATATTAGATCGATTTTACGCAATTATATCAATGGTTTCTCATTTTTAAAAGATAATATAAGATACTGTCACCAGAACAATAATGTGTATTTGTTGTATCTAATTAAACCTCCCCCACACAAGTCTGCTAAACTAGACTTTAACAAGCAAAACAATACAAACTAAAGCTAGGCAGAATATGAATGAATTGTTAGGACATAATGAACTAGATTCTTGTTCCACAGGTGGTACATAAAGGCCTGGATATCTGTGCACCCAGACTCCACCATCACTAAACATTCCTCTCAGGTGCTAGTCAGACATACTAGGAGCAGTTGGGATGTTGAGCTGTGAGGCAGATGCTTTAGTGTGATTTGGACAAGCTATGTGAGTAGGCAAATGCATTGTAGAAGATGCAATGTAAGGTGAATAAATATAAGGCTATCCACTTTGGTAGCAAAAACAGGAAGTCAGATTTATTATCTGAATGGCTATAAATTGAGGGAGAGGAATGTGTAATGAGACCTGAGTGTCCTCATACATCAGTTGCTAAAGATAAGCATGAGGGTGCAGCAGGCGATAAAGATGGCAAATGGTATGCTGACTATGTAATATGAGGATTGAAGCAGGGATATCTTGCTGCAAGGATTCAGAGCCTCAGTGAAACCACATCTAGAATATTGTGAGCAGTTTGGTCTCCTTATCTGAAGAAGAATGCTCTTACTATAGAAGGAGTGGAGCAAACGTTTACCAGACTAATTCCTGGTGTACATGAGGAGAATTTGAATCAGTTAGGATTCTATTTGGTCAGTTCATGAGAATGAGGGGGGACTTCACAGAAACCTCTTAGATTCTAACAACACTAGACAGAGCGAGTTTTGAGAATATTTATAGCTCAGGTTGAGGTTCTGAATGTAAGTTTGCTCACTGAGCTGAAATGTTCATTTTCAGATGTTTCATCACCATATTGGGTAACATCATCAGTGAGCCTCTGGTGAAGGACTGGTATTAGTGACCCGCTTTCTATTTATGTGTTTAGGTTTCCTTGGGTTGGTGATGACATTACCTGTGGTGATGGTGGTTCCTGTGATGATGTTATTTCCTTTTCTTTTTCTCAGAGGATGGTAAATGGTTCCTGTGGTGATGTCAGTACCACCCTCTGAGAAAAAAACAGGAAATGAAATCACCACAGGAACTTACATCACCACAGGCAATGTCATCACCAACCCAAGGAAACCTAAACACATAAATAGAAAGCAGGTCACTAACACCAGTGCTTCACCAGAGGCTCACTGATGATGTTACCTATTATGGTGATGAAATGCCTGAAAATGAACCTTCCAGCTCAGCAAGCAAACTTACATCCAGACTAGCCAGAGTAACTTCAGAAAGGAAGTAGCTGATGGTAGGGAGTCTAGAACCAAGGCTCACAGTCTGAGGACATGGTAAACCATTTAGGACTAAGAGGAAGAAAAATTTCTTTGCCCAAAGTGTGGTGAGCCTGTGGAATTTGCTACCACAAAATGCAGTTGAGGCCAAAATATTGTGTGATTTTAAGAAAATAGTTGGATAAAGCACTTGGGGCTAAAGGAATAAAAGGAAGTGGAGGAAACGTGGAAAAAAGCTATTGAGTGGGATGATTAGCCATGATCATAATGAATGCAGCAGGCTCTAAGGGCTGAATGACCTACTCCTGTTCTTACTTTCTATGTTGTAATACTGCACTTTATTAGATTGTTCAAAGACCCAATAGCCAGGACAGATAAAAGGCCTTGTTTTTAATAGAAGATGTTGTACTTCTTCAAAATGAGCCTTGCCACTTCTTTTGAACTGATATTTTCCTATTTTGTACATGAACTGTCAACATCAAACAAGAGTTCAGACACAGTCAACCAGATTTCTAGTAAAACTTCTTTTAAAACAACCTTAACACAGTATATTCAGAATATCAAGATGTGAAATGATAGTGAGTGACATTTATTCTTCATAGGAATTTCTCTATTCTACATCAAAGGATAACATATGCTTTGATGAAGTGTTGAGTTGTAGTGTTCATGAAGAAGCCCTTTTGAAGAGGTTTATGCTGGACAGGTGTGAGGTTTCTTAGAAATACAGCTGTAGGATGAACAAAGCATATTTTCTTAAAGAAAGCACCTAATAAGATAAATATATTGACAGTTACTTGATCAGCTGGGTCTGAGACTTGCTGAAACCAATAGCATGTTTGTTTCCAAACAAAGTTTCTAAGTTTCCATGTCATGTAAAGAATACAGGATATGTTGTAATCCTGAAGCTAGAGTTGTGGCTCCTCTTAGCTTTGGGATAGGTGTGGAGGACACTAGCTATATAAGAGATGGCTTCACATTTGCATTGAGCTATGATTCATACTGCCTCCATTTGTCTCGCAAAATATCTGGCTTAGAAAGTAGAATGTTAAAAATAAATAAATTAGTAACTATGATCTTTGAAGAATTAAGATAAACAAAGATCATGGCTTCAGGATGGCACAGTTTATAGAATATGACTACCGATGTGCGAACTTAAATCCTTAAAACCATGTGAACAGTAGGCAAATGGGTCTTGAGATTGTGGACTATTTTGACTGTCTAATAGCACAATCTGCCATGCAGATGATACCCTATATCTAGCAATAAATGAAGAAGAATTTAATTGCTTTATACTGTTTTAAGGGAAAGTGGTAGATATATTCAACTGCAAGGAAACATACAACATGGTAATGACAAAAGAAAAAGGTAATTTCAGCATGCAACACCACAATTAATGGCAGCAAATTAGAACACATCCGTCAATTCATCCAGTAACACATGATGCCAAAAATAGTGCAGAAATCCAAAAAAAGTATTATTACAAAATGAAGGAATATTCTAAAGAACATTAGCTTGAAACCAGAATTTATGTGCTTATATATTATGCCTGGTCAGCAATGAATGAGGGATATGAAGGCTGGAGAATTACACAAAGGGGAAAAAAAATAAAACTGACTTCAAAATGTGGCGCTTAAGAAGGATCCCAGTGTAAGCTGAATGGAGAAAAGAATTAATGAAGAGGAATGAGTGATAAGAACCCCCGAACTCTGAAATAGTATCAAAAGAAGACAAATAGAGTCCTTTGGACATGTCATAAATGCAGAACAGTTGGAAAAGGATTAACAGAGAGGAACAAGAAGTTGATGGCGAACTTAGACAACATCAAAGACTGGTTTAACCAGAACCCCAACAGCCAGGCCATCCACTGTTGCTGTGATCAGAAAGTTTGGAAGACCATGCATATCAGTCCACTTAACATGACACTTAGACGGTGTAAACAAATAGCACAGCCACATGCTGAACCTACAGCCCTCTTCAGTTCTGAAGAAGATTCACACTGGCCTCAAAATGTTAACTGTGTTTCTCTCTCCAAAGATGCTGTCAGCCAGACCTGCTGAGTTTCTCTTGCAATTTGCTTGCATTTCACAGTCTGAACCTGACAGCCACACAAGATACCCAACTGGGTTGATAGCCTGTTTTGAATTTTACTTGTTTTGACTAAAGGAGTAATTCCCTTCTGACACTCCCAAAAAAAAAGAGGGATTCTCTCAGGGAAGACATTGCAGAAAATCACACAGCTGCAATGAATGGTTTTCTGTTAGTTATTTTTAATGGATAAACAATCCAAGCTGTGTACCTGTGGTATCTGAAAATGAGCTCTCTGCAAGTGTAAACATCCTGTTGGGAGAGCTAGCTCACAGAATCATCCTTCATATTTTGTATTATAATGAGCATCAGTAGCACAGTCTCAATCAATGAGTGGGAACCAGAAAGTCTCCTAATCTGATCTGGAGGTAGGTAGAGCTGCCCACTTTCTCCTGCATCGTTTGTGAGTGGTCTAGAGCCTTTTTCCAAGTCCATCAGGAAGGATGTGAGCCCGAGAGGGATGACTATTCCAGGCAGCAGAAGACTGCAGATCTTGCCTCCTTGTACATGAATGATGTTACTTGTTTTCTGTTTGGATCCACTGTCAGTGCACAGACTCATAAGCTTCTGCAACTAATTTGAACTGGCCTCAGGAGCCAAGGTTAATCAAGGCATGAGCAAAGCCACGTTCTTTGGGAACTGGGTCAACCGATCCTTTAATCCCTTCGTCGTCAGCACAGATTATCTGAAGGTGCTGGGAATATGGATTGATGATACCAGAGCATTCGCAAACACTTGGGAGGACTGGGTCACTAAGGTGAGGCAGAAACTAGGCCTTTGGTAGCTCTGCTCCCTCTCCATTGCAGGATAAAACCTGGTCATCAGGTGTGAAGTACTCTCTCTGTAGTATACAGCACAGGTCTGGCCTATTCCCAGACCTCCACTGTTGCAGTCACTCAGTCTTCATCTGGATTTCTAAGATTGACCATGTCTGCAGGTCTGGATAAAAAAACTCTGGATAAGTGGGGGAAGAATGTACCCAATGCTGCCCTCATCCTAATTGTCACTTTTGTGTCTGGTTGCATCAAGCTTTGTGTAGACCCTTGATGTACAAACACCAAATGTCATTACACACTGAGATTCTATCTGTTCCCGGTATTGCAAAGGGTGGGATGGTCTCGGCGCCATGGAACGCTCCAAGTAATTGGACCATTCTGCATCACCTGTCCTTCATCAAGAAATCTGCAATGAAAACACTTTTGACTACTGGTCCATCAGGAAGTGGTCAGCACAAAGCATCCTTGAGCCCCTGTGAAAACAGGAGAGGGTAGATCCTGTTCCCTGAGCAGACTGTAAGAATCATTTGACAAAATGCCTCATGAGCAAAACTTTCCAATAAGCACCAATACATCGCTTGGCTGGTGGCAAGAAGGAAACAACCTGTGAGATCCGTCACGTACACCTGGATTCTCTGTGCATCCTCGAAGTGGATGTGGGGGGGTGGGGGGGAGGCTCCTGCTGGCATGTGCCTTTGAAGTCTGGAAAGAGATGCAGTGGATTTTGTTGAGGTTCATCCTGAGCAGATCTGTGATGTAGGGCTGTTTCCCAGGATGCACACCGAGACAAACATCAACTGCACTTGGAGCATCACTAACTCCGGGAAACCCACTCTTTGGTCTGCCTAAAACTCGTTAGTCTTCTAGAGCAAGGAGTTATACTTGACCCAGTGTTGCAGACTGGCACATTCTAAAGTCCAGGACTATGAGCTAAGGGATGCACAAAAACTTGGGGCAGCTGCCACTAAGGTGCAGTGGGGAAAGAACACTGTCTAAGGACTTTCTGCCAAAGTACAATGGGGGTTTGTTCAGTTATTGGACCCTCTTGGTGCTGCAAATGTAATCTTATATAAATAAGAAATGCCTTGGATTTGTTTGTTTTCCATATGTAAAGACTGTTCAGAACTGAACTGCTGTAGTGACTGTATATAAAGATTTTTAATGTATTAAGTATATTTTTGAAATAAACATTTGCAGTATAATGAACTGTACTATATTTATATGTTAATGTATTGTGTTTGAATTTGATTCTACAGTTACATCTTGACTATTTGACTTTACCCGGTGCTTCAGTTCCAGGTCTCACGGCACTACTGCCACCTTGGTGAATGGTGAGCACAAGTCCTGATGTCCTCAAGTAGTCATTGTTCCTTTCTGGATAACTTTAGTACTTTTTCTGATCTTATTTAATTTTCATTAATTTATTTGTTACATTATAATTTTGTACACTTCATAACTTACATACTCCAATGTAAGATATTTTCGCATACTAAGAATGTTTCAATGCATTATGGATTCAATTGAGATGTAAAGATCATTCATGTATATAAAAATGAGATCACTTAATTGTTTAACAATTTTAGAAAATGTCAGTTTTAATCACATATTTAATTGATAGTTATCACATCCCTCTCATTCAACATGGTTTTTAACTGATACAATTACAGAAAATCATAAATAAAAATGTCTATTTTTTGATTTCTGCAAGGAGGTTGCTAGTCTCTGGTTTACTGCTTCATACTTATTTATGAAGAAGCACTGAGAAAGAAATTATAACTAAACTGTTTACCGGAAAGAGAACATCAATAAATATTGTGTCATATCCAAACATGCGAATTAAAGATGAATATTGGGAGCCTTCACATAGTAATAGGCAAAGAGCAAGCACAATCCTACCAAAATATGGTTAGAGCTTCATTAAAAAGAATACAAAATAAGTAATGGACAGAGTAATAGACATGGTTATGAGCCCAACACAATTTTATGGATCTATTTCTGTGATTCACTGTTTATTGATGTGTATCACAAACAGACAAGAACTGAACAATTACAGTATTTGCCATTAAAGAATGTTGTTGCCTATACACCCACAGTTCAGCTCTGCTGGGGATCAGAAATCACAGTAATTTGTTTTGACAAGTGCTTGCATGATAAAAAAAAAGTGTTAAATGGAAGTCTTTCCTTCTAGTTCACCAACAACTAACTCTGGAATGCACCACATGATACTTGCTACTAGAATTCTAGTTGGCAAACATCCTCTTTTGTCTATCTCGCTTCCCTCTCTCTCTAGTTCTGGTATTATAAAAATGTAAATAGAGAGATGAAGGTCTTTCCTCCTTGCACAGAATCCAGTCAGGTTGTGCAACTAAAGGTACAAGATTCTTAGATCCAGGTAAGTCCTCTTGTTTACAGACAAGATTCACGTGTCAACAGGCCACTACAGGAATAGCAAGTTAGATGCATATTTAAAAAGCAAACACGGACAACATGCATAGTATAAACATTTGGTATAGTCAGAACCTTGACTTAATTAATAATACATTTTAATCCAGATGACCTTCTTCTGCAGATAAAGTGACTCCTGAGTTAAGAGCAAGGATTTTGCAACAGCACATTTTTAAAATGTATATATCAAGAAATATACACAGTATTTTTAAACTGCTAGCATTTGCCAGCTTATGTTTTGGATCTCCCTGCTTCAGTAGCATATTTACTGCAAGACTGACCTGAATTCAGAGTCAAAAATGTGGTGCTGGAAAAGCACAGCAGGTCAGGCAACATCTGAGGAGCAGGAGAATCAATGTTTTGGACATAAGCCCTTTGTCAGGAACGAGCCTTGTGGACTGAGGCAGTTGAGAGACAAATGGGAGGGGGATGGGGCTGGGGGAAGGTAGCTGGGAACGCGATAGGTAGATGAAGGTGGGGGAGAAGGTGATAGGTCAGAGAGGAGGTTGGAGCAGATAGATGGAAAGGATGATGGACAGGTCAAGAGGGAGGTGCCGAGTTGGAGGCTTGGGAGTGGGATAAACTGGGGAGAGGAGAAATGAGGAAACTGGTGAAATCCACATTAATCCCGTGTGGTTGCAGGGTTCCAAGGTGGAAGATGGGGCGTTCTTCCTCCAGGTGTTGAGTGGTTAGGGTTTGGCAATGGAGGAGGCCCAGGACCTGCAGGTCCTTGGTTGAGTGGGAGGGGGAGTTAAAGTGTTCAACCATGGAGCGGGGGGTTGGTTGGTGCGGGTGTCATAGAGATGTTCTCTGAAATGATCTGCAAGTTGGTATTCTGTCGCCCCCGATGTAGAGGAGACCACATCGGATGCAATGGATACAGTAGATGACAAAAGTGGAAGTACAGGTAAAGGATCCTTTGGGGCCTTGGATGGAGGTGAGGGGAGATGTGTGTGTGCAGGTTTTGCACTCCTTGCGGTGGCAGTGGAAGGTGCCGGGAGGGGTGTGTGGGCTGGTGGGAAGTGTGGATCTGATAAGGGAGTCTCAAAGGGAATGATCTCTCTGAAATTCTGATGGGGTGGGGAGGGAAATATATCCCTAGTGGTGGGGTCTGTTTGTAGGTGGTGGAAGTGGTGGAAGATGATGTGATGTATACAGACATTGGTGGGTGGAAGGTGAGGACCAAGGGTGTCCTGTCCTTGTTGTGTTGGGAGGAGTGGGATTCAAGGTTGGAGGTGCGTGAAGTGGAGGAGATGCGCTGGAGGTAATCGTTAACCACGTGGAAGGGGAAGTTGCGGTCTTTGAAGAAGGAGGCCTTCTGGGACATTCTGTGATGGAATTGGTCATCCTGGGAACACATGCAGCGGAGGCGGAGGAATGGAATAAGGGATGGTGTTTTTATAGGAGGCAGGGTGGGAAGTGTAGTCCAGCTCCATCCAGAGCTGCAAAGGATCCTTTCATGTCTGGCAAATTACCCAGAGTAAGTTAGCTAGGTTGACTACCAGGTTTTAAAACAGACAAAAACTTATTCACAAAATTACTGGGGTAAACGTAGAATGACGTGGAATGGGCTTGGGTGGGATACTCTTTGGAGGGGTTGGTGTAGACTTGTTAGGTCAAAGGGCCTGTTTCCCCACTGTAAGGATTCTTAGAAAAAGCTCAGTCTATCTATGTTGTTCCAAAAAATATGTGCAATAGTCTCAATAAACAAACCGCTTAAACACAGAGCAAAAATGAAGCAAAGGCTTATAGGTCGAAGTTAGAAGGGCAGAAGGAGAAAGAGTCCAGAAGCCTGTTTCCACACAGCCCACAGGTGACTCAAATAAGACTTCAGTTTCCAAGGACTGACCACTCTTCTTTCGGTTATACAGGTTATTTCTAAAACATGAAAGCTTTGGCCTAAAGTCTCATCTGTTTACATATAAACAAAAAGGCCTCTCAGTAAACTCTTTCATCTCTGTACAAAACCAGTTGTTTCGGAATCCAGATTGTTTTATGTCCCCTCTGAAAAAAAAATCAAAGACACAGTATCCTTGAGAAAAGGTACAGCTTTTAGAAAAAGGACCAGCTTTGTGACACTTCCTCCCTTAAAAAAACCCATCAATATCCAAAGATGGCATCATTTTTTAAAACCCTCCAAAAAAAACTGGTTGGTACCCTAAGACACACATATACATGACACTGCCATGGCACCCCCACCACCAAATATCTCATTCAAGCCTTGATGACACATCGGCAGTCATGTTTTCGCAGCCTGCCACATGTACTATTGTCAAATTGAATGGCTGCAATGACAAGTTCCACCTAAACAGTCTGGCATTTTTGTCCTTAAATTTCTCCACAAATATCAATGGGTTTGTCTCAGATGCGTTGCTGGGAATATAAACACTGAAATGTTGTAATGCAACACCAAGCTCAAAATGTCTTTCACAACTGTTGAATATTTATGTTAATGAATGTTCAACTTCCTGGAAAAATATCCGATGGGTCTTTCTACTCCCTTGTTATTCTCCTGCAGGAGCACCGCACCAATACCTACATCACTGGCAACGATAACCACCTTGAAAGGCTTCGTGTAATCAGGTCTGGCTAACACAGTGTTTAGGCTGTCAAATGCTTTTTGACAGTCTGCTATCCACTGAAATTACTTGCCCTGTTTTAACAATTTGGTGAGTAGAACAGCCACACTGCTAAAATTCAACACAGACTTTCAGTAAAATCCACTCAACCTCAGCAACCGCAGTACTACTCTTTTCATTGATGGTGTGGGAAATTCCCCAATTACTTTAGTTTTTGCATCTTGTGGGGCCACTTGTCCATGTCCAATAACATGGCCGAGGAAGGTGACTTGGGCTTTGGAAAGTTCACTTTTATCTGGGTTTATCACTAAGCCTGCCTTCTAAAGTCGATCGAACAAGTCTGATAAATGCTGTAAATGTTCCTTCCACAAGTGACTAAAAATCAGCAGGTCATAAATATACACTACACAGTTGGGTAAATCCGGCAATGACCTTATTAGTTAATCTCTGAAATGTGCCAGAACGTTTTCCATACCAAATGGCATGACTTTAAACTGATATAGTCCATTTGACATTACGAAAGCCAAAATTGCCTTTGCTCTTTCTGACAAAGGTACCTGCCAGTCGCCTCTGAGCAAGCCCAACTTAGAAATGTAAGTTGCCTGTCCTACCTTTTCAACACAGTCCTCCAACTGTGGAATTGGATATGCATCAGTCTTTGTAACTGCATTGACTTTTTGATAGTCCACACATAACCGTTGGGTACCACCTGGGTTTGGCACCATGACTATGGGTGAGCTCCAGTCACTGTAACTCACTTCGATTATGCCATCTTGGAGTATGCGTTCTATCTCCTTCTGAACCTGTGCCAACTTTAGAGGGTTATGCCTATAAAGATGTTGCTTAATCGGAACAGCATCTCCTATCTCTACACCATGCACAATTAGGTTAGTACTTCCCAGTTTATATCTGCATATCTCCCCACGTGATAGTAATAACTCTTTTAGGTTATTTCAATTTTCTTGTGGAAGGTAACTCAATAATTTATCCTAATTTTATACAACTTCCTCATTGTCCAATTTGATTTGAGGAATATCCAATTCTGAATCCTCTGAACCTTGTTCTTCCTTGTGGGTTGTAATCATTAACACCTTCTCTTGCTTTCCCTCTCTGTCAAAATACCTTTTGAGCATATTCGCATGACACGCTCTGTGAGATTTCTTCCTGTCTGGAGTCCCGATCAAGTAGTTCACCTCACTCAATTTCCTCTCGATTTGATAAGGTCCACTAAACTTTGCTTTTAAAGGTTCACCTAATACTGGATATAACACCAATATCTTATCCTCAATGGAAAAATTGCACATTTTTAATTTCTTTATCCACTTTTTGTTTCATTGTATGCTGCAATATTTTTAAATGCTGTCTAGCCAACTCCCCAGCTCTATTTAGTCGTTCTCCAAAATTTGACACATAGTCAAAATGGGTGATATCTGAATTCTGACTTATCAATTTCTCCTTAATCAATTTTAACAGCCCTCTTACTTCATGCCCAAAAATTAGTTCAAATGGACTGAATTACGTTGATTCATTTAGTGTACCTCTGCTTGTAAAAAGCACACACGGAACTCCCTTATCCCAATTATCTGACAGTCCTGACTATAAGTCCTCAATGTGGTCTTTAGTATTTGATGCCATCTTTCTAGCGCTCCTTGCGATTCTGGATGGTACGCAGTAGATTTGAATTGTCTTATTCCCAAGCTAGTCATAACCTCCTTGAATAGTTTGGATGTGAAGTTTGACCCTTGATCTGACTGCATCTCTATTGGTAGTCCGTATCTAGTAAACAATTTGAGTAATTCTTATACAACCCTTTTTGCTGTGATATTGCGTAATGGAACTGCCTCAGGAAATCTAGTTGATACATCCATCATTGTTAATAAATACTTATTCCCACTTCTTGTTTGAGGTAGGGGACCTATGCAATCAATCAAAACTCTTGTGAAATGCTGGAATAGGTATTAAAGGTGCAGGTTTTATTACTGTCTGTGATTTTCCAATTAGCTGACATATATGACATGTCTAGCAAAACTCAACTACATCCTTTTGTAGTCCATGCCAGTAAAAATGTCTTTGTATTTTAGCCTGTGTTTTCCTCACTCTTTAATGAACTCCAAGTGGTAGCTCACCCACCATTCGCAATACCTCCTTTTTATACCCTACTGGCAAAACAATTTGATGAATTTCTGCCCATTTCTTACCTGCTTGAATGTGTGACGGTCTCCATTTCCTCATTAAGACATCCTTTGTTAAGTAATAACAGACAGGGATGCATTCACTCTCCTCTGTATATGCCTTTTGATACAACTGCTTTAAGTTCTCATCTTTCTGCTGTAACTCAATAAGCTTAGCAGAGGTAAAGATACTTGCATGTTTAACTATTTGCTCTGCTCTGTCCCACTTATCTGATCAAAAAGTCTTTGATTAGGCTACTTCAGCTTCCTTATATGTGCCTTTTGATCTCTCCTCCTTCAGCTTGTGACTCTGTCATCTTGTTAAGACACAATCTGGGAAGATTCGTGAATAAACATCCTGCATTGCTTCAGTTGCCTGCGTCTCCACTGGCTTTTCAACCAGGGGAGGCAACACACCTACCGGTGTATCGGCTATATCATTTGCAAGGACAAATTGTATTCCTGGGGCTGAGAGTTTGTCCAGTACTCCTACCACAAATTCTCCACTCTTTTTTGGACTCTCTAGCCTCACTCTACATAATTGAGGGCTTTTTGTTTCCCCATGAATTCCAATAACAAGTACCTTTTCTGGTAATAGTCCTTCAGGAGTACATATCTCCTCATTCGTCAGCATCACAGACTGAGAGCATCCTGCCCCTTAATATTGTAACCTCATTACCTGTTACTCATGGCCAATGTGAATAAACTTTACTCTTGCATGTATATTTTTTTAAGCAGATCTGGCACTTCCTCCCTAATCAACCTCTGATGCAGGTTTCTAGCTTCCACTGTGCTTTCAGTTACCATGCCAACAAAACTTCCAGGCTTGTCCTGTTTTCCCACATTTAGCTTTCTCCTAGCCCACCAACACTGTGATTTTATGTGGCCCACTTTATTACAATGAAAACACTGAGGCTTTTTATCTTCTTTGTCCCCTTCAAGGGTTTCCCTTTTACCCTGTGGTAAGTTATCCTTATGATCTTCACTGAGATCTACCTTTCCCTTTCCACGTGAGGACTGTGGTAAGTTATCCTTATGATCTTCACTGAGATCTACCTTTCCCTTTCCACGTGAGGAATTCTCTTTGACCCAATTTCTATCCCTCCTGGACGCCAAACTGCGTTTCATGGACCAGCTCATAATCATCAATCGCTTCAGCTGTTAACCTTGCCGTTTTAACGCTTTGCTCTTCTGCACGGGTTCATGCTGTTTCAGGCAGTGATTTTTTGAATTCCTCCAAAATTATTATCTCTCTAAGGGCGTCATAGGTTTGCTGCATTTTTAAAGCTCACAACCACCTATTGAAATTATTTTGTTTGATCCTTTCAAACTCAATATAGGTTTGACTAGGGTCTCTCCTTAGATTCCTGAAACGTTGTCTATAGGCTTCTTAAATAGTTTCTCACGAGGCTTTTGACTACCAGGGGCTTGCTCAGCCTCACTCTCTTTCTCACTAAGCCTGCCTTCAGCCTTCATCTCCATCTTTTTATGCTGACTTCCCTTTTTAAGTGTCAATTTCTGAAGTTCAAATGCTATCTCCTTTTCTCTCTGTCCTGCTGCTCTCTCTTTTTCCCTCTCTTCTGCTTTTAATTGTAACTCAAACTGTTTCATTTCTGCTGCTCTTTCCTTATCTCTCGCCTCTAACTCAAGCTGCTTGTATTGCAATTGCAATTATCATCTCTATAGATCCTGATGGTGTTTCCAGCAAATTTAAATGCTAAGCTACTGCTGAAATCATCACATCTTTCCTCACATTTGGAGGTAGCTTCAACACTAGCTTGTCTACTTGCTCCTGCAGCTTGGTCACCTTCTATAAAACTTCCAAAGTCACCTCGTTCACCTCCAGAAAACTCTTGGCGACTGAAAGAGCCATTGCTATCCCAAGCTTTGTCTATCCAACCAAACCAACACCCGAAATAAAGACATGAGCACCTACTACTCGCTGTTCAAATCAAGGACAAGCCCCCAATCTGTTATGGTCTAGGCCAGATCACTCAAAACATTCTTAAGCAGCCAGCCCAGACCGTAGCTTTGTTATTTGTGTCGGTAAGTGTATAGTGAAAATTACCCGGAGTAAGTTAGCTAGGTTGACTACCACGTTTTAAAAATACGTGCAACAGTACCAATAAACAAACCCCTGAAACACGGAGTAAAAATGAAGCAAAAGCTTACAGGTTGAAGTTAGAAGGGCAGAAGGAGAGAGAGAGTCTAGAAGCCCGTTTCCACACAGCCCACTGCTTAACTGACTCAAATAAGACTTCAGCTTCCAGGACTGACCACTTCTTTCTTTATATAGGTTCCTTCAAAAAAATGAAAGCTTTGGCCTAAAGTCTCATCTGTTTACGTATAAACAAAAAGGCCTCTCAGTAAACCCTTTCATCTCTGTACAAAACCAGTTGTTTCGGAGACCAGACTGCTTTACGACCCCTCTGAAAAGAAAAATACTGTTGCACGTATTTTTCAGATCAGCATAATTAAGTCTAGTTTGGATAGACTGAGTTCTGTGGGTATTCTTTATTCTGTTCTTCGTGTTTTATTACGACACGGGGTAAACCCTCCTGCTTAATTTAAACCAGCAACACAGAAAAGATGTATCCTTGAGAAAAAGAACAGCTTTTAGAAAAAGGATCAGTTTTGTGACAGACACCTCCTACTACTACCCCCTTGACCACGACCTCACCTCCCATCGCCAAACCATCACCTCCGAAACCATGTACAACCTCATTACATCTGGGGATTTCCCATTGACAACCTCCAACCTCATGGTCCGAGAATCCTATACCACACGATTCTTCCTCCTAGCGAAGATGCACAAACCTGACTGCCCCAATCAACCCATTGTCTCAGCCTGCTCCTGTCCTATCGAACTTGTCTCTACATACCTTGACACTGCCTTGTCCTCCTTTGTCCAGGAACTCCTCACCTACGTTCAGGACACCACCCACGCCCTTCACCTCCTCCAAGACTTTTGTTTCCCTAGCTCTCTACACCTTATCTTCACCATGGATATCCAGTCCCTGCACATATCTATCCGTCATGACGAAGGCTTCCTCTCACACAGTCCCAACCAGTACCCTTCCACTGACAGCCTCATCTGTTGGTCTGAACTGGTCCTCACCCTCAACAACTTCTCTTCCCGATTCTCTCACTTCCTCCAAACCAAAGGCATAGCCATGGACAACCACATGGGCCCCAGCTATGCCTGTCTCTTTGTTGGGTACGTGCAACAGTCCATCCTCCGCAGCTACACTGGCACTAACCCCCACCTTTTCCTCCGCTACATCAATGAATTTATCAGCGCTACCTCGTGCTCCCACAAGGAGATTGAACATCAACTTTACTAACACCTTTCACCCCAACCTCAAATTCACCTGGTACATCTCGGACACCTCCGTCCCCTTCCTGGATCACTCCATCTCCATCTCTGGTGACTGACTAACCATGAACATCCACCACAAACTCGCCAACTCCCACAGCTACTTGGACTACACCTCCTTCCACCCTGCCTCCTGTAAAAACACCATCCCTTATTCCCAATTCCTCCACCTCCACCATGAGTCCCCAGGGAGACCAGTTCCACCAGAGAATATCCCAGATGGCCTCCTTCTTCAAAGTTTGCAAATTCCGCTTCCATGTGGTCGATGATGCCCTCCAACGCATCTCCTCCAATTCCCAAACCTCTGCCCTTGAACTCCACACCTCCCAATGCAACAAGGGCAGAAACCCCCTCCAGTCCTCACCTTCCACCCTACCAACCTCCATATACATTGCATCATCATCCACCACTTCCACCACCTACAAACAGACCCCACCAATAGGGATATATTTCCCTCCCCACCCCTATTAGCATTTTGGAAAGACTATTCCCTCCACAACTCCCTTGTCAGATCCATGCCTCCCCATCAGCCCACACCCTACTCCCAGCATCTTCCCCTGGCTCCGCAAGAAGTGCAACACTCCCCCCTCACCTCCATCCAAGGTCACAAAGGATCCTTTCACATCCGACTGAAATTTACCTGGACTTCAACAAATGTCAAATACTGTACCTGTTGCACCCGATGTAGTCTCCTCTACACTGGGGAGACAGGATGCCAACTTGCGGATTGTTTCAGACAACATCTATGGGACACCTGCACCAACAAACCCCACTGTTCCATGGCTGAACACTTTAGCTTCC
This sequence comes from Chiloscyllium punctatum, assembly GCF_047496795.1. Classification (NCBI taxonomy): domain Eukaryota; kingdom Metazoa; phylum Chordata; class Chondrichthyes; order Orectolobiformes; family Hemiscylliidae; genus Chiloscyllium; species Chiloscyllium punctatum. The sequence goes on from NC_092749.1 coordinate 111,965,641, forward strand.
CCTTCCACTCCACCAAGGACATGCAGGTCCTAGGCATCTTCCATTGCCAAACCCTAACCACCTGGTGCATGGAGGACGAATGCCTCATTTTCTGCCTTGGGACCCTGCAACCACACGGGATTAATGTGGATTTCGCCAGTTTCCTCATTTACCACCCCCCACCCACCCCACACCTTATCCTAGTTCCCAAGCCTACAACTTGGCACTGCTGTCTTGACCTGTCCATTGTCCTTCCCATCTCTCTGCTCCACCACCCTCTCCGACCTATCACCTTCTCTCCCATCTTCATCTATCCATCGCATTCTCAGCTACCTTCCCCCTAGCCCCACCCACTTCCCATTTATCTCTCAGCCCCCCCAGCTCCACAAGCCTCATTCCTGATGAAGGGCTTATGCCTGGAATGTTGATTTCCTGCTCCTCAGATGCAGCCTGACCTGCTATCCTTCTCCAACACCACGCTCTCGACTCTGATCTCCAACAACTGCAGTCCTCACTTTCTCCTGATCTGAATTCAGTATTAAAGCAAGAATTTGTCAAAGAAACAAAAGTTTTTGATGGAGCTGAGTGACCAATAGCCCCAGTCTCTTTCTCTTCCCAATACTGGTGCCACTGTTAATATTGAAGTGAGAAGGATCATGAGAGTTTTCCTTGTCTGAAAACCTGAGCGTGGAAGCATCATGTGTCACCATTTGTCAAAATTTTAATATACAGTTACACCAAGACTGATCCAAAGATTAGATCCTCACTTTCAAGAAGTCTATGTCTGCTTCACAGTTGGCTCTAGTTGAAGAAAGGTCTGCATTGAGTCTATGCGCAGTCTTAATCAGAGGGTTGTAAAATGGTGTGATCAGCTATGGTTGCAAAGGGTAGTCTTCGACTCCCATCTTTGCAATGCATCCAATCCCTTAAATGAAGATGGAGCCTGAGAGTTCCTGGGTACCTGGCTCAGACTTCTAAAATGTGGTACCAATGGACAGAGAGGACTTGAATGCTGTGAAATGGAAGGCTAGCCTCTTAATGAAATCAGCTGCAGTATGATATAGCACTCTCAATGCAACATATGTCGAGTCTGTAGTGCACTTCACCTGGGGGATGCCAGCTATGCTGGCAAAGCATATTACCCAGGCTGTGGCACCAACCTCATCATGGGGAAGTGAGATGATGTGGAATGATCTCACACAAATTGCATCAGTAACAGCCTTGATACCTTTGTGGGCTGAGGATTGGGAGATCCTATACAGGTCCCCTGAGAATCCTTGGAAGCAGTTACAGAAAACTTTAATGCAGCTGTCACCCAACCACTGGGATAGGATTGCCATCCACCCCTTTAGATCATAAGTCCTGCTCCAACAGATCATAGAAGAATCATAGAACCCCTACAGTGAGGAAACAGGCCATTCAGCCCAACAAGTCCACACTGACCCTCCAAAGAGTAAACCACCCAGGCCCATTCCCCCTACCCTACTACTCTACATTTACCCCTAACTAAGGCACCTAATCTCTCCACATCCCTCTACACTATGGGCAATTCACCTTACCTGCACATCTTTGGATTGTGGGAGGAAACTGGAACACCCAGAGGAAACCCAGACAGACACAGGGAGAATGTGCAAACGCAACACAGGCAGTTGCCTGAGGCTGGAATCAAACCCAGGTCCATGGCGCTGTGAGGCAGCAGTGCTAACCACTGAGCCAACGTGCTTCCCAAGATGATACAGTTCTGTTTGCTGGTGCATTTGTTCCTCCTAAATTGCCCTGCATCTTTGTTGCACCATGGCCACAGTGACAATACCTCTTGCTGTGGCCGGATCTATTGATCCTGGTTCTAGTGAACCAATGTGAGGTATATTGGAAACTGAACAGGTCCTTAGAATATGATTTGGAGGTGTCGGTGTTGGACTGGGAAGTACAAATTTAAAAATCACACATCAACATTATTCAGTCCTACAGGTTTATTTGGAAGCACTAGCTTTCGGAACCATCTGATGAAGGAGCAGTGCTCCGAAATCTAGTGTTTCGAAATAAAGATGTTGGATTATAGCCTGGTGTTGTGTGATTTTTAACTTAATAATGTGAGCAGTCAGCATTCACATCATTGTTGAACAGTCTTCGATGCAATGGAACACGAACGATTCTGATAAGGAGGGCCATAAAAATGTCTGAACATGGATCATTGATATAATAGATGTTATCCAGCTGTATGTAGCACAAGCCATGTAATCCAAATATAGTAAGAGACTGTAAGGTAGATTGATAAGATTAATGAAACCAGGTGTCCCCTAACTCACACATCACCAAGAAAGGCAGCATTGTATCTAAGTGCGTGTTGTGAAGTACATAATGTTCAGTATGAGAGTAAATCATCTCAGTGTCCTTGTGCAGCTTGTGACATCTTGGAGAGTCTTTGTGAGTTGAGGCCTGCAGGTGATATTTTTATGGTCGTTTGTAATTACTTTTGTTTCACAAAAATGATCAAAGATCAGTGAGCAATGGTCTGGATTACTTTTGGCCAGGATTTGTATGCCACATATTTGTTCACTACATGGATTTCAAATGTAGGATTCTATAATTACAGATTTCTTTAATTTGTACTGTGTAAGTGCCTGATGAATTTAATCACAACTGCAGTTCAGTTCTGTACAGTAGCATATCAAGGAAACAAACAAACATTAGAGCTTGACTTTATCCAAACAAACCAAAGGCATCTCTTACCTGAACCAGACTATATTCACATACATTTTAGGCACCAGGAGGGCCAAATAACTGAACAGACACCTATTAAACTTCAGCAGGAAGTCATTTGACAGGGATCTTTCCACACTCCGCCTTATGGCAGCTGTCCCAAACTTTAATGCAAGCTTCAGCATGTGTTACGCCTGAGGAATACCATTGCCCCTTGAAGGATCTCAGACCACTCACAGGTCAAGCCCACATTCTCAGACAGGTTTAAACCAGTCATTCCATACATCGGTTGTGGTGGACCAAGAAGTGAGATGGAGCATCCAGGCACCTGCTCTGACTTTGATGTTGGGAAGTGTTGTCACTGAGTTTCTCTCCCCGCACGTGTAAAGAGCAAACTTCATACAAATTAGGAGATGGGCACTAATGAGGTGCTAATACAAGCAAATAGCTCTCTCACTGCTCGATAGCAAGATTTTTAAGAATCTAATTTTTTGGATCTCACCATATTTTCCCAACTAACCCGCCATTGCCCACATTGTTCAGCTACAGGCAAAATTCTGCCATATGGCTTTACATTAAAGAGGTCCTAAGGCACACAGAGTTCAGTCCTCAACTAAAAAAATAAGACAAGTAACTGAGGATGCTGGAGATCTGAAATGAAAACAGAAAATTCTGGAGAAAGTCAGCAGGTCAGGCAGCATCTGTGGGAAAAAAGCAGTTACTATTTCAAGTCTGGTGTCTCTTTATCAAACTGACAGCAGCTGGTCCTTACATGGTCCCCATTTCTTACTTAGCACCCCATCAGCCTCCACATCCAAAGGATTGTAAGCCACCATTTCAGTTACCTCCAGCAGGACATTACTGCCAAACACATATTCCCCTCCTCTCCCTTGTCAGCCTTCCATAAGGACTGTTTCCCTGGGAAACCCTGGCTCACTCCGGGCGTGACCCCACACCTTCATGGCACCTTTCCAAGTAATCGCGGAAGATCTAACATTTGCCTAACTAATTCTCCCTCCTCTGCGAAGGCCCCTAATTTATCTTCCAGGTGAAGCAGCAATTTATCTGCACTTCATTCAATCTAGTCTACTGTATTTGCTTTTCATAGTGTGGTCTCCTCTGCAAAAGAGACATAATACAGATCGGATGACCATTTTGCAAAACGTTTACGTTCTGTCTGTAAAAATGACCCCGAGCTTTATGTCACCTACATTCTGTGTTCCCACACCAACATTCTGTCTCAGGCCTGTTGCAGTATTCCAGCAAGGTTCAGCACAAGCTCAAAGAACAGGGTCTCATCTTTTGCTTGGGAATCCTGTTGCAGCCCCTTAGACTCAACATTAACTTCAGTAACTTTACAGCATGATTACGTCCTTCATGTTTTTTACCCACAAACATACCCTGGTCCTGTCATGATAACCAACCCATTCTCATCCACTCTTACTACTATATTCACATTACAGGTCTTGCTTTCAGCACAGCCTAGCAATTCCTCCTACTCTTAGCCTTCATTACAGGTGCCTGTAATTACTTCTGTTTTACAGAGATGAACATAAGCAGTTAGCAAAGGTCTGGATTGCTTGTGAACAGGATTTGTAACCTGCATATTTACATGGATTTCAGATGCAGGATTCTACACTTATAGATGTCTTTTATCTGTACTGTGTAAGTGCCCTCAGAGTGATAGACCTTGACACTGAGTCTGCACTCGATAGAGTATGGCATCAAGGAGTGCTGACAAATCAATGGTTATCAGGGACAAACTTTCCGCTGGTTGGAGCAATACTTGGCACATTGGTAGATAATTGTGATTGTTGGAGGTCAGTCATCTCATCTCCAGGACATCACTGCAGGAGTTTCTCAGGGTAGTGTCCTAGGCTCAACCATTGTCAGATGCTTCAATGAACTTCATCATAAGGTCAGAAGTGGGGATGTCTGCTGATGATTGCACGGTGTTCAGCACCATTCGCAACTCCTCAGATACTAGAGCAGTCCACGCTCAAATTCAACAAAATATGGACAATATACAGGCTTGGGCTGACAAGTGGCAAGTAACATTCACACGACATAAATACCAGGCAATGACTCACGAGTGATTTAAAAAGACAATAAAAATGTCTCCTATTCAGCTTCTCTTCTGTCCTGCCTTACTATCAATAGTCCTCTTGTATGCCTATCCCTTTCGTATCTCTATCTGGGCTCTGACTTCACCTATCCACTCCTCCATACTCTGTATCAGCATAAATACCCTTTTCCTTAGCTGTGATCAGTTCTGATGAAGAGTCACCAGACTCAAAATGTTACCCCTGCTTTCACCCCACAGATGTTGCCAGACCTGCTGAGTTTCTCCAGCAATTTCTGTTTGTGCTTCAGTCCTTAACAGTATTGCTTGGTTTTAATAAAGATCTTAGTGTTGTAATGTATGTAACAGTTTATGTATTTTGAGTGTAGGCAAGAAAAAAAATTCAGATGATTTGCCCAAAGAAACAATTAAATTCGAGGAAAATATATTGAAAAAATATTCTCATAAATAACATGCTGTTAATATCTTTATCAGATATTTTTGCTTGTGATTTATTTGATTTGTAAGTGAATCCAAGACTGCAATATTGCTTTGTCCACTCCCAAAACAAAAGCATTAAGGAATCAGAAACAGTCATAAAGACTGTTTGTGGGCAGCATGGTGGCACAGTGGTTACAGGTTCAATTCCCACCTCAGGCGACTGACTGTGTGGAGTTTGCACGTTCTCCCCGTGTCTGCGTGGGTTTCCTCCGGGTGCTCCGGTTTCCTCCCACAGTCCAAAGATGTGCAGGTCAGGTGAATTGACCATCCTAAATTGCCCATAGTGTAGGTAAGGGGTAGATGTAGGGGTATGGGTGGGTTGCGCTTCGGCGGGGCGGTGTGGACTTGTTGGGCCGAAGGGCCTTTTCCACACTGTAAGTAATCTAATCTAAAGACAATGAATTCATTTTAAACAAAATGTAGAAAGTTGCAACTACTTTTCAGTATGATTATGAGCGTCAGTTGCAATTTGCAGGTTTAGTCAGAAGCCATAATTATTTCAAATAATCAGATCAAGCTGGGGATTACAGGTCAGTGTTCCCAACTCCGAGTGGATATATTCATGGGGTATCGTGGTATGACTGCTTAAGCTGCCACTTTCAACCACTTCACAAAATCAAAAAGCCTTTTGCAGTTTCCAAACCTCCAATACTTTATTATTGAGAAAAAGATTGCTTTTCCACAGCACTGTCAGATATCCCAAAGTGATGTTACACCCAATTAAGTACTTTTTCAAATAAATTCACAGCCATAATGTAGGAAACATCACATTCAATTTGCACACAGCAAGCTCCCAAAAACACCAACGTGCTAACCTATTTTTGTCATGTAGGACGTAGCAGAAATGTGGCCCAGACATTAGAAATAACTCCACTGCTCTTCGAGGTAGTGCCACGAGATCTTTTACATTCGCCCAAGTGGGCAGATGATGCCTCCATTTAAACATTGGTTTAAACCCGAAAGACAATGTCTCCAACAGTACAGCACTTTGAGCTCCACCCCGATTTAGGACTTGAATCCAGATGATTCAGTGACAAAAGATTGATAAGCCATAGTTGGCACAAACAATAAATACTCAAAGAAAATGAAAAATAAACACATACAATTTAATATCCTCAGTCATATATTTTTCTCCAGGGTTTCACACAGACAACAGTGGTATGGAGATTGATCTGTTGATGCAAACTCTGGGACAAATCATGGAGTGTTGGTAACTTAATTATAGGTAGGTAGGTGGAGGGAAGAGGTGGGTGCAGAGTGAGAAACTGTTAGACTTGCAACCTCCACAAACCTGAGTTCATTGATAACTCTGCAATCATTAGGCATAGATAGGGTGAGTAGCCAAGGTTTTTTCCCCAGGTTAGCAGAGTCCAAAATTAGTGGGCATAGGCTTAAGGTAGGGACCTATGGGCGAACTTATTCACGCAGAGGGCTTTGAGTTTATGGAATGAGCTGCTAGAGGAAGTGGTGCAGGCTGGTACAATTTAAAAAACATCTAGATGGGTATATGAATAGGAAGGATTTAGATGGATATGGGCGAAATGCTGGCAAATGGATTCATTTAGGGTATCTGGCCAGACTGAAGGGTCCATTGCCATGCTGTACTGCTCTACGACTTGAAGAAATAGGTTCAGATTATCAGAGATGATGGTTAAAACATGGCCCTGTCCCAGAATTAGAATGCCTAGTGTGGAAACAGGCCCTTCAGCTCAACACATCCACATCGACCCTCCAAAGAGTAACCCACCCAGACCATTCCCCTAACTAATGTACCTAATCTGCAGATCCCGAAACACTTTGGGCAATTTAGCATGGCCAATTCACCTAACCTGCACATCTTTGGACTATGGGAGGAAACCCACGCAGCCCCAGGAAAATATGCAAACTGCACACAGATAGTCACCTGAGGTTGGAATTGAACCTGCGTCCCTGTTGCTGTAAGGCAGCAGTGCTAACCACTGAGCCATCATGCCACTCCTCCTGCATCATCACGTGGGAGGCCATTTGGCACATGTTTCCTTTCTGTTTCTCAGGTGGATATAAAAAATTCCAGAACACAGTTTCAAAGAAGAGGAGAGTTAATCCTCCTTCAAACTCTCCACCTCTTTCCTTCTTTGAGACACTCCTTAAAACCCTACTTCTTTGACAAAACTTTCAGTCATCTGCTGCAGTTTTGACTTATGTGGATCAGGAATAAAGCTTACTTGATGACTGCTCCTGTGAAACGCCTTTTGTCACTTTAAGACTGCTATACAATTGCAAATTATTGATCTGAAGGAGGTCACTGGACCTGAAATATTAATTCTGCTTTGTGTCCAAAGGTGTTGCCAGACCTGCTGTTTTCCTAGCAATTTCTGCTTTTGTTGCAAATTATTGCTGTTGTGGATGATCTAGTGTCAGTGTGGTTGACGGGAGGTGTCTGCGTGCAAATCGGTTGCTTCATTTCTTACAATGAAGACAAAGACTACTTCAAAGCAACACTTCATTGGCTCTAAAGTGTCTAGAATGCCTCATAGGGCAATGAAAGGTGCGGTACAAATTTGACTTCTTTCTTTCCATAACAAACTATCCAAACAAGCTTTTGCACACCTTTGCCCTGCCACATGAATTTCAATGGTTTGGACAGTGGTGGGTTGGAAATACGTGAGTCAATATTCCTACCTTTAAAAGCACCGTGCCCATGCAAGTTGTCAATCCTGTTCTCTTGGAAGAGAGGGGCAGAGATAGATAGGTTCTTGAGTTGCAAAGAGATCATGGGTTACAATGAGAATTAGACTGAGACATTTATCAGCCATAATTGAATGGCAGAGCAGACCCGATGGACTGAATGGCCTAAATTCTGCTCCTATGGCTTATGACGCAAACAGAAAGTAAGAAAAAGGGAGGGAGACTCCACTTGAGCTGCAGTAGGCACCACGACAAAGGGGCTAGTGTTGTTGTTGTAGTGGAACGACATAACGATTCTTGATGAAGGGGCAGCGCTCCGAAAGCTAGTGCTTCCAATTAATCCTGTTGGACTATAACCTGGTGCTGTGTGACTTGTAACTTTCGAAAATAAACCGCCAGAACGGTAACGTTAATTCTACTTTTTTGTCTCTCTCTCTCCATCGATGCGGAGTTTTTCCAGCAACTTCTGCTCACATTTGGTCGCCGACGGGATGAAGTGACACGCCTGTCGGGGGCGCGGGGGTAACGCACGATAGGCGTGCCAGCGGGGACGCGCGGGGGGGGGGGGGGGGGGGGATGCTAAAGCATGACGCAGCCGTCTGGCCACGCGCGCGACGACGTTTGACGTGAGTCGGCGAGGGGCAGGGACGCGCGCGCGGGCTAAAGCACGACGCAGTGGCCACGTGCGCGATGACGTATTACGTAGGCCGGCGAGGGGCGGGAGACGGAACGCGCTCGACGTTGGTCGGCGAGGCTGTGGGTGGAGGAGGAGGAGGAGGAGGAGGAGGAGGAGGGGGGGGGCACGCGCGAGACGTTGGCGGACGGGGACGTACGTACGTACGTACGTGAGTGAGTGAGTGAGTACGTGCGTGCCCGGATGTGCGGCCGCTCTGTCCTCCTACCCCTCCCCTTGCGGATTTAGACGGCGGCACCGTGCGCTCAGTTCGGGCTCAGAGCTTTTTAATTCCCTTCCCCCTCCCATCACCACCGAAAAACAAAAGACAGGGGGGAAAAAAAAGCTGGGGTTTGGGGAGGGGGGTTGGTGGCGAAGAGAGGAAAAACTCGGCTGCGGATCAGGCGTCTTGCAGCAGGAGCGGGCGTTAACGTTTTTTTTGGGGGGAAAAGAACACCATCCTTCTCTCCCATTCCCCTTCTTTCCCCCCCTCCCCTGCCCCCTCTTCCCACCCCCCACCCCCCAAAACCGCCGGTGCTTGGGTCAAAAAAAAAACATCCAGTCACAACATCCAGGTGAAAACGGCGGTTGATCGAAGTCTCTGGAAGCTTCACCTTCGGCGGCCAGGATGGTGAGCGTGCCCTTTTATTTCGGGGGGTGGTGGGGGGGGGAGTGCGTTTTTATGATCACTTCGCGCGGGTTTGTTTGTATTTGTGTTGTGTGTGTGTGTCGGCGCTGATCGTGAATGTAGTGTATTGTCTGAGCTCCTGGGCGGGCGGCCATCACGGTGCCACCGCCGCAGTGTGGGCCCGGACTCAGCTGGGCGCAGCCTTCGCCTTTCTCTCTTTTTTTCTCCCCCCCCCCCCCGCCGCCGCCCCGGGGTTCCCCTGGCCTCGAACCCCCCACCCATCCTGCCGTGCCTCCAGGCCTTGCTACCTCTCCCCAGTTCTAACCCGGCGCCTCCCTCTTACCTTCTGCAACCTCCTGGCCTTGGCACCCGTTCCCTCCTCGGCTCGGCACCATTACATTAAACGTTTATTTTATTTCACACCCCGCCCTTTCCCTCATTGAGCTGCAGCTCCGGGTCTGCGTCCCACTCTTGCACACTTGCTTTGACTTGCAAGGCTGATTCTTATTTGCCATCCCCGTTTCCTTTTTCCTCCTTTATTTATAGGTTGCACATTGACACACTTCAGATGACTTGATTTTTTTTTCGCTGGCTTCTCGGGGGGGGGTCAGGGAGGGAGGGGGTAGTGGGGTGGCTTTTAAAACTATTTTGTCCTTTATTCGGAACCCTCCTCCTGCCTCAACATCACAGGAGCGTTAGGTGCACAATCTAACTTTTTTCCTTGGCAGTTGTATTAAGTAATCATCTTTTTGTGTGGGCTATCCAGGTGGAGTTTGTTTGGTCGCCTTGAGTCAGGGCAATCTTTTGAGTTGTGCATTTGTGTTTTGAATGCTTGTTATGGATAGTGGAAAACATTTTTAGCTCAGCGTTGAGTTCAAGTTAAGTTTAAAATGGAGGGGAAGGTATTGGCTAGTACTCAAAAAGACAAATGTTTTACTGTAGGAATTTGGAGTGGAGCTGAAATGGTAGTTAACCTGTTGTCCAGTGAGGTATGTTATAATAACTTAACTTATCTGATTTCAGTCTTATCTATAGTAATTTCTAAGTGAAGTGGAATGTGTTAGATGGTGGTGATCTTGAATAGAAAATACTAAAGATGTTCAGTAGATCAATCACCCTTTCTGGAGAGAACAGAAGTTTCAGAACTTTATACAAAATTGTTTGCAGCAATTGTAAAATTGAGCTTTGTAATAAAGCTTCAGGTATTGGAACTTCTAATCTGTTTTATCTTATATGCGTAGAATTTAATTTTAACTTGGCTGACAATTTTTTCAACATGGATTGTTTTGAACCTTTATTATAGGGAATAGGTGACAGTTCATTCCTCTGGTTTCTAAAATATAAGTTGATTTGTTGGAAACAAGTTGCAAAATGGAATAATTTAAGAAATAAGATGGGGTGGCTTTTATTAGAAAGTTGAAATAAAATCTCCTGAGGAATCTCCCTGATCTTTAATAGAAAATTTGTGATGGCATATGATTTCTTTTACTGTTTTTGAAAATGTAGTATGTCATTGTTTTTGAAAATGTAGTATGTCATTGTTTTTGAAATGTTTGAAACTCCACACAGGAGTTGTGTAACTTGTCACAATGAAAAATTGCTATCAAATAATTCTTAATTTGAAACGAAGACTATTTGACTGATAGAAGCAATCAACTGTTTAAGTTACTGTAAATCAAATTAACTTTCAGAAATTTGAGATGTGGCTATGATATATTTGTACATCTATTGGAAAAACAAAATAGCTGGTGGGAAATTTAAATCAATACTTCCCTTGGGAAATGTTTCACTAAGTTGATGCTTGGGGGAATAGGATCTACCATCACTCCTTGCAACTGTGATCCCATGAGATGCAATGTAATGATCCTGCAAGACTACTTCTAACTAAGAACACCTGATGATTTAACATGTTTAGGTTTCTCTTGTGGATAGGTAAATTTACACCAGTTAATCACAATCATCTCATAACTCTTGTCTGAGAGTTCAGATACTGCTTTGATACAGGAAACAGGTGAATATTAATGTAAGCCCACGTAGTTAATTTTCCTCTGTAGCCCATAAGTGCTGACTTAAGTTATTGCAGGGCTAGTAATAACCAAACTGAAATCACGTACTTGAGGGCTTCGGACGTGGAACCTTTTCTGCTCTGTGACTCGTGACTGCATTGAGCAGCAAATTTATTAACTGTGCTTTGGGATTATGGTTATGCTTGTAATATGTTTTTTCAATTTTTGATTTTAAACATGTGCAAAAGTCTTCAGACAATGTTACATTTTCCACAAGTATTATTCAACTATGTTAAGCCATAATGAAATGGCCCAAACCAGTTCCATTAGCAGCTGAACTGGTGTATTTTCCTTTTTCTGTCGACCTCTGTCTTTCTGCAGCCATGGACATGGCCTGCCATGCCATCTTTCTGCAATGCTTCTCCTTTGTTTCTAGAGGGTTTCCTTTGGTGTCTTTGACAATTGCTCTCTGTTCTCATGCCATTGCCACAGGAGTCTCCCCAGGGATCTAACCTAGATTATGTCCTCTCCCTTTTGTGTGTAACACCACTTGCAAACATACCCAGGGTCTCCCAGTGTACATGGACAAAACCCAGTTCCATTTCTCTGTCCTGTTGCTGCTGTGCTGTCAGACTGTGTTTCTGACACCCAGTTATGGATGCGCTGACATTTATTCTGGTTTAAATGTTAACTGAAACAATTGTCACCCCTCCAAACTTCCCTCTTCCACTCCCTCAAACTTTCTTTGCTACTTCTTTTGTATAGACGTTTGTATGATGTATACATTGTTTTCAGTACAACTCTCTGGAGAGCATTTGGTAGGGAATTTATAAAACTGACAGATCCATTACTGGAGAAAGGATAACTCTGCAACCATTTTGCAATTCCTTCTCCTGTAGCTTTTAGGTCAATTTACTTAATTGAGCATCTGCTGATTTGTCTTGGGACTTGCATTTAAGTAGTGCTTTTTGTAGCCTTGAGGATTTCTCAAAATGCCTTGCAGCCATTGGGGTACTTGGTGTGGTCTTTGTCATGCTGAAAACCTACACATGCCAAGATCCCTTAAGCAGCAGCTATACAGTCATACAGCATGGAAACACCCTTCAGTTCAACTCATCCATGCCGACCATGTATCCTAACCTGATCTAGTCCCATTTATCAGCATTTAACCTATATCCCTCTGAATCACTCCTATTCATTTAACCATCCAGGTGACTATTTAAATGTTGTAATTGTATTTGGCTCCACTACTTCTCTGGCAGCTCGGTCCATGTATGCACCACTCACTGTGAAATGTTGCCCCTCTGGTTCCTTTTTAAATCTTTCGTGTCTCATCTATGTCCTCTAATTTTGGATTCACCTACCCTGGGTAAAAGTCTTTTACTATTCCCCCTCTCCAAGCTCCTCATGATTTCATAAACTTCTACAAGGTCGCCTTGTAGTCACTTCAGGGAAACAAACCCGAGCCCCTCCAACCTCTTCCCTATACCTTGAACCCACAGGATCATCTCCAACCATTTGAAAGGCTCCGTGAGATCTTTTGTTTAGCACCCCATCAAATAAAGTTGATTGTCTGGTAGTGCAATATTCCCTTAGCAATATATTGAAGGGGTCAGTTAGCTCAGTTGGTTGGGCACCTGGTTTGCAATGCTGTGTTCCTATCCCATACTGGCTTAGGTCAAAGTGAAGGTCCTACCTTTTCTATGTCACCCCTAACCTAGGGCCTGGTGATCCTTAGGATAAATCGCCAATTTTGTGTGTCTAATGAAAAAGCTACTTGGACTATGGTGACTTTTACCTATACTGATGTGTCACGTTTGGTGTGTGCTCAAGTTGTGAGGCTTGAATCTGAAGCCCGCTGATTTATATAACGCTAATGTTGGAACTCAGGGTATGAAGAATTATTTACTTTATAAAGAAATTGGAAACAAGATGCTACAGTTTCAATTTGCAGTTATCCTAAATCTTGCATTCCTAGTATCTCTGACTAGGCTTGGCCCACTATCTAGCAATTCATGTACATTTTAAGTGATTGACATTAGGCAGCAGTGCATAAATTTGTTTTTGAGTAGACAGTCAGGTTTTGGGGAAATGCAGCTTTCTGAGAAAGTTGCAATTATACTTTTTGAAATTGTCATGTCTTTTCCTTCCATTCGTTACAATATTTTCTGTATTTTCCTTTAAATAAATGTATTTATTACTTGTTGGATGGTGTTTACAAAGCTATATTAGGTAACATTCAGGAATTATCTTGGAGGCAATTTTGGTGGTATAAATAGTAAAGTAAAACTAGAATTGGTGCTTATGATGCATGTTTTGAAGTACTTATCGTTGATTTAGTGATTGATTCATTTCTAGAAAAGAGTTGAATTTCCTTTTGTTTAACTTTGTTCTTTCCTGAGTTCTAACTAGTGAATTGTCTCCAGCATTTTCGGTCCTCTTTTTGATCCTTTTTGTTTTTGGCTTATTTGAATAGAATCCAGCTGTTTCAAAATGTTAATTGCTCTAAAGGATAGATAGATAGGAATTTCTGCTGAATCTTTATTTGTGTTTGCAAAGGAATCAATTGAGATGTAGAGGTTTTAAAATGTAGAATTTCATTAAAATAAATTGAACTCTAGGTTTGCTGTTCAGTACAAGTAGAAGTCTCTTAGATAAGTATGGAAACAGGCCCTTTGACCCAACAGGTCCGCACCAACCCTCCAAAGAGTAACCCACCCAGACCCATTCCCGCACCCTATATTTACCCCTGATTAATGCTCCTAACACTATGGACAATTGAGCATGGCCAATTAACCTGACCTACACATCTTTGCATTGTGGGAGGAAATCCATGCGGACGTGGGGAGAATGTGCAAACTCCACACTCCTGAGGCGGGAATTGAACCCAGGATCCTGGTGCTGTGAAGCAGCAGTGCTAACCAGAGCCAGCATGCCATCCCTTTTGGTATACAGCCATTGTTTATATGATCCTTTCTAGTTTTTTTTTGTTCTGAGCAGGGACTGAGTACGTGATTGCAATTTATTTTTTAAAAACTGTAAACACCATATTGAGAGATTGGCAACCATACAGAAGTAGTCTCTCATGAGTAGCAATCTTCATGGGATAACAAAACACCTGTAGTCTGATTTACACTAGATCTACAAAACTAGATTTTAAATAATTGAGATGCACATTTTGTAAAACTATAGGAGGAAAAGAGTTTTCAACATAACTTCCAAATGATTTTTATTTTTAAACACAAATTTGTAAGCCACCTGTCTGTCAAAACCAGATGTGTAAATGCATTCAAGTGGCAGTTTTGAATCATAGAATTTCAGTAAATACAGTCTTTCCAAATGAGACCCCATATGTTTTTAACTTTTGAATAAAGGTGAAGATTATCTACTGTATTTTGCAGCCAGAGATGCTATTTGAAGTGTGGTTTTTGTAAAATTGGGAAACTCTATTGGCAAGTCTTCACTGTCAACAAATATGTATATAATAGCCTAATCTGTTGGTTTATGATACTGATGTTTTTCTGAGGGTGGCATTGAGCAGGCATCAAATGAACTTCTACAGTTGCTGATGTGCTGAGACATAGTTCTGCAGCTGCCAACTGTCCAGTAGATGTTCTTGCTGAAATTTTCATTTCAGATTCATGCTGGTTGTTGAATGGTGGGGTTTCTTTTGGAATATCAATGAAACTTTGCACTTAGAGAAAGCACAAAGAGCACATTCAGTTGGCGGTGATCGAAGCACTATGATTAATGCAGGCAATGAACAAAAAGTGTACAGATTTTCTGCCCTTGTTTCCCAGGACTGGGTCCTTTATATTTTTGCCCAGGTGAGATCTGATGGCTCAGCACAAACCAAAATTTTACACTAGGACCTTTCTTTGTCATCAATGTTGAATTAAACCGTACAATCAGTCAATTGAATTAAAATATTTTAGTTCCTATCTTGAAGAATTTTGGTTCTTTTTTTAATCACTTGCAAATACTTTTCAGGTAGTGGTTAGTACTTGGTGGATAGGTTGAATGGAATCTAATGATTTGGGTATGAGATGCTCTGGCAGTACGCCTTTTTATTCTGAGTTGAATAAGATAGTTAAGAAATTTGAGAGATTCTTGTTGGTAACAGCAGAACCCTTATTTTCTTTCTTTGAGTGCATGTTGAGAATTTTATCTGTAGTTGGATGTAAGTTGGGAACCCAGATTGTTCAATTCTCTTCACACTTTTTTAAGAATGGTTAGTTGAGTTTAAACATTGATATTCATGTGCAGGGCCTGCTGTCTTGGAGCTGGAAACATAAGCAACTGAAGGTATTTTATTCTTTGGATAACAGTGTCAAAACATCTAAAACTGACGTTAAGCAGACCATCATGGTTTTCCCCTTGAAATCTGAAAACTTTTTTGGCACTCAGTCAGTCAGTAGCTTGACATATAATTGTTCAGTGAATAAATCTGCATTGCTTTGCTTTTCATTCAAACTTTTGCAGATATGTGGGTATCCTTCACTGTTTTGTAACTGAACTTTTCTTTTGCAGTGATAGTGTTAAACATGTTTAACATAGTATTTTTCATCAATTTTTAGAGTTTTATCAGCAGTCAGTGTCTTTCCCTCTACTTCTCTCTCCACTCTTGCACTCTCCCTTCCATTCTGCCACATAACTGGCACTTAATGAAGAGCATACGTCAGTTATTGCATACGTCAGTTATTGCATACGTCAGTTATTGCATACGTCAGTTATTGCATACGTCAGTTATTGCATACGTCAGTTATTGCATACGTCAGTTATTGCATACGTCAGTTATTGCATACGTCAGTTATTGCATACGTCAGTTATTGCATACGTCAGTTATTGCATACGTCAGTTATTGCATACGTCAGTTATTGCATACGTCAGTTATTGCATACGTCAGTTATTGCATACGTCAGTTATTGCATACGTCAGTTATTGCATACGTCAGTTATTGCATACGTCAGTTATTGCATACGTCAGTTATTGCATACGTCAGTTATTGCATACGTCAGTTATTGGTTACTTTGCAATGGAACAATTGTGCTTTTCTTGCTGACCACCTTCGTTTTGTCAAAACCCTCTTTTCTTTCCCCCACAAAATAAAGAAATAATCTGGATAACATATCCATATATCTGCAGCAAAATAGTAACTTTACATGCAGCCTTCATTCAGAAGGACAAAAATCTTATCACTTGTACCATTGGTTGTTTTATAAAGTTCAGGGAGACAAAATTTAAACATTCGTTCCTGTGTCAATGCACATCCACTGGAATTCAGTAAATGGCAATTTTATCGTTGCTGTTTGTTGTTGGCATCTGTCCAATGCATCACTTCAGCTAGATGTAATGTTAATATATTTATACTGTTGACAAAAAATTTCTGCTACCATCAAAATAATGAGGTGATTATCTTTCCAGGACTCGTACTGTTAACATCTAACAATTCATATAGCTAGTTCAAATTCAAGTTGTTTGCTCCTATTCCTTGCCAAAACAAAGCCCTCATTAGTTCACAACTTGAAAGGATATTGTGTCAGCGAGTTTTGAGAAGATGTGTCGTTCAGGTTGAGGTTCTGGATGTAGGTTTGCTAGCTAAGCTGGAAGGTTCATGTTCAGACGTTTTGTCACCATACTAGGTAACCTCTTCAGTGAGCCTCCGGACAAACCATTGCTGACGATTCCTGCTTTCTATTTATATGCTTGGGTTTCTTTGGGTTGGTGATGTCATTTCCTGTTCTTTTTCTCGGTGGTGAATCAGGTCCAAGTCATTGTGTTTGTTGATAAAGTTCTTTTTGGAATGCCATGCTTCTAGGAATTCTCGTGCGTGTCTCTGTTTGGCTTGTCCTAAGGTGGATGTGTTGTCCCAGTCGAAATGGTGTCTTTCCTCATCTGTACATAGGGATATTAGTGAGAGGGGGTCATGTCGTTTTGTGGCTAGGTGATGTTCATGTATCCTGGTGGCTAGTTTTCTGCCTGTTTGTCCAATGTAGTGTTTGTTACAGTCCTTGCATGATATTTTGTAAAGTTTTGCTTGTTTGTATAGAGTCTTTCAAGTTCATTAGCTGCTATTTTATTGTGTTGGTGGGTTTGTGGGCTACCATGATGCCGAGGGGTCTGAGTAGTCTGGCAGTCATTTCCAAGATGTCTTTGATGCAGGGGGCAGAGTGGCTAGGATTTCTGGATGTGTTTTGTCTGCTGGTTTGGGTTTGTTGCTGAGAAATCTGTGGACTGTGTTCATTGGGTACCTGTTCTTTTTGAATACTTGGAAGAGGTGATTTTCCTCTGCTCTGCATAGTTTCTGTGAGCTGGCTCTTTGGAATAATGTTCTGATGCAGCTTCATTTGTGGATGTTGGGGTGATTTGCTTCTGTAGTTCAATATTTGGCCCCTATGTATTTTCCTGTAGATGCTGGTTTGAAGTTCCCCGTTGGCTGTTCGCTCTACTGTGACATCGAGGAATGGCAGTTTGTTGTTTATTTTCCTCCTCTTTAGTCAATTTTATGCTACTAATGGTGCTATTGATGGTTTTGAAGCTATCTTCTAATTTGTTCCATTTAGTGATGACACAGGTGTCGTCCATGTAGTGGATCCAAAGTTTGGATTGGCTGGTTGGCAGAGCTGGTTTGAGTCTCTGCTAAGTACCCTGATATCGGAGATCCCATCCCGTTGGCTTGTCTGTAGGTTTTGTTGTTGAAGGTGAAGTGGGTGGTAAGGTATAGGTCCATTAGCTTAACAATACTGTCCTTGCTGATGAAGTTGGTGGTGTTTGTGTCTTTTGGGTCTTCTCATAGTGTAGTTACTACACTCCTCTCCTACATCAAAGACATCTCTGAAATGACTGCCAGACTACGCAGACCCCTTGGCATCATGGTAGCCCACAAATCCACCAACACAATAAAACAGCAGCTAATGAACTTGAAAGACCCTATGCAGACAACAAGCAAAACTAATGTCATTTACAAAATACCGTGCAAGGACTGTAGCAAACACTACATTGGACAAACAGGCAGAAAACTAGCCACCAGGATACACTAACATCACCTAGCCACAAAACGACATGACCCCCTCTCAGTAATATCCTTACGTACAGATGAGGAAGGACACCACTTCGACTGGGACAACACATCCACCTTAGGACAAGCCAAATAGAGACATGCATGAGAATTCCTGGAAGCATGGCATTCCAACTGGAACTCTTATCAACAAAGACATTGACTTGGACCTGATTTACCACTCCTTGAGAAAAAGAACAGGAAATATAGAGAATGCAGACTTTTTAAATGGGTAGCTCAGAGTGGTGGTAACAAATGATTAATAGGCTGAAGATGGAACCACTGGTCTGAGGCTAAGACACAACTATATATAAAAATATTTAATAAATGGTTAGTTATGCAAATCTTCAAATAAAGATACATACTAAGATTTTTGCATTGATTTTGTGATGCACACCTATGGGTATGGCCTATCTGAACCTGCTGTAACTGCAGTTTTAAGGAATACAGTTTACTTTGGTGTAATACTTTTCTGCAGATGCCATAGTTTTGTTAGATTTTTGAACTTTATTTGACTGGCGTCCTGTAGAAGTGTTTTTATTGTATTCAAAGCAAAGTCAAGTGTGTTGTCACTTTGCTTGGATAAAGTTAAAATATCTGTACTTGTATTAGTTTTGTTTGCTGACAAACCGTCTTCACACATGGTTTTGATTTTCTTTTTATTTGCAAATTTTTATTTGTTTCTTTTTATTTTATTGCTTTTTATTTGTTTGGGTATCTTTCCATTAGGTAGTTTTAAATCTTGAGTGAACTTGGGTTTCCGGCCGAACCAGCTAGTGTTATGTGTACTGTGCTTTATGGTTTCAGCATAGATCAAAAGGTTTGTACCTGCAGAATGAGATTATTTGGTTAATGTCCAATCAAGAGTTTATATACATTGGATTATTCTTCGACTTGTGAATATGACCCAAATTAAAACCCTTCACCTTATATGGTAATTGAGTCTTCCAATACAAAAGTGCCTATTGAAGGAGTTTGCTTGAAAATGAAATCAAGATTTAGATGGTTCTTGGAGCTGATTTTTTTTTTTAAAAACCAAGTAGTGAGGCAATGGAGTGACTTGCTAAAAGGATAATGACTTTGAATTCTTTTGGGGATCCCATCAAAAACCCTTTTGCTTCTCACCTTTCATTCTCTTTCCAAACATGTCCAGGGTTCAGCTCAAAATTTCAGATCTCGCTCTTGGTTTTTTTTATCTTGCCGTTTGTTTCCTTTCACTGGTTACACTTTTGAACAGCACCGGACCAGTTTGACATTAAAGCTGATGTACAAAAGGCAGATTTCTCAAAGTACAAGACAGTTCTATTTTTTTGTAAAGGTACAGTTGGGTAGAGCAATGTATGCAGCTAAGATAAGGTGGTGTGGTAAAATGGAGTAGTCAATCATCAAATGCCATGGAGAGGTTAAGGGTTCCCATTTCAAGGCTATTGCTGCTTAAGCAGATCATTGAAATTGAGGTTAACTTGCTTCTACTTTAGCTTAATGAATTCCTTAGCTGGCTGATAAGTTCATTCTGTGATATACAGACTCCATAACGTGGGGCAGGTGGTGCTTGAATGATTGGGCAGAAAGTGTTTGGAGATTTATGAATTTGCTCTGAAGCTTCGTCTTCACTTCTACAGTCCCAACAAAATGACTACATTCATTACCTTCCATGTTTTTGATTATGAGCTAGGAACTCTGGTGAATTATCAAAGTTAAATACTATTGGTGGTGGAAATCAGAAAGTGTGCTGGAGAAACTCAGCAGATCTGACAGCATCTTTGGAGAGCGGGAATGAATATTGAATCCAGTATGACACTTTGGAGCTTAAGCTCTTTTCTCTCCACAGCTGCTGCCAAATCTGAGTTTATCTAGAGCATTCTACTTCTTCAAGTTCCCATGAATTGCAGGGATAATTGATTTAGAATGCTTTCAGTATGTTGTCTTTCTGTTGGCTTGCTGGAGTCCCCATCTGTACCTGAGTTCTGAGTAGAACAGTTAGGAGTCTGGTGTCCAGAATACAAATTACTTGTTCCAACTGTATTTTCATAATTAGTGCTGAATGTGTATAGGTATAAGCAGGCAGGGAAAGAGTTAAGTTCTGAGTTTTCTGAAATAGGAGGTTCAGTGAGTTTTGTGAAGATTTGTAGCTTAGGTTGAGGTTATGGATGTAGGCTTGCTGAGCTGGAAGGTTCATGTTCAGATGTTTCATCACTGTACTAGGTAACATCTTTAGTGAGCCTCCAGACAAAGCACTGCCAATGATTCCTGCTTTCTATTTATGTTTGGGTTTCTTTGGGTTGGTGATGTAATTTCCTGTTTTTCTCAGAGGGTAGTAGATCAGTTCCAAGTCAGTGTATTTGTTAGAGTCCAGTTGGAATGCCTTGCCTTTAGGAATTCTTGCGTATGTTGGGACATGACTCAGATCAGATAAGAAATTACAATTAACAATGGGATGCTGGAGGCAAAGGTAATGGGCTAACCAGGTGGAAAAGCAGTCATTAAGTAGAGCCATTTAACAATATTGGAAGCAATCAGTATGTTAAGGTCAGCTAACAAGGAGAAAAGTATCCATTATATGAATCCAGTCAACAAGAACGTTGTATAAACAGTAAAGTGCTTGGTCTCTGCTGTCGATACTCATTGATTGTAACGGTCACCTAATAAATATGTATGTTGCCATGTCTGGATGCTCCTCCCTGTAATATGACTCTATAATTAATTGAGAACCTATTGTTGAGAGAAGACGGTGAACTCCTGTCCCTGTGCACATGGGCGATCATTCTGTCTCCCTCCAGGGGTTGGAATAAAGATGGAGGTAAAACTACACTGTCTCTCTGAGCGTTTTGCTTTGACCGGGGTGGGGGGTGGGGGTGGGGGGGGGGGGAAACTGGATGACAGTACCTCAGTGCTGAGCATGGAGGCTTGACGAGGATGTTGCCTGTTGGACCTCCTTGCTTCTGCACTTAGAGGATTTTGTGAAGACAGAACTGATGGTGGTACTCCAGTGCTTTGCTCTTGTGGGTTATGAGAGCCTCAAAAGCATTTAGGAAGCACAGTGATCTCTGGTGCCCAGTAAACCAAGAACTTGGTCTCTGGTTTGAGAGCATATTTTTAATAACAGATATGGTGGTTTTGGGGAATGTGAAAACCAGACTCAGTAGATTCAAAGGAGAACTTGTGGGAGAATGGTGTGCACATCAGAAATGAGAATGCATTGATGAATTGGCAACTTAAAGTGGCTGGAGTTGAGCAGAGGGTTTTGAGGGGGTTTTTTTAGGGAAAAAGAAATTATGCCAGACTGTGTTGGTGTTTCCCATCATTTGAATGAGATGCATCTGTAGTGGATTCTGAGTTTTGACCATTGAGAATCATTTGGAGAATTTTGACATTAAATTAGAGGTTAACGTTATTGGGGAGGAATGGGGATAGGTGTTACCAGTCAGTGACAAAGCTAGCCACTTCCAGTAATATCTATATTAATAACACTCCAACTTCCATTTGCTTTTTTGCTCGAGACATGAATGCTTAGGGTAAGGTCCAGTGTGAGAAAACATGAATCTGGAATTTCATACCTTCCAGCATCATTTGTCTTAGACAGTAGAATTTGTGCTTTAATCTGTTGTTGATTATCTGGCAGTAGGTTTAAAGTGCCAGAGTAGGAGACTTGAACTTAATACTGTCCTGTCAAATACAATCTGATCAGTCGTGTTAATGTGGCAAGTGAGTGACTGAGGAGAGATGATTGTGATTGATGCATGTCAAAAAGTGAAACTGAGCTGAAGATGGACACTTTCACAGTGGCAAATCCACATGATGTAGAACCATGACTGGGAGTGTTGATATGGAAAGTGAGATTGAGGGCACAACAGTGATGTTTTGACCCCAATCCTTGGAACGACTCGCGGAAAAACAAGAATCCTGATTTGATTTGTTCTATTAAACTTTTCAACTAGACTGATCTTGCAAACTGGAACAGTGCTGATTGACATCTTCATTTTAAGTGTTGTGGTATTGTAATATTTCTGATCAGTTAAACTGTTTTAAGTGTTAAGTTAATTTCATATTTTTTAACGCAGTTGCTTGGATTGATATTACCTGTGCTTTCTCCAACTGCTGGTACTATGGTTTCTACTGGTATGTTTTTAATTAAAGTTGTGGATTAGTCATAGTTTACTTTATAATCCACTGAATTAATTTAGTTTTATTTCATGTTTCTGGACTTTTGCACTTGAAAAATCTTTTGAAAAACATAATTAGTGGAGGACCACTTTGCTATAACTAAAATGAAATACTTCAACCTTTTGCCTCGTACTTAGTTTAAATGGTCTGCATAATTTGGGATTTGCATAAAATGATATATCGTACGATTTTATATTTGCTATTATAGTTTCCAGCTTTTATTTTCTGCGTACTTGAAATTGGTGCATAATTGTGATTTAAAATCGCATCTGTGCACTTTGTTAACTCTGGTTCCCCTTTGCAATGATTGAGAAAACATGCTGAAATTTTGCAATGATAATGACAATGAAATTATTGATCCTTGTTGATACCTATTGAAACTGACAATTTTAGGGTACTGCACAACCAGAAATTCAGATGTTGCTGATTCTGTGCGCTCAAGATGTAATTTTTAAAGTATTTGAAGGTTTCTGAAGATGAACCAGAAGCATTCCATCTTCAGTGTCTCATCTAGTTGCTGTATCAGGGGAAAAAATAAAGTCCCAGCAATGGTTCTTGCAAAGTGCCGTATAGCTCTGCCTGCTCGTCAGAGCTTAGCCTTGTGAAGCTTGAAAGGGTTCAGAAAAGATTTACAACGATATTGCCAGGGTTGGAGGGTTTCAGCTATAGGGAGAGGCTGAATAGGCTGGGGCCGTTTTCCCTGGAACGTCGGAGGCTAAAGGGTGACCTTATAGAGACTTATGAAATCACGAGGGGCATGGATAGGGTAAACAGACAAGATGAAAGTGAGGACTGCAAAAGATGGAGATCAGAGTTGGAGTGTGGTGCTGGAAAAGCACAGCAGGTCAGGCAGCATCTGAGGACCAGGAGAATAGACAAGGTCTCTTCCCTGGCTTGGGGAGTCCATAACTAGAGAACATAGGGTTGGGGTGAAAGGGGAAGGATATAAAAGAGACCTAAGGGACAACTTATTCACTCAAAGGATGGTGCTTATATGGAATGAGCTGCCAGAAGAAGTGGCATCTAGATGGGTTTGAGTGGGAAGGGTTTGGAGGGATATGGGCCCAGTGCTGACAAATGGGACCAGATTAATTTAGGATATTTGGTTGGCATGGATGAGTTAAGCCAAAGTGTCTGTTTTCATGCTGCATATCTCTGACTCTGCTGGGTTGGTCATGTGGTTCTCATGGAAGGATCCAGGATAGTAAAGGCATATGGTACAGCCAGCTGGGTGCAGGATTCCACTCTGCAAGATATTCCAAACTGGGGTTGAAAGGCAATCTGAGCTTTGCATTTTGGATCCTAGAACATCCAAAAAAAGAACAACCTTAGACAGACCCAAAAGCAAAATCTACGTTTAGGGTGAACAGAGTCAAGTGACTTCAGGAGAAGAGTGTGGCACAAAGCCAGTGTCTCCATCTGTCGCACAAACACCAACTTCATGTGCAGTGGTTGCATTCGTTAAGTAAATTGAGACTTGGTGTAATGTCATATGTGAGATGACATCAACCTTGTCTGTAAGCCTTTTTCACCTTTTTGCTGAACAGACATTCATTGAAATGATGGAGAATCCATTAAATAATTAAGTATATTTAAGTAGTCATTGGCATTCACGTTTGAGAAAGCCATGAATTGAGGGGTAAGCTCAATAAATGTCAGATTGCCTTTGACTGATGAAGCAAATGGTCTTTTCAGCTTAATGAGCAAATGCCTCCAATGTTCAGTTGCTTACTGAATGATCTTAAACATTGTTACACGGGTGCATGATTAATATTGACTGCTCATCTCTGCTTAAGTGAGTTATGCTTAAATGTAACTCCAAAAGCAACAGCTCAGTACTGAGGGAATGCTGCATTATTGAAGTTGCTGTTACACGGATGGCATACCACTACACTATTTGAAGAGGACTAAGTTCTCCTGTTGGCTTGGTCTGCATTCCTCCTTCTTCCAGCATGATCAAAACATTGTCCCTTGTTTGTGTTTGGGGATATAGCTATATGTCTGTGCTTTACAAATAATCAAGATATATTGTAAAATGTGTTGAGGATGTGAAATAGACAATAGACGCAGGAGTAGGCCATTCTGCCCTTCGAGCCTGCACCGCCATTCAATATGATCATGGCTGATCATTCCTAATCAGTATCCTGTTCCAGCCTTATCTCCATACCCCTTGACTCCACTATCTTTAAGAGCTCTATCCAATTCTTTCTTAAATGAATCCAGAGACTGGGCCTCCACTGCCCTCTGGGGCAGAGCATTCCACACAGCCACCACTCTCTGGGTGAAGTAGTTTCTCCTCATCTCTGTCCTAAATGGTCTACCCCGTATTTTTAAGTTGTGTCCTCTGGTTCGGCACTCCCCCATCAACGGAAATATGTTCCCTTCTGCCAGAGTGTCCAGTCCTTTCATAATCCTATACGTTTCAATCAGATCCCCTCTCAGTCTTCTAAACTCAAGGGTATACAAGCCCAATCGCTTCAGTCTTTCCGTGTAAGGCAATCCTGCCATTCCAGGAATTGACCTCGTGAACCTACGCTGCACTCCCTCAATAGCCAGAATGTCTTTCCTCAAATTTGGAGACCAGAACTGTACACAGTACTCCAGGTGTGGTCTCACCAGGGCCCTGTACAGCTGCAGAAGCAGAAGCACCTCTTTGCTTCTATACTCAATCCCTCTTGTTATGAAGGCCAGCATGCTATTAGCCTTCTTCACGACCTGCTGTACCTGCATGCTTGCCTTCATTGACTGGTGGACAAGAACACCCAGATCTCTCTGAACAGCCCCTTTACCTAATTTGATACCATTGAGGTAGTAATCTGCCTTCCTGTTCTTGCCACCAAAGTGGATAACCAGACATTTATTCACATTAAACTGCATCTGCCATGCATCTGCCCACTCACCTAACTTGTCCAGGTCACCCTGTAATCCCCTAACATCCTCATCACATTTCACCCTACCACCCAGCTTTGTATCATCAGCAAATTTGCTAATGTTATTGCTGATACCATCTTCTATATCATTTACATATATTGTAAAAAGCTGCGGTCCCAGCACGGATCCCTGCGGTACCCCACTGGTCACTGCCTGCCATTTCGAAATGGAGCCGTTAATCACTACCCTTTGTTTCCTATTAGCCAACCAATTCTCTATCCAATCTAGTACTTTGCCCCCAATCCCGTGCGCCCTAATTTTACTCACTAACCTCTTGTGTGGGACTTTATCAAAAGCTTTCTGAAAGTCCAGGTACACTACATCCACTGGATCTCCCTCGTCCATCTTCCGAGTTACATCCTCAAAAAATTCAAGAAGATTAGTCAAGCATGATTTCCCCTTCATAAATCCATGCTGACTCTGTCCTATCCTGTTACTATTATCCAGATGTGCCGTAATTTCATCCTTTATAATAGACTCCAGCATCTTTCCCACCACTGAGGTCAGACTAACTGGTCTATAATTTCCTGCTTTCTCCCGCCCACCCGTATGGTAGAAACATCAGTTTGTGTCCATACATTAATTTGGTGATCCCTGTATCTTTCCAGAAATGCCTCACTATAGTGTGGTGATATTCAGTTTTTTGTTCTTGTATTTTTGAGCTTGTAGCTAGGCCCAGTTGACCATGTGCCTCCAGATGTTTGTTTGTTTTTTGTGTGAAATTCATTGCCAAATCTGATCTTAGATGTATATCAATGAAGGCATAGTCACATTTTTCTTTATAACCCAGACAATTTAGAGCCTAATGGCAACCTCTTAATAGAAATTACAGGATGATAGCGAGCAAATCCTCCAACTCTGGCAATATCTTTGTAAATCTTGTCTGACCCCTTTCAAGTTTCATAATTGCAGAACTATTTTGAACTTATGACTAAATTTTTGACAACATCCAAAAAAATGGTTATGCACCACGCAAGCATGTTTGATAGATCATTCAGGAATTCACTTAGCCATATGCTTTTGTTTTATAGGTCCAGTCATCAAGACTTAAGTTATTTTTTTGAGATTATTACACACTTGATGCAACTGCAATCCACTTCTATGAACCACAACCAGAATTTCATTAGCAAATACAGTACAACCTTTGGAGAAACTCTTGACACTCTTCACCATGCTTGCGAAGCGTGTTGAATTCTCTCTGAACAAAGGTACAGTCCTTCCTTTATACAAAATCTTTACATTACAATCACTAATGCCCACAAGACAACCTCCAGCCACTTCCCCACAGTCACATGCCACTTGATACAATGCAGTGACCACATCATCTCCAGAAAGTGTAATGTAAATCATCCCGTAATGGTCAAATCCGTTGCAAATCGTTCTTTAACTACAGGGAGTAGTCAAAATTGCAACTGTAATGTTCTTATTGATTTTGAATAAGATGATGATACAAATGTAAATTATCTCTTAATAATACGAAATGGCCATGTAAATGTCTCTGAATGGCAAGGGATGGGAACGTAACTTCCTTAGAATCTACCTGTAAGTCAAAGGCATCCCACCCTAGTCTCGGGACATCCAATTTCCTGCAGGTCAGCAGAGCAAATTATAGCACAGAAAATCAACTTTTGGCGCACTGTTTTTGACCTGCACGGATGCAATCACCTAACGATACTAGTCTCATTTTCCAGGTCTTGACCGTATAACCTCTTAATGAGAAAGTGTATAAGGCATGAGTGGGTCAGGAAAGAGTTAAGTTTAGGGTTGCTTGACGAGGTTCAGCTAGCATGACTTGAGGTGCTAGAGGCAAGGGTAGTGGGTTGACGAGGTGAAAAGCCATTTAACAAGGTTCCGATCATTCGTTGTCTAACACCAGATGGATTAATCTTTACTGTTGACACTTGCTGCTTGTAACGGTCACCTAGTCAATATAGGTGTTCCCTATTTGGATGCTCTTTCCTGTGCTTGACTATATATTTCCTTAAGAATCTGCTGTTTGAAAGGAGACTGAGAACTCCTATCTCTGTGCACATGGGCGATTTGTTTTCTCTCCCTCCAGGGTCCAGAAGATGAAGGAATTAAAACTATACTGTCTCTCTGAGCATTTTGCTTCAACTGATATGGGAAAAGGGAAACAGGATGACAATAAGCCTTGCATTGCAGGTACCCATCTGAATACCACAAGTGTTATAAGTTTCAGATTCTCATCACCCTCTGCGTGAAAACGTTGTTACACTCATCTCTAAATCTCTCATTTTCCCTTAAAGTGAGAACTGCTGTTGAGGGAGAGTGCCAACTTCAAAGATAGACACACATGTATCTGACTTCCCATCACTACAGATCTCTGCAGCATCTTGTAGGTGGCTGCATACTGATGGGCATCTGTCTCCCAGGTGCTGCAATAACCTCTTCACAGCTATTGGACAACAAACTGGAATCCAACAGGGCATTGTGGGATTAGACCATAAGACCATAAGACATAGGAGTGGAAGTAAGGCCATTCGGCCCATCGAGTCCACTCCGCCATTCAATCATGGCTGATGCGCATTTCAGCTCCACTTGCCAGCGTTCTCCCCGCATTTCAGCTCCACTTGCCAGCGTTCTCCCCGTAGCCCTTAATTCCTCTAGACAACAAGAACCTATCAATTTCGGCCTTGAAGACATTTAGCGTCCCGGCTTCCACTGCACTCCGTGGCAATGAATTCCACAGGCCCACCACTCTCTGGCTGAAGAAATGTCTCCGCATTTCCGTTCTGAAATGACCCCCTCTAATTCTAAGGCTGTGTCCACGGGTCCTAGTCTCCTCGCCTAACAGAAACAATTTTCTAGCATCCACCTTTTCAAAGCCATGTATTATTTTGTACGTCTCTATTAGATCTCCCCTTAATCTTCTAAACTCCAACGAATACAATCCCAGTATCCTCAGCCGTTCCTCATATGCTAGACCTGTCATTCCAGGGATCATCCGTGTGAATCTCCGCTGGACACGTTCCAGTGCCAGTATGTCCTTCCTGAGGTGTGGGGACCAAAACTGGACACAGTACTCCAAATGGGGCCTAACCAGAGCTTTATAAAGTCTTAGTAGTACATCTCTGCTTTTATATTCCAACCCTCTTGAGATAAGAGACAACATTGC
This sequence comes from Chiloscyllium punctatum, assembly GCF_047496795.1. NCBI lineage: Eukaryota > Metazoa > Chordata > Chondrichthyes > Orectolobiformes > Hemiscylliidae > Chiloscyllium > Chiloscyllium punctatum. The sequence goes on from NC_092749.1 coordinate 111,994,148, forward strand.
ATTCGCTTTCTTAATCACAGACTCAACCTGCATGTTTACCTTTAGAGAATCCTCGACTAGCACTCCCAGATCCCTTTGTGCTTTGGCTTTATTAAGTTTCTCACCATTTAGAAAGTAGTCCATTCCTATATTCTTTTTGCCAAAGTGCAAGACCTCGCACTTGCTCACGTTAAATTCCATCAGCCATTTCCTGGACCACTCTCCCAACCTGTCTAGATCCTTCTGTAGCCTCCCCACTTCCTCAGTACTACCTGCCTGTCTACCTAACTTTGTATCATCGGCAAACTTCGCTAGAATGCCC